>NC_057798.1:800395821-801595821 GCF_018294505.1 Triticum aestivum
CAGCCACGGGCCCGGGCGGGCCGGCGGCGAGGTGCGGCGGCGGCTGCCATGTGGCGGCGCGGGAGTGGCTGCGAGCGGCGGCGCTAGTGTGTCCGGCGAGAAACGGACATGTCCGGCGAGAAACGGACATGTCCGGCGGGCGCGGAGGGAATTTGATCTAGGGTTTGCCCGAGCTTTCGGGGGAGGGGGCTAATTTATAGGTAGAGGGAGCTAGGAGAGTCCAAATGAGGAGCGGTTTTCGGCCACGCGATCATGATCGAACGACCGAGAGCATGGAGGGGAGTTTGCTGGGTTTTGGCCAGTTTGAAAGGGGTGTTGGGCTGCAACTCAAAGAGGGCTTTACGGTTACCCGGTTAACCGTTGGAGCATCAAACGACCTCCAAATGGCACGAAACTTGACAGGCGGTCTACCGGTGCTATACCAAGGCCGCTTGGCAAACCTCGGGCCATTCCGAAAAAGTTTAATACCCGCTCACAACGAGAGACAAAAAGGGAACGCCGGAGGACATAGGAGTGCCGGATTGCAAAACGGACAACGGGGAAAATGCTCGGATGCATGAGACGAACACGTATGCAAAATGAAATGCACATGATGACATGATATGAAATGCAGATGATGACATGGCAAAGTGCAACACGCAAGCAAATGACATGGCAACGACGGCGAATAACTGGCGGACACCTGGCGCAACGAATCCGGGGCGTTACATATGCATAGCTTATTGGCAAATCACAAATCGTGGGATCCTCTTTTCACTAATCAATTAGTAGATGGATATAAAAGCTGTTGTTATGTTACATCACCCTGTCGATTTGGAAACAGCTGTCTCTCTGGCTGAATTACAGGAGGAAGCAATTGAGTTAATCCGTCAAGAACAGGCAGTGATTGCCACCCCGAGTCAGCAAAGCTCCGGGGGCCGTGCTTATCAGCGACGCGTTCAGGCAAAATGCCGTCGACGCCAAGGCTGGAGGGGAATATTGTCGCAGTCCAAACAGTGCCATGTCCTCATCAACTTCATCTTCTGTTGATGACAAGCTCAAGACATTGAGGGCTTATCAAAGGGCACGCGGGCGGTGTTTCACTTGTGAGGAGCGATGGGCACTGGACATGTGTGTGCAGACACAGTTCAGCTTCATGTTGGCGAAGCTATCACAGGACACTTCTGAAGAAGATCTCTGCATGCTATCAGTGGCTGCTGTTACTGGAAGGAACAGAAGCTCCGAAAGCCTTGCGCCTGTTGGGACAACTGAAACAGAGATCACTGCTAATGCTTGTGGACCCGGGAAGCTCCGACAGCTTCATGAATTTTGATATCGTTGGGGATTGGTCAATGTCTCGCTGATAGCGCAATCATATCGTCAAGTTTGGAAGTTTCGACAGTGGAGTCTCAAGTGCAGGGGTACGCACTTCGGTCTTCATTGAAACTTTTCCCTCTGGGAGCCTATGATCGATGTCATCTTAGGAATGGACTTTCTCGAATCTTGTGGAGTCATGACATTCGACTAGATCATTGATGGCGCGCGTTGCCGCGCCCGTCTAATTTTTTGATTGAATGATAGTAATTTTCATGCACGTACATATATAGGCATGAAATATGTAGGTTTAATTTATATTCAACTTAGAAGAATAAGTCATCAGGCATTCCAGGAAAAACTAAAATCTGAAATAGATTGGAATTCAACAACATTTCAAGTCGCATGGTAACCTCTCGCTAGGGAAAACAAAAAACTAAAAACTAAAAACTAAAATCTTCGCTTCAGTAGGTTTTGTTTTTTCCCCTCTCGCTAGGGTTGCACCTCTCGGCTGCGGCGACGCAAACATTGAGTCCCCCATCCTCCGCCGTCGTCCTCCCTCCTGGTACGTGCTCGGGCTGACTCTGGGGCGTCCTCGCGGCGCTGCCCGGCCTTGGCTGCTACCTCCTGGGATCGGGCGGTTGGAGTTCTCACCCTGCTCCCACGGGGACTAGGGTTAGGTTTTCCTTGCCATGGCGTCAGTTGATGCAGATTCGGTTGTAGGAGACGATGATCTTCAGGAGATGATGAAACAACTGGGAATTGAGGATACGGATCTGAGTGATGTGATCTATGAGGAGGTGTGCCCGGAGCCGGTGGCTGATTCGATTCGCTGGCTGGCAATCGGGCGTGTGCACACTACAAAGGAGTTTGGCGACTTCTGGTTTTACAAGAACATGCGCAGTGCGTGGGATCTCGCACAAGATGTCAGGTTCAGATCATTAGGGGACGGGCTATACACGATGCAATTCTCATGTCTTGGCGATTGGGACAAGGTGATGGAGGGTGGCCCTTGGACCTTCCATGGCAATCCTGTTCTAATGGCGGCTTATGATGGATTCACAAGACCCTCTTCCATTGATCTAAACAGTTTTAAAATATGGATGCAAATCATAGACCTGCCGGATGGTTTTGAGCCCCTGGTCACAACTCTTGCGGGAACAGCAAGGGAGGTCTACTCCCTGGACAACAGAGGACGAGATGTGGCTGGCAATTTTTACCGTGTAAGAATTGTTCTTGATGTCCGGCATAAATTAAAGAACCATGTTTCTGTTGTGAGAAAGAAGAAGAGGCATATATTCAGAGTCAAGTACGAGCGCCTTCCGGACTGGTGTGCTCTATGCGGCATGATCGGCCATCTCCATACTGAACATGGTGATGGAGTGCATCCAGTTTCGGCTCTGTTCTTCAAGGATCTTTGAGCTACATGGGGGGCGGCAACACGTGCAAATCGTAACACGGATGATGACCCTCGTACTAATTCTTCTGAGGTAAATGATGGGAAAGTGATGGAGGTTGATGCTAGTAAAAAGGATGGTGCAGATATAGACCTAGATGCAAGCAGGAAAAGGGGGCTGACCGGGTTTGGGCAGAATGTTACTACGCCTAGTAGTGTCAAGGGCCAGCTCCTTCTACCTACGCCGGCGAGTGTGCCTGCTAGCCCATCCGCAAAACAGGAGCAAAAGAGGTTGAGGTCAGATCAGAATGCAAACAAATCAAAAACGTTGTCCACTTCGGCGGGTTCCCAGGCGGAACACCGCCAGGACAAATGAATCTCCTGAGTTGGAACTGCCGGGGAGGGGGAAACTCCCGGACAGTTCGTGATTTAGCGACTATGGTTCAGTCGCATTCCCCCACCATGGTGTTTCTATGTGAAACTCGGCAATCAAAAAATCGTATGAAAAGATACCGAGCTCGTTTGGGACTTCAAGGTTTTGATGCAGTAGACAGTATTGGTAATAGTGGTGGCTTGGCACTGTTTTGGCACGAATCGCTGTCTGTTGAGGTGGTTTTCTCGAATCAGCGATGCATTGATGCACAGGTTAAGGCAGGAGCAGATGATCCACATTGGCGCCTAACTTGTGTTTATGGAGAACCAAGGGTAGAAGATCGACACAATATGTGGTCTCTGTTGGAAAATTTGAGTGCTCAGTCTGATCTCCCCTGGCTTGTGGTTGGTGATTTTAATGAATGCATGTGGGATTTTGAACACTTCTCAATGACACCACGACCAGCTGGGCAAATGCAAGCTTTTAGAGATGTTTTAGAAACAAGTCATCTGGCTGATTTGGGCTTTGTGGGTGTTCCCTACACCTATGATAACAAGAGGTCAGGTAATGCAAATGTTAAAGTACGCTTGGATAGGGCAGTGGCTAACCCAGCATGGAGGAATCGATTTGATTACTCGCTGGTCCAACACCTTACCTCTCCTTGTTCAGATCATGCACCTCTTTACGTAGCTACTGAGTTACTGGAGGATCAGCAGTACAAACCGAGGATTAGGCGTTATGAAGTTATGTGGGAACGGGAGCCGGCTTTACAGGAAGTCATTGCGAATGCATGGGAGGCTGCTGGTCAAAAAGGTTCTCTGGGTGATGTACACGGGGCTCTACGTGAAACAATGCGTAAACTTTGTCAATGGAGTAAAACAAAGTTTGGTAGCGTTGTTAGAGATATAGAAAAAACACGTACTCAACTAGAAGAACTTATGTTAATGAACGCCGACAGAATGGAAATACGAAGAGTTACAAATAAAATGAACGAACTGTTATATAGAGAGGAACTTATGTGGATGCAGCGCTCACGTATTACTTGGCTGAAGGACGGCGATCGCAATACAAAATTTTTTCACGCCAAGGCTGTTTGGCGAGCCAGGAAAAATCGAATAAAGAAACTTGAAGACATCAATGGTGTTATCCACACTGATAGTAAGGAGATGGGTGCAGCAGCGACTAGATATTTTGAGGATATTTTCACGGCTGAAAGTAATCTGGACTCTTCTCCTATCATTGATCTTATTGCACCTTTGGTAGGTGAGGAAACAAATGATATATTGTGTGGAGAGTTCACAGAAAAAGAAATATCTGATGCACTCTTTCAGATTGGCCCCCTAAAGGCACCGGGTCCTGATGGATTCCCGGCACGATTTTTTCAGAGGAACTGGTCTACTCTCAAGGAAAGTGTTATAGGCGCTGTGAAGGAATTTTTTCGCACGGGAGTAATGCCACCGGAGGTAAATGATATAGTGATTGTCATGATTCCTAAAATTCAAAACCCAGTGAAGGTTACTGATTTTCGCCCTATAAGCTTATGTAATGTTATTTACAACGTAGTTTCAAAGTGCTTGGTTAATAGGCTTAGACCTGTTTTGGATGATATTATTTCCCCCTATCAAAGTGCTTTCATCCCAGGGCGTATGATTACTGATAATGCATTGATAGCTTTTGAATGTATCCATCACATCAAGCAAGAGAAGGATCCGACAAGGAGTTATTGTGCATACAAACTTGACCTCTCAAAGGCATATGATCGGGTAGATTGGTCTTACATTAAGAAAATGATGCAAAAGCTTGGCTTCGCTCACAAATGGGTTAACTGGATAATGACTTGTGTGACCTCAGTGAGATACTCTGTAAAATTTAATGGAGCCATCTTGGATTCGTTTGCACCGACGCGTGGTCTTCGGCAAGGTGATCCTCTATCCCCATATTTGTTTCTGTTTGTTGCTGGTGGTCCGTCTGCTTTGATAAATCAAGGTATTGTACTTGGTAATATTTCTCCATTGAGAATAACAAGAAGGGCCCCTAGTATATCCCATTTGCTATTTGCTGATGACACTCTGCTCTTCTTCAAAGCTTCTGACCAACAAGCCACACATGTTAAAAACATCCTAGATGCTTATGGTCATGCTACAGGACAACTAATCAATCCTGCTAAGTGCTCTATTTTATTTGGTAACTCCTGCCCTAAGAACAACATGGACTCGGTCAAGGATGCTCTTCAAGTCCTGACTGTTGGGTTTGAGGAAAAGTATCTTGGTCTTCCAACCCCGGATGGCAGAATGACAAAGGGTAAATTTCAGAATCTCCAAGTAAAACTTACGAAGAGATTGTTCTCTTTTGATGGCCACCCAACTCAAGCTGGTAAGGAGGTACTAATTAAATATGTTGCACAGGCAATTCCAAACTATTTAATGAGTGTCTTTAAGCTCCCCTTTGAAGTTTGTGATGATTTGAACCGCATGGTCAGAAATTATTTCTGGGGTGCGGAGAAGGGGAAGAGGAAAACACATTGGTATGCATGGAACAAAATGACAAGGCCAAAGTGTCAAGGTGGTTTGGGCTTTAGAGATTTCAGATTGTTTAATCAAGCTTTGTTAGCACGACAGGCTTGGCGTCTCCTAACCCATCCTGATGGTCTCTGTGCTAGGCTACTGAAGGCAAAATACTACCCTAATGGGAGATTGGAAGACACTGTGTTCACACGTAATCCATCACCTACTTGGCAAGCTGTTTGCCATGGCCTGGAACTGTTAAAGAAGGGTATAGTTTGGAGGATTGCAAATGGTCAAAATGTTAGAATTTGGCGTGATAGACGGATTGTTCGGGATCCTACCGGTGGGCTTATAGCTCCAGAAGGTCGATGTAGATTTAAGTGGGTTTCTGAGCTTATGGACCACAATGGAAATTGGGACAATACGAAATTGCAGCAATTCTTTCTCCCAGTTGACATTTGTGAGATCCAGAAAATTCGCCCTTCTCATCGCTTGGGTGAGGATTTCATTGCCTGGGCTCCTGAAAAATCAGGTGTTTTTAGTGTGCGAAGTGCTTACCGTCTGGCCTCGGATGATCTTCATAATGGGCTCATGGTCACTTCGAGCAACCGCCCGGATGGACGCCGCGAGGGCTGGAAGGCTCTATGGTCTTGTCCGGCTCCCCCGAAAGTATTGAGTTTTGCATGGCGCCTTGCAAATAATTCCCTTGCTACTTGGAGTAACAAGATGAAACGGAATCTGGAGACATGCTCGCTATGCCCTATTTGTGGTGCTAATGAAGAAGACACGTTCCATACATTCTGTTCATGCACGAACGCAAGAGCTCTATGGAGGGCCATGGCTGCTGAATGGGTCTTGCCAGATGTATCTTCGATCAAGTCAACTGGGCTTGATTGGTTTATTCAGTATATCAGCGAGGTTGATGAGTCTACACGTGTTCGACTGGTGATGCTCTTCTGGCGAATTTGGTATGTTAGAAATGAGCTCGTGCATTTTAAACCCGCCCCTCCTTTGGATGTCTCTGTCAGATTTTTATCAAGCTACCTATCATCGCTACAATCCATTGCAACACGTTCTGGTGATGTTCATGTGAAAGGGAAAGCCCCACTTCAATATTGTTTCCCTCTTACAGCTCATGCATGCAATAATGCTTCCACTAATCTTGTTTCTTGGATACCCCCGGCCACTGGGCATGTAAAGCTAAATATAGATGGATCTGTTTCGAATGGAGTTGGAGGAACTGGTATGCTGCTCCGTGACCACACCGGCACCATCATCTTCAGCTCTTGTAGACACCTTTTTTCTTGTGATGATATTTTGGAGGCTGAGATCTTAGCAATCCGGGAGGGACTCATGCTCGCTCTACAGTGGAGCAGTCTACCAATTTATATTGAAAGCGACAATTTGGAAGCAGTGAACATGGTGAAAAGTGGAGATACAAATAGATCAAAATATGCCTTTCTTATTAGAGAGATTAAAGATAGTATGTCCGAACGTAGTTCTTGTATTACTCATATCCATCGTAGTTGTAATAATTCTAGTCATGTTTTGGCCAACTTTGGGAGGACTCAAGGCCGAATTGCTGTATGGCTTGGGTCAGGACCAGATGCCGTTTTGGACGCTGTTAAGCGTGACTGTAACCGTGTTTTGATTGAGTAATACAAGAATTATTCCGCAAAAGAAAAAAAGTCGCATGGTAACAAAGAGGCGACTTGGACAGACAAAATCAGCTTAGTTTTGATCTCAAGCATGATGTACAGATGTCATGCAACTAAACAATGTTGAAAAACTTGAATCATCATTATATAAAAGAAAATAAACATTTTTTAGGTGAAAAGAAAATAAACATGTGCGACACGCGTCGGCATGGCTTGCTCCCAGCCCATGAAAATGACCCTCACGGATGGCAGCGAATTTTCTCCAAGGTTTTGAAAATTTCGGTGGCGCAACGTAGCAACCCTAGCAAACCCACTATCCCATCGTGGAACGTGTCAGCAGCTCTCTGTTGGAACGTGTCAGCGGCTCCACCTCATCGTGGCTAACCCACGGACCGGTTCTGCAGGACACCTTATCGTGCGCGTCCCACGATCGCATGCGCGGCATGCTCGGCCTTGAGCCGCTGTAACTCCGATCTCCCCTGTATCTCTCTCTCGTCTAACTGTTTATATACCCATGCGTGCTGAGATTCTCCATTACTCAACTCTCTCTCACCCCCACCGACGCCCTCTTCCCCACCGGCGACCTCCCTCCACTACCGCCGCCGCCCTCCCCTCTCCCCACCGGCGACCTTCCCTCACGTACTCTCCCTTCCCTTGCCCGCAGACCGACAAGGGGGGACATGGCAATCCTGCAGCGGCCGGATCCCAGATCAAGCCCCCCGTGGGGTTCCTGCTGGACCACCTCGCAGCGACCACGGCGGCGGGATCCACACACACGGCGGCGCGAGCGCCCATATGCAGGCGGCTCTTAATCCTAGCCGCTGCAGCGGGTCACCGGAGCAGCGTCTCCCTCACCTCCGTCGGCCGACAGCACCAAGGGGCTCGCGCTCTCCTCCGGGCTTCACTAGCGCCTGCTTCCCTCCCTCCGGCGTCGGCGTCACGTCAGGGCAGGTAACCCCCCAAACCCCCTTCCTTGCGCTCTGTTGGTGACAGTGGCGCCAGTAATTTGCTCCTTGTTTTTTCTTTGCCAAAGCAATATAATAGAACAACAAATGTGCACTAAGATGGCAACATCAATGGCTACACAGTACACACATGTACTTCGAAAAAAAAAAACTTCTACTTGTAAACCGTAGCGGTTAGTAGTTATCAGTGGCAGCAGTTAGAGCTCAGAGATATCAATGGCTACACACAAATTAGTAATCAGTGGCTACACACATGGACTTGGGAAATCTGATTACGAGTGGTGTTGTTGTATATTTTCAAGGAGAGCATTATTCTCTGTCTATCATGATCTACACTATTGCCAGGCCCAGATTCTTGTATTCCTTTTTATGGCGATGTCGATTCCTTTAAGTTAACTATATCTGACGTACAAGTATAAAATTAGGCACATGTACTAGCGAGTTTGACAGCGTTATTTTCTTTCAAATATGTTCATTAATTCATTGCCTCACGATCTCCAGCAGTGCTACTCTGGGGACCATGCAAGGATCATGAACACTACTCTTGCTCTCATTCGTTGTCGATTCGTTCATTCTTTGCCCATACTTGACAAATCTGCTCCATTTTATAGTCTTGCTAGTGCTGATACATTTTACATGTTTTCCAGGTCAGGTTAGGGTAGTACTAGTTTAGTAGTGCATGGTTCATATATGTAGAGAGAGCTAGTATCTTGCAATGCTTAGACGGACTGTATTCATCATTCTCTCCATTGTTATCTTGTAAATACATTAAGGTGATGTACATTTCCTTCCTTGATAAAAACTGAGCTATGTTGCATTGGTGAGATTAAAACATAAGATGAAAATAGCACTCTCCGCATATGATTCCTGTGGCCATGATAGTCCAGTCAAGATTTCCCCTGCGTGAGCCTTAAATGCATAGTGTCATTAAAATGGCTCATTACTGCAAGGAGAATGCTTATCGCAACATTGACCCACTGGGAGGCCAAAATGTGATACGGTTTTTCAAGTACCAGATCCTCCACTCGATGCTAGCACATAATAGGACATAGAGGCACACTGCCAGACAAATATTTAGGAAAAAGGGCATAGAAAGAACCAAAACTTAGAGGCACACTGCCGGACTTCTTGCTACTAGCCATAAAAGCATTACAGGGGACCAAACTGCAATTTTCAATAGGGAGAGATTCAGACAGGGGACCAAACTGGACCGCCCCCCTTGCATGCATACCAGGCTCGGATTGTCGCGACTCGGCACTCAATGTCAAGTCTGCACACTGCCAAGAAAATAGTGCATTGCAAGTATGATTCAATTTCATTATGTTTACGAGTTAGTGTGTTGGTTGCAGGAATCTCTACATGGTTTTTTCTTATCATCTTTTGGGCTTTTCATTTCCATACCAAGCAACTTGTTTGTTGGTAGTTGGTAGCTACTACTTCAGATTGACACCTCAGAGTACTTCAAATAGCTCCGAGCAAGGATTAGTGGAATGAAGATGCTGGATGGTGTGGGGGAGGAGCGGCATGTCAGCGAAGTGGGAGAAGCTGGTGTGCTGGAGGAAACCCTGACAGGTCAGCACAAACTAGAACCAAGCTGTTTTCTCTTGAACCTTTCCCTTTTTAGCCTTAGTTTCCATCTTAATTATCATGTATTAGCGTGGGAAATGAAATTATTGAAAGGAAAGCAACAAGAGAATCTGTCCACAAAATGCAATAACAAATATTATTGTTAATAAAATAAACAATGTATGGTCTTTTGTGGAACTAATGTCGAAGTTAACCGGGACAAAATATACATCCAACAACATACATGGTGAACTTTGTTACAGCCCAGAAAACACCAAATCGACATGCATGAAAGTAAGCAGATTTTGCAGTACAATACAAATTAAGAGGATAAGCTTATTGGAAGCGCTAATCAGGTGCCATGTAGCATGTAGCAGCACATGGAGGTTCACCATTAGCATGTACACATGCCAGGCGATCAGACAGACCAATTGCTGAAGCAACAGAAGCGTGGCTACTTGAAATACCAAATGCCAATCTGTCACTCAAAGAAAACCTAAGTCATGTCCCTAGCAAGATTGACCCAAGCTTCCAAGTAGGTGTACTCCAGACGAGACAACATCGTCACGATTTGCCAGTGGAGGCGCCAATGGCCCTCGGCCACTTCTTCGATGGAAAACCTCCAGGAGAACTTTTGTGACAATATTCATGAAACGAAGAAAGCAAAGAAACAAAGAAAGCAAAGAAGAAGGAGATTGTGGGCCTTGTGGATCTCTCCAACAAAACGAGGGAAAGCAAAGGGAAGAGCAAGAATAAGGCCAAAGAAAAGATGAAGGTGCTTGTAGCCTTCTCTCTCAAGGAAAGCAAATGGGAGAGCTAGAAAATGACCAAAACAAAGGGGAAGAACCTTGTGGGTTGTGTGTCTTTCTCTCCCAAAAAATAAACAAGGAAATGGCCAATACATCATCGGACAGTTGTTTTGAGCTGAGATGACATGGGTTCACCATCGGGTAGTTGGTGCTTGTGTGTCTCTATCACCATCCTACACATCCATGGGAAGCTTGCTCCTTGTTACCATGGGCCTTACCCGGTTGTTGCGAAGGTTTGCCATGTGATGTATAAGCTGAAGCTTCCACCATGTGCACTCTGTCAAAGTGTCTTCCATGAAACATAGTTGAAACCTTTCCGTGGAGTCCACCAACCGAGCTGCAGTTGCTGAAGCCACAAGAGGTCCTCCGGCACAGGGTTATTCATGGAGCACCGATGCTAGTGGTGCAATGAGTAGTTTGTGCGTACTCGGAAGCAACTTGTGAAAACCTCGCAGAGTTTTAAGAAAGTTTCCAGATTTCAAGCTCGGGTATAAGCTATTCACCCCAGAAAGGTTTCCAAACTCCGCGAGCTTGAAATCAACCCCGGTGAATAGATTATCATTGAGCTTAAAATCTGAAAACTTGGCTTAAAACTCTGCGAGGTTTTCCCAAGTTGCTTCTGAATACCCATAGCCAATCCATTGCACCACTAGTATTGGCGCTCCACCAACAACCCTGTGCTGGAGGACCTCTTGTGGCTTCAGCAATGACATCTTGGTTGGTGGAACTCCCACCAAAAGGTTTTAGCTGCGTTACATGGAAAACCCTTTGACGGAGTGCACACGGTGGAAGCTTTAGCTTATACATCATGTGGCTAACCTTCGCAACAATCGGGTAAGACCCATGGTAACTAGGGGCAAGCTTCTTGGTGGATGGTAAAGGATGGTTATAAAGACACACAAGCACCAACTGGCCGATGGCAAATTCAACTCATGTCATCCCCAGCTCAAAACAACTACATGGTGATGTATTGGCCATTCTTGTTTTTTGAGAGAGAAAAACACATGGCCCACAAGGTTCTTCCCCTTTGTTTTGGTCATTTACTTGCTCTCCTATTTGCTTTCCTTGGTATTTTGGGAGAGAAAGCTACAAGCTCCTTGGTCTTTGCTTTGGCCTTATTCTTGCTCTTTCCTTGTTTTTCTTTGGAGAGAAAGCTAAAGGGCCCACAACCTCTTTCCTCTTTGCTTTCTTTGTTTGTTTCCTTTTTTCTTTTCATGAATGTTTTCAAAAAAAGTTCTCTAGTTTTCTTTCACCAGATTAGGCAATCACTGAAAACAAAGACAAACACCCGATTCATGGGTCTCACGTCTTTGTTGTGGAAGAGGTGTTGCTCAACTAAACGTGCCCGGCTACGTGCTTTCTGTCTGCGGCTGGACTTTCCTTACCGGACTGCCACATGAAGTGACCTAGGACTTTGACAAGTAGACCCTGTCCATACACGCCCCCAAGAGGACCGCAAACACCATTTTTAGTGATAGTAAAACTAATTTATACATGGTAGAAGAATCTAAGACAACATTAAAAAAACTTAGCCTAAACGATATCCATGTCTGGTGCAAACCAGCCGGAGACGCGGACACATGCTGGAGGAGCTGGAAGCCTCCGAGCACGACATCGTGTCACTCCTACAGGTAGGGCCAATCGCCGAGGCCGTGAACCGGGTGTTCGTCGCGTTGCCGGAGAACCCGAACGGTCCGCATTGAGCTAAGACACCGCCGCCCGGTGCCACCGTTCGATAAACCGTCGATGACTTGGCTGAATAACACCTCTTCGACAACAAAGAAATGAGACCTGTGATCACAACAGAAATAAAATGGTGAGTGTCAAGAAGAGGGTCGGGACAACAAAATCCAATCAAAATGTAAACCTTAGACAACATGAGGAGCCATCCGACCCTTGTTGGCGTCGTCCATGATCACCAGCTGCAACGCCCCACACAAAGAGACAAGAAAAGAATTTAGGGTTGGTGAGCATCGGGAGCGTGTCCTTTTTATGCATACGCCGGATCCGACCTAATGAAATGTCGGAAAAAGGCACCACAAAATCAGACCCAAATAAGTACCATATGCTTTTCTTTCACCTGATTAGGCAATCAAAACCCCTTTCACAAGACTCAACTTCTCATCAATCTTAAAAAGCATTCACATGTTTAATTAGATGATTTGCATGACTTTTTTCGCTCATTACAACAATGCACATATCCAACTCTCTTTTATTTTCTGTATGGGAGGAAATCATTTCTACTTATTGCAACTGTACTCCTCCGATTCTCCATAAATATACTTGTAAGTTATGTATTGTTTAACAAGTTCAGTAAATCATGGAGGAGCAATAGATATTTACTTGTCTCCATTTTTCATGTCTATGATCATTAAATGAATATTGTTGCTCCTGTAAGACAAGTAGGATTTGAGATTGTAGTGCTTGAGTAAGCATATCCTTCTTGTTTGCAGTTGGCATTCGTTTGTAGCTGGTATGGTTCCATTTTACGCTGAACCACAAATTAGACTACATTACAAACTTTTTTAGTGGAAAATAAATATATATTTTTTCTGAATTATGCAGTGTTTCCATTACTTCCTGTTGAAATCTACTCAATGTGCTGACAAGTGGACTTTTCATTGAACGTATAGTAATGTTTCCCATCTATGCTAAAGTTGTGTTTTTCCAATAATACCTTAGGGCATGAATTTACAAAAATGTTTGAATTGAAAGTTATAAAAAGGAATGTACAAAAAACTTTAAAGACAAACACTATAAGTTTATATGAAGCTACAACTCCTGTCCATATTTTTCTCTTCTGAGATTTGATATGAAGCTTCAGTTCCTATACTAAATACAATTCATTTCTTCTTCTGCTTTTTCGAGACATTATGTGAAGCAACCCATCGCAACTTGCAACATCACCTAATTGATGCCCTTTGTGAACTCAAGTTTGCTAGTGAGTGACTCCATTTAATATTTTGTATCATGCACTAGGTTCATAAACACTGGATGCATGTTGCTCTCCTGTAGATTGGTCTGACTAAACCATTTCCTCTTCGATGTTCCAGGTTTGTTGTCTATAAAAGAAGATCCATGCTTGGAGTTGTAAGAGGTCCTAATTAACATTGTAGGTTCGAGAAGGTATTGCTTATTTACATGAATGTGCTTCCTTTTAAGTAGTGGAAAATAATGCCATGCCGCCAGCTCCTCCACGATAACCATCTATTCAGATTTATCTAATTATGCAAGGAACCAGCTATTTATATCTTCCAATGCACCAAACTAATAGTCTCATGAACTTGATATCAGCTTAAATCATAACAGTATCATGTTTTCGTCAAAGAGCTTTGTGGTGGCATAAATATCAAGTCACGAGGAACATTCAGATGCAAAGCACTCATGTTCCTGAGAGAAACCCAGGTTGTACATTTCTATTCTCTCTTTTTTACTTTTGGAGTTATGTCAAGCACATGCTTTTATTTTGGTGCAGGTAGATTTTACATCTGGATGCCCAGGCTTAAATAATAACAAAGGGCATAGCAGCGCAAGAACACTGATGTATTGGATAGCTTCTGCTTTCGACTTTCCTGTTCATTTCATTAGCACTTTGACTTATTGAGGGAGGTGAAGTGAAGGCAGCTCTGTGTGCCAAAATAAAACACACCTTTGTGTGCAAATAATGTACTGATGAATTTTCAATGTAACTCAAAATGGCCTCGTTTTACAATTCAAGTTGGGCGTATTAATCATTATCTGTAATAAATTAGGTTTCTGAGTTGTGTGGGGGTCCTGCTTTTACCATTCTCTGTAATGAGTAGGTTCCAGTTATGATTTTAAGGCTGTTTGTCTGGTGTGTCAGGTAGAGATACTATATTTCTCATGGCAGCAAATAAAAATATAACTATATTACATTTGTGATATAAATTGTGAACCATGAGCTCCAAATGCACAAGCCAAATAGACAATGCAAAATTCAAATGATAACGTATACTGTTGTGTACTTTCTAAATATTTTCCCATGTTAGTCACTACAACAGGACAATCCCTATAACAACGCCTTTTTCCGTATCTAAAACCCCATATATGCGTTGCTGATGTCTTTACCAACGGTTTGGGATGCGTTGCCTTATCCAGTGTTGCTAGCGCATAATGCAACGCTTATATTGGTGTTGGTAAAAAGGACCGTTGCAGGACTACAACAGATAAAATGGACTCTTACAACACTATTATATGTTGGTGCTTAATGTACAGGAATCAAAATCCCATTGCTTGCAACAAAGAATTTCCATCGCTTCAAGTGTCGGTTCATATATAATAATAATAATAATAATAATAATAATAATAATAATAATAATAATAATAATAATAATAATAATAATAATAATAATGTTATATATTACTAGCAATTAAATTAATGCTCCACATAATTGTGATAATTATATATTTGAAATGAAGGAAAACAAGATAATATACCCAGAGAGGACGAAATCATGTATTAGATAGAACTGTTGGATTACAATAGTACATATTACAGGAGCAACATCATCCAAATGTGATGCATAATCTGACTATTTTCTTGACAACAAAACTTACATTGAAAGCATCCATCAACTTCCCTACAACTTAACTAAAAATCAAGGAGGAACAACATCCAATATACGCCATCCCTACAACTTAACTAAAACTGAAAGCATCCATCATCATCATCATCATGAACCGGAACATCAACATCATCATTGCAGTATACTTTCCACACACCATATGGTCATCCATTTTCTTTTGAATCTACAAACAAGATAACAAAATGAGTTGTTAATACACAAAGATTGCCATGATGCAAGTAGTAATAGAGGCAATATATTAGTTTTTTTTAATGCATTACCGAGAGTATTGCAGTTTTTTCAACTCCGTACCAAATTTTCAGTTTTCACAAGTGCCATATCGACATGCACAGCCCGGAATCCATTTCTAATTTCAGCACCATCAAGTTTAAATTTAGGATCACAACTTACAATTGTACCAAGATCTACGTGCTAGTTATGATTTTTCAGGCTCTTCAAGAATACTTTAGTTCCTGCATGTCAGAGAAAATCAAAGTTACCATTGGCAGAATTATCCTCATCACCCATGACAAGACAGACAAAATAGGGGAACATATGAAATGAATTTGAGCAGTCTTACAGGTAGTTCACTGGCACCCAACCAACTCAGCGAACCACTTTGAGCTCTCTTACTCGCTGCATTAGCAGCTTTTTTTTTTTGGTCTAGGCAACACTCTTATAGCAAACTAGAGGTAATAAACGAATAAACAAGCTAGCACTATAGTTTGAGCAAAATACGTATCTGATTATGAAAAGATACTAGCTTGTTCGCAGCAGAAGTTTTTTCTCGCATACGTACACTGACATTCTCAAGCAAAGTATGTGTGTTCTGAACAACATTCTAATAGCAACACGACCAGTAGATACATAAACATCGAAGCGATATATTTTGAACATATTGTATATGGTAATGGAAATATACCTTGTGTGCAGCAGCATTTATTTTCCCTTGCCGTGTACTGAAATTTTGATCAAAAGTTTCTTGGTTCTGGACAACATTCACAAAGTAACAAGTAAACACACATAAACATGGGAGCACTATAGTTTGATCGTAATTTCGTATATCAGACTATGGAGATACCTTGTGTGCAGCAGAACCTTTTTCTAATTGTCGTGCACTGCCACCATTATGAACCATGAATTATATGTTACTATGATGAATAATCATATATTGCAATCAATAAGGAATGAGCAAACTTACCATCTTCATTTTCATCTACATCAGCATCAATAGGGTGCTAACCCATGTAACCACCACCTCCTAGGAGGATTGTATCTTCTCATCTTTTCAATGAAATGAAACACAAAGAGTCCTTTGCGTTTTCTCGAAAAAAAAATCTACAACAGCATCATCACAATCTGTGAAACCTTCTTTATCATTAGTAGTTATTTTTTAGACATCAGATGATTCGACATCTTTTTCAGCAGAATTATGATGTTCGATTGGTTCTTCTGTCATATAGTCCTCATTCAACAACGTTAATTCTTGTCTGAGACACATCTGCTGCAACATGACAATGACCAAAAGTTTAAATAAATTATGTAACGTACAATATAGCTTGTTTCAGAAACTAAAATATATATAACACAGTCTAAAAAAAACTATAATTCCCAAGCAACGATTTAGTAATTTCTGTTATTCTTACGGTGCATTTTGTTTATATTCACAGTGTCACAAGAAATGCAACTGTACTGCAAAGCTATAGCAATTCTCAACTTTAGTCCTAAATGGTTACTTTTTCCTAGTGTTTTTTGCTGAATTTTGTTTGCTGCTCCCAGCAGCTACTAAACTACTTTATTTGGTATGTGTGCAGTGTATTCTACCACAAAGTTTTAAGTAATGTAATTGTTCTGCAAAGTGTAATACATTTTGAATCATTAGGCTCATAGTTGTTCTGTTGCTCCTTAAACTGATGATGTTTTGTCCACAGTGTATCTATTGTATGATTTACAGTGTAGCAAGGACTGCAATTCTGCTGCGTAGTTATAGTAAATTTGAACCAGAGCATCCAAGTGTGTTTTGCTGCTCCTAGTCTCATACTAAAGTACTAATAAGAGTGACATTTTGATTCATTTTTACAGTGTGCTTTTACTACGATTCATTGTTATTTGGCCAGAGTAATTGGTGGTGGTCTCAATTTTACAATAGCATTGATATAATCTGATAAGTGTTTCATGTTTCTTCGTTTTTTTTGTCATTAGACTGAAGCAACTCAATAGAGAAACACTAGCGGGGCCGGTAGATAAAATTGACATCGACATACTGATGACAAGTACAAACAGGAACAAATTGTCAGGCACCAATTGGCCGGAAAATCTGATTGAAAAAGTTTTCAGTCGACTGACAGTGAATTTTTTTTGCAATGAGTAAACTGAACAATGAATCAATTTCAGATTAAACTAGAATCGTGATATGATCTCTATGTATATCTATCGGTGGGTGAAGAAAAAAACAACTGAGAACCAATACGGAGGGCATGAATTGCAGCGATGAGGGATAAGGAGCAGGGCACTTACTAGATGAACACGCAGGATTGTTACCACCACGTACCAGCCGGATCTGGACAACCTACCACCACGTACCAGGGCACTTACTAGATGAAGGCCATGAATTGTAGCAATGAGGGATAGGGAGCAGGGCACTTACTAGATGAACACGCGGGATTGTTACCAACACGTACCAGCAGGATCTAAACAATCTACGAGTCGGATTTGCCTTGCAAAAGAGACGTGAATTGATTAAGAGCACAGATCGGTGGAATAGGGAGCAAGAGAGGATAATTGTGGGGGAGTAGATCGGCAACTAACCTTGCTCAGCTTGTGGTGATGCCTCCGCCACCGGCCGCCGGGCGTGCGATGGATCCAGCGCGAGAAGAGGAAGGGAACCGTACTGATATGAGGGGAGGTTTCCGATTTTATTTGCGCAGTTACCTCATCGCAATATGTTTGACCGATGTTAGTCTCTGTCCTGGATGCCACTGAGATGTGGGGCCATGGTAATGAAGCGCGCGTACTTAACATTTTCTTTGGCAGATTAGTCGCTATCGGCGGGAGAGAATGGAGGAAAAGGGGGGAAATGAAGCGAAACCAAAAATAAATACGAGTGAGACTAATAATTTGGAGCGAAACAAATTATTATTTTTGTTATTATCATCTGGCCCATGACTGTACATATATTTGCGTTAAACAGAATGTGCTTCTTCTATGTTTGTACTATTTTAGTGCAACATGTGTGGAAGTAAAACTGGATTCTGTTGCTCAAATAGAAAATAATAATCCAAAACACAACAAATTTCTTAGCTTCCATGTTCCAACCTACTCCCTTTGTTCCTAAATATAAATCTTTTTAGAGATTCCAACAAGGAACTTATACTTAGGAACGGATGGAGTACATATGAGGTCAAAAGGCATCCCCAACTAGATCCCTAAATCACTCGCATCCTTCCGGACCAAGGGGTCCGGACACATTTTGCCATCCAACACGGTCCCCATCGGTTTGTGGAGACGCCCCCCCCCCTCCATGCAACTGTGGCGTCTAGATCGGGCGTCGCATGAAGGTGGAGCCGTCCTCGCCGCCGCACAACCATTGCCTGGATCGACCGGCCGACGTCGCCACAGTGCCACAACTGGCGCGAGAAGTCCGTCAAGGAGGAGGTGCCGCTGGCGATTGTGAAGCCGCACGACTGCCTCATCCACTACCTCAGTGGCTACAGCGGAGCCGACTTCTCGTCGCGGGCAATCGTGTCGACCGAGCAGAGGGCGACCAGGCAGGCAATGTTGGAAATATGCCCTAGAGGCAATAATAAAAGCATTATTATTATATTTCCTTGTTCATGATAATTGTCTTTATTCATGCTATAATTGTGTTATCCGAAAATCGTAATACATGTGTGAATAATAGACACCAACATGTCCCTAGTAAGCCTCTAGTTGACTAGCTCGTTGATCAACAGATAGTCATGATTTCCTGACTATGGACATTGGATGTCATTGATAACGAGATCACATCATTAGGAGAATGATGTGATGGACAAGACCCAATCCTAAACATAGCACAAGATCGTATAGTTCATTTGCTAGAGTTTTCCAATGTCAAAGTATCTTTTCCTTAGACCATGAGATCGTGTAACTCCCGGATGCCGTAGGAGTGCTTTGGGTGTGCCAAACGTTACAACGTAACTGGGTGACTATAAAGGTATACTACGGGTATCTCCGAAAGTGTCTGTTGGGTTGACATGGATCAAGACTGGGATTTGTCACTCCGTATGACGGAGAGGTATCACTGGGCCCACTCGGTAATGCATCATCATAATGAGCTCAAAGTGACCAAGTGTCTGGTCACGGGATCATGCATTACGGTACGAGTAAAGTGACTTGCCGGTAACGAGATTGAACGAGGTATTGGGATACCGACGATCAAATCTCGCGCAAGTAACATATCGATTGACAAAGGGAATTGTATACGGGGTTGCTTGAATCCTCGACATCGTGGTTCATCCGATGAGATCATCGAGGAGCATGTGGGAGCCAACATGGGTATCCAGATCCCGCTGTTGGTTATTGACCGGAGAGCAATCTCGGTCATGTCTACATGTCTCCCGAACCCGTAGGGTCTACACACTTAAGGTTCGGTGACGCTAGGGTTGTAGGGATATGTATATGCAGTAACCCGAATGTTGTTCGGAGTCCCGGATAAGATCCCGGACGTCACGAGGAGTTCCGGAATGGTCCGGAGGTAAAGATTTATATATGGGAAGTCCTGTTTCGGGCATCGGGACAAGTTTCGAGGTTATCGGTATTGTACCGGGACCACCGGAAGGGTCCCGGGGGTCCACCGGGTGGGGCCACCTGTCCCGGGGGGCCACATGGGCTGTAGGGGGTGCGCCTTGGCCTACATGGGCCAAGGGCACCAGCCCCAAGAGGCCCATGCGCCTAGGGTTTCAAGGAGGAAGAGTCCTAGGAGGGGAAGGCACCTCCTAGGTGCCTTGGGGAGGAGGGATTCCTCCCCTTGGCCGCACCCCCCTAGGAGATTGGATCTCCTAGGGCCGGCGCCCCCCCCCTTGGCCCTCCTATATATAGTGGGGGAAGGAGGGCTTTCATCCACGCCTTTGGTTGCCTCCTTCTCCCTCTCCAACACCTCCTCCTCCTCCATAGTGCTTGGCGAAGCCCTGACGGAGTACTGCAGCTCACCATCACCACGCCGTCGTGCTGCTGCTGGAGCCATCTTCCTCAACCTCTCCTTCCCTCTTGCTGGATCAAGAAGAAGGAGACGTTACGCTGACCGTACGTGTGTTGAACGCGGAGGTGCCGTCCGTTCGGTGCTAGGATCTCCGGTGATTTGGATCACGTCGTGTTCGACTACCTCATCCCCGTTCTTTGAACGCTTCCGCTCGCGATCTACAAAGGTATGTAGATGCATCCAATCACTCGTTGCTAGATGAACTCATAGATGGATCTTGGTGAAACCGTAGGAAAATTTTTGTTTTCTGCAACGTTCCCCAACAGTGGCATCATGAGCTAGGTCTATGCGTAGTTCTTCTTGCGCGAGTAGAACACAATTTGTTGTGGGCGTAGATGTTGTCAACTTTCTTGCCGCTACTAGTCTTATCTTGCTTCAACGGTATTGTGGGATGAAGCGGCCCGGACCAACCTTACACGTACGCTTACGTGAGACCGGTTCCACCGACTAACATGCACTAGTTGCATAAGGTGGCTGGCGGGTGTCTGTCTCTCCTACTTTAGTTGGAGCGGATTCGATGAAAAGGGTCCTTATGAAGGGTAAATAGAAGTTGACAAATCACGTTGTGGTTTCACGTAGGTAAGAAAACGTTCTTGCTAGAACCCTACTTCAGCCACGTAAAACTTGCAACAACAATTAGAGGACGTCTAACTTGTTTTTGCAGCAAGTGCTTTGTGATATGATATGGCCAAAGTTGTGATGAATGATGAATGATCTATATGTGATGTATGAGATGTTCATGCTATTGTAATAGGAATCACGACTTGCATGTCGATGAGTATGACAACCGGCAGGAGCCATAGGAGTTGTCTTTATTTTTGTATGACCTGCGTGTCATTGAGAAACGCCATGTAAATTACTTTACTTTATTGCTAAACGCGTTAGCCATAGTAGTAGAAGTAATAGTTGGCGAGCAACTTCATGGAGACACGATGATGGGGATCATGATGATGGAGATCATGGTGTCAAGCCGGTGACAAGATGATCATGGAGCCCCAAGATGGAGATCAAAGGAGCTATGTGATATTGGCCATATCATGTCACTATTATTATTTGATTGCATTTGATGTTTATCATGTTTTGCATCTTGTTTACTTAGAACGACGGTAGTAAATAAGATGATCCCTCATAATAATTTCAAGAAAGTGTTCCCCCTAACTGTGCACCGTTGCGACAGTTCGTTGTTTCAATGCACCACGTGATGATCGGGTGTTTGATTCAAAACGTTCACATACAACGGGTGTAAGACAGATTTACACATGCAAACACTTAGGTTGACTTGACGAGCCTAGCATGTGTATAGACATGGCCTCGGAACACAGAAGACCGAAAGGTCGAGCATGAGTCGTATAGAAGATACGATCAACATGAAGATGTTCACCGACGTTGACTAGTCCGTCTCACGTGATGATCGGACACGGCCTAGTTGACTCGGATCATGTTATACTTAGATGACTAGAAGAGGGATGTCTATCTAAGTGGGAGTTCATTAAATAATTTGATTAGATGAACTTAATTATCATGAACTTAGTCTAAAATCTTTACAATATGTCTTGTAGATCAAATGGCCAACGTAGTCCTCAACTTCAACGCGTTCCTAGAGAAAACCAAGCTGAAAGACGATGGCAGCAACTATACGGACTGGGTCCGGAACCTGAGGATCATCCTCATAGCTGCCAAGAAAGATTATGTCCTACAAGCACCGCTGGGTGACGCACCTGTTCTCCCTGCAGAACAAGACGTTATGAACGCTTGGCAGGCACGTACCGATGACTACTCCCTCGTTCAGTGCGGCATGCTTTACAGCCTAGAGCCGGGGCTCCAAAAGCGTTTTGAGAGACATGGAGCATATGAGATGTTCGAAGAGCTGAAAATGGTTTTCCAAGCTCATGCCCGGGTCGAGAGATATGAAGTCTCCGACAAATTCTTCAGCTGTAAGATGGAGGAAAATAGTTCTGTCAGTGAGCACATACTCACTATGTCTGGGTTACATAACCGCTTGACTCAGCTGGGAGTTAATCTCCCGGATGATGCGGTCATTGACAGAATCCTCCAGTCGCTTCCACCGAGCTACAAGAGCTTTGTGATGAACTTCAATATGCAGGGGATGGAAAAGACCATTCCTGAGGTATTTGCAATGCTGAAATCAGCAGAGGTAGAAGTCAAGAAGGAACATCAAGTGTTGATGGTCAATAAAACCACTAAGTTCAAGAAGGGCAAGGGTAAAAAGAACTTCAAGAAGGACGGCAAGGGAGTTGCCGCGCCCGGCAAGCAAGCTGCCGGGAAGAAGCCAAAGAATGGACCCAAGCCCGAGACTGAGTGCTTTTATTGCAAGGGAAGTGGTCACTGGAAGCGGAACTGCCCCAAATACTTAGCGGACAAGAAGGCCGGCAAAACAAAAGGTATATATGATATACATGTAATTGATGTGTACCTTACTAGTACCCGTAGTAGCTCCTGGGTATTTGATACCGGTGCAGTTGCTCACATTTGTAACTCAAAGCAGGGGCTGCGGAATAAGCGGAGACTGGCAAAGGACGAGGTGACGATGCGCGTCGGGAATGGTTCCAAGGTCAATGTGATCGCCGTCGGCACGCTACCTCTATATTTACCTTCGGGATTAGTTTTAAACCTTAATAATTGTTATTTAGTGCCAGCTTTGAGCATGAACATTGTATCGGGATCTCGTTTAATTCGAGATGGCTACTCATTTAAATCCGAGAATAATGGTTGTTCTATTTATATGAGAGATATGTTTTATGGTCATGCTCCTATGGTGAATGGTTTATTCTTAATGAATCTCGAGCGTAATGCTACACATATTCATAGTGTGAGTACCAAAAGATGTAAAGTTGATAATGATAGTCCCACATACTTGTGGCACTGCCGCCTTGGTCACATAGGTGTCAAACGCATGAAGAAGCTCCATGCAGATGGACTTTTAGAGTCTCTTGATTACGAATCATTTGACACGTGCGAACCATGCCTCATGGGTAAGATGACCAAGACTCCGTTCTCAGGAACAATGGAGCGAGCAACCAACTTATTGGAAATCATACATACTGATGTGTGCGGTCCAATGAGTGTTGAGGCTCGCGGTGGCTATCGTTATGTTCTCACCCTCACTGATGATTTGAGTAGATATGGGTATATCTACCTAATGAAACACAAGTCTGAAACCTTTGAAAAGTTCAAGGAATTTCAGAGTGAGGTTGAGAATCAACGTGACAGGAAAATCAAGTTTCTACGATCAGATCGTGGAGGAGAATACTTGAGTCACGAATTTGGCACACACTTAAGAAAATGTGGAATAGTTTCACAACTCACGCCGCCTGGAACACCTCAGCGTAATGGTGTGTCCGAACGTCGTAATCGCACTCTATTAGATATGGTGCGATCTATGATGTCTCTTACCGATTTACCGCTATCTTTTTGGGGCTATGCTTTAGAGACTGCCGCATTCACTTTAAATAGGGCTCCGTCGAAATCCGTTGAGACGACACCGTTTGAATTATGGTTTGGGAAGAAACCTAAGCTGTCGTTTCTGAAAGTTTGGGGATGCGATGCTTATGTCAAGAAACTTCAACCTGAAAAGCTCGAACCCAAGTCGGAAAAATGCGTCTTCATAGGATACCCTAAAGAAACTGTTGGGTATACCTTCTACCTCAGATCCGAAGGCAAGATCTTTGTTGCCAAGAATGGATTCTTTCTAGAGAAAGAGTTTCTCTCGAAAGAAGTAAGTGGGAGGAAAGTAGAACTTGATGAAGTGTTACCTCTTGAACCGGAAAATGGCACAACTCAAGAAAATGTTCCTGAGGTGCCTGCACCTACTAGAGAGGAAGTTATTGATGATGATCAAGATACTTCTGATCAAGCTCCTACTGAAATTCGAAGGTCCACAAGGACACGTTCCGCACCAGAGTGGTACGGCAACCCTGTCTTGGAAATCATGTTGTTAGACAACGGTGAACCTTCGAACTATGAAGAAGCGATGGCGGGCCCGGATTCCGACAAATGGCTAGAAGCCATGAAATCCGAGATAGGATCCATGTATGAAAACGAAGTATGGACTTTGACTGACTTGCCCGTTGAGCGGCGAGCCATAGAAAATAAATGGATCTTTAAGAAGAAGACAGACGCGGATGGTAATGTGACCATCTATAAAGCTCGGCTTGTCGCTAAGGGTTATCGACAAGTTCAAGGGGTTGACTACGATGAGACTTTCTCACCGGTAGCGAAGCTGAAGTCCGTCCGAATCATGTTAGCAATTGCCGCATTCTACGATTATGAAATATGGCAAATGGACGTCAAAACGGCATTCCTTAATGGTTTCCTTAAGGAAGAATTGTATATGATGCAGCCGGAAGGTTTTGTCGATCCTAAGAATGCTGACAAGGTGTGCAAGCTCCAACGCTCGATTTATGGGCTGGTGCAAGCATCTCGGAGTTGGAACATTCGCTTTGATGAGATGATCAAAGCGTTTGGGTTTACGCAGACTTATGGAGAAGCCTGCGTTTACAAGAAAGTGAGTGGGAGCTCTGTAGCATTTCTCATACTATATGTAGATGACATACTTTTGATGGGAAATGATATAGAACTCTTGGACAGCATCAAGGCCTACTTGAATAAGAGTTTTTCAATGAAGGACCTTGGAGAAGCTGCTTATATATTAGGCATCAAGATCTATAGAGATAGATCAAGACGCCTCATAGGTCTTTCACAAAGCACATACCTTGATAAGATATTGAAGAAGTTCAATATGGATCAATCTAAGAAGGGGTTCTTGCCTGTGTTACAAGGTGTGAAATTGAGCTCAGCTCAATGTCCGACCACGGCAGAAGATATAGAAGAGATGAGTGTCATCCCCTATGCCTCAGCCATAGGTTCTATTATGTATGCCATGCTGTGTACCAGACCTGATGTAAACCTTGCCGTAAGTTTGGTAGGAAGGTACCAAAGTAATCCCGGCAAGGAACACTGGACAGCGGTCAAGAATATCCTGAAGTACCTGAAAAGGACTAAGGAAATGTTTCTCGTTTATGGAGGTGACGAAGAGCTCGTCGTAAAGGGTTACGTCGACGCTAGCTTCGACACAGATCTGGATGACTCTAAGTCACAAACCGGATACGTGTATATTTTGAATGGTGGGGCAGTAAGCTGGTGCAGTTGCAAGCAGAGCGTCGTGGCGGGATCTACATGTGAAGCGGAGTACATGGCAGCCTCGGAGGCAGCACATGAAGCAATATGGGTGAAGGAGTTCATCACCGACCTAGGAGTCATACCCAATGCGTCGGGGCCAATCAAACTCTTCTGTGACAACACTGGAGCTATTGCACTTGCCAAGGAGCCCAGGTTTCACAAGAAGACAAGGCACATCAAGCGTCGCTTCAACTCCATTCGTGAAAATGTTCAAGATGGAGACATAGAGATTTGTAAAGTACATACGGACCTGAATGTAGCGGATCCGTTGACTAAACCTCTCCCTAGAGCAAAACATGATCAACACCAGAATTCCATGGGTGTTCGATTCATCACAATGTAACTAGATTATTGACTCTAGTGCAAGTGGGAGACTGTTGGAAATATGCCCTAGAGGCAATAATAAAAGCATTATTATTATATTTCCTTGTTCATGATAATTGTCTTTATTCATGCTATAATTGTGTTATCCGGAAATCGTAATACATGTGTGAATAATAGACACCAACATGTCCCTAGTAAGCCTCTAGTTGACTAGCTCGTTGATCAACAGATAGTCATGGTTTCCTGACTATGGACATTGGATGTCATTGATAACGAGATCACATCATTAGGAGAATGATGTGATGGACAAGACCCAATCCTAAACATAGCACAAGATCGTATAGTTCGTTTGCTAGAGTTTTCCAATGTCAAGTATCTTTTCCTTAGACCATGAGATCGTGTAACTCCCGGATACCGTAGGAGTGCTTTGGGTGTGCCAAACGTCACAACGTAACTGGGTGACTATAAAGGTATACTACGGGTATCTCCGAAAGTGTCTGTTGGGTTGACATGGATCAAGACTGGGATTTGTCACTCCGTATGACGGAGAGGTATCACTGGGCCCACTCGGTAATGCATCATCATAATGAGCTCAAAGTGACCAAGTGTCTGGTCACGGGATCATGCATTACGGTACGAGTAAAGTGACTTGCCGGTAACGAGATTGAACGAGGTATTGGGATACCGACGATCGAATCTCGGGCAAGTAACATATCGATTGACAAAGGGAATTGTATACGGGGTTGCTTGAATCCTCGACATCGTGGTTCATCCGATGAGATCATCGAGGAGCATGTGGGAGCCAACATGGGTATCCAGATCCCGCTGTTGGTTATTGACCGGAGAGCGATCTCGGTCATGTCTACATGTCTCCCGAACCCGTAGGGTCTACACACTTAAGGTTCGGTGACGCTAGGGTTGTAGGGATATGTATATGCAGTAACCCGAATGTTGTTCGGAGTCCCGGATGAGATCCCGGACGTCACGAGGAGTTCCGGAATGGTCCGGAGGTAAAGATTTATATATGGGAAGTCCTGTTTCGGGCATCGGGACAAGTTTCGGGGTCATCGGTATTGTACCGGGACCACCGGAAGGGTCCCGGGGGTCCACCGGGTGGGGCCACCTGTCCCGGGGGGCCACATGGGCTGTAGGGGGTGCGCCTTGGCCTACATGGGCCAAGGGCACCAGCCCCAAGAGGCCCATGCGCCTAGGGTTTCAAGGAGGAAGAGTCCTAGGAGGGGAAGGCACCTCCTAGGTGCCTTGGGGAGGAGGGATTCCTCCCCCTTGGCCGCACCCCCCTAGGAGATTGGATCTCCTAGGGCCGGCGCCCCCCCCTTGGACCTCCTATATATAGTGGGGGAAGGAGGGCTTTCATCCACGCCTTTGGTTGCCTCCTTCTCCCTCTCCAACACCTCCTCCTCCTCCATAGTGCTTGGCGAAGCCCTGACGGAGTACTGCAGCTCCACCATCACCACGCCGTCGTGCTGCTGCTGGAGCCATCTTCCTCAACCTCTCCTTCCCTCTTGCTGGATCAAGAAGAAGGAGACGTTACGCTGACCGTACGTGTGTTGAACGCGGAGGTGCCGTCCGTTCGGTGCTAGGATCTCCGGTGATTTGGATCACGTCGTGTTCGACTACCTCATCCCCGTTCTTTGAATGCTTCCGCTCGCGATCTACAAAGGTATGTAGATGCATCCGATCACTCGTTGCTAGATGAACTCATAGATGGATCTTGGTGAAACCGTAGGAAATTTTTTGTTTTCTGCAACGTTCCCCAACAGTGGCATCATGAGCTAGGTCTATGCGTAGTTCTTCTTGCGCGAGTAGAACACAATTTGTTGTGGGCGTAGATGTTGTCAACTTTCTTGCCGCTACTAGTCTTATCTTGCTTCAACGGTATTGTGGGATGAAGCGGCCCGGACCAACCTTACACGTATGCTTACGTGAGACCGGTTCCACCGACTAACATGCACTAGTTGCATAAGGTGGCTGGCGGTGTCTGTCTCTCCTACTTTAGTTGGAGCGGATTCGATGAAAAGGGTCCTTATGAAGGGTAAATAGAAGTTGACAAATCACGTTGTGGCTTTCACGTAGGTAAGAAAACGTTCTTGCTAGAACCCTACTTCAGCCACGTAAAACTTGCAACAACAATTAGAGGACGTCTAACTTGTTTTTGCAGCAAGTGCTTTGTGATATGATATGGCCAAAGTTGTGATGAATGATGAATGATCTATATGTGATGTATGAGATGTTCATGCTATTGTAATAGGAATCACGACTTGCATGTCGATGAGTATGACAACCGGCAGGAGCCATAGGAGTTGTCTTTATTTTTGTATGACCTGCGTGTCATTGAGAAACGCCATGTAAATTACTTTACTTTATTGCTAAACGCGTTAGCCATAGTAGTAGAAGTAATAGTTGGCGAGCAACTTCATGGAGACACGATGATGGAGATCATGATGATGGAGATCATGGTGTCAAGCCGGTGACAAGATGATCATGGAGCCCCAAGATGGAGATCAAAGGAGCTATGTGATATTGGCCATATCATGTCACTATTATTATTTGATTGCATTTGATGTTTATCATGTTTTGCATCTTGTTTACTTAGAACGACGGTAGTAAATAAGATGATCCCTCATAATAATTTCAAGAAAGTGTTCCCCCTAACTGTGCACCGTTGCGACAGTTCGTTGTTTCAATGCACCACGTGATGATCGGGTGTTTGATTCAAACGTTCACATACAACGGGTGTAAGACAGATTTACACATGCAAACACTTAGGTTGACTTGACGAGCCTAGCATGTGTATAGACATGGCCTCGGAACACAGAAGACCGAAAGGTCGAGCATGAGTCGTATAGAAGATACGATCAACATGAAGATGTTCACCGACGTTGACTAGTCCATCTCACGTGATGATCGGACACGGCCTAGTTGACTCGGATCATGTTATACTTAGATGACTAGAAGAGGGATGTCTATCTAAGTGGGAGTTCATTGAATAATTTGATTAGATGAACTTAATTATCATGAACTTAGTCTAAAATCTTTACAATATGTCTTGTAGATCAAATGGCCAACGTAGTCCTCAACTTCAACGCGTTCCTAGAGAAAACCAAGCTGAAAGACGATGGCAGCAACTATACGGACTGGGTCCGGAACCTGAGGATCATCCTCATAGCTGCCAAGAAAGATTATGTCCTACAAGCACCGCTGGGTGACGCACCTGTTCTCCCTACAGAACAAGACGTTATGAACGCTTGGCAGGCACGTACCGATGACTACTCCCTCGTTCAGTGCGGCATGCTTTACAGCCTAGAGCCGGGGCTCCAAAAGCGTTTTGAGAGACATGGAGCATATGAGATGTTCGAAGAGCTGAAAATGGTTTTCCAAGCTCATGCCCGGGTCGAGAGATATGAAGTCTCCGACAAATTCTTCAGCTGTAAGATGGAGGAAAATAGTTCTGTCAGTGAGCACATACTCACTATGTCTGGGTTACATAACCGCTTGACTCAGCTGGGAGTTAATCTCCCGGATGATGCGGTCATTGACAGAATCCTCAGTCGCTTCCACCGAGCTACAAGAGCTTTGTGATGAACTTCAATATGCAGGGGATGGAAAAGACCATTCCTGAAGGTATTTGCAATGCTGAAATCAGCAGAGGTAGAAGTCAAGAAGGAACATCAAGTGTTGATGGTCAATAAAACCACTAAGTTCAAGAAGGGCAAGGGTAAAAAGAACTTCAAGAAGGACGGCAAGGGAGTTGCCGCGCCCGGCAAGCAAGCTGCCGGGAAGAAGCCAAAGAATGGACCCAAGCCCGAGACTGAGTGCTTTTATTGCAAGGGAAGTGGTCACTGGAAGCGGAACTGCCCCAAATACTTAGCGGACAAGAAGGCCGGCAAAACAAAAGGTATATATGATATACATGTAATTGATGTGTACCTTACCAGTACTCGTAGTAGCTCCTGGGTATTTGATACCGGTGCAGTTGCTCACATTTGTAACTCAAAGCAGGGGCTGCGGAATAAGCGGAGACTGGCAAAGGACGAGGTGACGATGCGCGTCGGGAATGGTTCCAAGGTCAATGTGATCGCCGTCGGCACGCTACCTCTATATTTACCTTCGGGATTAGTTTTAAACCTTAATAATTGTTATTTAGTGCCAGCTTTGAGCATGAACATTGTATCGGGATCTCGTTTAATTCGAGATGGCTACTCATTTAAATCCGAGAATAATGGTTGTTCTATTTATATGAGAGATATGTTTTATGGTCATGCTCCTATGGTGAATGGTTTATTCTTAATGAATCTCGAGCGTAATGCTACACATATTCATAGTGTGAGTACCAAAAGATGTAAAGTTGATAATGATAGTCCCACATACTTGTGGCACTGCCGCCTTGGTCACATAGGTGTCAAACGCATGAAGAAGCTCCATGCAGATGGACTTTTAGAGTCTCTTGATTATGAATCATTTGACACGTGCGAACCATGCCTCATGGGTAAGATGACCAAGACTCCGTTCTCAGGAACAATGGAGCGAGCAACCAACTTATTGGAAATCATACATACTGATGTGTGCGGTCCAATGAGTGTTGAGGCTCGCGGTGGCTATCGTTATGTTCTCACCCTCACTGATGATTTGAGTAGATATGGGTATATCTACTTAATGAAACACAAGTCTGAAACCTTTGAAAAGTTCAAGGAATTTCAGAGTGAGGTTGAGAATCAACGTGACAGGAAAATCAAGTTTCTACGATCAGATCGTGGAGGAGAATACTTGAGTCACGAATTTGGCACACACTTAAGAAAATGTGGAATAGTTTCACAACTCACGCCGCCTGGAACACCTCAGCGTAATGGTGTGTCCGAACGTCGTAATCGCACTCTATTAGATATGGTGCGATCTATGATGTCTCTTACCGATTTACCGCTATCTTTTTGGGGCTATGCTTTAGAGACTGCCGCATTCACTTTAAATAGGGCTCCGTCGAAATCCGTTGAGACGACACCGTTTGAATTATGGTTTGGGAAGAAACCTAAGCTGTCGTTTCTAAAAGTTTGGGGATGCGATGCTTATGTCAAGAAACTTCAACCTGAAAAGCTCGAACCCAAGTCGGAAAAATGCGTCTTCATAGGATACCCTAAAGAAACGGTTGGGTATACCTTCTACCTCAGATCTGAAAGCAAGATCTTTGTTGCCAAGAATGGATTCTTTCTAGAGAAAGAGTTTCTCTCGAAAGAAGTAAGTGGGAGGAAAGTAGAACTTGATGAAGTATTACCTCTTGAACCGGAAAATGGTACAACTCAAGAAAATGTTCCTGAGGTGCCTGCACCGACTAGAGAGGAAGTTATTGATGATGATCAAGATACTTCTGATCAAGCTCCTACTGAAATTCGAAGGTCCACAAGGACACGTTCCGCACCAGAGTGGTACGGCAACCCTGTCTTGGAAATCATGTTGTTAGACAACGGTGAACCTTCGAACTATGAAGAAGCGATGGCGGGCCCGGATTCCGACAAATGGCTAGAAGCCATGAAATCCGAGATAGGATCCATGTATGAAAACGAAGTATGGACTTTGACTGACTTGCCCGTTGAGCGGCGAGCCATAGAAAATAAATGGATCTTTAAGAAGAAGACAGACGCGGATGGTAATGTGACCATCTATAAAGCTCGGCTTGTCGCTAAGGGTTATCGACAAGTTCAAGGGGTTGACTACGATGAGACTTTCTCACCGGTAGCGAAGCTGAAGTCCGTCCGAATCATGTTAGCAATTGCCGCATTCTACGATTATGAAATATGGCAAATGGACGTCAAAACGGCATTCCTTAATGGTTTCCTTAAGGAAGAATTGTATATGATGCAGCCGGAAGGTTTTGTCGATCCTAAGAATGCTGACAAGGTGTGCAAGCTCCAACGCTCGATTTATGGGCTGGTGCAAGCATCTCGGAGTTGGAACATTCGCTTTGATGAGATGATCAAAGCGTTTGGGTTTACGCAGACTTATGGAGAAGCCTGCGTTTACAAGAAAGTGAGTGGGAGCTCTGTAGCATTTCTCATACTATATGTAGATGACATACTTTTGATGGGAAATGATATAGAACTCTTGGACAGCATCAAGGCCTACTTGAATAAGAGTTTTTCAATGAAGGACCTTGGAGAAGCTGCTTATATATTAGGCATCAAGATCTATAGAGATAGATCAAGACGCCTCATAGGTCTTTCACAAAGCACATACCTTGATAAGATATTGAAGAAGTTCAATATGGATCAATCTAAGAAGGGGTTCTTGCCTGTGTTACAAGGTGTGAAATTGAGCTCAGCTCAATGTCCGACCACGGCAGAAGATATAGAAGAGATGAGTGTCATCCCCTATGCCTCAGCCATAGGTTCTATTATGTATGCCATGCTGTGTACCAGACCTGATGTAAACCTTGCCGTAAGTTTGGTAGGAAGGTACCAAAGTAATCCCGGCAAGGAACACTGGACAGCGGTCAAGAATATCCTGAAGTACCTGAAAAGGACTAAGGAAATGTTTCTCGTTTATGGAGGTGACGAAGAGCTCGTCGTAAAGGGTTACGTCGACGCTAGCTTCGACACAGATCTGGATGACTCTAAGTCACAAACCGGATACGTGTATATTTTGAATGGTGGGGCAGTAAGCTGGTGCAGTTGCAAGCAGAGCGTCGTGGCGGGATCTACATGTGAAGCGGAGTACATGGCAGCCTCGGAGGCAGCACATGAAGCAATATGGGTGAAGGAGTTCATCACCGACCTAGGAGTCATACCCAATGCGTCGGGGCCAATCAAACTCTTCTGTGACAACACTGGAGCTATTGCACTTGCCAAGGAGCCCAGGTTTCACAAGAAGACAAGGCACATCAAGCGTCGCTTCAACTCCATTCGTGAAAATGTTCAAGATGGAGACATAGAGATTTGTAAAGTACATACGGACCTGAATGTAGCGGATCCGTTGACTAAACCTCTCCCTAGAGCAAAACATGATCAACACCAGAATTCCATGGGTGTTCGATTCATCACAATGTAACTAGATTATTGACTCTAGTGCAAGTGGGAGACTGTTGGAAATATGCCCTAGAGGCAATAATAAAAGCATTATTATTATATTTCCTTGTTCATGATAATTGTCTTTATTCATGCTATAATTGTGTTATCCGGAAATCGTAATACATGTGTGAATAATAGACACCAACATGTCCCTAGTAAGCCTCTAGTTGACTAGCTCGTTGATCAACAGATAGTCATGGTTTCCTGACTATGGACATTGGATGTCATTGATAACGAGATCACATCATTAGGAGAATGATGTGATGGACAAGACCCAATCCTAAACATAGCACAAGATCGTATAGTTCGTTTGCTAGAGTTTTCCAATGTCAAGTATCTTTTCCTTAGACCATGAGATCGTGTAACTCCCGGATACCGTAGGAGTGCTTTGGGTGTGCCAAACGTCACAACGTAACTGGGTGACTATAAAGGTATACTACGGGTATCTCCGAAAGTGTCTGTTGGGTTGACATGGATCAAGACTGGGATTTGTCACTCCGTATGACGGAGAGGTATCACTGGGCCCACTCGGTAATGCATCATCATAATGAGCTCAAAGTGACCAAGTGTCTGGTCACGGGATCATGCATTACGGTACGAGTAAAGTGACTTGCCGGTAACGAGATTGAACGAGGTATTGGGATACCGACGATCGAATCTCGGGCAAGTAACATATCGATTGACAAAGGGAATTGTATACGGGGTTGCTTGAATCCTCGACATCGTGGTTCATCCGATGAGATCATCGTGGAGCATGTGGGAGCCAACATGGGTATCCAGATCCCGCTGTTGGTTATTGACCGGAGAGCGATCTCGGTCATGTCTACATGTCTCCCGAACCCGTAGGGTCTACACACTTAAGGTTCGGTGACGCTAGGGTTGTAGGGATATGTATATGCAGTAACCCGAATGTTGTTCGGAGTCCCGGATGAGATCCCGGACGTCACGAGGAGTTCCGGAATGGTCCGGAGGTAAAGATTTATATATGGGAAGTCTGTTTCGGCCATCGGGACAAGTTTCGGGGTTATCGGTATTGTACCGGGACCACCGGAAGGGTCCCGGGGGTCCACCGGGTGGGGCCACCTGTCCCGGGGGGCCACATGGGCTGTAGGGGGTGCGCCTTGGCCTACATGGGCCAAGGGCACCAGCCCCAAGAGGCCCATGCGCCTAGGGTTTCAAGGAGGAAGAGTCCTAGCAGGGGAAGGCACCTCCTAGGTGCCTTGGGGAGGAGGGATCCTCCCCTTGGCCGCACCCCCCTAGGAGATTGGATCTCCTAGGGCCGGCGCCCCCCCCTTGGCCCTCCTATATATAGTGGGGGAAGGAGGGCTTTTCATCCACGCCTTTGGTTGCCTCCTTCTCCCTCTCCAACACCTCCTCCTCCTCCATAGTGCTTGGCGAAGCCCTGACGGAGTACTGCAGCTCACCATCACCACGCCGTCGTGCTGCTGCTGGAGCCATCTTCCTCAACCTCTCCTTCCCTCTTGCTGGATCAAGAAGAAGGAGACGTTACGCTGACCGTACGTGTGTTGAACGCGGAGGTGCCGTCCGTTCGGTGCTAGGATCTCCGGTGATTTGGATCACGTCGTGTTCGACTACCTCAACCCCGTTCTTTGAACGCTTCCGCTCGCGATCTACAAAGGTATGTAGATGCATCCGATCACTCGTTGCTAGATGAACTCATAGATGGATCTTGGTGAAACCGTAGGAAAATTTTTGTTTTCTGCAACGTTCCCCAACAGGCAACACGACTGGAGTAGCGCAACGCGGCGGGCCGCTTCGTGTTTGCCAATTTCGACGAGGCATCGGCTTGGGTCCGCGAGGACCTAAACCTAGCAGAGGCCACTATTCGTGACCGCTCCATCACCAATGCGGAGAAGGTCGCGGGGTGCCGTCGCCGCTCCCTGGATAGGTTGCTGGCTAGGATCAGCAAAGAGTGGTCGCTAAGCGACACACCTTCACTACCGCCCGGGCACCATGGTCGGGGCCGGCATTGGCCGCGGAGGCCCTCCGCGCGGTGCAGGAGGAAGCAGAGTGGCTCCACGAGCGCCAGGCGGCAGCCGGGCAGGGCTGTCGCACCCCAGCGCCCTTTTGCCGGTCGAAGGACTACACGGACGACGACGACAGTACGGCCAGTCAGGGCCGCCACGCGTACGAGGTCACCGCCCGCTATAAGTTTACCCAGTGTTTTTTTAGTTTTTAGTTAAACGGATGAAATGCCGTAAGTTTTATGTAAACTATGAATGAAATTTAATGAATTGCGTCATGTTTGGTGAAATTCGTCCGGTTCGTTCTAATTTGCATTTGAAATGGATGTGAGCACGATTGTATGGCCAGCTATAAATCACTGTCTTTGGACCAGTTCGGACAAGTCTACGGATAAAGAGTGTATCCATTTTGAGGGTCAGCGCTAATGTGGACCCTCAAAACATTGCAAACGTCCAGATTGACGTACGTGTCCTGACATAGTTTGCCATCCAACACGATACCCCATCGGTCCACGGACCACTCAGGTAGTTCGAAATCTCGCAAACCGGATGCAAACAATGGGGGCCTTTGCGGGCGCCCGGACCGCCGCCACGTACGCGTGGACAACCGTAACCACCCAAAAACATCTCCCGCGTCAGCCCCCTTTCCCGCGCAAATGCACTTCCGCTCTACACGCTACATTCATGCGGGCCCAGAGCGGACACGGGCTATCACTAGGACAATCATTGAAGTGGTTGGCTAGATAAGAACGCCGCCCACGCCGCATGCGAACCATATGCATGTGACATTTGTCGGAGAGATGTGACTAGACACGATGGACTGGGTCATCGACCAGTCGAAGACCACAGCGAAGATGAAAGCGTCATCTCCGCCGCCTCAACGAGAAGATGCTGAAGTACGGCAAGCAGTGGTCTCCAAGCGAGATCACCATGCCACCGTCTGTCTCTCCCTGCGCCCACGTCCATGGTGGCTGTGGCCACACTACACATGGCTCAGGAGCAAGTGAATAGGATCATCTGCGAGCTCCAGGCGGCGGTCGGGAAGCCTTACGGTGACTCCGCACTCTTCTGCCGCTAGAAGCCCGACTCCAACGGCAACCACGGAGGTGCCACCGGCCAGCCCGACTAGGCGTATGAGATCACCATCAAGTATAGGGGAGGTTAATTTTGTTAGAAGTTCTAATAATTGTCTGGACAAAATATAGTCCGGCTGTATGGAATGAATATTTAAGTTTGAATAAAAATTGTTCATTTTCTTTTAATTTGCATAATATATTTTGTTAAATTCCATTCAAAATGTGACCAGACATTTGCGGTATGCTTCTGAAATCAGGCTAGGATCGACTCACGGTGTGGATCAACGATGAACTGAATTCAACTCACGCAACAGAGTGGCAAAGAACAGAGACATGCACAACACAAGATAGATTATTTGCAACGTGCTGAACAGGGTATTTGCGTGCTAACTGAAGAAAAGCACAGTTAACTGAAGAAACGCTACAGCTAACTGAAGAAAAGCTGCAGCTACATTATTCTGGTGCAAAGAGATTAACACTAACACTCTATTGTTGTTCCCCTCCAAGTTAGAGATGCCCTCGTGATATATTGGCAAGGAGACAACCAACACCAATGTATTGATCGATTTCATGGAACCAGCCTATTTAACACTTCTATGATGATTATGAGATAACCAACAACCCGGATGTAGGTACATATGAACATGTGTAAGAATATATTTTTCTTTAACAGTAACATGTGTAAGAATGTTTAGGAAACAGAACAACCAACACCAACGTATTTGAGATCAAGTACGGACACTTTAGGGCAGTCACACCTACAAATCTTCTTGTCCAAATTATAAAGTACATGGACATAAAATAGAAAAATAGTAAATAACAGTAATGAATTCATCACTTCAGCTAGGCTCCACATTTTCAGATCGGCGACTTTCTTTATCCATCAAACCTGCATGCAGAAGCAGTAGAGTAGTAAGTTTCATGTCCAAAACGACATAGGTTGTGGCAATGATACTAAGAATGTAAATAACAGAATCACACTGGAAGCTGACCTTTATTGTGGTATTGTGTCCAGCGTAACACAATGAAAGTAAATTTGTGAACACATAATACATCTAGGTAAAATTTGTGAACACATAGTACATCACAAGCAGTAAACAGTATAACTACCCTTCACCTCTTGTACGACAGCAGCTAGCATGTTCAAATAGTCGAATTCAATTGCTGATGGACTGAATTTCCATCGTGATACAACACGAGCAGCAGCTGCCAAAGTTCAACTATTCCCAAACACCTGGAACCATGTCGTACAAATTTGAATCCTTTGATCTAACAATTCACTAAAAGCAAAAATATTTTGAACATACGACATACGAAATATACACAAAAAGTCAAGGATTTCCTTTTTCTTTCTTGGTTGACTGAAACCGGCAACAAACTGAGCTGAGCTGAACACAACAAACACTCGAGCAAAAGTAAAACAGAAGCATTGATCTTCAAGGAAACAGAGAGGCATTCACATGTTAAGGGAAACAAATGGAAGTTAAGAAGAAGTTTAATCAAGGTGCATCTTTGTGCATTTTCAAACTATTTTCCACCTGTGTTTCAGAAAATACTCTGAAGTAGATATAATCTTATTGTCAACAAATGACATAAGTGTATGTACTCCAACAAATTGGAGATAGGTCCAAGTATTACTCTTAACATATGAGATAGGTCCAAGTGTATGTACTCCAACAAATTGGAGTCTCTAATCTTGTCTTTCTTATGCAAATTTGGATAGAAGAACCAACACTGGATTCAAAGTACTACTCGATAAAGATTCCTAAAGTCGTCGTTAAGTTTAGCAGACATCTGTTATATTTTTTAGAGACTCTTGTGTGTGTGCTTTATAAGAATTAAAACATATATGTTCCTATTATGTTACAGATAGGGACAGGGTCCTTGTTCTGATTATGCTCACTTGTCTTGACTTACTCCCATATATATATACATGTACTCTATACTAAAACTAGAACTTAAATGTTTTCACAATGGATATGACAGTAAGGGGTCGCATTAGAAATAGAAGGGAGGAAGAATACATTCCCTGAACGTTTACTCACATTAGAAATAGAACCTAATTGTTAGTTTCAGAGATGAATGTTTACTCAGTGCAATGCTTACACTACATTTTCTGAATATTTTAAACATTCCTTGTACAAACTGAATTCAGATATGAATGTTTACTTAGTACAGCATTTAAACTATATTCCTGTACAAATTTTGTTCAATCCCTGACCAACCGAACAACAATGAAGTCGACAGGGATTAAGAGGGATATGGGTCAAACCCCAACAGAGATTAGATTGACAAACAGAGGTTTCACACAAACCCCATGGTGATTAATTCCCTACTGGGAACAAATCCCAAACAACTGAACATAGCCCTAGTGGTACAGTACATCTCTGAAACTGTAACAAGCCTGAAGCTCCTCTCTCTCAAATGATTTGATCACAAAGACAGGGGGATGAATCCATCTCTCCAATCTGACGATCCATCCCCTTCATCATCTACCAAATTCCCCTACATCCCACGGCCATGTCTCGAGGTGCCCACAAGTAGGTCACTGGATGAGAGGAGATGGGAACGAGGGAGGAAGAGGGTTACCTCGGAGGTTAGTCTCGCCGTCGTACACGGTGAAGGAGAAGATGGGTGGCCGAAGGAGTAGAGCGCCGCCGGTGGGCAGGCTGGAGGGGCGGGCAGAGGAGTAGGGGATGCTAGCAGACGACTTGCAGCCTTCCTGCCGTGGCCTCGCCGCTTCTCCCTTCTTCGCTGCACGCAAAGCCACCGCTCCCCTGTCCGTCTCCGCCTTCCCGCCACTCCCCGGGCCGTCGCCGCCTTCCAGCCTTCCCGCTCAGCGAGAGGAGATTGGATGATCGATTTGTGTCGTAGTAGACCTAGATCGATCCGGACTTGAAGGAGAATATCAATCTAGATCGGAGAATAGAAGTGGTAGACTCCGCGCAATTTAGTTTTGCTCGGTCAGTTAGCACAGATTTTCGCGCCACATATATCCCTAAAAGAAAGATTTTCGCGCCACATTCATTATGTGTGCGGGCGTGTCTAATTAATTTTGTGCTGATTTTTTTAATTATGTATATTTGGAGTATTATAATAAATACAATTTGCAACCAATACCTCGCAACATATAAGATCTGTTATCTCTCCGTCCGCGGAGGACTCTTTTCCTACCCTAGCCGCCGCCGCCACCAGGCGACTAGGGCGAGGCGACTCTTTTTCTCCGATCTCCACCGGCCGGTGCGCTGGCCCCCTCTCCCTTCGGCCGTTGCTCCGGCGGCAAGAGGGAGGGGGGACCCCGTTCCTCCGTTCTGTAGTTAGGTTTTGGATTTGTAGGTCGTGGTGCGTCGTTGGGGTGGTGGGAGCGGAGTCCGGACGAATAAATCTGCCTCAACCCCACTCCCACACCGGCGGTGTCTTTCATGGCGGCGTCTCGGAGTTGATGGCATCGTGTCTCTGTCGATCCCTCAGATCGACAGCGTTAGGGTTCATGGATGGTGTTGGCGAGGCGGCAGCGGCGACTCCATCAGGTGTGTCTCTCCTTCTGCTCTGTCCCCGTTGCTGTGGCGTTGTCTCCGACGTCATGGTGGAGCAGGGAGGTTTTGTCGTTCAGGAGTACGCGCAGGCGGTTGTCTACGCAAGTGACAACTGGAAGATGGAGTATCTTGTGTTGGGTCTGTGGTCGAAGGCGGGCAGTTCTGGTTTCCTTCTCCGACTTCGTCGTCATGCGAGGGTGTCAGTTCTGAAGTTCGATGGCGTGTCCGGAGACATGTTGCCCCGGTCTGATTCTTTCAACGGCTATGGTTTTGCTTTTGGCAAACTACTTTGGAGGTCCGTAAAGCTGCTGATCAGCGATGGAGCCGCGTCGAGCTTGGGCGAAGAGGTGATCTGTCTTCTTACACTTTGGTCATCGCTTCGGTGGTGTCGAAGGAAAGGGACATGCGCTGGTATTTTGCATAGGATTTTTCTATCTTTTCAGTCATGTATGATCGGTGCTTACGTGCCTTGTAACTTGATCTTTATTCTATATAAATGAGACACGTATTACCATGCAAAAAAAACATATAAGATCTGTTGCACCATGAACAGGGCCACGAGCTGCAAGTCTACAACGCATATGCTACACCGCTTATATGCGTATCTACTATGAATTTTGCAACTAATAGTCAAAACGATGTACAATATGTGTTGCTTTATAGGGGGTATCCTTGTAGTGAGTTCTTTTTTTTTGCGGGGCCTGTAGTGAGTTCAGATGGTATTAAGGTGATGCATTGGTTGGTTTTAATCAAAGAAAGAAATGGAATTCGGGCATGCATGAACCTATTGCATGCACAAAATGCAGAATTACATATTTTCTTGAAATTCATTAAGATAAACAAGTTGATTTGTAAATAGTTGCATTACCAACGACAAAACAATTGAGTATGAGAAAGTCGAGGTGTTTACTGCAAAAGTCAAGTTTTATATCTAACTAGTACCAAGGCGGATTTTATAAAATGTGTATTAAGTGGTCTGAAGTGTCTCCACTGAAATCTGTACCATCCACTTAAATGGCCCAGACTGATCTTTTCTTTTTCTACCACAGCCCCATTTTCTATACTAGTTGCTCCCTGGATTGGTAGAGCTTCGAAGAGTTGTGGGGGATAATGGTTTTGCAATATGTTTCATCATGGTCCTAAGGATAATTTATATGTCACGGTAGAGAAGTAGAGTTTGGTAAAAAAGAGTTGTAATCATAATCCAAGGGAGTTTCTTATAGTATCATGATTTATCTGTGATTTTTTCTTCTTCTGAAAAAGGCACATTGCAAGCTTAGCATTTAATGCACTGTTCAATAAAGCGATTGATTGCATATATAAGCATTTTTACAACGACAAAGAGAGAAATGGCACGCAAAGCGTGCGTCTCCTTCTAGTGTATACATATACCGGAAAAGGCTTTCACCCGGCTTTATAAATAAAACCACAACCAATACAGAAGGTGATGAAGCATACAAACGCACACCCACACTGTTGGGGATACCAGCTATAAAAGAGAAGCACACATAGCTCAAAACAGGAAACCAAACAATAGGGACTAGCAATGCCACTAGGAAAACTAGCTAGTCCCAAACAATAAGCTCAAGTCTTCTAGAACCGCCTCAACGCAACTCACCACGCAGGCCACCACTCCAAGGCGCACTCCACATGACGGGCCAGGCGAAATAAGGTACCATCGGTGTGAAGGAGGAAGGGGCAAATGGACGATTCCTCCGAATCACACTTGATCCTTCCGTTAAGTCATCAGACCGAGCAAGGAAGAGAGTCACGGTGATGAGCACATCGACCAAGGGTGGAAGACGACGACCATGAGAACCTAGGCATGACCCGGATCTGGGTAGGCACGGGTCCCTTGGGCATCACGCCCCCAACCCAAGGCCGGGCGAGGAGCCCACCGGCCAAGACCATGTCACGAGGGAGACGGCAGCACCAGCCCCCGGCTGTGCCCCCCATCCGGCTTCAGAGCCCTGCTGGAACCAGATTAGATCGGCATCAGGTCCACAGTGGCGCGCCCACAGGACAAGGGGAGGTGGGACAATGACCCTCCTAGCCGCGTGCACCACCACCCGCGGTGACTAACCTCCCAGGGCGCCCAGGAAGCCCCACCGGCGGGGCAATCGCCACCTGCGGCCGCGACCGAATTGGACAGATCCAGTGCCAGCGCCGCCACCGCCAAAAGCAGGCCACACTGTGAAGCCCTCCACGCCGGCCCGTCACACCAGTGACTCCGCCACCAGAACCCGCCTTAGCGCCGCCGCGCCCAACGCCAGCGCACCGCCACTGCTCGATGCCGACGACCCGCGCCTGCCACCACCGAGCGAGGAGAGAGGAGTTCCCGCCGTCGCCGACGCGAGCTAACTTTTGATCGGTGGCGCGCCCTGGCAGCGGTGAGGGAAAGGAGAGAAAGAGGAGACGGCTGACAGCGCTAGGGTTTACCCTCCTGAGTCGCCCGCGGGAGCGAGTCCGGAGGGGAGGGGTTTGAGCGAATCCTCTAGTATACGCATATACTCAAGTGTCCAACAAACACAGCTCGTAAGAGACTGAGAGAGTTGTAGAAATAAATTTAGGTAGTACCTAAGATGATGCATGTTTCAACGGCTAGTTGGCAGTAGCGTCTATCAAAATATAGGTCAGCAAAGAAGTGAAGCCTCACAGTGCCACCCCTTAGGCGATCTGAGAGGCCGACGTGGTACGGCGGTGGAGAAGATGAGAGCCCTGGAGTCGAAGATGATGGCTCTCAAGGCGATGGAGGTCCACATGAAGTTGAGTGCGAATAAGAATGCCCAAACTATGCGGAAGATGGCGGCTGTACCATGCTACATGATGTTTTTTTATGCACACCAACTTTAATTTGGCGCACAGCTATGCCATAGACTGTTGCGACACAAGAATGTTAAGCCAGTTATAGTGGGAGTAACTTAACTAGTAACATAGCGCATTTTAATTTTTTTTGCTTATGTGGCAAGTAGTTAATGAGTAGAGAGATGCTCGTGGTAACATAATATATTACTACTACTTCCGCCTGGTTTATTGGTCATCTTTGTATTTCGTGCCAAATTTTGATCAAATATTTAACAAAATAAATGTTAATGCATATCATGAAAAAATTTATTGTTGGATCTGTATTTGAACGTACTTTTCAATGATATTATTTTTTAGATATGCATTAACATTTTATTAATTAAATCTATGGTAAAAATTTGGCAAAAAATACGATGATGACCAATAAATAGGTAATTCGTTTTATCTTTTATTTTATTAACATTTTATTTTTTAGATCTGTATTTGAACTTCATTAATTACTCAAAATAGATAATTCGTTTTATCTTTTATTTTTTTAAAGTCCATCAATTCTGGAGAAAGTTCACCAATGTTAATGTTCATTGATTTTGAAATAAAATGCACATATTTTGAAAAGGTTCATGAATTTAACTAAAAAATAAAAGATAAAACGTACAAAGAAAAGAAATGGAAAAGGAAAAAAAGTAAAGAAAAATAAAAAAATAAAAGGAAGAAATGAACACAACAGGCGTTGTTGCCCGGGTGGCTACATGAGCTTATCAAGTACAAGGAGATCCGCGTCGCGTGTACCTATCCGGCACCTCGCTAGCACGTATCCCTGTCCTGCCACGTGCTCATTCTTGCCAATCCATGCCTCCCGTCGCTCCCCTCCTTGTTTGCATATCTTAGATAGATCAAATACTTGAACAAGCAGCAGGGCGGGGCCGGCAAAATTTGAGGCACTGTACGAAACTAAAAAATGAGCACCTATCTCATGAGCAATTATAATGTATATATATCTCGTAGTTTATACAAAATTTTCCTACTACCGGGTGTAGTTACACCCATTTTTATTTTGTACCTTTTAGGTAGTATCTACCATACCGCAGTGTATGTATGCGTAGTATGTAGTATGTAAGAATATTTAGATGTTCTATATACTATTTTTTAGGTAGTATGTAATATATTTTTAGCATACTTCTTTTTACGTACAAATATGTACGTATTTTCACAAATATGATAAAAACATGGGCTCACATGCAATTTTTTCACATAACTCGCTTTGGAGTATCTTAGTTATAGAATATGAAGAGTGAAGTGCACTGTAGGTCCTTAAACTATTTCAGGGGTGTCACTAGGTCCTCGAACTATGAAAATCGTCATTCAGGTCCTCGAAGTACAGTAAGTGTGTCATCCAGGTCCAAAATCTCACTAACCGCCTCTAGATGGTCAGCTGGCATGGTGAACAGTGCGAAAAATAAAACAAAAAATCTGACAATCTTTGGCATCGAAGATACCACTGGTGCGTGAATAGTAAAAATGTTCATTAATTCAAAAAAATGTTCGCGATTATGCAAAAATATTGGCAACTTTAAAAAAGTTCACAAACTATAAATTTGAAAATATGTTCGCGAACCACAAATATTGTTCGTGGGTATGGAAAAAAATGTTCGCAAACCACAAATATTGTTCATGGGTATGTAAAAAACTGTTCGCGAACCACAAAAAATTGTGACTTTAAAAAATGTTAGTGAACTTTTTATTAAAGTCACGAATTTTTTTTTCCAAATTCATCGTTCGCGAACATTTTATTAAAGTCACGAATATTTTTTCCAAATTCATCGTTCGCGAACATTTTTTTTAAGCCATGAATATTTTTTCAAATTCATCGTTCGCGAACTTTTTTTAAACTCGCGAATATTTTTTCCAAATTCATCGTTCGCGAACATTTTTTTAAAGTCATGAATATTTTTCCAAATTCATCGTTCCCGAACTTTTTTTAAAGTCGTGAATATTTTTTTAAAGTCGCGAATATTTTTTCCAAATTCATCATTCGCGAACATTTTATTAAGTCACAAATATTTTTTCCAAATCCATCATTCGCGAACTTTTTTTGAATTAATGAACTGTTCACGCGCCAGGGTATCTTCGATGACAGAGGATCTCAGTTTTTCGATATTTTTTTATATTTATTGTTTAATGTGCGCACAGGAATTCAGGATTGTTTGCCACGCATTGTTATGGTTACTGTTTACGTGCCAGCTGGCCAGTTAGAGCCTGTCAGGGAGATTTTGGACCTGAATGACACACTTACTGCACTTCAAGGACCTGGATGACGATTTTCATAGTTCGAGGACCTACGTGACATCCCTGAAATAGTTCAAGGACCTACAGTGCACTTCACTCGAATATGAACATACTAAAAATAATAAAATAGTAAAATACTATATATACTACCACATAGTAGTATATGAGAAATGGGTGTAGCTACACCCGGTAGTAGGATGTATTTTTCCTATATATATATATATATATATATATATATATATATATATATATATATATATATATATATATATATATATATATATATATATATATATATGTCTTACATACCAATCCAATGTATAAAAAATCATACCTATTCAACTCTATGTTGCATAATATTTATTTGAACAACGTCATTCTTTTAGTATTCTTTGAAATGAAATCTTTAATGATATCCCTGTAATCAATCTTCTCCAACACTTAGCTCTCAAGTGCTATTGTGGACAAATCATTGAGTCTTTTCTCTTGCGCTTGTATGAACCAGACTGATGTTTCCCTTTACTAAACACAAGATACAAAAGATGAATAAAATAAAATAAAGTGTTACAACAACAGAAATTAATTGGAGACTATGTGTCAATGTTTGGCAATTAGACGAATTGTCTAACTCATCTAATCCCGTGTCCTGTCCAATTAAACTGGTATACTGTGATGTTTAACCGAGGAGACAAGAATTGATTTCAAACGATCTCTGTTAAAAATTAATTAGAAAATTAGGGATCAGGAGTATGAGACGAAGTTAATATCCACAAAATAGGACTCGCCAGCGGCGGCCGGTAGGCAACCTGTCGTTGTGTGCTCAACTGCCCATGTTCCGTCTGTCGTGTCGCTCGTCGCCAGCCCAACGGCGTTGTAGAGTCTAGTGTCACGGTGGATGATCGATCGGATCGAACGGTGCCATTTCCAGTCGAGTCTGAAAACTCACACCGATCGATCCTTCCGTAGGATGTAGCGACAGCGACGACGACGTGATAGGCCGATAGTGTTTCCCCTTTGCGATCGATCTGACTCCCATGTTGTCCTGAGATTCCGTTTACTTTTTCCTTGGACACTGATAACGCCACTACTAAGGAAAGCCCTAGCAGTAGCGCTGGTTTTGTGCTCACTAGTAGCACGGGTAGGCGCGCTACTAATAAGGCGCTACTGCTAGGACAAATAGTTATAACGTTTATTCACTCCCACGCTACTGCTAATGTAACTACTGGCAGCGTGTTTTCTCTCCATCGCTACTAGTATTCTTTTTTTATTTTTTTATTTTTAGTGTATTTATGCGTCATCGTACAAATATTGGTACAATAGCAGTTATGAGGTTTACATCATTATGTCCATAACAGTGTGTCAAATGAAGGTGGATTAGGTTCAAGTGGAGGCAATATGTGGTGCATGTCAAAAGTATACTACTAATCCAAACTTGATCTAGTTTGGACTAGTAGTACTTTCGATGTGCACCACATGTTGCCTCCACTTGAATCTAATCCGCCAGCACAAGCTATTTAATCATCATCATAGCCATTACCACCAACAGTATTTATTTAATCACCACTAACACTAGCTAATAATAATCATCATAGTCATTACCATTAACACTAGCTATTTTATCATCATAGTAATAGTGTAGCACATCATGATCCTCAAACTCATTTTAGCTAGCTAATCACTCCTGCTGCTCTCTCTTAGGTAAAATAACATAAAACATGTATAACTCTCCTCCTTGATCAAGTTGGAGCATGCAGATGAAACTGTCTCCTAATCGTGGGTAGCGCATCTGTTTGCTGCCCCCTAGTACTTCTCTGCGCTCTCCCATCACATATTTGGTCCAGTCTTGCACTATTAAGCATCCGTTGCTAATCTTGAATGCACTAAAGTAATCTGTAGGATATCTTGGCCGTAAGCTGATAATACTCATGGTACCTTTAGTCTCGATCCCATAAGGCACAGCATTCACCGGGAGTCCCTGTTGAAGAACATCGTATGGTAACATACTTAGCACTGAAGTTTAGCTTCAAAAATAATGTATGAAAAAGGTGCACTGAGGACAAATAGTAAAAATCTTACCATCCTTCCTAAATAGATGTGACCGTAGTTCATACGAACACTATTGGTCACACATTTTCAGTACTAACATTTCTAAATGCAGGAAGAAAATTTATCTTGACAGTATCAAGATCCTCAAGCCATGAAACACAATGACTAAGCTTCTCGCAGTTGAGTTCAGCTCCGGGACAGTATACGGTCCTGTCTATGAAGCACTGGACATGTTTGCTTGCACCGAAATAAGTTGACAATACAAATTAGTTGTCAACTATTTTTGAATAAACAATATTAAAGACATAAATATGGTTGAGAAACTTACATAATGGTATAACTGGAGGCGTTTGCACATCGACCCAGATGTCGGTATTACCTTCAATATCATCTTCTGGACGAATATCAAAGGTGATAACCATATCAGGCTCAAATGCATAAGTCTTGCATAGTGCTCGCCATGTTTTGCATCCAAAATAGGTGTAGTCGTCTGAATTGATAATTTTACGTTGAAAATATAACCATGCTCGTTCTTCAAGTAAAATTTCTTTTCCTCCATAGTACGACTGAAACCTATCTTATCCAATACAAAAACTCTTGCATGGCAGGGGATACGCTAGTAGAATAGTAAAAAAAGACTTGTCATGCTTAATGTCATGCTTAAATTATAAGTTGAAGCAAATGAAGCAAATGTCATGCTTAATTACGAAAAAAGACTTGTCGTTGTGACTTACTGTATCCACTTCGAAGTTCTCGTCTAGCTTGATGCTGAAGCGCCTATCATCATCTAGGAAGATTCCGTCGCACAGGCCGCGCTCGTCTTCGCAGTATTTGCAAATACCGAAATCCTTTTCGTCGTCAGACATTTCCTATGTTCACAGTTAAAACATTAATTGAAAATCGATCGAAGACAACTACCAGGATACTCAACACACAAATCCGGGGCACTCGATATTTCCTACATATTCTGGCACAAGTCATGCCAAAATTCACGGAAAAATCCGGCATGACCTTTGCTAAAATAGGACATATCGAGCGCCTGAAATTTGCCGGAACGGAAATGAATCAACGCTCCGGCAAAACATAGGCCACTCGGAGGTGTAACCTGCAAACATGACCGGCCACTTGGATATTGAGAAACACAATATATACATTTCAAAATATCTTATAGGACTCAAATTAGCATGCATTCAATAAGCAAAAGTAAATCATCTCATGCGTCCGTACATCGTCGAATATTATCACTAATACATCACGAATAGTGTCATACATATAACATCACTAATACAACTAAAACCCTAGCACACGACGGGTATCGGCGCGGGCGGTGGACACCCACAGAAAAGGAACCATCACGGGATCATAGCTCCAGTGAGATCCTTGGAGAACCTGCCAGGTATTGGAGAACATGTGCTCCAACGCAAACAAGTAGCGACGGACGTGCGCGTCCTCCTCACTGACATGGTGACACACCACCTCCGCGGTGTCCTCGAGCCTCTGGACCGTCACTGGCCCACGCGACCGCCACCAAAGAAGGTTCGGGTCAACGACAGGCTGGCTACTCACCAACTTGCGCTCCCCGGTAGGTAGCGCCTCCCAGTACCACCCTGGCGGAGCCCACTCCCGGACATGGCCCACCTGGTCAAGTAGGTGTCGTCCTCCGCCGACTCGACGACGAGGATGCGGGATAGGCATCGTCCACGTCGAGGCGGGAAAAATTGCTTTAACTAAAAAATAGCAACAAGTCTTACTAACTAGTTCTATTAATTCAACTAGTTCTTACTAAAAATAAACTTACTATAAATAAAAATATTCTAGTACCTAATTAGTACCTAGTTCTTACTAACTAATTAGTACCTAGGAACTACTGCCCTAATTACCAACTAATTTGATGAACGGTGGAAAGTGGTAGCGGATATTCCAATTATCCAACTATAAAGTGAAGTAAGTGGTCAAATTTTACTCGTTTTATGATTCATCTTAGAAATTTGATTCATTTCCACCCTTACATGAACCCTAACTCATTTGAGCCGCATCCGCATCCGATTTGTTTCCACTCTTACATGAACCCTAACTAATTTGATGCAACTAAAATATAAAGAAACCCTAGGCAGAGGTAGGGGAGAGGGAGGAGCAGGCGTGCTCACCTCGGTGCCTGCGACGAGGGAGGGGCAGGGCGGCGTCGAGGTCAGGGTCAGGGCTCGGGCGCGCGGCGGATGGCGGCGTCGAGGTCGGGGTCGGGGGCGGCGTCCGGGGCGGCGTTGAGGTCGGGGGCGGGGGCGGCGTTGAATCTGTGGTCGGGGCGGCGTAGAGGGTGTGCGGAGACGCGCGGCGGCCGACGGGAGACGGCGACGCCGAGAGTGGAGAGTTGGATTTGGGGGAAGTGGCCGTGGGGAAGGACGAACCCCGTGGTTAAGTCAGAAGTAGCAGTAGCGCGTTCCAAGAAGAACGCTGCTGCTATGTTAGCTACAATGCGTCCTGGGATACACGCTACTGCTACTCCTTTCTCTTTTCCCCCCTTCTTCATTTAGTTTTCTTCACATTTTATTTTTTTTCCTTTCACCTTATTCTATTTCTTTCATTTTCAATTACCTTTCTATTTTCTTTCCATTTAATTTTATATCTTTTAGCAATAGCGAGTTTAGATTAAAACGCGCCGCTACAAATAAAGTAGCGATAGCGCGGTTCGTTATAGGTCGCTACTACTATGTGTAGCCTATCGGCTAAGCCATGAGAATTTTAGTAGTAACGTGTTTAGAGCAAGACGCGCTACTGCTAGAACTTTATCTGCAGCACGGTTTTCTCAGGTGCGCTACTGTTACTTAGAACCAGTGTGCTTTTTTGACCCTCGCTACTGCTAAAGTTCTGTGCATAAGGTTTTCCCTAGTAGTGCGCCCCACGTGTGGTGGGAGCGACACCCGCCCACACGCCCTATAATATAGAGACTACGCCACATCACCGCATGCATGCATGTGGGAATCTTTTTGGATTTCTAGTTTTTAAACTGTTTTATCTCTTTAATGCAAATTCCGATAAAAGATCCGTTTTCACCATTAAATCCATCGCAACGAGATCTTCGAAACTGTATCTCATATCAATATGTTTCGACGACTTTTAAAAGTTGCCATGTCTATTCCACATGAATTGCCATGGTGGTTACACTGAAGTTGCCATCATATGTTTCAGCTATTTTCTTCTACATTTAAAAGTAATTTTTGACATATTATAAAACGAGAAATTAAGAAACTAGACTTGCCATGAACCATAAACTAAAATTTTCATGATACATGCACTTAAAATTACCATAGTTCATACAAAAAATAAATTTCATGGTCAAAGTATTGGAATGCCACGGTCAAAATACTAAAATTGTCATGCTCTATAAACTAAAATTGCTACATGTCATTTTAGTGTAACATTATGGCAACTACAGTATAAACTTCATGACAACTTTTGGCCAAAAAAATATTCGTCGAAACATATCAACATGGGATTTAGTTTTAAAGATCTCGTTGAGACGGATTTAATAATGGAAACGGATTTTAATTGAATTTTTTAATTAGGAGATAAAACATTTTTAAGCCGAAAGCAAAAAGATTCTCGCTGATGTCATCTGTTCTCATGTGGCAAAATGAATGGTACTGGAGGCGTTTGGGCCATGTTGCTTCGTGCCACACGTGTGGGCATTAACATTTGTGTTTTCCTTTTGAGGTGTGACGAAACCGATCGATGTACTCTTGAAAAAACTATCTAGATCGATCGAGCAGCGGTTGGCCGCTCGCCCCTCTGGCTCGGCTCACAGCGGCCCAAAGCCATGCGAGGCGTAGCGCAACGGGACAACATCTTTTTTTTAAGAAATACATACTAAGCCTATATAAAAGTTTGGGTCCTCAAATATTTATGGGCCTTGTGCGGGCCACACATTTGGCACGCCTATGGGCCCGGCACTGACAAGCAGTCACTGGCGAGCAGAAATAGATAACTGGCAAACGCTCGTCTGCTAGGGTGGCATTTTATGTGTGTTGGTTGAGGTTGGGGTGGCAGTCTTTTAAATTTGCGAGGAGGTTTTTGGCAGAAAACTACCACTACTAGAGGAAACCCTATAGGTAGACAGGTAATAGCAGCGCAGGGATAATGGACGGGCTAAATACCGGCGCTACTACTAAGTGGGCACCCACTGTGCCCCACGGGCTGGCCACAATAACAACGCGGGTCACATGCCCGCACCACTGCTAAGCCCATTAGCAGTAACACGGGCCCCTTCACCCGCGTTGCTATTCTGTCCAGTCCGGGCCCAGCTCCTCGGGCCCTCTTAGCAATGACGTGGGCCCTAACCCCGTGCTACAGCTAATGGGCTTAGCAATAGCGGGGGCCCGTGCCCCGCACTGCTGCTAAACTCATCTAATCCTCTTCGCATGGATGCCCTCACCCTCCTTCATCACTCTCCTTCTCTACTCTCTCCCCCACTCATCGGCCCTCCCGCACACGCGGTTGTCTCCCTCTCCGTTTCGGCCCCACCCCGTCCACCATGAGCACCTCCCTCTCCTCTATATTCAATATTGTTTGAATGTATATTTGAATGAATGGATGAAAGCACCTCCCTCTCCTCTAAATTGAATAGTTTCAGTAGTTTTACTAATTTTGTTCATATATATGAACCCTAGGTTTTTTGAGTAATTGCTGCTTAGGTTTGGATGTAGTTGCTGCTTAGTGAATTTTGAGTTCAAAATTGAGTTAACAAAGATATGCATTGGTCGCTGCAGTCTATATCAAGGCAGTCTCCTCCCAACAAGGAACACATCTATCTCCTACTAATGGAAGGGCATCTCCTAACAATTCAGTCTACATATATATGCATGTCCTAGCTATATTTACGCTTCTCATGGTAGATTTCCACTTCGTGGCCCTCTTTTCCACACCAAAGTTAGGGCACCTACCAAACCGGAATGGCGTCTCAAGCATCTCCCTCCTGAAGTAATCCTTTCTATGTGGGTCCCAGTCCCATTGATGCCTCTCACGGTAGAGTTCCTCTTCATGCTCCTTCTTCCCACACCCAAGTTGTACGTGGCTTGAGTGTAAAATCTTGGATTCATCTAGACAAAGTGTGCAGCTGCTTCTGAAGCGGCACAACGGCTTTTCTGCAGAGAGATAGAGACACACAGAGGGGCAGAGAATTAGCTAGGAATGGACCGAGTTGGGTAGTGTGAGCGATAATAGAACCATTATGCACGTACTTAAGATGGTGCATGATTTGATGATAAGTCTGCGTGGATACTGGACGAAGCGTAGCTCAGCAAAGAACTTCTGCTCGTCGCCGTCTTCCTTGCGGCGGGCGGAGAAGTTGAGGTGGTACCAGATATCTTCCCTGAAACCAGTACAGGCAACCTTTGGCTGGTCAGGAGACCAGAATTCGGCATCCTGCATGCATATATAGATATAAGACATGGATCTCAAACAAGCATACAAGTAACTAACTAAAGCAGTAGTGCATGTATATGCAAGGATGGATCGAGGTGGAGAGAAGATTAGGTGGTAGCCAGCGGATGGGTTGGAGTAGTATTGTACGTACCGGGTGCTTGGAGTTGTAATGTTTGAGGGCATGGAGGGCCAGTGGCGGAGGACGAAAAAAAATTAAGGTGGGGCGAACACCTAAAGCACAAGAAAAATCGATGCAAAATCAAAAGTAGACCATACATATTAACAATGCATGCAAATAATTTTATGTGATCTCAAAGATACTGTAATAAACAAGAACTGTTGTGTCCTGTAGGCTAGCCACTAGCGCTAGGCTGTGAATCGCGAACTGTGTCCTATGGGCGCTGATCGTCGCCGGTCCATACCTGCTCGCTGTGTGCCGCTAAGTGCTGCTAGGGTTCGTGTCGTGCTCGTGCGCATGGTGGCATGGACGAACTGCATGTCTTTGTGCGTGCAGACAGGTTCGCTGCTGACGGCCCAAACAAGCTGGCTTCTCACGGCTCAAACAAGCTGGCTGCTCATGGCCCTAAAACACAACGATCTGAGCGAGCGCCGTGCGCATATACGTATATACATAACCTACACGTAAAAAAATCCAGCAAATCAACGTAGGGCGGGCGCCCAACCTCGCTCTACCGGGAGCTCCGCCCCTGTGGAGGGCGAGACGGAGACGGCAAATGTGCAAGTCGTCGAACTCTCTGCCGTCAAAGGAAACAATTAATATAATTAAACAAGACAAAACAGGGATTCAACATAATCATAATGGATGGAACAAATGTCTTGTCTTGAAAATAAGAAGAAACAAGAAGGTATTAAAGTTTTCATGAGATTTGGGTCGCGTACATACGTACTCTGGTGTGCAAGGGTGACGCGCATCAAGAGGGGGGAGATCAAATGGAGGTAAAACGCTTGGGATCATACGCTGCGCCATCCAATCCAGCAGCATCTGCCAAGGGGAAGAGAACCAGGCTCCCATCGATAGCTAGCCCACCGATGGGATCTTCTTTATATAGATATACTTTGATCTAATTGTAGGCCGGAAGAGAGAGAGAGAGAGAGAGAGAGAGAGAGAGAGAGAGAGAGAGAGAGAGAGAGAAGCCAATACGAACACGGAATCGATCGGGGATCCTAATCGGAGGCGGATCTAGACGGGGCGCCACAGAAATCGTGATTGATTGGTTTTGATATATATATACAACGAAGAGACCTTTTCTCGATTTGTGCGTGTCATCCTTGCGCATGGGCCATGCTAATCTTCTCTGTATCGTTCCAATTTTATCGGATGTCCCCGAAGGGACATACAACCTAAATGCTCATACCTCAAGGGAAGGAGAACCAGTGGCGTGATGAACGGCGATGACCGCGTGGGTCGGGATTGAGGCGTAGGCGGTCACGGTGAGGTAGGGCACGGCGGGATCCGTCACGAGTGGCAGGGGCAGAGAAAAGAAAGACGCGCTACTTTACATCTCTCGGTAATCAGATTTATCTGAGATTCATTTTCTAAGAAAAAGGATTTATCTGACATTTTCGCTGTATAACAAGATTTTACTTGGAAAAAACGTCTAAAACACCTTACCGGTGCGACAGTGTACCCAGTAGTCGCGCGGCCACCTGACTGAGCCTCGCGCACTGTTGGATCATGCCGCCCACCTGACCTGTCTCAATCTGTTTCTTCCCCCAAATCGATATCATACACGAAGTGCATCAAATCCGCCCAGCATGACCGCCCGTCCCCGTCATCATCTCCTGTCACTATCCTATGCTCTCATCGCAGATCGTCGCGGTTCGCCATCGCCACAATGTCGCATGTTGTAGCATCTCCTATTACAGGTCGCAGCAACTCGTTTCGCCGGTCACAGCTCATCATTGTTCGACAGGCCTAGCTCGCCTGTCTCACCGGTTGCACCTTGTTGTTGCCCCCTTGCAACACCTTCATGGTAGCACATGCAAGTGCTCGTAGCATCACCTGTAATCAACAGTTGCAAGAAAAAATTCTCACCAATCCTAGCAGAAAATATTGCCGGTTCCAGCAAAAACATGGCTTGCCGTTGCCGGGTCACAACAAAATTCTAGCTGGTCCCAGGAATCAAAAAAATGCTTCACATTCATCAGTCGCTGCAAAAATTCTAGTCGTTGCCAGCAAAACGACTCGCCAGTTGGAGCATGTCCCTCGCCGTCATACCAAAAACAACACCTCGACTCTACACTGGTTGTAGCACTGGTCATTGTCGTCTCCAGCCCCCGCATGGTGCTGGTTGCAGCAATTGTCATCAAGGCGCCCGGTTGTAGCATCCCATGGGAATCACTATCGCCAAATCACGTGGTCATGAACACATCGTGTGCTGCTCAAACCGACACGCTTGTCGTGGCATCGCGGGTGACCAGGACTGTGGTATTGTAGTGGTACATGGTGGGCGTGCAAGCTCTGTTGCAGCCGTTGACAACCAGGGGAGGTCCAAAAAGAGAGGGGTGGGGCGCGAGCTCGGACGAGTTGTCCATGGCGGTCATGGGAAGACGATGGGAAAAATATGAGGAAAACGACTGGATGAGGCTGGGATGGAGATAAAGATGTGGGTAAATTGTGTGTCGGCCCATCAACATGTGTGACGTGGCATGATAGGATGCGCATAAGACCGTGCCTCTCGCACAAGCAAATCCATGCCTCCCGGGCAGCAAAACCGTGGCTCTTGTGGAAGAAAAAAGTGTTTCTTTTTTCAAGCAAATCCATCCTCCCGCGGAAGCAAAAAAAATGATTTTGCGCGCAATTTTTTTTGTCAAAAAGGTAAGAAAGACGGTGAAAAGCCGGAAAAACCCATCTAAAAAGCCAAAAACGCGCGAGAAAAAATAAAATATCCGGAAGGTGCGCCCAGAGCGCAACACATGGCTTTTAGCCCACCCCTAGTGACCCTTGGGGAGGATCCCAAAGGAGCGACCCTCAATTAGTCAGAAACGAGAGATAGGACATTGCTTGGAGGCTGAAGGGCCAAAGCCCAAGTGCTCTGGATTGTGGCCCGCCAGCCCACTTCCTAGTTGTGTTTTCACATGTTATTTGCTACATTTAAACCATTCGGGTGTGTTCAAATTTGAATAATTCGGTTTGTAAACTATATTTTCGATTTTCTTAAACCTTCATATTTATGTTTAGTTTCTATATATGTGTGCTAATATGTAGTTGCGATATAAACTAGAATTGCATAAGTTAGAAAAAAACGAAATTACACTCCTTTATATTAGGGGATCCGCTAGGTGCGGCCTAAATTTATACTCTACTAAATTACTCTGCCGTTTTACTCTATTTTTAGGGGATCGGCTAGAGTTGCTCTTACAGGGTTTATTTTCCTGAATGATGCAGTAAATTAAACACACATGTCATAAATGATGAGAAGAGGAAAAAATACATAAAACATGGTCAATCTAGTCTATATCGAGGCCCATTCCCTCCTATGAAGAAGGGGGTCTGTAGCATATTGCTCTTGCTGAAAAGTTCCTTTGTGTGCCCATTCCATGCACGCCTCTCACGGAAAAATTCCTTTTCCTGCCCCTCCTTTCCACATCCGAGTTGTACGGCATTTGGGTGCAAAATATTGGATTCACTGGGACACAATGCGCAGCTGCTTGTCAAATGGTCCAACGGCTCTTCTGTCAAAGATAGAGGGAGAGATGGAGTATTAGATAGATCATATCTAGTGGGCTGCACGTACGTTTCGACGATCAGATAGGTCGTTGGAAGATTAGCGCGTACCTAGGATGGTGCATGTCTCGACGGTTAGTAGGTTAGAGCACCGGCCGTAGCGTAGCTCGGCGAATAAGATGTGCTCATCATCGTCTGTCTGGCGAGCCGAGAAGTTGATATGGTACCAGAGGTCTTCCCTAAAACCAACACACGCGGCCTTCAAATCCGTGGTCGGCAGATCAAGAGACGTGAAACTAACGCAGTCTGCGGTGGGCCGATCAGGAAGCCGGAACTCAGGACCCTGCATACACAATATCGATCTCAAAACAAGAATAACTAAGTAAGTAAGCTGTGCCTATATGCGAGGACGCTTGTGGGTAAGTAGGCCGCATACCGCGTGGTTGGAGTTGTAATGTCGGAGGGCCCAGTCGGCGAGTTCACGAATGCAGTAGGCGTCCTCTCCTCTGTCGTCAAACAAAACAAACTAAATAAATAAACAAAATAAAACGGGAATTGTTGGCTCCACACGATCAATGGCCACATTGACTGAAAATACATAAATTGCAGGGAGTAGCAAGGAAGGCATAGTAGTACGTACTCTTGGGTGTTCGGGTCAACAAGACGTCCGCTGTCCTTGAGTTGTTGAAGGCGAGCTGCAAACTGTTTTGAGACGGCGGCTCTACGCACATAACGAAGATAGCCGGAGCCGGCGCCGGCGCCCTCACCGTTAGGGGAGGAGAACCAGGATCCCATTGATCAATCCGCCTTCCCTCTGCGTCCTTGACGGGGGCTCTTTGATGGATTAATCCTCCGCACCTCCTCTACGTACGTCGTCCGTATGTCTGGTGATCGATCGATCACCCAATCGATCTATATGTGTAGGAATCGATCCGGAATCCTATGCGAACACTAGTCGGAAACGCGTCCTTTGTTTGTGCTAAACCTCCCCCCCCCCCCCCCCCCCCCCGAATTTCGGGGTGGTGGGCCCACTTTCCCAACTGATGTCAGGATCAACCCGTAGATGGTCCGTATATCATTATTGAACTAGAAGCATACGCGCATTTTGCCGCCCCGTTTTCTCCTTTATCTTTGTGTATGAAGCATCTTTTTCCTATAATTGTTGTATTACATGTATTGTTCTGATATAAAATCTTATGTTAATAGCATGAAAATATAACGAGGATTTTGTTATCTAAAGAAATCATGTTGGCTTGCTACCATTATCATTTTCATATTCATATATTATCAGGGGTGACTACTATATTTCTTTCCACCCCAACAGGTCTCATCCGATCCTACCTATCGAAATAATTTTAGCTAGCTCACGTTAGCACTATCCAGTAAATTCACATATATTTTTGTCTGAACCACCAAAAGGAGAAAGGAGAAAGGACCAAGCATACAAAGAGATAGGACAGATTGATGCGTGAGCTAATCTCTGGAACCATTATAAGAAACTGAAAAGCAACGCAAGTCCTTACCATTGTCCTCGCCGCTTCACAATAGCAGCAACCACACAACCAAGTCGAGCAACCCCGGCCCCGAAGACAACAGTGTAACCAACAAAATTGACCACAAAACGAACCGCGACACACATAAATGACCTAACGAATCGCACGAACCATACTCACATCGACCAGGCACTCAACCAAGCAGCCCCGGTCGCCCAAAATCAAAACCCGCTTTCCCCTCCCACACAAAACCCTACCCCTAATCCTCTACAGCCATATCCTATCACGCAATTGAGCACACCAATTAGGAAACTATGAAATAAAAAACAAAGAAAAGTGAATCCAAACCTTCATACGGAGCGCAGGAAGGCGAGCAAACCGACGCAGGCCACCAGCTGAAAGCCGTGCCGAACCCATCCATCCACCGAGCAGACCGGAGGAGACCAATGCGGAAGACGGGGACCACAGGCGCACGAAGAGCCGCCTCGCAAGATGCCCCCGACTGAACCTGCTATATATTACAGAACATAAGTAAATGCTCACGGTGATACACACCCTCAAATGCAAAATCCAGTGATTTAAGATATTGTGGATTGACTATTAGATTACCTTCTTGACATCGCAACTGAAGGCTTAAAAGTTCATCCATGTCCTTTGTTTAGATCAGGTCTACCAACATCAGAAATGCTCATGGTTCTACATCTTACACTCGAGTGAAACATTCGAACATTCGAAGGGCGAATAATACTGAAGACACTCAAGTGAAGGAATAACATTTTCTGCTTCACTAAACAACACTCCTAAGAAATCATTCTAAGCAATTCTTCCTCTAACCTGCTAACAGACACAACACAAACTATTCTTATTTTGCAAATATGATTCAGATCCTGAAAAGAAAAACCACAAACACATACAGTAGCTGATAAGTACGAAGAATAATAAGCAACCATCCTACGCACCTCTTTCCCCAACCTGCTCACAGGCACAGTACAAATCAAATACATTGGCTGACATGCATGGGTACTGAGAAGGGAAAAAAGAAGGTGCATCTGAATCTAGTGCAATCGATTTCAGCCTACAAAGATCGCTCATCTCCTTCTGATTGTGAGGGAGTGGCTGCTTGTGGTGGCTGGTCGTAGACCATCAGTGGTCTGGCAGGAGGTGCGATCGATTGGCAAGGGCTGCAAGACGAAAGGAGCAGGGGTACGACAAATAAGGAAATCTCGAGGGGAGTCCTCCCGACGAAGATGTACACGGAGGTAGCGACACTGCATGGCCTGAGTAGGGTGTGTCCATTGCCTGGGCATGTGGGTCCACCGGTCTTCGGAAAGCGGGAGGGTGGAAGAGTGAGGCGTCGTCGCTGGGCCGGCAAGAAAAGAAGGATCCGACAAGGTGAGCATAGGAGAAACAAGAAGGCTGGGGGTAGGGGACAACGCCTCTGAAGCTGAGCGGGTCGATGACGTGCAAGATCCAACGCGGCAACCAGAGAGCCACCAGCGCCGGTGTGCGTTGCCAAACCCTCGAACAATCGGAAACAGGGGGAACAGCTCAGCGGAACCTGACCCCCTCCGCGGCCGCCTATACCGAAAATACCGCCTAACTGTGTGCAAGGTCGCACAACTCGGTCATGACAAGGTTTTGGTTACCAATCGAAATTTCAAGATTTCCCATGGTTACCGCGTATTTTCGTGCCCCTCGGTAAATCGCCATACCGAGCAAAAAATACCAGTTTTTTGAAAATTTTGAATTTAAACACTCGATTTACAGTAAAGTACGTAGGATCTAATTAATGCCATTAGAGTTGGTTCTGGCATGTTCGTAGCAACCTAGTTCCTGTTTTGAGAGGTCTCTGGTTCGAATATTCGTTCATTCACTTATTTGAATTCAAAATTCAACTATAAAATTCGCTCGAAATATTCTCGGTATTTCTCGGTATTTGTCGGTAACCGTGGTAACCACATTTACTCGTGCCCCTCGGTAAAATTGCCTCATTCGGTAACCAAAACCTTGGTCATGACAGATTGAGCCACACCGCTTTTACCGAGCCGAACAGTAAAAAATTCTCTTGCCGCAGCGAACAAACAAGGAAAAGAAGCGAACTTACAACCTGCAACCTCTCACGTCGCAGCATTTTTTGGGAGCTTAGTAACTGGATAGATGGTGAAGCAATAAGAAACTACTACTCCGCCGGTTTACTAGGCCCCTGACGCGTCTAGCGGGCAGCCGTTGGCCCGCTAGCGCTTCACAGCGGTCGGCTATTAAATGGAAATTATTTGTCTCTTTATTCCGATTAGGAAAGATTCCTATGGTCCCAACTAGTTAAACAGAAAATATCCAACAGACATGCGCCCGGCTATTCCTACTTTTAGTGCATAGACGTAGATGGCTTTGTATCATTTAATTCACAATTTACAAATTTTAAAAAGCCATAACTTTCAAACCGCGCATTAAAATTAAGATCCGTTTTCACCCTCCGAATCCTCGCAACGAGGTCTTTGAAACTAGATCCCGCATGGGTATGCTTTGATGAATTTTTTTGTGCAATTTATTGCCTCGTTTTGTGCAACTGCCTAGTAGTTGATGTGCAACTAATTGACCGTGGATGTGCAACTTTTCGCCTATCCCGTGTACGTGCAGTTTTCACTGATGTCACCTCCACCCCCTCAAACTACCCCTTCCCGTGAGATGTGCAATTTCATCTGTTGCGCAGGCCAACTGCCTAGTAATTGATGTGCAACTTCCCCGTTGCCCGTGAATGTGCTTTCACTTTTTGTTGTATCCGCCAACTTCCTAGTAGTGGATGTGCAACTCCGGATACTGCCACGACCAAATGTCTAACAGTGACGTGTAATTGATCGTACCCCCCATGGATGTGTGCTTTTTTCTTCTAGCAACAGGTCCAAACCACCCCTGTTTTTGAGATTTACAACTTTAGCACCCTGTCTACATGCAGCTTTTCACTATCCCTATGAATATGGAATTTTCACCATCCAACTATCCCTGCCTGTGAGATGTGCAACTTCGCATGTTTTCTTGGCCAACTGTCTAGCAGACTATGTGCAACTCCCTTTGTTGCCCTCGCCAACCGAAACTGCATATCCACAAGCAGGGAAAGGAAATAGTTGCACATCGACTAATAGACAGTTGGCTTGAACAACATACTGAGTTGCACATATCCCTGGTAGGGGAGGTGGGTAGAGTGTGCCAACAGTAGACATCCACAAGTAGGGAGGAGAGTTGCACATCTACAACTAGGTAGTTGGCCGGGGCAGTAGACTAGTTGCACATCACAAAAGTCAGTTGTTATGGTTGCTATTTTGTAACCTCGTTGGAAGTTTTATCATGTAGCTCTAAATTTGGTTTTGAAAAACAGTTGCATCATGCAGTACTAAAGTTGCTCAATGCAGTACTAAAGTTGCACCATATGGCCTCAAAGTTGGCATCGTTTTTTTGCGTCAAAACATACCCATGAGGGATCTAGTTTTAAAGACCCCGTCGCGAGGATTCGGAGGGTGAAAATAGATTTGAATTCTGATGTGCGGTTTGAAATATATGGCTTTTTGAATTTTTTTAAAACCTGAAATAAATACATATGGATCTGTGGTTTTCCAAAGTAAAGGGACAATGTGAAGGCATTTAATGTCGTAGTCACATGCACTAGCGGACAAAAAAATTAGGCATGCACGCGTTGTGAGCTAGGCCGCTCGTTTCCTCTAAAAGGTGCGCGCGCACTTCAAAAAATTTGGGGGTATTTTGGGTCCAACATTAGCCATCTATTTGATTCAAAAAATAGGACGCCTATAACGCCCACACGTGTGGGCGTTAAGGGGTCTGCCCACACTGTTTATGTGGTGTTTAAGAGGATCAGCCCACACGCCTACGTGTGGGCAAAACAAGTAATGCCCACATGCTTTGTTTTTTTTTCCGCGGTCCCTCTCACATGCCTACGTGTGAGCAAAATAGATAACGCCCACACGCCCGTACGTCAGGCCTCCCCGCACGCCCCGCGTGACAGTCACTAGCGTCCCCTGAGTTGCCATGATCTGCACCCTCTTCCATGTTCATTTAACTGAAGTTGCCATGTCGCTGAACTATAGTTGCCATGTCGGACAACTACAGTTGCCATGGTTGCTCAACTGCAGTTGCCATGTATGGTCTGGTCTACTGCAGTTGCCATGTATGGTCTGGTCTACTGTAGTTGCCATGATTTCAAAACTTAGGAGTTGCCACCTACTAACACTAGGCAGTTGAGAGAGTTGACATGTGCTCACAAGTACACTAGGGCAGTTGCCATGTAAAAAAAAGAGTTGTCATCTGCTTACGTGCACGCTAGGGCAGTTGCCATGTACCATGCAAAAACAGATGGTAACTCGGGTAAAAGAGAGTTGCCATATGCTTACGTGCACACTAGACAGTTGCCGTGTACCCTGCAAAACACATGACAACTAACATGTTCGGGTAAAGAAAAGAGTTGCCATCTGCTTACAAGCACACTAGGGCAGTTGCCATGTACACTGCAAAACACATGGCAACTGGCAGCTTGGGTGTGGGAGAGGAGACAGGCGTGTGGGCGAGATGGCAAATGCCCACACATCAGCCCTTGTACGTTAGTGAAAACTGGCGTGTGGGGAAACGAGCGTGTGGGCGACCGGATGAATGCCCACACACCAGCCCAATCCTACGTGGCACCACAAACATGCCAAGATTCGTGCAACTACAAACGGCGCGGATCCACGCGTGTGGGCGAGATGCAGACGCCCACACGTGTGGGCGTTAGTGTTTCCGAAAAAATATATAAAACTAGATGATACCCCGCGCGTTGCTGCGGGATCTTTTTGTTGGCATTAAAAATTCTATGCAGATGCCCATAGAACTTACTTTGAAAAAGACATCGCTCGGAGTATCTATCTTTGAAAATGCACTGTACATACCTCATACTACCATAAAACCATATTTCAGCTTATGCTTGTGTATAAAAAACTATATGTGCCATGAACATTCAGATGATCGAACAATTAGGAAATCAAAAAATTTCCCAAGCCGCACACAACCAAAAGCCATTACATAGGAAACATGTGTAGAAAAAAAATGGTAATTTTTTCTTTACAGATCTGTAACACTGTCTTGCGTGAAACAACATGTAGTACAGGTCCTTGAAAGTGTAGTTATCCTGCCTGGATCTGTAACAATGGCTATCTTTCAAACAACATAAAGAGAAGTACAATTATTCAAATGGTACTGGCTCATGTATCATCATTCACCGTGCATGTTGGGGTAAAATGAACATGCATCCTGCAGTTTTGAATTCTTGCAAAAGCAAAAATCAATTCGAAACTGTAGACAATTAGGTGTGTAGGGGAAAAACTGACCGCTTCCTCCAGTGGCTAGGGGCAATGTAGACGCATCCCCAGCCTTGGTGCCTCCTCCTTCTCATGCCTCAGTTTAAAGAGGTGAATGAACCTGAAGCTGAAACCTGTAGAGCAGTTTCAGCAGAGAGTTTTAATGGATGTGGAGAACTATTTCGGATCAAGGTAGGAGGAACACGAAGGGAAAAGACCTGTAACCTGTTTATAATTGTCGTTGCTATTTACTCCGACTCCTATATGAACTTGTGTTTATTATAAAAGCCATAATGAGAAGTTAAGTGAGGGAGATGAAAAACTAGTGTAGGACGCAACCGAAGGCAAGCGAGGGCTGATTCGATCGGTTGTACATGACGAAAAAATACTGAAGACAAAAAACATCCCGAAGAACAGAGTACAGAACCTGTCAACGTACTCGCTACTCGGGAAGTTCGCTACCCTTGCCGCAATTCCGCAAACCCATGACGGACACACATGAGCAGAACTTCCTACTAATATGCAGGAGCTTAGCTTGCCAAGAGAATGGCTACTATTACGGCAGGTGCAGGTGGCTCCGAAATCCGCCGATACATCACCTCCTGCTGTTGACTAAACAAACAAAAAAAAATCAATCAGCCATCACGGAATCAATTAACCAACCAACGATCTGTGGGTGATGACTGGACTCTCTGTGGCAACGAATAAAGGCCGTTGTCGTCGTGGTGCTGCTGGATACCGTTGTCGTCGAGGCCGAGGACCTGCTACGCAGTGAGGCCGGGGCGGAGGCCGCCGTCGACGGAGTCCCTGTAGACGGGGTCAAAACCGACATCAGTGTTAGTGAGGTGGATTTGCATTGGACTTACAGCTCGTCCAGGGTGAAGGCTTGCAGGTAGCAGCCTTGTCATCACTGGCGTCCGTGAAAGGTCCTCCAAGGAGAGCAACCGCAGGTTATCACCGCGCGCCGCCGCCGAACCGGCCTGGCCTAGGACGCACCTCCTCACTGGTAGAAAATGGGGCATTTGTCCCAGTTCGTAAGGACCTTTAGTTCCTGTTCATGAACCGGGACTAATGGGTCGTTACTAATACCTCCATCCTTTAGTCCCGGTTCAAACATGAACCGGAACAGATGTGCCTCCACGTGGCCGGTGCGCCGAGCCCAGGTAGGGGGGCCTTTGGTCCCGGTTGGTGGCACCAACCAGGACCAAAAGTCCATGTTTTTTCTTTTTTTTTTTAAAAAAGTGGCTGCTTTAGGGGTTTTGGGGGTTATTTTTAGGTTGTTATTAGCTAGCTAATAGAGAGAAGTGTCCTCTCTTATATCTTCGTCCTTAGTTTACCAACGCTACTGCTATGTTCATTTCATCCGCTGATATAATAACTCATGCATGCTCGCATCATACATCATCATATATAATAACAAGTCCTACTAATCATGCATCATCATACAACTTCTACTCGTTATTAATAATAAGTCATACGATCATCATCCTCATAGTCATCGAACCCAATCCTACATAATTGTTCTTAGCACATGATCATCAGTATCAGATAGGACCTAAACACCCTTAAGGTAAAATAGCATAAAACAATATAGACCCTGACTCTCCATTATGAAGAATGGTGATCATCCTGTCTCCAATTCTTGCCCTTTGTTGCATTTTGCTTCGAAGAAGCTCCTTACGACTGTCCATACATTTTTTCCATTCTTTGATTATCATGTCTCCACTTCTTTTAGAAACCCGGTATGGACAGTTCAGATTCGTAGGAAGACCTGGTTGTATGTTCAAAACATGAAGGGTACCGTGCGTATACATCAGATGAGGCACACAATCATTCGGGATTATCTGTTCATAAACATAGTAATAACTTCGCAGTTAGCAATGATGTACTAGTTTTAGAAGTGTGCAAAAAGATACACGGATGTCGTAATAGTAAAAAATCTTACAAAGGTATCTCCATGGTAGTTACCGTAGTTCAACACGTGCACTAGTGGCACGTATTGACCATAATGTTGAGGAGTTTGATTGTAGATATTGTAATTCTCAAGATCAGTACAAAATGCGACTAGATGATTTTTCTTCTGATAAGTTAATTCGGAGCCTTCGGTGTAGTAGGTTCTGTCTACCATCTTCCGCACATTCTTTGAATAATGAAAATAAGCTGTCAATGGAAATAAGTTGTCAACTATTTTGAAATAAACAATATAAATTACTTAATAACTATGTTAAGCTCACATGGGGGAAAATTTGGAGGTGTATCCACAAGGACCCAAATCGAAGGTCTCTCTTGCTCGATTGTAGGATCACCAAGATCCATGGTGACAAGTATATCCTCATCAAAACCATACATCTTGTAAAGTGTTTCCTAATTTTTGCAACCAAAATGGGTTACACTCTCAGCATTGTACAACTTTACTTGAAAATCCACACCATGATGGGTACTTAGTATAATTTTTTTGGTTTCCATACTTTCATGGTCTTTAAAACCCATCCTCTCCAAGACATAGCGTCTTGCATAGCATGGGATAAGCTAGTCGAATTGGAAAAGATGGAAAATACACGTTAAAATAGTTGAAGTCGTGCTTAATTGGTCCCGGTTGGTGCCACCAACCGGGACTAAAGAGGGGCATTGGTCCCGGTTGGTGCCTCCAACCGGTACCAATGCACCCGTCTAATTACTTATTTATTTTCTGCAGCTGTTTTTTAGTTGATTCTTTATGCAGCTGTTTTTAGTTAGTCCCACCTCGCCAAGCGAGAGGCACTCGCAGCGGTTTATAAGCCCTGAGTGCAGAGACGATGAAGAAGAGGCTCAATGCTCACCTGCACGTTGCTTAGCTTCAAGCCTTGAGAATTAGGGTAGACTGCACGGAGCTATGTGCAGTGCAGTTTACACTATTTCGAAAGGCTTGAAGCTAATTAACGAGCATTGCGCCTCTTTTTTATGACTGCTTATTTTTAATGACCTATTACAACTCAGAAATAAATAGAAGAAAAAATAGTTGTGATTAACTTTACTAAAAAAATGAGCATAGATGCTTATTTTTAATGACTTATTACAACTCAGAAATAAATAAAAAAATAAATATAGCAGAAAAGAAAAAAACTATATAAAAAACTACTCAGAAATAAATAGAAGAAAAAATAGTTGTGATTAACTTTACTAAAAAAATGAGCATAGATGCTTATTTTTAATGACTTATTACAACTCAGAAATAAATAGAAAAAAATAAATATAGCACAAAAAAAAATATATAAAAAACTACTCAGAAATAAATAGAAGAAAAAATAGTTGTGATTAACTTTACTAAAAAAATGAGCATAGATGCTTATTTTTAATGACTTATTGCAACTCAGAAATAAATAGAAAAAAATAAATATAGCAGAAAAGAAAAAAAACTATATAAAAAACTACTCAGAAATAAATAGAAGAAAAAATAGTTGTGATTAACTTTACTAAAAAAATGAGCATAGATGCTTATTCTTAATGACTTATTACAACTCAGAAATAAATAGAAAAAAATAAATATAGCAAAAAAGAAAAAAACTATATAAAAAACTACTCAGAAATAAATAGAAGATAAAATAGTTGTGATTAACTTTACTAAAAAAATGAGCATAGATGCGCTTATAGTGAGAATTCAACCTAAATTCATAATAAATTGCTACTAACTTCAGAGAAATTCAGTATGAATTTAGGTCAAATTCCCCGTATAAGGGCATCTATTTTCATTTTGAGAGGAGCTCAACAAGGCAGAGAGGTAGGGGCTTATAAACCGGTGTGAGCCCCCTTCGGTTGGCTAGGTGGGACTAAACTCTGGCCGCAACGAGGACCAATCCTTTAGTCCCCGGTTGGTGGCATGAACCGGGACTAAAGGGCTGCCTTTGGTCCCGGTTCATGCCATCAACCGGGACCAATGGTGGTGGGCCAGGAGCGAGGCCCATTGGTCCCGGTTCGTCCCACCAACCGGGACTAAAAGGTCCAGACGAACCGGGACCAATGGCCCACGTGGCCCGGTTGGCCCCCAGGGCTCACGAACCGGGTCAAATGCTCCCATTGGTCCCGGTTCTGGATTGAACCGAGACTAATGGGCTGACCTGGCCTGGACCATTGAACCCCTTTTCTACTAGTGGCTACTCCGTTTTCTCGTTGAATCCGCGGCCACCCGACCTAAAGCACGCGAGGAGGCCCATGAATTCGGACCGATGGCTCAGGAGGATCTTCAAACCACGGACGCAAGCACCGTACCAAGAAGGTGAACAAAGCCAGAGCGATCCCAGACAAGCCGGAGGTCCTACCGGAGGGGAGTGAGATGATCTCGGCAGCCACACCGGACTGAACATAGGGGAAGGGAGTCGATGGGCTCGGCTGAATGGAGGGAGAGAGATGACCATTTTGTACTCTGATTCTATACGACGGGCAACCTTTGGTTGGCCTGTAGTAACCCAAGCATCACAACATTGCGTAGTGTGAGCCTGAACAGTGAGGAATTAAGGGTAATTGAACTCAGAGATGGAAGAAGAGCAGTCATCAAAAGTGGATGGCTTGAGATTAGTTCCTCTTGGAAATAAGCCGACTGGTTGGTGTATGGAAATAAAAGCTGATGTGGCATAATGATGATGTGGATAGTCACTACCGGATTTGGCACTAGGGCCGTCGGCATAGGCCATTTCCCGTCCGCATACATCAATGCCTACGGCTGCAGTCGGCATAGCCCCGTCGGCATAGTCACGTCAGCGTAGACTTGTCAGACCGTCGGCATAGTTTAGCCGTCGGAATAGGGGCCTATGCCGATGGCTCCCGTTCGGCCGTCGGCATAGTTTAGCCGTCGGCAGTGTTTTTCCCCTGTCGGCAACGGATGGCGCCGTCAAAAGCACTGACGAATCACGGGACGCCGCGTGGCAGAGGTATGCCGACGGCCAAGCCGTCGGCATAGGTGGAAATCTATGCTGACGGCTTGGCCGTCGGCATACCTATGCCACGTGGCGTCCTGCGGTGCCTCCTGGCGGCAGGGCTATGCCCCGTCTATGCCGACGGCTTTGCCGTAGGCATAGTACTGCCACGTGGCGTCCTCTCGTGTCTCCTGACGGCAGGGATATGCCTGACGTGGCAAGCGGACCTATGATGACGGCCGACCGTCTCCACCATCGACATAGCTCTGACGGCATTAGCCGCCCGTCACGAGCGGGGTCGCCGGGCCCATGAGTATGCCGACGGCCAGTGTATGCCGACGGCAGCTGTTGGCGTGCTCGTAGCTAGGCCGACGACCTTTCTGTGCCGACGGGTGCCGTCGGCTTAGCTCGGGGTAGCCCGACAGCCTGGATACGCTGACGGCCAGGACCTGGCTGTCGGCATAGCTCCGAATAAGCCGACGGGGGCCCTCGGCATTGATTTGGCCATCGGGGTAGCTCCCTGTTCCGGCAGTGAGTGTGCATGTTGAGAGATTTGATAGTATTGGGGATCAACTTCTTAAGAATGTAAGATATATATACTACAAAAAGTATAATTTTCTTTGAACAAAATACAGACGCAAGCGCTCATAAACACGCTCATACACTCACCCCTATGAATGCACACACGCACACACTATCCCTATTAGCACTTTTCGAAAGACTAAGCCGGCATATCATCTTGAAATTTATGAAATCACCGCAGGCTCCTCGTCATCGACAGGAACATTTCCTCCCACTGAATGTGCATCGCCTGAAATCCTGAAATAAATCTAGAAATAAATGCGAGCACTAGGAATTGAACCCTGGTGGGCTCGGGATACCATAGTCCCTCTAACCATCCAACCATAGATTGGTTCACACGATATAAGTTTTGTGACATATAGTTCATTTTATTAGTTAAAGTCATGGTCAAAATTTGGCCTAATAAACCCCGACAGATGGAGTAGAATCGTATGTTTTGAGTGCACCTCCGCCTTTCTCCTTGTCCTGCCGTGCGCATGATGAAGACACCGGTATAAGACCCCCAGATTAGCAGCATTCGAGTTGGCCCAATTGTACTGTCCAAGTGGAGCGCTGTTACTAGCACACGACTGGTAACATGTTAGTGTGTCTCAAAAATAATAATACTCGTAACATGTTAGTAGCAACGTCCAGGTCAAACACTGCTAAGGTGTGCCACGTTAGCAGCGTTTGGATTGCGTGTTGGTAGTACTCGCTCTTCAGCAAAATTTACGAGCAAACGCCACAAGTACTGCACACCCTAGTAGTGTGCACAGCATATTAGAAAATGCTACTACTATGCAATACAGTTCTCTACTCAATTTTACTCTGGCTGCATTTTGGTTACTGTAATGCCCCGAGCCTGATGCGCCAGATGTCTTTCAGTTATTCGTCGTCGTTGTCATGTCATATGCTTGCGTGTTGCACTCTGCCATGTCATCATGTGCATTTCATCTGCTTGTTTTTCAAATTTTGCATTTGTTCGGGTCTCTCAGTTCTCTCCGTTGTCCGTTTTGAGTTCAACTACACTCGCACGCGCCCGCGGCACCTCCGAAATATTATTTTTATGAGTGGGATAAAAAAAATTCTCGGAATGGGGTGAAGGTTGGCGTGCGGTCTTGTTTTATTGCCGATAGACCGCCTGCCAAATTTCATCGCATTTGGACTCCGTTTGATACCCCAACAGATAAAGATAGCGGTACTATAACCGGTTAATTCGTCGGACGTTTTCGGTCTCCGAAAACAGTCGCCGGGCCTATCTATCTTCTCTCCCGCAGCCCATGACCTTATTCACAGCCACAATCAGCCCACCTGAAGCCTACCTAGACCCCCTCCGCTCCGGACAGTCGGATAGGGATCCGATGCCCAAAAACGGATGAAAACCCCCTAACCCTAGACCCCTCTGCCTATTTAAGCCCCCCTAACCCTCCAATTTTGGCAACCCTAACCCCATCCTAAATTTCTGCGCCGCCAGCCACCTCCCACCTGGTCTCCCCTCGTTCCCTGCGCCGGCCGAAGCCTACCTCGCCACTTGGCACCGCCGCATCCCGCCTCCCAGCCAACTAGGGGCGGCCACGTCGGCCCCAGCTGGCTCACGTACCATGCGGCCCGCCTGGCCCATCGCTGGGCCGCCCGGGCCCAAGCTGTCGCCGCAGCCTGCAGGCGCGCACGCGCGCCCGAGACGCCTGCTCGTTCCGCTTCTTCGAGCCACCGCCACCTTGCCGGACTTCGCCAGAGCGCCGCCTCCCGTCGACCTCAACCCCGCCGGCCTCCGTCGCCGGACCACACCGAAGCGCTGTCTTCCCTGTCGCTCGCGCCTCGACCTCACCTCACCAGCGGCCACATCTCCCAGCGCCGGACCTCTCCGACCTCGCCGCCGAGCTCGGCCCGCGGCCGCAGTGCCTCATCGCCGCCCGGCCCTGCCGTCGCCGGATCTGGCCGTGAACGGCCTCCCCTCGCCGGATCCTTCCTTCTCCTCGCTGCCCACCGCCTACACCGTGTCCCCGCCGCCCTCGCCGTAGCGTGCCACCGCTCGCCGTCCGGATCGGATCACGAGGAGCCCCGATCCAGCCGGCGCCCGTTGACCCCGAGCCTGGATGGCCCCGTCCCGGGGATCCGCTCAGCCCGCGATCCAAACGCCCCGCTCCACCCGGATCCATTCATCCCGCACCGTGAAATCCATCTTCCCCAAGGTGGTTTTTCTTCTAAGTCCATGGAAAACAACATCATTCATGCATCTTGCGAGGCTCATAACTTTGTGCATGTTGGTCCTATGAAGATGTGCAATATGTCAAAATGATCTGCTCAGTGTGCTCTAAATGATAGTGTGCTTTGCATTCATCTTAGGACTGATATGCATGCTCTAATCTTCATTGCAAAAGTGCATGTTGCTGTTAACTGCTGAAAACTGTTATAACTTGCCCTGTTGTTATTTTTGTGTGATTTAATGCATGCACCATATGAGCATCTTGTCAACATGTGTTCGGTGCATTGTTATGTCCTCTTGCTTTTAGTATTTGTCTCATGCCATGATATTTCCTGATGTGAGTGCCATGAGCTTGCAAAGTGGCCTACTCGCTGTTTTCTGTTTTCAAGAACTTTGTAAATTCTAGCAAGTATGAAACTGTTATATTATGATGCCATTCTTGCTTGATGCTATTGTCAAATCTATGCATAATATGGAGATGTTCAGTGATCATGCTTCGATGTCCATGTTATGCTCTATCCATCCATGCCCTTATTTTCAATTATAAACTACTGTAACTTGTTATTTTCATGCTCTCAAGTTGCTTGAATATATAATCTGTCAACCTGTTAACAGCATGTTCCATTTTGCAAAGATCATTGTAATTAATATATGGATATTATAAATTCTGTCACTGGATTAATTGGAAGTATGCCATGTCTACTACATGTTCATGCCCTCTGCATAATTTATTAAAATGGTTATGCTTACTGTTATGTGCCTCCAAAGTCAGCATCCTAATGTTACTGTTTTGCATTCCCAGATTTTCCACCAAGTCCAAGAATCTACTATATGATGTTTGCATCTTGTCTTGATGATTCCCATGAACTTGTTGCTCCGATATATATGCCATGTTGTGTTACTTGAGCTCCATGATATGTAATAGCATGATATGCACTGTAACATACTAGTTTTATCACCCGCAAAAAAAAAGCATACTAGTTTCATGCCTCCAACATGCCATCATATATATGCCATGTTGTGTTACTTGAACTTGTTGCTCCTATATATATGCACTGTAGCATACTTGTTTCATGCCTCCAACATGCCATCATATTAACTCTGCTCCTATATATATGTCATGTTTAACTTGTTTTGCTCATATCTTCTAGGCCGTAGCTCTGAATTAAATGAACCTTATATGTAGCTTGACTATAAAGATGTGTAGATCATCATGGTGCATGTTAACTTGCTGTTTAATAACTTTAACATAATGTGTTGTTCAGATCTGGACCAATTTGGAAATTTGCATATGGGGAGTTTCCGGAAGTTTTATATGTTGTTTCCAGCCTCATTTAAACTTGCTTTGATGTGGGTTTCTTGTATGCATCATCTCTTGCCATGAGTAGCATCGTGTAGCCTTGTCATGCATCATACTTGGATGAGCATCATGCCATGTTATGTGTTGTGTGTTTACCGTGTTGTTTGCTTCTTTCCGGTTGTGCTTCTTCTCGATAGTTCCTGTTTCGTTGCGATCGTGAGGATTCATTCTTCTACGCTTGGTTCGTCTACGCCCATTCGTCTTCTTCATGGATTTGGTCTTCTTCCTAGCGGGATTTCAGGCAAGATGACCGATATCTTGGATCTTACTACTATCTTTGTCGTGGTAGTTGTCTCGATGCTATTGCTCTGTCGCGTTACCCACCACTTGTTTATCAAGCCTCCCAAATTGCCATGTTAGCCTCTAACCTTTTCCACCATCACAGGAAAACGTAGTTTGGCTATCACTACTAGGGAAAACCCTAGTAGTAGCGCTTGAAATATGCATAGCAGTAGCGCTGGGTCCAGCACTACTGCTACCGCGCTACAGCTTAGCTGTAGCTGTAGCGATGTTATGGGCAGCGCTACTGGTAAGTATTGTTAGCAGTAGCGCTTCCGGACCAGCGCTACTGATAACTATCTGTAGCGCTTGTTCAGATGAGGCGTTGCTGCTAAGCCAACGCTACTGCTAATATTCCTGCTTTCACGGATCCTACTTTCTAGTAGGTGCTTTACCATTGTCGAAATGTCTTGTGAACCGGGATTCCAAGCTTGATCGGGTTGTCCCGGGAGGAGCATGTTCCTCCATTGATCGTGAGAGCCCCCTGCAGGGTTTAATTAATCTTTTGAAAGCCGTGCTCGCAGTTGTGTGGCAGATGGGAGTTTTTAATATCCGGTTGTAGAGAACTTGACACCATATCCAAATTAAAATATACCAACCGCGTGTGTAACCATGATCGTCTCTTTTAGACAAAGTTTGGGAAGAGAAAACGGTAGGGTTATATTTGAACGTAAGTAGTTCAGGATCACTTCTTGATCATTACTAGTTTGCGACTGTTGCGTAGCTTCTCATCTTATTCTTGTACTCGTAAGGTAGCCACCATACAATGCTTAGTCGCTTGCTGCAACCTCACCACTTATCCATTCCACACCCATTAAGCTTTGCTAGTCTTGATACCCATGGTAATCGGATTGTTGAGTCATCGTGGCTCACATATTACTACAACAACAGTTGCAGGTACAGGTAATGCGATGTTCATGACGTGAGAGTGATGTTTGCTTGCTTTGGAGTTCTTCTTCTGCTTCTTCTTCTTCTTCTTCTTCTTCTTCTTCTTCTTCGATCAGGGGATAGGTTCCTGGCCGGCAGCCTGGGCTAGCAGGGTGGATGACGTTTGACTTTTCGTTTGTGTTTCATCCATAGTCGGATGTTGCTCTTCTGTATGATGTTTAGTGTATTCATGTGTCATTTGAATGCCTTTCTATGTATCCCCATCTATTATGTAATGGTACGATGTAATGATATCCACCTTGCAAAAAGCGTCTTCAATATGCGGCTCTATCCTTGATGGGACCTTCGAGTTCCTCTCGGATAGGATCCCATATTGGGCATGACAATTACATAATGGTTCAATTGTTGGGGAACGTAGCATGCAATTTCAAAAATTTCCTACGATCACGCAAGATCTATCTACGAGATGCATAGCAACAAGAGGGGGAGAGTGTGTCCACCTACCCTCGTAGACCGAAAGTGGAAGCATTAGGTTAACGTGGTTGATGTAGTCGAATGTCTTCGCGATCAAACCGATCAAGTACCGAACGTACGACACCTCCAAGTTCTGCACACGTTCAACTCGATGACGTCCCTCGAACTCTTGATCCAGCAGAGGGTTGAGGGAGAGTTCTGTTAGCATGACAACATGGTGACAGTGTTGGTGATGTGATCCTCGCAGGGCTTCGCCTAAGCACTACGTGAAAATGACCGGAGGAGTAAACCTTGGAGGGAGATGACGCACACGGCTTGGAACAATTGGTGTGTCTCCAAGGGGTGCCCTGCCCACGTATATAAAGGAGGGAGAGGGAGGAGGCCGGCCCTTAGGGGGTGCCCCATAAGGGGGTAGTCCTACTAGGACTCCTACTCCAAGTAGGATTCGGGCCCCTTATTTTCCTTCTCATGGAGGGGGAAAGGGGGAAAGGAGAGGGGTAGGAGAAGGAAAGGGGGGTGGCGCCCCCTTCCCTAATCCAATTCGGCCTCCTCCCTTGTGGGGGGGGGGGCGCACCAGCCCTTGTGGGCTGGTTAGACTCCCTCCTATGGCCCATATGGCCCATATCTTTCCCCGGGGGGTTCCGATAACCCCTCCGGTACTCGGGTATGTACCCGATACACTCCGGAACCCTTCCGGTGTCGGAGTACTACCTTCCAATATATCAATCTTTACCTCTCAACCATTTCGAGACTCCTAATCATGTCCGTGATCTCATCAGGGACTCCGAACAAACTTCGGTCACCAAAACACATAACTCATAATACAAATCGTCATCGATCGTTAAGCGTGCGGACTTTACGGGTTCGAGAACTATGTAGACATGACCGAGACACATCTCCGGTCAATAACCAATAGTGGAACCTGGAAGCTCATATTTGCTCCTATATATTCTACGAAGATCTTTATCTGTCAAACCGCATAACAACATACGTCATTCCCTTTGTCATCGGTATGTTACTTGCCCGAGATTCGATCGTCGGTATCTCCATATATACCTAGTTCAATCTAGTTACCGGCAAGTCACTTTACTCATTCCGTAATGCATCATCCCGCAACTAACTCATTAGTCACATTGCTTGCAAGGCTTATTATGATGTGCAATACCGAGAGGGCCCAGAGATACCTCTTCGATACTCGGAGTGACAAATCCTAATCTCGATCTATGCCAACCCAACAAACACATTCGGAGACACCTGTAGAGCATCTTTATAATCACCCAGTTACATTGTGTAGTTTGACAACACACAAGGTGTTCCTCCGGTATTCGGGAGTTGCATAATCTCATAGTCAAAGGAATATGTATAAGTCATGAAGAAAGCAATAGCAATAAAACTTGACGATCATTAGGCTAAGCTAACGGATGGGTCTTGTCTATCACATCATTCTCTAATGATGTGATCTCGTTCATCAAATGAAAACACATGTCTATGGTTAGGAAACTTAACCATCTTTGATTAACGAGCTAGTCAAGTAGAGGCATACTAGGGGCACTCTGTTTGTCTATGTATTCACACATGTACTAAGTTTCCGGCTAATACAATTCTAGCATGAATAATAAACATTTATCATGATATAAGGAAATATAACTAACAACTTTATTATTGCCTCTAGGGCATATTTCCTTCAGTCTCCCACTTGCACTAGAGTCAATGATCTAGTTCACATCGCCATGTGATTTAACACCAATAGTTCACATCACCATGTGACCAGCACCCAAAGGTTTACTAGAGTCAATAATCTAGTTCACATCGCCATGTGATTAACACCCAAAGAGTACTAAGGTGTGATCGTGTTTTGCTTGTGAGAGAAGTTTAGTCAATGGGCCTATCACATTTAGAGCCGTATGTATTTTGCAAATTTTCTATGTCTACAATGCTCTACATGGAGCTACTCTAGCTAATTGCTCCCACTTTCAATATGTATCCAGATACCAGTAAAAAAAATATGTATCCAGATTGAGACTCGGAGTCATCCGGAATGGTGTAAAAGCTTGCATCGACGTAACTCTTTATGACGAACTCTTTATCATCTCCATAACCGAGAAATATCTCCTTAGTATTCTAAGGATAATTTTGACCGCCATCCAGTGATCCACTCCTGGATCAATATCGTACCCCCTTGCCAAACTCATGGCAAGGTACACAATAGGTTTGGTACATAACATAGCATACTTTATAGAACCTATGGCTGAGGCATAGGGAATGACTTTCATTCTCTTTCTATTTTCTTTGGTGGTCGTGTTTCGAGTCTTACTCAACTTTACACCTTGAAATACAGGCAAGAACTCCTTCTTAGACTGTTCCCTTTTGAACTACTTCAAAATCTTGTTAGGGTATGTACTCATTGAAAAATCTTATCAAGCGTCTTGATCTATCTCTATAGATCTTGATGCCCAATATGTAAGCAGATTCACCGAGGTATTTCTTTGAAAAACTCCTTTCAAACACTCCTTTATGCTTTCTAGAAAATTCTACATCATTTCTGATCAGCAATATGTCATTCACATATACTTATCAAAAAGGTTGTAGTTCTCCCACTCACTTTCTTATAAATACATGCTTCACCACAAGTCTATATAAAACTATATGCTTTGATCAACTCATCAAAGCGTATATTCCAACTCCGATATGCTTGCGCCAGTCCATAGATGGATCGCTGGAGCTTGCACATTTTGTTAGCACCTTTAGGATTGACAAAACCTTCTGGTTGTATCATATACAACTCTTCTTTAATAAATCCATTATGGAATGCAATTTTGGCGTCCATCTTTTAGATTTCATAAAATGTGGCAATTGCTAACATAATTCGGATAGACTTTAAGCATCAATACGAGTGAGAAAATCTCATCGTAGTCAACACTGTGAACTTGTCAAAAACCCTTTTCGACAAGTCGAGCTTTGTAGATAGTAACACTACTATCAGCGTTCGTCTTCCTCTTGAAGATCCATTTATTCACAATGGCTTGCCGGTCATCGGGCAAGTCCACCAAAGTCCACACTTTGTTCTCATACATGGATTCTATCTCATATAACATGGCCTCAAGCCATCTGTCGGAATCTAGGCTCATCATCGCTTCCTCATAGTTCGTAGGTTCAGCATGGTCTGGTAACATGACTTCCAGAACAGGATTACTGTACCACTCTGGTGCGGATTGTACTCTGGTTGACCTACAAGGTTCGGTAGTAACTTGATCTGAAGTTTCATGATCATCATCATTAACTTCCTCACTAATTGGTATAGGCATCACTGGAACTGATTTTTGTGATGATCCATTTTCCAATTTGGGAGAAGGTACAATTACCTCATCAAGTTCTACTTTCCTCCCACTCACTTCTTTTGAGGGAAACTCCTTCTCTAGAATGGATCCATTCTTAGCAACAAATATCTTGCCTTCGGATCTTTGATAGAAGGTGTACCCAACAGTTTCCTTTGGGTATCCTATGAAGACGCATTTCTCCGATTTGGGTTCGAGCTTATCAGGTTGAAGCTTCTTCACTTAAGCATCGCAGCACCAAACTTTAAGAAACGATAGCTTAGGTTTCTTGCCAAACCATAGTTCATACGGTGTCATCTCAATGGATTTAGATGGTCCCCTATTTAACGTGAATGCAGCTGTATCTAATGCATAACCCCCAAAATGATAGTGGTAAATCGGTAAGAGACATCATATATCGCACCATATCGAATAAAGTATGGTTACGACGTTCAGACACACCATTACGCTGTGGTGTTCTAGGTGGTGTGTGTTGCGAAACTATTCCACATTGTTTCAAATTAAGACCAAACTCGTAACTCAAATATTCGCCTCCGTGATCAGATCGTAGAAATTTATTTTCTTGTTACGATGATTTTCCACTTCACTCTGAAATTCTTTGAACTTTTCAAATGTTTCAGACTTATGTTTCATTAAGTAGATATTCCCATATCTGCTTAAATCATCTGTGAAGGTCAGAAAATAACGATACCCCCCGCGAGCCTCAACACTCATCGGACCGCATACATCAGTATGTATTATTCCCAATAAGTCAGTTGCTCGCTCCATTGTTCCGAAAAACGGAGTCTTAGTCATCTTGCCCATGAGGCATGGTTCCCAAGCATCAAATGATTCATAATCAAGTGATTCCAAAAGCCCATCAGCATGGAGTTTCTTCATGCTTTACACCAATATGACCTAAATGGCAGTGCCACAAATAAGTTGCACTATCATTATTAACTTTGCATCTTTTGGCTTCAATATTATGAATATGTGTATCACTACGATCGACATTCAATAAACCATTCACCTTGGGTTTATGACCACAGAAGGTTTTATTCATGTAAACAGAATAACAATTATTCTTTGACTTAAATGAATAACCGTATTGTAATAAACATGATCCAATCATATTATGCTCAACGCAAACACCCAATAAAATTTATTTTAGGTTCAACACTAATCCTTCAGGTAAAGGGAGTGTGCGATGGTGATCTTATCAACCTTGGAATCACTTCCAACACACATCGTCACCTCGCCCTCAACTAGTCTCTGTTCATTTTGTAACTCCTGTTTCAAGTTACTAACCATAGCAACTGAACCAGTATCAAATACCCAGGGGCTACTATGAACACTAGTAAATTACACATCAATAACATGTATATCATATATACTTTTGTTCACTTTGCCATCCTTCTTATCCACCAAGTATTTGGGGCAGTTCCGCTTTCAGTGACCATTTCCTTTGCAGTAGAAGCACTCAGTTTCAGGATTGGGTCTAGCTTTGGGCTTCTTCACGGGAGTGGAAACTTGCTTGTCATTCTTCTTGAAGTTCCATTTATTTCCCTTGCCCTTTTACTTGAAACTATTGCTCTTGTCCACCATCAACACTTGATGCTCTTCTTGATTTCTACCTTCGCCGATTTCAGCATCGCGAAGAGCTCGGGATATCGTTTTCGCCATCCCTTGCATATTATAGTTCATCACAAAGTTCCAGTGACTTGCTGATAGTGACTAGAGAACTATGTCAAGCACTATCTTCGTCATCCCTTATATGTTATTTCGTGGCTCACTATGCTAGATATTTTTCATTGCGAGATAATACAAAACTATTTGCATAACCATTCCCTTCAAGGACTCTTGATGATCTTTTTAATATTTCGTTGTGAAGAAAGAAGTCTAAGTGCAGTTTGCTCATAAGTATATTGCATAACAGATAATATATATTGTTTCATTGTGAGGAAAATAACGGTACACTTTTAATGGGAATAATACATATAGTTATCATATTGTTTTAGTAATAAGCAATAAAATGTTGAATTAATTCATCAAGGGTATTAGATACCAGAGGTGCAACAGTATCTGGTGCCATGTATTTATTATGCACTTACTAGATCAAACTAATTTTGTGATGATGTTTAATTAGTGTTATTTTATGTATTAGGTAGTCTAGAGAAAAATGGAATGTGTCTTTTCCATAGTACTGTATGGAATTACTTTGTTGGATTTTGTGCAATCACTTGATAGAAGCGAGTGAAATTATTGAATAAACATGTAGTTTTTAGGAGGATTTCATAGATTTCTTCTTCTTTGAACAATTAAAGTTGTGTGTCATTTTTGTAATATTTTGATGATGCAAAACATTTTGTAAGTTTGATAAACATATCATTGTAGTACGGCCCTCAAACTTGAATGCCCTTTGTGGTAGACCAAAAAATGTATATATTTTTGGTTTCTGATTGATCAAGAAAGGTCTAAGCAAGTAAAATCACACCCATATGCTCGATCAGTTGGTTGGCATGACAACTATTTGGTCATGTGATATACATAATATTTCAGTCCACTATGTAATTTATTCTCTCTACTATCATATAAGGTTATAGAGTAAAATATTGGCGCGTGATTCATTTATGCATATTTGGTAATATTAACATGTGAAATATCAATACCATCGGTCATAATTTTGTTTTCAGTTCAATTTTTTCTTAAGAAAAATCAAACAATATGCTCATTTTGTAAACTTTATAAATTTCTAGCCCGTGCATAGAGCGAGCTGATGACCCACAAGTGTAGGGGATCTATCGTAGTCCTTTCGATAAGTAAGAGTGTCGAACCCAACGAGGAGCGGAAGGAAATGATAAGCGGTTTTCAGTATGGTTTTCTCTGCAAGCACTGAAATTGTAGGTAACAGATAATTTTGTGATAAGATAAATTGTAACGAGTAACAAGTAAATAAAGTAAATAAAGTGCAGCAAGGTGGCCCAATCCTTTTTGTAGCAAAGGATAAGCCTGGACAATTTCTTATACTGAGAAAAGAGCTCCCGAGGACACATGGGAATTATCATCAAGCTAGTTTACATCACACTCATATGATTCGCGTTCGGTACTTTGATAATTTGATATGTGGGTGGACCGGTGCTTGGGTACTGCCCTTACTTGGACAAGGATCCCACTTATGATTAACCCCTATTGCAAGCGTCCACAACTACAAAATAAGTATTAAGGTAAACCTAACCACAACATTAAACATATGGATCCAAATCAGCCCCTAACGAAGCAACGAATAAACTAGGGTTTAAGATTCTGTCACTCTAGCAACCCATCATCTACTTATTGCTTCCCAATGCCTTCCTCTAGGCCCAAATAATGGTGAAGTGTCATGTAGTCGACGTTCACATAACACCACTAGAGGAAAGACAACATACATCTCATCAAAATATCGAACGAATACCAAATTCACATGACTACTAATAGCAAGACTTCACCCATGTCGTCAGGAACAAACGTAACTACTCACAAAGCATATTCATGTTCATAATCAGAGGGGTAATAATATGCATTAAGGATCTGAACATATGATCTTCCACCAAGTAAACCAATTAGCATCAACTACAAGGAGTAATCAACACTACTAGCAACCCACATGTACCAATTTGTGGTTTGGATACAAGATTGGATACAAGAGATGAACTAGGGTTTTGAGAGGATATCAGAAATGCTACAGAGCTCCCACTCACTTTCTTGTAAATACAGGCTTCTCCAAAAGTCTGTATAAAACCATATGCTTTGATCACACTATCAAAGCGTTTATTCCAACTCTGAGATGCTTGCACCAGTCCATAAATGGATCGCTGGAGCTTGCACACTTTGTTAGCACCTTTTGGATCAACAAAACCTTCTGGTTGCATCATATACAACTCTTCTTCCAGAAATCCGTTCAAGAATGCAGTTTTGACATCCATTTGCCAAATTTCATAATCATAAAATGCAGCAATTGCTAACATGATTCGGACAGACTTAAGCATCGCTACCGGTGAGAAAGTCTCATCGTAGTCAACCCCTTGAACTTGTCGAAAACCTTTCACAACAAGTCGTGCTTTATAGACAGTTACATTACCATCAGCGTCAGTCTTCTTCTTAAAGATCCATTTATTCTCAATGGCTTGCCGATCATCGGGCAAGTCAACCAAAGTCCATACTTTGTTCTCATACATGGATCCCATCTCAGATTTCAAGGCCTCATCATCGCTTCCTCATAGTTCGTAGGTTCATCATGGTCAAGTAACATGACTTCCAGAATAGGATTATTGTACCACTCTGGTGCGGATCTTACTCTGATAGACCTACGAGGTTCAGTAGAAACTTGATCTGAAGTTTCATGATCAATATCATTAGCTTCCTCACTAATTGGTCTAGTTGTCACAGGAACCGGTTCTTGTGATGAACTACTTTCCAATAAGGGAGCAGGTACAATTACCTCATCAAGTTCTACTTTCCTCCCACTCACTTCTTTCGAGAGAAACTCCTTCTCTAGAAAGGATCCGAATTTAGCAACGAAAATCTTGCTCTCAGATCTGTGATAGAAGGTGTACCCAACAGTTTCTTTTAGGTATCCTATGAAGACACATTTCTCCGATTTGGGTTCGAGCTCATCTGGTTGAAGTTTCTTCACATAAGCATCGCAGCCCCAAACTTTAAGAAACGACAACTTTGGTTTCTTGCCAGACCACAGTTCATGAGGCGTCGTATCAACGGATTTTGATGGTGCCCTATTTAACGTGAATGCGGCCGTCTCTAAAGCATAACCCCAGAACAATAGCGGTAAATCAGTAAGAGACATCATAGATCGCACCATATCTAGTAAAGTACGATTACGACGTTCGGACACACCATTTCGTTGTGGTGTTCCGGGTGGCGTGAGTTGCGAAACTATTCCGCATTGTTTCAAATGTAAACCAAACTCGTAACTCAAATATTCTCCTCCACGATCAGATCGTACAAATTTTATTTTCTTGTTACGATGATTTTCCACTTCACTCTGAAATTCTTTGAACTTTTCAAATGTTTCAGACTTGTGTTTATTAAGTAGATATACCCATATCTGCTCAAATCATCTGTGAAGGTGAGAAAGTAACGATACCCGCCGCGATGGACCACAAACATCAGTATGTATGATTTCCAACAAATCAGTTGCTCGCTCCATAGTTCCGGAGAACGGCGTTTTAGTCATCTTGCCCAGGAGGCACGGTTCGCAAGTACCAAGTGATTCATAATCAAGTGATTCCAAAAGCCCATCAGTATGGAGTTTCTTCATGCGCTTTACACCGATATGACCTAAACGGCAGTGCCACAAATAAGTTGCACTATCATTATCAACTCTGCATCTTTTGGTTTCAACACAATGAATATGTGTATCACTACTATCGAGATTCAACAAAAATAGACCACTCTTCAAGGGTGCATGACCATAAAAGATATTACTCATATAAAAAGAACAACCTTTATTATCTGATTTAAATGAATAACCGTCTCGCATCAAACAAGATCCAGATATAATGTTCATGCTCAACGCTAGCACCAAATAACAATTATTTGTTGGGGAACGTAGTAATTTCAAAAAAATTCCTACGCACACGCAAGATCATGGTGATGGCATAGCAACTAGAGGGGAGAGTATTGTCCACGTACCCTCGTAGACCGTAAGCGGAAGCGTTATGACAACGCGGTTGATGTAGTCGTACGTCTTCACGATCCGACCGATCCAAGTACCGAATGTACGACACCTCCGAGTTCAGCACACGTTCAGCTCGATGACGATCCCCGGGCTCCGATCCAGCAAAGCGTCGGGGATGAGTTCCGTCAGCACGACAGCGTGGTGACTATGATGATGTTCTACCGGCGCAGGGCTTCGCCTAAACTCTGCGACGATATGACCGAGGTGGAATATGGTGGAGGGGGCATGACACGCGGCTAAGGAACGATCCGTAGATCAACTTGTGTTGTTGTGGGGTTCCCCCCTGCCCCCGTATATAAAGGAGCAAGGGGGAGGGGGCCGGCCAAGGGGAGGAGGCGCGCCCAAGGGGGAGAATCCTACTCCAAGTAGGATTCCCCCCTCTTTCCTAGTCCAAGTAGGAGAGGGGAAGGAAGGGAACGAGAAGGAGAAGGAAGGAGAGGGAGGAAAAGGAGGAAAGGGGGGGGGGGCGGCCCCCTAGTCCAATTTGGTTTGGGCTAGGGGGCCGCGCGCCCTGCCTCCTCTCTTCCACCACTTGGCCCATGAGGCCCATTGCTTCTTCCTCGTATTCCCGTAACTCCCCGGTACCCCCGAAAATACCCGAATCACTCGGAACCCTTCCGATGTCCGAATATAGTTGTCCAATATATCGATCTTTACGTCTCGACCATTTCGAGACTCCTCGTCATGTCCCCGATCTCATCCGGGACTCCGAACTCCTTCAGTACATCAAAACTCATAAACTCATAATATAACTGTCATCGAAACCTTAAGCGTGCGGACCCTACGGGTTCGAGAACTATGTAGACATGACCTAGAACTATTCTTGGTCAATAACCAATAGCGGAACCTGGATGCCCATATTGGCTCCTACATATTCTACGAAAATCTTTATCGGTCAAACCGCATAACAACATACTTTGTTCCCTTTGTCATCGGTATGTTACTTGCCCGAGATTCGATCGTCGGTATCCAATACCTAGTTCAATCTCGTTACCAGCAAGTCTCTTTACTCGTTACGTAATGCATCATTCCCTAACTAACTCATTAGCTACATTGCTTGCAAGGCTTATAGTGATGTGCATTACCGAGAGGGCCCAGAGATACCTCTCCGACAATCGGAGTGACAAAACCTAATCTCAAAATACGCCAACTCAACATGTACCTTCGGAGACACCTGTAGTACTCCTTTATAATCACCCAGTTACGTTGTGATGTTTGGTAGTACCCCAAGTGTTCCTCCGGTAAACGGGAGTTGCATAATTCTCATAGTTACAGGAACATGTATAAGTCATGAAGAAAGCAATAGCAGAATACTAAACGATCAAGTGCTAGGCTAACGGAATGGGTCATGTCAATCACATCATTCTTCTAATGATGTGATCCCACTAATCAAATGACAACACATGTCTATGGTTAGGAAACATAACCATCTTTGATTAATGAGCTAGTCAAGTAGAGGCATACTAGTGACTATAGTTTTGTCTATGTATTCACACATGTATCATGTTTCCGATTAATACAATTGTAGCATGAATAATAAACATTTATCATGATATGAGGAAATAAATAATAACTTTATTATTGCCTCTAGGGAAAATTTCCTTCATTATTTAGGTCTAAAACTAATCCCGATGGTAGATGTAGAGGTAGCGTGCCGACCGCGATCACATCGACTTTGGAACCATTTCCCACACACATCGTCACCTCGTCCTTAGCCAATCTTCACTTAATTCGTAGTCCCTGTTTCGAGTTCCAAATATTAGCAACAGAACCAGTATCAAATACCCAGGTACTACTGCGAGCATTAGTAAGGTACACATCAATAACATGTATATCACATATACCTTTGTTCACTTTGCCATCCTTCTTATCCGCCAAATACTTGGGGCAGTTCCGCTTCCAATGTCCAGTCTGCTTGCAGTAGAAGCACTCAGTTTCAGGCTTAGGTCCAGACTTGAGTTTCTTCTCTTGAGCAGCAACTTGTTTGCTGTTCTTCTTGAAGTTCCCCTTCTTCTTCCCTTTGCCATTTTTCTTGAAACTGGTGGTCTTGTTGACCATCAACACTTGATGCTCCTTCTTGATTTCTACCTCCGCGGCTTTTAGCATTGCGACGAGCTCGGGAATAGTCTTGTCCATCCCTTGCATATTATAGTTCATCACGAAGCTCTTGTAGCTTGCTGGCAGTGATTGAAGAATTCTGTCAATGACACTATCATCAGAAAGATTAACTCCCAGTTGAATCAAGTGATTATTATACCCAGACATTTTGAGTATGTGTTCACTCACAGAACTATTCTCCTCCATCTTGCAGCTATAGAACTTATTGGAGACTTCATATCTCTCAATCCGGGCATTTGCTTGAACTATTAACTTCAACTCCTAGAACATCTCATATGCTCCATGACATTCAAAACGTCGTTGAAGACCTGGTTCTAAGCCGTAAAGCATGGCACACTGAACTATCGAGTAGTCATCAGCTTTGCTCTGCCAGACATTCTTAACGTCGTCAGTTGCATCAGCAGCAGGCCTAGCACCCAGCGGTGCTTCCAGGTCATAATTCTTCTATGCAGCAATGAGGATAATCCTCAGGTTACGGACCCAGTCCGTGTAATGGATACCATCATCTTTCAACTTTGCTTTCTCAAGGAACGCATTAAAATTCAACGGAACAACAGCACGAGCTATCTATCTACAACAAACATAGACAAGCAAAATACTATCAGGTACTAAGTTCATGATAAATTTAAGTTCAATTAATCATATTACTTAAGAACTCCCACTTAGATAGACATCCCTCTAATCCTCTAAGTGATTACGTGATCCATATCAACTACACCATGTCCGATCGTCACGTGAGATGGAGTAGTTTCAACGGTGAACATCAATATGTTGATCATATCTACTATATGATTCACGCTCGACCTTTCGGTCTCCGTGTTCCGAGGCCATATCTGTTATATGCTAGGATCATCAAGTTTAACCTGAGTATTCCGCGTGTGCAACTGTTTTGCGCCCGTTGTATTTGAACGTAGAGCCCATCACACCCGATCATCACGTGGTGTCTCAGCACGAAGAACTTTCGTAGTGGTGCATACTCAGGGAGAACACTTCTTGATAATTTTAGTGAGAGATCATCTTAAAATGCTACCGTCAATCAAAGCAAGATAAGATGCATAAAGGATAAACATCACATGCAATCAATATAAGTGATATGATAAGGCCATCATCATCTTGTGCTTGTGATCTCCATCTTCGAAGCACCGTCGTGATCACCATCGTCACCGGCGCGACACCTTGATCTCCATCGTAGCATCGTTGTCGTTACGCCATCTATTGCTTCTACGACTATCGCTACCGCTTAGTGATAAAGTAAAGCAATTACAGGGCGTTTGCATTTCATACAATAAAGCGACAACCATATGGCTCCTGCCAGTTGCCGATAACTTCGGTTACAAAACATGATCATCTCATACAATAAAATATAGCATCACGTCTTGACCATATCACATCACAACATGCCCTGCAAAAACAAGTTAGACGTCCTCTACTTTGTTGTTGCAAATTTTTACGTGGCTCATACGGGCTCAGCAACAATCGTTCTTACCTACGCATCAAAACCACAAGGATAGTTCGTCAAGTTAGTGTTGTTTTAACCTTCGCAAGGACTGGGCGTAGCCACACTCGATTCAGGTAAAGTGAGAGAGACAGACACCCGCCAGTCACCTTTAAGCACGAGTGCTCGTAACGGTGAAACCAGTCTCGCGTAAGCGTACGCGTAATGTCGGTCCGGGCCGCTTCATCTCACAATACCGTTGAGCCAAAGTATGACATGTTGGTAAGCAGTATGACTTGTATCGCCCACAACTCACTTGTGTTATACTCATGCATATGACATCTAGGCATAAAACCAGGCTCGGATACCACTGTTGGGGAACGTAGTAATTTCAAAAAAATTCCTACGCACACGCGAGATCATGGTGATGCATAGCAACGAGAGGGGAGAGTGTTGTCCACGTACCCTCGTAGATCGTAAGCGGAAGTGTTATGACAACGCGGTTGATGTAGTCGTACGTCTTCACGATCCGACCGATCCAAGTACCGAACGTACGGCACCTCCGAGTTCAGCACACGTTCAGCTCGATGACGATCCCCGGACTCCGATCCAGCAAAGTGTTGGGGATGAGTTCCGTCAGCATGACGGCGTGGTGACGATGATGATGTTCTACCGGTGCAGGGCTTCGCCTAAACTCCGCGACGATATAACCGAGGTGGAATATGGTGGAGGGGGGCACCGCACACGGCTAAGGAACGATCTTGAAGATCAACTTGTGTGTCCTAGGGTGCCCCCTTGCCCCCGTATATAAAGGGTCCAAGGAGGAGGGGGCGGCCGGCCAAGGAGGGCGCTCCAAGGGGGTGTCCTACTCCCACCGGGAGTAGGACTCCCTTCTTTCCTAGTTGGAGAAAGGGAAGGGGGAAGGAGGAGGAAGAGGGGAAAGAAAGGGGGGGCGCCGCCCCCCTCTCCTTGTCCTATTCGGACTAGGGAGGGGAAGGGGCGCAGCCCACCTCTTGCCTCCTCTCCTAATCTCCCTTAGGGCCTATGAAGGCCCAATAACCCCCGGGAGGGTTCCGGTAACCCCCCGGTACTCCGGTAAAATCCCGATTTCGCCTGGAACCATTCCGATATCCAAATATAGGCTTCCAATATATCAATCTTTATGTCTCGACCATTTCGAGACTCCTCGTCATGTCCGTGATCACATCCGGGACTCCGAACAAACTTTGGTACATCAAAACTTATAAACTCGTAATAAAAATGTCATCGTAATGTTAAGCGTGCGGACCCTACGGGTTCGAGAACTATGTAGACATGACCTAAAACTATTCTCGGTCACTAACCAATAGCGGAACCTGGATACTCATATTGGCTCCTACATATTCTACGAAGATCTTTATCGGTCAAACCGCATAACAACATACGTTGTTCCCTTTGTCATCGGTATGTTACTTGCCCGAGATTTGATCGTCGGTATCCAATACCTAGTTCAATCTCGTTACCCGCAAGTCTCTTTACTCGTTACGCAATGCATCATTCCGTAACTAACTCATTAGCTACATTCCTTGCAAGGCTTATAGTGATGTGCATTACCGAGAGGGCCCAGAGATACCTCTCCGACAATCGGAGTGACAAAACCTAATCTCGAAATACGCCAACCCAACATGTACCTTTGGAGACACCTGTAGTACTCCTTTATAATCACCCAGTTACGTTGTGATGTTTGGTAGCACCCAAAGTGCTCCTCCGGTAAACGGGAGTTGCATAATCTCATAGTTACAGGAACATGTATAAGTCATGAAGAAAGCAATAGCAATATACTAAACGATCAAGTGCTAGGCTAACGGAATGGGTCATGTCAATCACATCATTCTCCTAATGATGTGATCCCATTAATCAAATGACAACACATGTCTATGGTTAGGAAACATAACCATCTTTGATTAATGAGCTAGTCAAGTAGAGGCATACTAGTGACGTTATGTTGGTCTATGTATTCACACATGTATCATGTTTCCGGTTAATACTTTATTATTGCCTCTAGGGCATATTTCCTTCATTAAGGGGTCCAACCATGTCAAGCCCCCAGACCGCGAACGGCCAGGTGATGGGTATAGTTTTGAGGGCGGTGGGTGGCATGTGGCTTTGATTAGCAAAGTGCTGGCAACCGACGCATTGTTGGACTAAGTCCTGTGCATCTGCCCGGGCCGTCGGCCAATAAAATCCTATACGGAAGGCCTTGCCTACAAGGGCCCGGGCTGCGGCGTGGTGCCCACCGAGTCCGGCATGAATTTCAGCCAGAAGATTTCGCCCTTCCTCTTCGGAGATACACCTTTGAAGGACTCCGGTTGTGCTTTTCTTATAAAGCTCTCCCTCATGAACCTTATAGGCTTTAGATCGCCGTACTATGCAGCGGGCCTCGTTTTGGTCCTCGGGAAGTTCCTGCCTAGTTAAGTAGGCTAGGAATGGCTCGGTCCATGGGGCAATGACTGCCGTTATTTCATGGGCTGAGGGTGTTATTTCATTGGCAGAGCCATCGATTGCGTCAGAATGTTCAGTGTCGGGTGGTGCGGCTGGGTCCGGGTTGTTGTTTCCGGAATCCCCTTCCCATAGTACGGATGGCTTGAACAGCCGCTCTAGGAAGATATTGGGAGCTACGGCATCGCGCTTTGCGCCAATGCGTGCCAATACGTCCGCCGCCTAGTTATTATCCCGGGCTATATGGTGAAATTCAAGCCCTTCAAACCGAGCTGAAATTTTTAGTACGACGTTACGGTAAGTTGCCATTTTCGAATCCTTGGCGTCGAAGTCTCCATTTATTTGGGATATCACGAGGTTCGAATCCCCGCGCACCTCTAGGCATTTAATGCCCATGGAGACCGCCATCCGAAGGCCATGTAAAAGGGCCTTGTATTCGGCTACATTGTTGGAGTCCGTGTACATTATCTAGAGTACGTATTGGACTGTGTCTCCGGTTGGGGACGTCAGGATGACGCCAGCCCCCAGGCCGGCCAACATTTTGGAGCCGTCGAAGTGCATGATCCAATTGGAATATGCGTCGTACTCTTTAGGGAGTTCGGCTTCAGTCCATTCGGCAATGAAGTCAGCCAAAGCTTGCGACTTGATAGCTCGCCGTGGTTTATAGGTTATGTCGAATGGGAGGAGCTCGATGGCCCATTTTGCAATCCGACCAATCGCGTCGCGGTTGTTTATAAGTCATTAAGAGGTACTTCGGAGGCTACTGTTATTGAACACTCTTGAAAGTTGTGTCGCAGCTTCCCAGATGCCATGAACACCGCGTACGCTATCTTTTGATAATGTGGATACTGGGACTTGCATGGAGTTAGGACAGTGGACACGTAGTAAACTGGTTTTTGAAGGGGGGACTTGTGTCCGTCCGTTTCTCGTTCGACAACGAGCACCGCGCTTACAACTTGGCGTGTTGCCGCGATATATAATAACATTGGTTCTCCCATGTTGGGCGCGGCCAGGACCGAATTTGTTGCCAATATGGCTTTTATTTCTTCGAGTCCGGCCGTGGCGGCATCCGTCCACTCGAAGTGTTCGGTGCTCCGGAGGAGGCGATAAAGGGGTAATGCCTTTTCTCCCAAATGGGAGATAAAGCGGCTTAGGGCCGCCACACATCCAGTCAATTTTTGTATCTGTTTGAGGTATTTTGGGATATCCAATTTTGACAGTGCTCGGATCTTGGCTGGGTTTGCTTCAATTCCTCTACCGGATACAATGAAGCCCAAGAGCTTTCCGGCTGGTACGCCGAAACGCATTTTTCCGGATTCAGCTTAATGTCGTATATTCGGAGATTGTCGAATGTGATCCTCAAGTCGTCTACTAGGGTTTCGACATGCTTGGATTTGAAGACCACATCATCTACGTATGCCTCCACTGTTTTGCCGATCTGGGTTGCCAGACATGTCTGAATCATGCGCTGATATGTTGCGCCGGTGTTTTTGAGCCCGAAGGGCATTGTATTGAAGCAGAATGGGCCGTATGGAGTAATGAATGCCGTTGCGGCTTGGTCTGGCTCTGCCATCTTAATTTGGTGGTAGCCGGAGTATGCATCGAGGAAGCACAATGAATCGTGCCCTGCGGTAGCGTCGATAATTTGATCGATGCGGGGAAGGGGGAAGGGATGCTTTGGGCAAGCCTTGTTAAGGTCCTTGAAATCGACACACAGGCGCCAGGATTTGTCCTTCTTTGGTACCATTACCAGGTTTGCTAGCCAGTCCGGATGTTTTATATCTCTGATGAATCCGGCCTCCAGTAGTTTGGCTAGCTCCTCTCCCATTGCCTGTCTCTTGGGTTCGGAAAATCGCCGAAGAGCCTGTTTGACTGGCTTGAATCCTTTTAGGATATTTAGGTTGTGCTCGGCCAGCCGGCGTGGGATTCCTGGCATGTCTGAAGGGTGCCAGGCAAAAATGTCCCAATTTTCCCGTAGGAATTCTCGTAGTGCGGCGTCTACCTCAGGGTTTAACTGTGCCCCGATGGATGCCGTCTTTGTAGGGTCCGTTGGATGGACTTGGAATTTGACTATTTCATCTGCTGGCTTAAAAGAGGTGGACTTGGATCTCTTATCGAGTATCACATCGTCCCTGTTTACCGTGGAGCGCAGCGCAGTGAGTTCCTCTGCCGCTAGGGCTTCGGATAGTGCCTCAAGGGCTAGTGCGGCTGTCTTATTTTCGGCGCGGAGTGCTGTGTCCGGATCACTGGCAAGAGTGATGATTCCCTTGGGCCCGTGCATTTTGAGCTTCATGTACCCGTAATGGGGTATAGCTTGAAAAATTGTGAATGCCTCTCGCCCTAATAAAGCGTGATATCCGCTGCTGAACGGGGCCACTTGGAACGTGACCTCCTCGGACCTGTAATTGTCCGGCGAGCCGAACACCACATCCAGTGTAATTTTTCCTGTGCAGCGTGCTTCCCGACTAGGGATTATTCCTCTAAAGGTTGTGCTGCTTCGCTCAATGCGGCTCCAGTCTATTTCCATTTTTCGAAGGGTTTCCTCGTAAATGAGGTTTAATCCGCTACTGCCATCCATGAGTACCTTTGTAAGGCGAAAGCCGTCCACTATTGGACTGAGGACCAATGCTGCTGGTGCTCGGGCTGTTCGGAATTTAGGTTTGTCACTGGCGTTAAAGGTAATAGCCGTGGCACTCCATGGATTTATTGTTGCTACTTGGTAGACTTCCGCAAGGCTGCGGAGTGTTTGTTTTCACATATTATTTGATGCGGAAGTCTCGAAAACTGTTAATACCGTACTGGTATTGCTGGGGTGGATCTCTGGAGCTAGAAGCTCTTCGCCACTTTTGGCCACCTGCCGTAGTATCCAACATGCTTGAAGGCTATGAGTTGGAGTGGCACCCTCTATACTATGAATTTTGCAGGGTCCATTGAGCCATCCCTCCAGTACGGTTCCGTGCCCTTTAGGGGTTTTTTGCTTTTCGGTATTTAACTCGGGTGCCTGGCGATGATGCACCCTTTTATTTTGGACTAGGGTTGAGTTCGGAGCCGGATTATCCCAAAATTTGGTTTCGGTTTTCCAGGCGCTCTCCATCGCACAGTACTTTCGTACTATGGACGCCAAGTCGTTAAAACGTGTAATTTCATGACGACTTATGGCGTTTAGGATTCCCTTGTCCATGCAATTATTGCAAAAAAAATGAGATTGCGTCTTCCTTGCGGCAGTCCTTTATCCTGTCCATAACCAGGAGGAATCTGGCCCAATAATGGTGTACTGTTTCAGCGGGCTCTTGCCGGATTCGGGATAGATCGCTTATGTTTGGGTGGGCAGTTGGAATTGAATTCGGAACCCCGTCCAATCTAAGACTCAAGGGCCGAAAAGTTTCCGAACTTGGAAGCTTGGTTTTTTGGATATTGTCCGATGAATCCAGCCTGCTGCCTGACTTTAGGTTCAGGACTTGATTGACGTCCGTCCCTCCGCGGGAATCCGGCATGGAGGGGTCGGGAATCCGGACATAGCTAGTCCTTAATATAGAAGAAGAGTCGCCGTACTGTTCCTCCACCACAACAACGTGGTGGGTAGCATGGGGAGAGTTGATCTCTCTCAGATCGGTTTTAAGCCCAATCTGATCGTAGTCTGTAGCGACTCCCAGGGCGGCGATGCGATCCAAGAGCTCGTTTAAGGAGGAGATTTCCATCGGATCTAGCTGCTCGGCGAGTTCCGAGTTGACGTGAAGATTGCTTTTGATGACCCGAGAGGTCATCGTCGGCGCGGCGGCCGAACAGGCGGTCATAAGAAAACCGCCTAGCCGGATAGTTTGGCCGATGGCCAAAGCTCCTTTAGCAATGGTGTCGTCTTTAAAGACGGGACGAGGCATCCTTCCTGATGGCCACGGCACAGAGGAACTCTCAATGAAAGCACCAATGTCGGTGTCAAAACCGGCGGATCTCGGGTAGGGGGTCCCGAACTGTGCGTCTAGGCGGATGGTAACAGGAGACAAGGGACACAATGTTTTTACCCAGGTTCGGGCCCTCTCGGTGGAGGTAAAACCCTACTCCTGCTTGATTAATATTGATGATATGGGTAGTACAAGAGTAGATCTACCACGAGATCAGAGAGGCTAAACCCTAGAAGCTAGCCTATGGTATGATTGTTGTTCGTCATACGGACTAAAACCCTCCGGTTTATATAGACACCGGAGAGGGCTAGGGTTACACAGAGTCGGTTACAATGGTAGGAGATCTACATATCCGTATCGCCAAGCTTGCCTTCCACGCCAAGGAAAGTCCCATCCGGACACGGGACGGAGTCTTCAATCTTGTATCTTCATAGTCTTGGGGTCCGGCCAAAGATGATAGTTCGGCTATCCGGACACCCCTAGTCCGGGACTCCCTCACTCCTCGTGGACCTGAGCTGGGTCACGTCCGCCGTCCCCTCCGTCGGTGCGGGGGAAGCTGGGAGGACTACGAGGCCCATTGACCATCAGGACCTCCGCCGCTGAATCACTGCTGTCGCACTCGGATGCAGTCTCTACGGAGCCAGTCGACAGATCGAACAGGCCGTAGAGAGATTCGTCGGGCTCGATCACCGCGACTTGGGTGGTGGCCGATTGGCGAGCCACTGCATGTCTCAGCCACCGCTGAAGCCTCGACCGACTAGAGCGTTTGCGCTGGCGGGAGACAGGGAGGGAGGACGACGCAGGGGTCGACCGATACTGGGCCGACGGTTGCCGCAGCAGGACGCCGCGGACACATGCGCGAAAGTATGTCGCCCCGCGGACTGGGTGCGTGTCGATGTCGAGTGGAGCCTCCTGGAGCCAAGCGGAGTCGTCGGCGATGAATGTGAGCGTGCGGAGACGGATCTCGCGGCCCTCCACTAAAACTCCGCCAGAAACCATGGTGAAGGCGATCAGAACAGTTGCAACTTCTCCAATAAGTCGCTAAGACACCTGCCCCATGGTGGGCGCCAACTGTCGTGGTTCTAAGCCTGACAGTAGAATAGGGGGGTAGGTATGGAGAGGCAAGATCCTAGCTATAGAGTAGTTGTATACGCAAGGGATTTACGAGTTCAGGCGCTTCTCGGAGGAAGTAACAGCCCTACGTCTCGGAGCCCGGAGGCGGTCGACTGGATTATATGCGTATGTGTTACAGGGGTGCGAACCCTTTACACTGAGGAGGGGGGTGGCTTATACAGTGTCTGCCAGACCCCTCCGGCCCTCAATTATGCGGGGTTTAAAGTACATTAAGGCCTGACGTTACTGGTAACGCCTTACATAAAGTGTCATCATGGCCATATAGACTACTTAATTACAGATCGTTTGGGTACAGAGTGACTCTTGAACTCCTGGTGGTCGAGTGAGGCATGGTGGTCGAGTGTCTTCGAGTCCGTCGAGTGGAATCCCTCCAGGTCGACCGGAAGGCAGTTTTCTTCTAGAGATGTCCTTGGGGAGGGTACCTTTGGACAGGTCCATGACCCTATCCTAGGTACATGGCTTCATCAACTACCAAACCTCGTAGGTCGACAAGGATGCATACTACTTCAGAATGGTACTTAATCCTGTCTTGGAAGTCATGTTGCTAGTCAACAATGAACCTACGAGCTATGGAGAAGCGATGGTTGGCCCGGATTCCGACGAATGGCTCGAGGCCATAAAATCCGAGAGGATCCATGTGTAAAACAAAGTATAGACTTTGGAAGAACTACTCGATGGTCGTAAGGCTGTTGAGTACAGATGGGTTTTAAAAGGAAGACAGACAATGATGGTAAGTGTCACCATTAAGAAAGCTCGACTTGTCGTTAAGATGTTTTTCAACAAGTTCAAGGAGTTGACTACGGTGAGACTTTCTCACTCGTAGCGATGCTAAGAGTCTGTTGGAATTGTATTAGCAGTTACTGCATTATTTATGAAATCTTGCAGATAGGATGTCAAAACATTGTTTCCTCGACGATTTTCTTGAGGAAAGTTTGTATGAGATACAACCAGAAGGTTTTGTCAATCCTAAAAGATGCTAACAAGTATGCAAAGCTCCAGTAGTCCTTCTAAGGACTGGAGTAAGCATCTCGGAGATGGAATATACACTTTGATGAGATGATCAAAGATTTTGGGTTTATACAAAGTTTATGAGAAACTTGTATTTCCAAAGAAGTGAGTGGGAGCACTATAGAATTTCTGATAAGTATATGTTGTAAACATATTGTTGATCAGAAATGATGTAGAATTTCTAGAAAGCATATAGGGTTATTTGAAAAGTGTTTTTCAATGGAAAACCTGGATTAGGCTACTTGAACAATAAGCATCCAGATCTATAAGATAGATCAAAATGCTTAATAGTACTTTCAAATGAACACATACCGTGAGAAGATTTTGAAGGAGTTCAAAATGGATCGGCAAAGAAGGAGTTCTTGGTTGTATGGTGTGAGTATTGAGTAAGACTCAAGACATGACCTCGGCAGAAGAAAGAGAAAGGACGAATGTCGTCCCCTATGCCTTAGCCATAGGCTCTATACAGTATGTCATGCTTTGTACCGCACCTGATATGTGCCTTGCCACGTGTCTGGCAAGGGGGTACAAGAGTGATCCAGGAATGGATCATTGGACATCGGTCAAAATTGTCCTTGGAGGAATAAGGACATGTTTCTCGATTATGGAGGTGATAAAGAGTTCGGCATAAAGGGTTACGTCGATGCAAGCTTTAACACCTATCCGAATGACTTTGAGTAGCAAACTGGATACGTATAGTGGAGCAACCATTTGGAATAGCTCCAAGTGGAGCGTGGAAGCAGCATTTACAATATGACCTAGAGATTTGCGAAGTACATATGGATCTGAAAGTTGCAGACCCGTTGACTAAAACCTCTCTCACAAGCAAAACATGATCAAACCCCACAACTCATTGAGTCTTAATCACATGATGATATGAACTAGTTTATTGACACTAGTAAACTCTTTGGATGTTGGTCACATGGCGATGTGACCTGTGAGTGTTAATCACATGGCGATGTGAACTAGATTATTGACTCTAGTGCAAGTGGGAGACTGTTGGAAATATGCTCTAGAAGCAATAATAAATTAGTTATTATTATTATATTTCCTTGTTCATGATAATCGTTTATTATCCATGCTATAATTGTATTGATAGGAAACTCAGATACATGTGTGGGTACATAGACAACACCCTGTCCCTAGTAAGCCTCTAGTTGACTAGCTCATTGATCAATAGATGGTTATGGTTTCCTGACCATGGAAATTGGATGTCGTTGATAACGGGATCACATCATTAGGAGAATGATGTGATGGACAAGACCCAATCCTAAGCCTAGCACAAAGATCGTGTAGTTCGTATGCTAAAGCTTTTAAAATGTCAAGTATCATTTCCTTAGACCATGAGATTGTGCAACTCCCGGATACCGTAGGAATGCTTTGGGTGTACCAAACGTCACAACGTAACTGGGTGGCTATAAAGGTGCACTACGGGTATCTCCGAAAGTGTCTGTTAGGTTGGCACGAATCAAGACTGGGATTTGTCACTCCGTGTGACGGAGAGGTATCTCTGGGCCCACTCTATAGGACATCATCATAATGTGCACAATGTGACCAAGGAGTTGATCACGGGATGATGTGTTACAGAACGAGTAAAGAGACTTGCCGGTAATGAGATTGAACAAGGTATCGGGATACCGACGATCGAATCTCGGGCAAGTACTATACCGCTTGACAAAGGGAATTGAATACGGGATTGATTGAATCCTCGACACCGTGGTTCATCCGATGAGATCATCATGGAACATGTGGGAGCCAACATGGGTATCCAGATCCCGCTGTTGGTTATTGGCCGGAGAGTTGTCTCGGTCATGTCTGCATGGTTCCCGAACCCGTAGGGTCTACACACTTAAGGTTCGGTGACACTAGGGTTGTAGAGATATTAGTATGCGGTAACCCAAAAGTTGTTCGGAGTCCCGGATGACATCCTGGATGTCACGAGGAGTTCCGGAATGGTCCGGAGGTAAAGATTTATATGTAGGAAGTTCAGTTTCGGCCACCAGGAAAGTTTCGGGGGTTATCGGTATTGTACCGGAACCACTGGAAGGGTCCCGGGGGTCCACCGGGTGGGGCCACCTATCCCGGAGGGCCCCATGCGCTGAAGGGGCATGGGAACCAGCCCCTGGTGGGCTGGTGCGCCCCCCTTGGGCCTCCCATGCGCCTAGGGTTAAAACCCTAAGGGGTGGGGGTGCCTCCACTTGGCTTGGAGGCCAAGCCACCCCTACGGCAGCCGCCCCCTCCCTAGATGGGATCTACAAGGGGCCGGCGCCCCCCCTAGGCCCCTATATATAGTGGAGGGGAGGGAGGGCAGCCGCACCTGAGTCCCTGGCGCCTCCCTCCCACCCGTGACACCTCTTCCTCCCTGCTTGCGCTTGGCGAAGCCCTGCCGGGATCCCGCTACTTCCACCACCACACCGTCGTGCTGCTGGATCTCCATCAACCTCTCCTTCCCTTGCTGGATCAAGAAGGAGGAGATGTCTCTCCCAACCGTATGTGTGTTGAACGCGGAGGTGCCGTCCGTTCGGCGCTAGGATCATCGGTGATTTGGATCACGAGGAGTACGACTCCATCAACCCCGTTCACTTGAACGCTTCCGCTTAGCGATCTACAAGGGTATGTAGATGCACTCCCCTTCCCCTCGTTGCTAGATGACTCCATAGATTGATCTTGGTGATGCGTAGAAAATTTTAAATTTCTGCTACGTTCCCCAACACTCCCCCCTCTTGCCTTGTTGGAGAAGGAAGGGGGAAGGGAGAAAGAGGAAAGGGGGGCGCCGCCCCCCCTTCCTTGTCCTATTCGGACTGGGGGAGGGAGCGCGCGGCCTGCCCTGGCCGGCACTCCTCTTCTCCCTTAGGGCCCATGTAGGCCCATTAATCCCCGGGGGGGTTCCGGTAACCCCCCGGTACTCCGGTAAAATCCCGATTTCACCCGGAATGATTGCGATATCCAAATATAGGCTTCCAATATATCAATCTTTATGTCTCGACCATTTCGAGACTCCTCGTCATGTCCGTGATCACATCCGGGACTCTGAACAACCTTCGGTACATCAAAAACTTTAAACTCATAATATATCTATCATCATAACGTTAAGCGTGCGGACCCTACGGGTTCGAGAACTATGTAGACATGACCTAGAACTGTTTCCAGTCAATAACCAATAGCGGAACCTGGATGCTCATATTGGCTCCTACATATTCTACGAAGATCTTTATCGGTCAAACCGCATAACAACATACGTTGTTCCCTTTGTCATCGGTATGTTACTTGCCCGAGATTCGATCGTCGGTATCTCAATACCTAGTTCAATCTCATTACCGGCAAGTCTCTTTACTCGTTACGTAATGCATCATTTCGTAACTAACTCATTAGTTACATTGCTTGCAAGGCTTATAGTGATGTGCATTACAGAGAGGGCGCAGAGATACCTCTCCGACAATCGGAGTGACAAAACCTAATCTCAAAATATGCCAACTCAACATGTACCTTTGGAGACACCTATAGTACTCCTTTATAATCACCCAGTTACGTTGTGATGTTTGGTAGCACACAAAGTGTTCCTCCGGTAAACGGGAGTTGCATAATCTCACAGTTATAGGAACTTTATATAAGTCATGAAGAAAGCAATAGCAACATACTAGACGATCAAGTGCTAAGCTAACGGAATGGGTCAGGTCAATCACATCATTCTCCTAATGATGTGATCCCGTTAATCAAATGACAACACATGTCTATGGTTAGGAAACATAACCATCTTTGATTAATGAGCTAGTCAAGTAGAGGCAAACTAGTGACATTAAGTTTGTCTATGTATTCACACATGTATCATGTTTCCGGTTAATACAGTTCTAGCATGAATAATAAACATTTATCATGATGTGAGGAAATAAATAATAACTTTATTATTGCCTCTAGGGCATATTTCCTTCAATGGGGACTCCCGGACGCGCCCGGGCACGCTCGCCATGTCAGATTCGGCCCATGCTAGCCCACCCGACCCCACATAATATGGTCCCTATCAGCACTTCGGCCGAAACCCTAGTTGCATTCCACTACACTCCCCTCTCCTACCGCACTACCAAGATCTTCTCCAGCCAGCTCCGGTGTTCTCCTCCGTGGCGGCGCCTGGATCCGACTTAGACATGTCCAGATCGAAGGATTGGGTGCTCAACTGTTGCAGTAGCAGCCTCGAGGAGACGATGGCCGTCCGCGCTGCTCTCCAACGCTCCTGGGAGGAGTGCGCCCTCCGACGATCTTCAGGGATCCGGCGGGAATCCCATGCCCAACTGGCGGCCGGATTCGAGGAAGGAAAATCTCATCGCGCGTTGCCGGCAGCGATCACCATGGCGGCAATGGCGCAACCTCGCCATGCCACCGGAACCTTTTAGGTGGCACCTTCTCGCCACGGCGTCGTGTTTCGAGCGAAGGCCATAAGTGCCTCCATGACCCAATGTCAATCCAAAAAAGAAGCATGGTGTGCCGGCCGGGTGAGGCTTCGAGCACTGCTTCAAGCGGAGGTAGCTCCCGCACCCCTCGTGGCGCAGTTTGCCATGGCAGCTCGCGACACGGAGGAGGCTTCTGTAGCCCATGATGCGGCGTCGGAGGAATCCCTTTGTGCCCGCATAGCCGAGAAGCGGCGTTGGAGGGCGGTCAAGGTAATGGCAAAATACCAAAGCCGGGCGGTGCACGCCATGGCCGGACTTTCCGCAAAGGAGGTGAAAGACGAGGAGGGCGACCGATCGGACAACTCCAGCAGTGAGAAGACCTGCCTCGATTCGTTCTGCGTGTTCGACCGCTACTACGGCAAGGACGACGGGAAGGGCAAGGGCAAGGCCTACCGTTGATGAACTTCTCCGGGCAACGTTTTGTTCATAGTTAGTAGGGTATGTCAATTTTTTCTAGTCCGATTTTAGCTAGATACAACGTTTCATGAGCTAGTACAACATTTTTTTTTTGAGCATATGAGCTAGTACAACATTGATTCTACATAATTAGAGAATTAGTGGGTTGTGGAGACGTAAAGATATATGCAAGATACACCCGGCATGAATGTGTTAGATCCATTGAAGAAGACTCTGCCACAAAAGGAACATGATTTAACCCATAATACCGTAATTGTAAAGTCTATTAGCATTCACTGATTATTGACACTACTGCCAGTGGGAATCTGATTGAAATATGTCCTGAAGACAATAATAAAGTTGTTATCATTCTATTTCCAAGTTCACAATTAAGTTTATATTTTTATCCTAGAAGTGCATTGGATCTTAAATGTGTGAGATTCAGCGACAAACAAATCCTTAGTCGGGCCTCTATACTAGCTCATTTATTATTGATGGTTATGTTTTCCTGGCCATCAGCATAGTTAATATGACGAGGATGCCGATAATGATGAGAACGATAAGAACACATTATCTCTACTCCTAATGGAGGAGTCTGTACGTCGTTTCGTTCGCTCGCTCCATCTAACGAAGCCTCGACATCCTCCCTTATATTTTCCGCCGCTAATTCCGTCGTACCCCATCCGGCTAAAAAATTGCGATTTGTTTCCATATGTAGCGATCCCTAAAGCCCACCCCTTCACGTTTCTTTTTTTCTGAAACTCTAGCTACGATGCCCATGTCAATCTCTCTCGCATCGACGGAGATCCCGTCGTATCCCATCTGGCTCAACAATTACGATTTGTTTCCGGGTGTAGCGATCCCAACTTTTCAAAAATTACGATTTGTTTCCTTCTCAAAAAAAATTACGATTTGTTTCCATATGTAGCGATCCCAACTTTCCTAAAGCCCACCTCTTCACGTTTCCTTTTTTTCTGAAACTCTAGCCATGATGCTCCATGCAGGGGCGGAGCTAGCCTAATGCAAGGGTATGCAACGCATACCCAATATTTTCTGCTAATTTTTTTCAGTACATATACCCGTATATGCATATATATCAAGCATGGCCTCATTTTACACCTACCACGCATGAAAATTTGGCAAAGAAGCGCTCCAGCGCCTCGCTTCCTTACCTGGGCTCGCTGGCTACACTGGGCCTTGACTTGGGGTGTTGGGCCTAGGTTTGGGAATCCTCAAAAAAAAAAAGCAGCCTAGGTCTGGGTAATTTGCATCGCTAATAGGACCTCGCCCTCGGCAGCGGCGTCAGTCGTTTGATAGGCAGCGATCAACCGTTAACAGCTGCGTGCATATCATCCCTCGGCTAATCGGCTTTACGCACTGTGAGTTTTGTAATTTTGAATTTTTCAAAATGCCAATTCAATACAGGGGACTATATTTATCCCTAAGTTCATCGATTGATCTACACGTATTGGCGCTATCATTTGCCCCTTTGAGAAGGGGTTTGGTAGCGTTAAATTTTGTTTCTGACTATATTCTTGCAATATAAAACAAAATATTGAAGGCCTTGTTGCAAAAATTATAATAATTAAAATTTAGTTTTCATGATTGTAAACATTTATCTCTTAGTGTTGCTTGGCACTAAGAAAATTTTAACTACGCATACCCATGTCAGAAATCCTGGCTCCGCCACTGGTCAATCTCTCTAGCATCGGCAGAGATCCCGTTGTATCCCATCTCGCTCAACAATTACGATTTGTTTCCGGATGTAGCGATCCCAACTTTTCTAAAGCCCGCCGCTTGACGTTTCTTTTTTTTCTGATGAAACTCTAGCCATGATGCTCCATCTCTATGTCCCTCGCAACGGAGCAGACTGTTGGATTCCCGTCGATGGCCGAGGATGGCAGCTATGGTGGCGAGGAGGTGGCAGCGCTGTGACAAGGCGGAGTGGCCGTGTAGCATGAGGTGAGGGCCAGTCGTCGAGGGCAGGCCCGTAGGCATCAACCTCGACTATGGCGGCGGCAGGAGAGGCTCACTGCTTAAATTTCATGGTGCTAGTTGCCTTGCCAAGCTAGGCACGCACCCGCGGTCGTGTGGCAGATCCTAGGATGGAACGTGCAGTAGTCCTCGCCGCGGTGCTGCTCCTCCGGGTGGTTGCGCTGGTAGCAGCGCAGTCTGGTGCGCCAACATTACATGACCGCATCAGCCCAGTTGCTTCCGGATAGAACCTTGGTGTACCTCGTCGAGGCATGTGGTCTGCCGCGGTCTCACTGGCGTCCAGGACAGCGCCCTTGGAGCACCTCGTCGAGGCCTGTGTTCTGCCATGGTGGTGGTGCGAAGTCAGCGTGGTCAAGGTGACATAGGCCGTGTTGGACCCGGCATACGATGGTGTTTCATCAATGGCAAGGTCAGCACTCTTCCTTATGTATCCTGTTGTACACCACTTTTCCGTCAGCCCCAAGTACTACGTTGTCATACTCTCCTTCGTCGATAAGGATCAGCTGGAGTCCGGGTGCTCCATCCTCATGCACAACAAGGTACGCTGTTGCTGCTGCCCATGTCTCGGATCTGTCCCCGTCTGAGTTTGCCATCTCAATCTATTTACCTGGTGATGCTACGCTTCAGATCTTAGGGGGAATTCGTTAACCATGACAAGTCAATTGAAGCCTGTTAATTCTAGGACCTTTTAGATTGTTCAAAGAGTTGGAATCAGGGGTATTTAGTGAATATTTTCTTTTAACCCAAATTATTCAAACACGCAGGTGAGTTGATTTGGCCATTAACCGAGGGTTTCGTAAGGACTGGTACGAATCCGAGGATTGTATAGTTTGTGTCGTGAAGCTGGTTTATGTTGTACAGCACTGCAGTCTGCCGTTTTCTGCAATTCATTTGACAAAGGAGTTTATAAATCTTACTCACTTATTGAATGTTCACTTCTGAAATCTAGACAACCAGCTGTACTGTGTAGTTCTGCAAGAACTATAGGTGCTAACTATGGCCATGGTGTGAAGTTCTGAAACTCGTTTTTATTGTGATAACTTCATGTGAGGGTTATCAATTGCTTGCATGAAATAGTTTCGTAAATGTACAGTTACAAGCTTGGGACCCTACTATACTATTCATATGGCGCTATGGGTTTTGCTTTTTATGCAGCACGGTTATACATTTCCTACCTCTATGTCGTATGCTAGAGATGTCTTAGTTGCAAATGTAAACAATGTTAGTACTAATTTATATTTATATAAATGTAATTCTTTATAATACCCTGAAGTAGATCACATCAAAAAAATTATCCTAGCTAGAGTTGACAGTCATTTTGCTTATTGGTCGACCTCACCGCAGTCGATGTGTAGCTCGCTGGTGCCATTGATGTTCTACAATTAATATATATTAAGCACTAGGTTTGGATTAATTTTATCTTCTTATATGTCAAATGATTAGTCAAACAGATTTGGTGTTCATCCAGACTGCATATATCTGATTGTATTTGGTCAGTTATTTGAAGTCAAGTACTACTACTAAATGTTGGCCAAAGGGAAATACTTCTCCAAAATGATACAAGAAAAAAAACAAATTAATCAATCTTAATGTGGTATTCTTGATTCTTTAGCCATTTGTTTTAACTAGACATTACGCGGCCTCACGACACGGTTATCCATTAGGGCATGCCAGGATAGATATGTGGTCGATTGACGGTTAGGCTGTTAATTCCTGGTGAATCCCGGCGTCAGGTGTAGCATCGACGCAAAATATAGAATCGGGCGCTTGCTTGTTTTGCTTTGCTGGATAAAACGCTACTGCCCGGGCTGATTTTATTAGCGCCAATTATCTAGCGTCCATCATTTAAACAAACAGGCGCTTTGATCATTTTTTACTTTTACGATTTGTTTTTATTTTCCTTAGCACCTGTACAGCCGTCTTGCGTTGAAGATGTCCTTAGCTACCCTTTTTTTCACGAGAGAATTCCTTATTCAACACCGTGTCTAAATTTTATGCACTATTTGACATCGACAAATAATTTCTTCCCTATCTAACAACAAGTCTAAATTTTATGTCTTTTATAACACTTTTGTCCATTTCAAGCCTAAATGACACCTAAAAAGACCCTTTTGCCCTCATGTGGTATGTTTATGTGCGCGCGTGTGTGTGATGTCACAGGCGGAGCTCTCGGTAGGGCGCTCGCCCTACCTTGATTTCCAGCGAATTTTTCACCCTACTATGTATAGATCGTTCGCTAAAAAAATCCATCGAAAATAAAACCACATATTGGGTGTTCCTCAGCCATCGATCTTGTTCTCGCGTTATTGGTCCTTATGGGAGTCAGCCAGTCAGGTACACTATTGGGCCATATGCAAGTTACGCACCACCACAAACTCCCATCCACGACGCTCGATCTGGACGTTCCTTCGTTAATTCGATCCGGACATTAGGTAGGGCTGTGGCGGTGGTTATGGGGAGGAGGCGGGTGGGGAGGGCTGGATTTGGTCGGACTCGGCTGGATCTGGCTTCTCCTGTCCGTACGGTGCGTTGCTACGGGCTACAAAGCATATAAATGATTCAAATAAATAATTAAGATTGTCTCTAAGATTGAACCTCATTTCTCCCTCTTGTCTGGGCATGTTCGGACATCAAATGGGTGCTCAACGCTCTTCCCAAAATCAAACCGTCTACACAGTCCAGACTCCCCCAAAACCATTCCATTTATGGTGTAGAAATTTGGTTGCCCAGATTATTCACCATACTATGTCCAACACGCAGTCCAAGAAAAACACCACCCCACACCAACCCTTTTTTTTTGCCGAGCCCTCCCCTTCCCGCTCTGTTTCCCGTCGTAGTGGGACATTTCTCATTGGATCCCTCTTCTTTAAAACTGGATGACGCCCACCTTACCTTTGCCATGGCGCCCTCTTGCCTTCACACCGTACTTCCTCACGAACCGCCAAGGAGGAGTCCCCTGCCAATCATCCCGCTCTATGCCTTGTCCCCTGTCGATCCTCCACCACCATCAAGGGGCACAAGGCGTGCGCCGCCCATGACACCTCCCAAGCCAACAAGGCAGACCTGATGTCTCCTGGGCCATTGTCACGTTGTAATATAAAGCTGAATGTCTTGCATTAGCATGAAGCAAAAATTTGATGTTCGTTGTTGGGCATGCAACTGATACACCACCGTGTCCGTTATTAACTCTTAAAGCAACCAACCAATTTATTTACCCTTCTATCCTAACCAAAAAAATTGCATGACTTGATGAAAAAGAATAGGAACCGCCCGCTCATGCAATTTACCGCAAAGCCGTCTGTAATGAAATTCAATTTGTCACATTTTCTAAAGTAGGGAATTATTTCGCTTAGACAACCATAACTAAACAGACAAATCCCAATCCCCATCCCGCTCACTTTGAACCCTTACTCTTATCACAATATCCACTAACTCGTGTTCTAAGTGAGCTAGTGATCAACACCAGCATGGCAGACCAGCAGCAAAAAACAAGGGCGGCAACTGCCTTCCTATCTTTGTGATAGTACCTCCTGGTTCTATACTGGACCCACCCTTCATCCCGGGCTCTAGCACATCGTCGTCACGCTCATACATTGCTACGTAAAAATAAAGCTATGAACAGAAATGTTCACCCAAAGCACTTAAGAGATAAACCTAAACTGCTTTTAGGTCACCAAATTTACCAATTATATGCTCCAATAAACCAAATGAAAGAGAGGGCATATCAAGTTGGAACCTTGAGTACAAATTTATTCTCCTCACTTTCTATGCGATATACCTAAAACTGCTTTTAGGTCACCAAATTTACCAATTATATGCTCCAATAAACCAAATGAAAGAGAGGGCATATCAAGTTGGAACCTTGAGTTTCCCTTAAACGAAAGTTGGAGCCATGAGCTAAATACGAGAACCTAAAGAGATAACATTTGAAATGTTTGAGGTACTGGGAAAACCATCTAAAACTTAATAAAAAATCTAGCTGAAATATAAGTACTTGATTAATATTGCATGGATACAACCAGCATTGCCACCGGAGAAAACAATTATTGACACCAAATTGTTCTAATCAAGAATGTGTATTGAACTTGACAGAATATGGTTTTCATGCTTAGAGTGACAAGTTTTCACTCTCACCCGCTTCTTATTGGAGCAGAAGGCCACAACCCAGTTCCTCCTGAAAAATGAGACCAAGGTGTGGCATTGATACATTTTATAGCCCAAAACAGGGCAACAACGAGATGTGCAAGAACTAAAAATAAAGTGCTAAAAGCATGATTTACGAAGGATAACCATTCATATACTGAAACATAGCTAAACAACAAGTAAATTCAAAACATGCTACCCCCGTGCCAGGAAAAAACTTCAGCATACAGAAAATTTGATGCATGGAGCTTCAAGCTTCACCAGCCAGCCGACATGTCCTTTAATTCTGCACCGTTTCATTGCCACATTGGAATGGTAGCTTCCATCATCTTCGCTGCCATGAAGACCTGAAATTGGTCCAACGTTGGTTACAATGGCCATGTTGTAGCAACCGGTCCTTCTAATTCATACCTCTTGGCATAAAAACAAAACGGATTACCTCACTCAACTCCTAGAGGGGTTCGAGTCATCATTGAAATCAGGAGGAAGAAGAAGACCGTAGACCAGCAGTCTGAGAAAGGAAATGGTCATGAGAAGAACAATGAAGATACTATCGTCACCTGAGCCGATTACATAATGGGGTAAAAAACATGATTGGACGAAACAGATTTTTTTTGTTAGGTTGGAAATCAGAAACATTGTGTCAAATTATAAAAGCCACAGAAACATACTTGCTGATTCATTCGACAACATGAGAGCTCAAACTAAGTTGAAGTGGCTTCCTTTAAAAAAAATCCAGTGTTGATCATGAATTGTTCAGCAAAAATGAGAGTGCATGAATATAGGCTACTACAGTATATTATATATGCAACTGATAATTCTCGTAAGTGAGAAAATACATTGCTTGCAAGAACGTGCTTACCTAACCTGATCTCAGCTATTTTCATATGAGCTTTACAAATTTTACATACTGTGTTAGATATGTCTTTCTGTTCTCAGGTTTTTAACTGAAAAAACATGATACTATACAATTTGTCCTCACCGAGCCGGTGGGGTCAACGGTATGGTTATGGCTCACCCTTGGCGTGCTTCGGCGATGATCACCTTTGGGGAGCATTAAGGTGAATGCCGTGTTGTCCGATGCCATGCTGTCACATGATCATATAACTATAATAAGAACTCCGGGTGATAGAATATGCATGAAAACAGTTGGTCAGTTCATCATATCCCCTGCCCCACCAGCTACAAAATATAACAATATCCACATGTTTTATATCCCCTGTCACCAACTACAACATGTGAAAATCTTGACAGGTAACAAATTGGTAACTGAGCAACATCTATGCTGTCATGTAAACAATAATGACGAGGTTCAGTCAGAATCAAGATGTCATTGTGTTGTACTGTAGCAGAAAAAGGGCGTTCGCATGGCATTGCTACTGTGAAAAAAACTGCATGCCAGCAACTCAATAGTACTAAGATATACCTCTTGGCCAGTTTAATAGAGGGCAGAACTCGAAAACAAAACAAAAATGCATTCAAGAGGGCATTGCTTAGCGTGTTTAGTAATTTTCTACTCAACTATACTCCCCAAACATTTCTTCAAGACATTTTGTATCCCTTCCAGTTGAGTTGTTGAGATATCTTACATAAATGTTTTCCAGATATAATAGTTCAGTTTGAAGCAGAAATCAAAAAACGTGTTTACGTGATAACCTATAATAGATAGACTTCACGCTCAAAATACATGTGTGTATCTTCACTGCAATTTGGAGAAGTAGCTATCCAAACCAAGATGCTGCAATCTTAGAGAAGAGAAGGCTGAATCATACCGTATACCAGTATTAGCTCCAGGCACGACGCACAAATCACTCTGATAATTTCTGCTTTGTCTGTGTACTTCATGTCTTCATCCCCAGCTTGGTGCCGCATTGCTTGCTGCCACTACCTGACGGAGCACACCAACCATGTAATCCGCGGTCCACCCAGACCCAGCAAGGCATTCTAACAAGTAATCCACCACAACTGTAAGTTCACAGACCATATGCATCCGGCAGCTGTATCCTAAAATCAAGAAAATCACAGAACGAGTCTGGCGATGGCTGCTCATCTTGATGGTTCTCTCTCGAAATTGTGTGTCGCCTGTATGTTCGGGAGAGAGATGAGGAGGACGGCCCAGAGATTCCTCCGGGGCAGACGTTCCTGCGGGAGGGAAGTGGTAGCGAGCATCGTGTAGCGCCGGCGATGGTGAGGACACGTCCAAATTCCACATCGACCAGCGCAGGCACGTCCTGATGGAGAAGGGGCTCGAAGGAGATGACGAGGTCGTCGATCAGGAGTGGCGGAGGACAAGTTTGAAGAGCCGACGACATCGCGTAGTGGATTCAGCGTGGAGGAAGGAGGCTGGCGGCGTTAACCTAGCCGCCACGGTGTAGGGCAGCGGCAGTCGGGAAACACCAAACAAGGATGGAGGTGGAGGGCGTTTCTGGCGTGGGTCGTGTTGACTGGCTTTTTTCTGGAAGGAAGAATTGCCCTGGTTTTCTTAAGACAGTTTTTTGGTTGGATGAAAAAAATCGATGGCGAGCGATGGGGTCGTGCGAGGGGAGGGGAGCGGACGGGCGGACGAACGAATGACATACGGACTAGTTCATTAGGAGTAGAGATTAAAATAAGTAACGATTGGTGTTGACTCATTATAATATGTATTCCCCGTAGCAACGCACGGGCATTGTCCTAGTTAGGGTAACAATGGTGTTGGATAGACTGAACGTATGAGATACTATGAGATCACATCACCAACACCAATATATTGTCGTTTTTTTCTCATAACTAGCATAGTACCCGTGCTTTGCTATGAAACAACGGAAAAAATAAAACATAAATTGTTCATACTTTACAATGGGATAATAGAAATAAATAGCTTCCCAAATAAATATGTTGGTTTTCTATAATAAATCATCAGTTCTGTCCAATGTCATTACGACAACCTAGACAACAATTCAATGCATATTAGTACCTATAGAGCTTAATTTCAGATTCTCATGCTTGATTAAAAAAAGTCCAAAACTCCAAAGTGCTACTCCAAATATTAGGAAACATATGAATGACAAATATACGTACCACGCATGTCACATTTTTCATGGTACAATGCATCTGGATGAGTTGGTTATGCGTTCAAATATGTTGTCACATTTTTGTATATGTGCGAACAATTCCCACTTTTTTCTAGACGGCAAGGAGTAGGACACTCTTTTTTTGCAAGGATAACTTCCAATCTATTCATCAATTGTCAAGGTAGCACAAAGAACACTAGAAGTAAAAAAATACATCTAGGTCTGTAGAGCACCTAGCGACGACTACTAGCACTCGAGCGAGACGAAGGCACGCCGCCGTCTTCGCCCCTCCCTCATCTGAGCCAGGCAAACTTTGTTGTAGTAGATAGTCAGGAATTCGTCGTGCCAAGGCCCCATGGGACCAGCGCGCCAGAACAACAACCGTCGTCGATGTAGAGAAGGGTAGATCGGAAAGATCCAACCTGTAGACACACGAACACAGATGAACAAAGACAAGATCCTCGTGGATCCACCGAAGACAAACGCCGACCGAATCCTATGAGATCCGTCGGAGACAAACCTCCACATGCCCTCCAACGATGCTAGAAACACCACCGGGACGGAAGCAAGGCGAGGAGAATCTTATTCCATATCCAGAGAGCCGCCACCGCCTCGCCTCTCTGGGTAGGACACAAACCCTAACAAAACTCAAAAGAGTATGAAAAAACCGAAGCCCTCCCACCGGCAATGGCCGGGATCCACCACACCTCCATGGCCCTAAGACTGCAGGAGACGAGGTAGACCGGCGGCAGCACTGGCGGGAGGCACGAGAAACCCTAGCTAAAGAGCCTTTTTCTTTACGTGGAAGAAAGGCAACTAAGGATTAGGGCACTTGTAGGAGACATGTTGGGTTCTACTACCATCAACCAGAATTTTTTTATTTTTGCTACTATTGTAGTGTCTTACATGTAAGAGGAGGAGGTGAAGGAGTGAACTCACCACTAACTCAACTATTTAGAAGTAGGAAAGATAGTGTTAACGTTTACTCACATCCTTAGACTATTAGAATATTGTAGACCCAGATATGAGATGGTTTCTTTGGGGTTTTCAAACATTACATTGTAACTGAGGGTAACTTTCGAGAACACCAGAAAGTATGTCATGGTCCTAAATATGTCAATAGTGGGATTTGCCCTTCTGTCAATCGAGAGATACACTCTGGGCTCACTTGGTATTACGGTGTCCAACATCTTCTGGCTAAACATAGTGACTAAGGTGAAGGATATGAAGGAAATATGCCCTAGAGGCAATAATAAAGTTATTATTTTATTTCCTTATATCATGATAAATGTTTATTATTCATGCTAGAATTGTATTAACCGGAAACATAATACATGTGTGAATACATAGACAAACATAGTGTCACTATAGTATGCCTCTACTTGACTAGCTCATTTATCAAAGATGGTTATGTTTCCTAGCCATGGACAAAAGAGTTGTCATTTGATTAACGGGATCACATCATTAGAAGAATGATGTGATTGACATGACCCATTCCGTTAGCCTAGCACTTGATCGTTTAGTATGTTGCTATTGCTTTCTTCATGACTTATACATGTTCCTGTAACTATGAGATTATGCAACTCCCATTTACCGGAGGAACACTTTGGGTGCTACCAAACGTCACAACGTAACTGGGTGATTATAAAGGAGTACTACAGGTGTCTCCAAAGGTACATGTTGGGTTGGCGTATTTCGAGATTAGGTTTTGTCACTCCGATTGTCGGAGAGGTATCTCTGGGCCCTCTCGGTAATGCACATCACTATCAGCCTTGCAAGCAATGTGACTAATGAGTTAGTTGCGGGATGATGCATTACATAACGAGTAAAGAGACTTGCCGGTAACGAGATTGAACTAGGTATTGGGATACCGACGATCGAATCTCGGGCAAGTAACATACCGATGACAAAGGGAACAACGTATGTTGTTATGCGGTTTGACCGATAAAGATCTTCGTAGAATATGTGGGAGCCAATATGAGCATCCAGGTTCCGCTATTGGTTATTGACCGAGAATAGTTCTAGGTCATGTCTACATTGTTCTCGAACCCGTAGGGTCCGCACGCTTAAGGTTTCGATGACAGTTATATTATGAGTTTATGAGTTTTGATGTACCGAAGGAGTTCGGAGTCCCGGATGATATCGGGGACATGACGAGGAGTCTTGAAATGGTCGAGACGTAAAGATCGATATATTGGACGACTATATTCGGAGTTCGGAAAGGTTCCGAGTGATTCGGGTATTTTTCGGAGTACCAGAGAGTTACGGGAATTCGCCGGGGAGTATATGGGCCTTATTGGGCCATACGGGAATAGAGGAGAGAGGACGAAAGGAAGGAGGCACGCAGCCCCCTCTGGTCCGAATTGGACAAGGGGTGCGGCCCCCTTTTCCTTCCTCCTCTCCCCCTCTTTCCCCTTCTCCTACTCTAACAAGGAAGGAGGGAGTCCTACTCCCGGTGGGAGTAGGACTCCCCTTGGCGCGCCCCTACTAGGCCGGTCGCCCCCTCCCCCCTTGCTCCTTTATATACGGGGGCAGGGGGCACCTCTAGACACAACAACAATTGATCCCTTGGATCTCTTAGCCATGTGTTGTGTCCCCCTCCACCATAATCCACCTCGATAATATCGTAGCGGTGCTTAGGCGAAGCCCTGCGTCGGTAGTACATCAAGATCGTCACCACGCCGTCGTGCTGACGGAACTCATCTCCGGAGCTCGGCTGGATCGGAGACCGGAGATCGTCATCGAGCTGAACGTGTGCTGAACTCGGAGGCTCCGTACGTTCGGTGCTTGGATCGGTCGGATCGTGAAGACGTACGACTACATTAACCGCGTTGTGCTAACGCTTCCGCTTACGGTCTACGAGGGTACGTGGACGAACACTCTCCCCTCTCGTTGCTATGCCATCACCATGATCTTGCGTGTGCGTAGGAAATTTTTTGAAATTACTACGTTCCCCAACAGTGGTATCAGAGCCTAGGATTTATGCGTTGATGTTATATGCACGAGTAGAACACAAGTGAGTTGTGGGCGATACAAGTCATACTGCTTACCAGCATGTCATACTTTGGTTCGGCGGTATTGTGAGATGAAGCGGCCCGGACCGACATTACGCGTACGCTTACGCGAGACTGGTTTCACCGTTACGAGCACTCGTGCTTAAAGGTGGCTGGCGGGTGTCTGTCTCTCCCACTTTAGCTGAATCGAGTGTGGCTACGCCCGGTCCTTGCGAAGGTTAAAACAGCACCAACTTGACAAACTATCGTTGTGGTTTTTGATGCGTAGGTAAGAACGGTTCTTGCTAAGCCCGTAGCAGCCACGTAAAATTTGTAACAACAAAGTAGAGGACGTCTAACTTGTTTTTGCAGGGCATGTTGTGATGTGATATGGTCAAGACGTGATGCTATATTTTATTGTATGAGATGATCATGTTTTGTACCCGAAGTTATCAGCAACTGGCAGGAGCCATATGGTTGTCGCTTTATTGTATGAAATGCAAACGCCCTGTAATTGCTTTACTTTATCACTAAGCGATAGCGATAGTCGTAGAAGCAATAGATGGCGTAAACGACAACAATGCTATGATGGAGATCAAGGTGTCGCGCCGGTGATGATGGTGATCACGACGGTGCTTCGGAGATGGAGATCACAAGCATAAGATGATGATGGCCATATCATATCACTTATATTGATTGCATGTGATGTTTATCCTTTATGCATCTTATCTTGCTTTGAGTGACGGTAGCATTTTAAGATGATCTCTCACTAAAATTATCAAGAAGTGTTCTCCCTGAGTATGCACCGTTGCCAAAGTTCGTCGTGCCGAGACACCACGTGATGATCGGGTGTGATAAGCTCTACGTCCATCCACAACGGGTGCAAGCCAGTTTTGCACACGCAGAATACTCAGGTTAAACTTGACGAGCCTAGCATATGCAGATATGGCCTCGGAACACGGAGACCGAAAGGTCGAGCGTGAATCATATAGTAGATATGATCAACATAGTGATGTTCACCATTGAAAACTACTCCATCTCACGTGATGATCGGTTATGGTTTAGTTTATTTGGATCACGTGATCACTTAGATGACTAGAGAGATGTTTGTCTAAGTGGGAGTTCTTAAGTAATATGATTAATTGAACTAAAATTTATCATGAACTTAGTACCTGATAGTATCTTGCTTGTCTATGTTTATAGATGGCTCGTGCTGTTGTTCCGTTGAATTTTAATGCGTTCCTTGAGAAAGCAAAGTTGAAAGATGATGGTAGCAATTACACGGACTGGGTCCGTAACCTGAGGATTATCCTCATTGCTGCACAGAAAAGTTACGTCCTGGAAGCACCGCTGGGTGCCAGGCCTGCTGCTGATGCAACTGACGACGTTAAGAACGTCTGGCAGAGCAAAGCTGATGACTACTCTATAGTTCAGTGTGCCATGCTTTACGGCTTAGAACCGGGTCTTCAACGACGTTTTGAACGTCATGGAGCATATGAGATGTTCCAAGAGTTGAAGTTAATATTTCAAGCAAATGCCCGGATTGAGAGATATGAAGTCTCCAATAAGTTCTATAGCTGCAAGATGGAGGAGAATAGTTCTGTCAGTGAACACATACTCAGAATGTCTGGGTATAATAATCACTTGATTCAACTGGGAGTTAATCTTCCAGATGATAGTGTCATTGACAGAATTCTCCAATCACTGCCACCAAGCTACAAGAGCTTTGTGATGAACTATAATATGCAAGGGATGAACAAGACTATTCCCGAGCTCTTCGCAATGCTAAAAGCCGTGGAGGTAGAAATCAAGAAGGAGCATCAAGTGTTGATGGTCAACAAGACCACTAGTTTCAAGAAAAAGGGCAAAGGGAAGAAGAAGGGGAACTTCAAAAAGAACGGCAAGCAAGTTGCTGCTCAAGAGAAGAAACCCAAGTCACGACCTAATCCTGAAACTGAGTGCTTCTACTGCAAGCAGACTGGTCACTGGAAGCGGAACTGCCCCAAGTATTTGGCGGATAAGAAGGATGGCAAAGTGAACAAAGGTATATGTGATATACATGTTATTGATGTGTACCTAACTAGAGCTCATAGTAGCACCTGGGTATTTGATACTGGTTCTGTTGCTAATATTTGCAACTCGAAACAGGGACTACGGAATAAGCAAGCACTGGCCAAGGACGAGGTGACGATGCGCGTGGGAAACGGTTTCAAAGTCGATGTGATCGCGGTCGGCACGCTACCTCTACATCTACCTTCGGGATTAGTTTTAGACCTGAATAATTGTTATTTGGTGCCAGCGTTGAGCATGAACATTATATCTGGATCTTGTTTAATGCGAGACGGTTATTCATTTAAATCAGAGAATAACGGTTGTTCTATTTATATGAGTAATATCTTTTATGGTCATGCACCCTTGAAGAGTCGTCTATTTTTATTGAATCTCGATAGTAGTGATACACATATTCATAATGTTGAAACCAAAAGATGCAGAGTTGATAATGATAGTGCAACTTATTTGTGGCTGCCGTTTAGGTCATATCGGTGTAGAACGCATAAAGAAACTCCATACTGATGGACTTCTGGAATCACTTGATTATGAATCACTTGGTACTTGCGAACCGTGTCTCATGGGAAAGATGACTAAAACACCGTTCTCTGGAACTATGGAGAGAGCAACAGATTTGTTGGAAATCATACATACAGATGTATGTGGTCCGATGAATATTGAGGCTCGTGGCGGATATCGTTATTTTCTCACCTTCACAGATGATTTGAGCAGATATGGGTATATCTACTTAATGAAGCACAAGTCTGAAACATTTGAAAAGTTCAAAGAATTTTAGAGTGAAGTGGAGAATCATCGTAACAAGAAAATAAAGTTTCTACGATCTGATCGTGGAGGAGAATATTTGAGTTACGAGTTTGGTTTACATTTGAAACAATGCGGAATAGTTTCGCAACTCACGCCACCCGGAACACCACAACGAAATGGTGTGTCCGAACGTCGTAATCGTACTTTACTTGATATGGTGCGATCTATGATGTCTCTTACCGATTTACCGCTACCGTTTTGGGGTTATGCTTTAGAGACGGCCGCATTCACGTTAAATAGGGCACCATCAAAATCCGTTGAGACGACGCCTTATGAACTGTGGTTTGGCAAGAAACCAAAGTTGTCGTTTCTTAAAGTTTGGGGCTGCGATGCTTATGTGAAGAAACTTCAACCAGATAAGCTCGAACCCAAATCGGAGAAATGTGTCTTCATAGGATATCCAAAAGTGACTATTGGATACACCTTCTATCACAGATCCGAAGGCAAGACATTCGTTGCTAAGAATGGATCCTTTCTAGAGAAGGAGTTTCTCTCGAAAGAAGTGAATGGGAGAAAAGTAGAACTTGATGAGATAACTATATCTACTCCCTTGTTGGAAAGTAGTTCATCACGAGAACCGGTTCCTGTGACGACTACACCAATTAGTGAGGAAGCTAATGATATTGATCATGAAACTTCAGATCAAGTTTCTGCTGAACCTCGTAGGTCTACCAGAGTAAGATCCGCACTAGAGTGGTACGGTAATCCTATTCTGGAAGTCATGTTACTTGACCATGATGAACCTACGAACTATGAGGAAGCAATGATGAGCCCAGATTCCGCAAAATGGCTAGAGGCCATGAAATCTGAGATGGGATCCATGTATGAAAACAAAGTATGGACTTTGGTTGACTTGCCCGATGATCGGCAAGCCATTGAGAATAAATGGATTTTTAAGAAGAAGACTGACGCTGATGGTAATGTAACTGTCTATAAAGCTCGACTTGTTGCGAAAGGTTTTCGACAAGTTCAAGGGGTTGACTACGATGAGACTTTCTCACCCGTAGCGATGCTTAAGTCTGTCCGAATCATGTTAGCTATTGTTGCATTTCATGATTATGAAATTTGGCAAATGGATGTCAAGACTGCATTCTTGAATGGATTTCTAGAAGAAGAGTTGTATATGATGCAACCGGAAGGTTTTGTTGATCCAAAAGGTGCTAACAAAGTATGCAAGCTCCAGCGTTCCATTTATGGACTGGTGCAAGCATCTCAGAGTTGGAATAAACGCTTTGATAGTGTGATCAAAGCATATGGTTTTATATAGACTTTTGGAGAAGCCTGTATTTACAAGAAAGTGAGTGGGAGCTCTGTAGCATTTCTAGTTTTATATGTAGATGACATATTATTAATTGGAAATGATATAGAATTTCTGGATAGCATAAAGGGATACTTGAATAAAAGTTTTTCAATGAAAGACCTCGGTGAAGCTGCTTACATATTGGGCATCAAGATCTATAGAGATAGATCAAAACGCTTAATAGGACTTTCACAAAGCACATACCTTGACAAAATTTTGAAAAAGTTCAAAATGGATCAGGCAAAGAAAGGATTCTTGCCTGTGCTACAAGGTGTGAAGTTGAGTCAAACTCAATGCCCGACCACAGCAGAAGATAGAGAGAAAATGAAAAATGTTCCCTATGCTTCAGCCATAGGCTCTATCATGTATGCAATGCTGTGTACCAGACCTGACGTATGCTTAGCCAATAAGCTTGGCAGGAAGGTACCAAAGTAATCCAGGAGTGGATCACTGGACAGCGGTCAAGAACATCCTGAAATACCTGAAAAGGACTAAGGATATGTTTCTCGTATATGGAGGTGACAAAGAGCTAGTCGTAAATGGTTACGTCGATGCAAGCTTTGACACTGATCTGGACGATTCTAAATCGCAAACCGGATACGTGTTTTTATTAAACGGTGGAGCTGTAAGTTGGTGCAGATCTAAACAAAGCGTCGTGGCGGGATCTACATGTGAAGCGGAGTACATAGCTGCTTCTGAAGCAGCGAATGAAGGAGTTCATTTCCGATCTAGGTGTCATACCTAGTGCATCGGGACCAATAAAGATCTTCTGTGACAATACTGGTGCAATTGCTTTGGCAAAGGAATCCAGATTTCACAAGAGGACCAAACACATCAAGAGACGCTTCAATTCCATTCGGGATCAAGTCCAAGTGGGAGACATAGAGATTTGCAAGATACATACGGATCTGAATGTTGCAGACCCATTGACTAAGCCTCTCTCATGAGCAAAACATGATCAGCACCAAGACTCCATGGGTGTTAGAATCATTACTATGTAATCTAGATTATTGACTCTAGTGCAAGTGGGAGACTGAAGGAAATATGCCCTAGAGGCAATAATAAAGTTACTATTTATTTCCTCATATCATGATAAATGTTTATTATTCATGCTAGAATTGTATTAACCGGAAACATGATACATGTGTGAATACATAGACAAAACAATAGTCACTAGTATGCCTCTACTTGACTAGCTCATTAATCAAAGATGGTTATGTTTCCAAACCATAGACATGTGTTGTCATTTGATTAGTGGGATCACATCATTAGGAGAATGATGTGATTGACATGACCCATTCCGTTAGCCTAGCACTTGATCATTTAGTATACTGCTATTGCTTTCTTCATGACTTATACAAAGTTCCTACAACTATGAGATTGTGCAACTCCCGTATACCGGAAGAACACTTTGTGTGCTACCAAACGTCACAACGTAACTGGGTGATTATAAAGGTGCTCTATAGGTGTTTCCGAAGGTACATGTTGGGTTGGCATAATTCGAGATTAGGTTTTGTCACTCCGATTGTCGGAGAGGTATCTCTGGGCCCTCTCGGTAATACTCATCACCTAAGCCTTGCAAGCATGTAACTAATGAGTTAGTTATGAGATGATGTATTACGGAACGAGTAAAGGGACTTGCCGGTAACAAGATTGAACTAGGTATTGGATACCGACGATCAAATCTCGGGCAAGTAACATACCGATGACAAAGGGAACAAAGTATGTTGTTATGCGGTTTGACCGCTAAAGATCTTCGTAGAATATGTAGGAACCAATATGGGCATCCAGGTCCCGCTATTGGTTATTGACCGAGAATGGTTCTAGGTCATGTCTACATAGTTCTCGAACCCGTAGGGTCCGCACGCTTAACATTTCGATGACAGTTTTATTATGAGTTTATAAGTTTTGATGTACCGAAGTTTGTTCAGAGTCCCGGATGTGATCACGGACATGACGAGGAGTCTCGGAATGGTCGAGACATAAATATTGATATATTGGAAGCCTATATTTGGATATCGGAATGGTTCCAGGTGAAATCGGCATTACCGGGAGGTTACCGGAACCCCCCCCCCAGGGGTTAATGGGCCTATATGGGCCAAGAGGGAGAAGAGGGAAGGAGCCAGGAGGGGCCCGCGCGCCCCTCCCCCTCCTAGTCCAAATAGGACAAGGGAAGGGGGGCGGCGCCCCCCCTTTCCTTCCCCTCTTCCTCCTCTTTCCCCCCTTCTCCTACTCCTACTTGGAAAAGGGGAGTCCTACTCCCGGTGGGAGTAGGACTCCCCCCCTTGGCGCGCCCTCTAGGCCGGCCGCCTCCTCCCCCCTGGCTCCTTTATATACGGGGGGCGGGGGGCCCCCAAAGACACACAAGTTGATCTACGGATCGTTCCTTAGCCGTGTGCGGTGCCCCCTTCCACCATATTCCACCTCGGTCATATCGTCGTGGAGTTTAGGCGAAGCCCTGCGCCGGTAGAACATCATCATCGTCAACACGCCGTCGTGCTGACGGAACTCATCTCCGGAGCTCGGCTGGATCGAAGACCGGAGATCGTCATCGAGCTGAACGTGTGCTGAACTCGGAGGCTCCGTAAGTTCGGTGCTTGGATCGGTCGGATCGTGAAGACGTACGACTACATCAACCGCGTTGTGCTAACGCTTCCGCTTACGGTCTACGAGGGTACGTGGACGAACACTCTCCCCTCTCGTTGCTATGCCATCACCATGATCTTGCGTGTGCGTAGAATTTTTTTTGAAATTACTACGTTCCCCAACAGTCCCCGCCTCGACCATGCACTAATCATACACGCAAACATGCATGATCAAGGTCAAAAACTCACGGGAAGATATCACAACACAACTCTAGACACAAATTCAAACATAAAGATTTAAATTACAAGCGAGGGCCATGAGGACCCGAATACATAAGTCAGTGAAAGCAATAATATCTGAGTACAGACATAAATAGACAAGTTGGCCTTAAGAAGGCTAGCAAAACAACAATATCTAGATTGAAAAGGCGTAGGCCTTCTTCCTGGGGCCTCCTAACTACTCCTCGTAATAGTAGGCTCCATCGGGGTACTAGTAGCATTTGGCGGGATCAGCTGGCTCTGGGGTTTCGTCATCTGATCGCAGCAACTGGGTAGAGGTGAAAAATGTAGCAAAGCAACCATGAGTACTAATCCAAAGTACTCGCAAGACTTACATCCGATCTATGATAAGTATGCATCAATACCAAGGGAAGGGTTTGTCTGCGGACTATACTGCAGAAATGCCAGAATAGAAGGGAAGACCTAGCCTAACCAAGACTAGCCTCGTGTAGTGTCTTGCAGAAACATAAGAGAGTAGAGTAACATATCATATAGTAACTATCAAGTATGATAACACTATGTTTCATAGCATAGACAACCCGAGCTACGGTGACAGACAACTTCGCCTAGTACCATAGCCAACTAATTAGTGATGACATGCAATTGAGCATCATTGTTAGGCAACTAATTATCATTGTTAAGTTCTCGTAATTTTTTGGGGTAGTTGCTCATATTCGTTTTGAGCAGGTTTTTGCATTTATATGTTTTGTAATGCAGTTGCTTGGTTTTGCTTGCACAGTTGCTTGGATTTTTTTTGCTAGAACGGTTTTGGATTCTTACTAGAATAGAGGGGTCAAATAGTTCCTAAATGCTAGATCGTGCAGCTGCACGATTTCGTTGTAGTTGGCACACGCGCTAAACGACAAGAAATTACATGCTCTTGTCTCCCGCCTCTCTCTAATATACATCCCACAGAACGTAATTAACGCACAGGAAAAGCACCTGGTCCACAGTGTCTCAATGTGCCCATTCATCCTGTGATTTCCCAGCAAGGTCCCATGTCGCATGCATTTAATTTGCGTTTTAAAAAAATTCAAAAAGCTATAACTTTTGAACCAATCATCAAAACTAAGATGTGTTTTCATGACTAGGTTCCCCGCGAAGAGCCCTTCAAAACTAGATCCTATATGAGTAGGGTTTGGCTAACTTTCTTTATGAGCAACTTTGGGTGAAACGGAAGCCACTCTCGTTTCACCCACTGATCTAGTTTTGAAGGGCTCATTGCGGGGAACCTAGTCATGATTTCGTGTGTGTTTCTCGGCTTGACGCAAACCAACCTAATAGGTAGTCCTACTAGAAAAAAAGGAGTTTGCTTCCCTATAGTACACTTAGAGGTGAATCTAGTCAATTAGTAGTCATGGTAAAAAAAACTTAGATAGACTCCTCGCTCACAGCTAGTCATGCTAGGGAATAAAAAGGAGTTGCTTTCTTATAGCACTAAAGTTGTCTCCGTAGCATCCAATTTTTTTTGTTGAAACCTACCCATATGGGATCTAGTTTTGAAGAACTCGTCGTGAGAAACCTAACGGTGAAAACAGAACTGAATTTTGATGTCTGAATCAAAAGTTACGGCTTTTAATGTTGGGGAACGTAGTAATTTCAAAAAAAAATCCTACGCACACGCAAGATCATGGTGATTCATAGCAACGAGAGGGGAGAGTGTTTTCCACGTACCCTCATAGACCGAAAGCGGAAGCGTTATGACAACACGGTTGATGTAGTCGTACGTCTTCATGATCGACCGATCCTAGTACCAAAAGTACGGCACCTCCGTGATCTGCACACATTTGGCTCGGTGACGTCCCACGAACTCACGATCCAGCAGAGTGTCGAGGGAGAGCTTCGTCAGCACGATGGCGTGACGACAATGATGATGAAGCTACCAGCGCAGGGCTTCGCCTAAGCACTACGATGATATGACTGAGGTGGATTATGGTGGAGGGGGGCACCGCACACGGCTAAGAGATCAATGATCAACTTGTGTGTTCTAGGGTGCCCCCTTGCCCCTGTATACAAAGGAGCAAGGGGAGGCCGGCCGGCCCTTGGGGCGCGCCAAGGAGGGGGAGGAGTCCTCCTCCTAGTTGGAGTAGGACTCCCCCTTTCCTAGTCCAACTAGGAGGAGGAAGGGGGAAGGAAGGAGAGGGAGAGAGGGAGGAAAGAGGGGGCGCCGCCCCCCCCCCTCCTTGTCCAATTCGGACTTCCAAGGGGGGCGGCATCCCTATGGCCCCTCCTCTCTCTCTCACAAGGCCCATGTTGGCCCATTAGTTCCCCCGGGGGTTCCGATAACTCACAGGCACTCCGATACTTATCCAATGACCCCCGGAACTCATCTGGTGTCCGAATATAGTCATCCAATATATCAAATCTTTATGTCTCGACCATTTTGAGACTCCCCGTCATGTCCGTGATCACATCGGGACTCCGAACTACCTTCGATACATCAAAACACATAAACTCATAATACCGATCGTCACCGAACTTTAAGTGTGCGGACCCTACGGGTTCGAGAACTATGTAGACATGACCGAGACACGTCTCCGGTCAATAACCAATAGGTGAACCTGGATGTTCATATTGGCTCCCACATATTCTACGAAGATCTTTATCGGTCAAACTTCATAACAACATGCGTTGTTCCCTTTGTCATCGGTATGTTACTTGCCCGAGATTCAATCATCGGTATCACCATACCTAGTTCAATCTCGTTACCTGCAAGTCTCTTTACTCGTTCCTTAATGCATCATCCCGCAACTAACTCATTAGTCACATTGCTTGCAAGGCTTATAGTGATGTGCATTACCGAGAGCGCCCCGAGATACCTCTCTGATACACGGAGTGACAAATCCTAATCTCGATCTATGCCAACCCAACAAACACCATCGGAGACACCTGTAGAGCATCTTTATAATTACCCAGTTACGTTGTGACGTTTGATAGCACACTAAGTGTTCCTCCGGTATTCGGGAGTTGCATAATCTCATAGTCATAGGAACATGTATAAGTCATGAAGAAAGCAATAGCAATAAAACTCAACTATCATAATGCTAAGCTAACGGATGGGTCTTGTCCATCACATCATTCTCTAACGATGTGATCCCGTTCATCAAATGACAACACATGTCTATGGTAAACATAACCATCTTTGATTAACGAGCTAGTCAAGTAGAGGCATACTAGGGACACTCTGTTTGTCTATGTATTCACACATGTACTAAGTTTCCGGTTAATACAATTCTAGCATGAATAATAAACATTTATCATGATATAAGGAAATATAAATAACAACTTTATTATTGCCTCTAAGGCATATTTTCTTCAGTCTCCCACTTGCACTAGAGTCAATAATCTAGTTCACATCGCCATGTGATTTAACACCAATAGTTCACATCACCATGTGATTAACACCCATAGTTCACATCGCCATGTGACCAACACTCAAAGGGTTTACTAGTCAATAATCTAGTTCACATTGCCATGTGATTAACACCCAAGGAGTACTAATGTGTGATCATGTTTTGCTTGTGAGAGAAGTTTTAGTCTACGGGAATGTCACATACAGATTCGTATGTATTTTGCAAATTTCTATGTCTATAATGCTCTACACAGAGCTACTCTTGCTAATTGCTCCCACTTTCAATATGTATCCAGATTGAGACTTAGAGTCATCCGGATCATTGTCAAAGCTTGCATCGGCGTAACTCTTTACGACAAACTCTTTATCACCTCCATAACCTAGAAATATCTCCTTATTCCACTAAGGATAATTTTGACCGCTGTCCAGTGACCCACTCATGGATCACTATTGTACCCTCTTGCCAAACTCATGGTGAGGTTCACAATAGGTCTGGCACAACATAAATACTTCATAGAACCTATGACTGAGGCATAGGGAATGAATTTTATTCTCTTTCTATTTTCCGCCATGGTCGGGGTTTGAGTCTTTACTCAACTTCACACCTTGGAACACAGGCAAGAACTCCTTCTTTGACTATTCCATTTTGAACTACTTCAAAATCTTGTCAAGGTATGTACTCATTAAAAAAACTTATCAAGCGTATTTATCTATCTCTGTAGAACTTGATGCTCAATATGTAAGCAGCTTTACCAAGGTCTTTCTTCGAAAAACTCCTTTCAAACACTCCTTTATGCATTTCAGAAAATTCTACATCATTTCCGATCGACAATATGTCATTCACATATACTTATCAGAAAGGTTGTAGTGCTCCCACTCACTTTCTTGTAAATACAGGCTTCACCACAAGTCTGTATAAAACTATATGCTTTGATCAACTTATCAAAGCGTATATTCCAACTACCAGATGCTTGCACCAGTCCATAGATGGATCACTGGAGCTTGCACATTTTGTTAGCACCTTTAGGATTGACAAAACCTTCTGGTTGCATCATATACAACTCTTCTTTAATAAATCCATTAAGGAATGCAATTTTGTTATCCATTTGTCATATTTAATAAAATGCGGCAATTGCTAACATGATTCGGACAGACTTAAGCATCGCTACGAGTGAGAAAATCTCATCGTAGTCAACACCTTGAACTTTTCAAAAACCTTTTTCGACAATTAGAGCTTTGTAGATAGTAACACTACTATCAGTGTCTGTCTTCCTCTTGAAGATCCATTTATTCTCAATGGCTTGCAAATCATTGGGCAAGTCCACCAAAGTCCACACTTTGTTCTCATACATGGATTCTATCTCAGATTTCATGGCCTCAAGCCATTTCGCGGAATCTGGGCTCATCATCGCTTCCTCATAGTTCGTAGGTTCGTCATGGTCAAGTAACATGACCTCTAGAACAGAATTACCGTACCATGCTAGTGCGGATCTTACTCTGGTTGACCTACGAGGTCCGGTAGTAACTTGATCAGAAGTATTTATGATCATCATCGTTAGCTTCCTCACTAATTGGTGTAGGAATCACTAGAACTGATTTCTGTGATGAACTACTTTCCAATAAGGGAGCAGGTGCAATTACCTTATCAAGTTCTACTTTCCTCCCACTCACTTCTTTCAAGAGAAACTCCTTCTCTAGAAAGGATCCACTCTTAGCAACAAAGATCCTGCCTTGAGATCTGTGATAGAAGGTGTACCCAACAGTTTCTTTTGGGTATCATATGAAGACACACTTCTCCGATTTGGGTTCGAGCTTATCAAGTTGAAACTTTTTCACATAAGCATCGCAACCCCAAACTTTAAGAAACGACAGCTTAGGTTTCTAGCCAAACCATAGTTTATACGGTGTCATCTCAACGGATTAGACGGTGCCCTCTTTAATGTGAAAGCGTCTGTCTCTAATGCATAACCCCAAAACAACAGTGGTAAATCGGTAAGAGACATCATAGATTGCACTATATCCAATAAAGTACGGTTATGACGTTCAGACACACCATTATGATGTGGTGTTCTAGGTGGCATGAGTTTGTGAAACTATTCCACATTGGTTTAATTGAAGACCAAACTCGTAACTCAAATATTCGTCTCCACGATCAGATCGTAGAAACTTTATTTTCTTGTCACGATGATTTTCCACTTCACTCTGAAATTCTTTGAACTTTTCAAATGTTTCAGACTTATGTTTCATTAAGTAGATATACCCATATCTGCTCAAATCATCTGTGAAGGTCAGAAAGTAATGATACCCGCCGCGAGCCTCAATACTCATCGGACCGCATACATCAGTATGTATTATTTCCAACAAGTCAGTTGCTCGCTCCATTATTTCAGAGAACAGAGTCTTACTCATCTTGCCCATGAGGCATGGTTCGCAAGCATCAAATGATTCATAATCAAGTGATTCCAAAAGTCCATCAGCATGGAGTTTCTTCATGCGCTTTACACCAATATGACCTAAACGGCAGTGCAACAAATAAGTTGCACTATCATTATTAAATTTGCATCTTTTGGCTTCAATATTATGAATATGTGTATCACTATGATCGAGATTCAATAAACCATTTATATTGAGTGTATGACCATAGAAGGTTTTATTCATGTAAATAGAACAACAATTATCCTTTGACTTAAATAAATAACCGTATTGCAATAAACATGATCCAATCATATTCATGCTCAATGCAAACACCAAATAGCATTTATTTCAGGTTTGACACTAATCCCGAAGGTAAAGGGAGTGTGCGATGGTGATCTTATCAACCTTGAAATTATTTCCAACACACATCATCACCTCGTCCTTAACTAGTCTCCACTACTAGGGAAAACCCTAGTAGTAGCGCGGGTTTAGTGCCCACTAGTAGCGCGGGTAACCGCACTACTAATAAGGTGCTACAGCTATTACTTAGCAGTAGCGCGCACGACGTGTGCTACTGCTAAGACTCATAGCCGCAGCGTTTGTTCTATAACGCGCTGCTGGTAATCTAGCTAGTAGCAGCGTGTTTCCTGTCCATCGCTACTAGTATTCTTTTTTTAGTATATTTATACGCCGTTATACAAATTTTGGTACTATACCAATTATGAGGTTTATATCATTATGTCCATAACAGTGTGTCAAATAAATGTGGATTAGGTTCAAGTGGAGGCAATATGTGGTGCATGTCAAAAGTATACTACTAATCCAAATTTGATCTAGTTTGGACTAGTAGTACTTTCGATGTGCACCACATGTTGCCTCCACTTGAATCTAATCCGCCAGCACAAGCTATGTATTCATCATCATAGTCATTACCACCAACAGTAGTTATTTAATCATCATAGTCATAGTGTAGCATATCATCATCTTCAAACTCATTCTAGCTAGCTAATCACCACCAACACTAGCTGCGGTAGCTATCTAATCACCACCAACACTAGCTAATAATAATCATCATAGTCATTACCACCAACACTAGCTATGTAATCATCACAGTCATAGTGTAGCACATCATCATCTTCAAACTCATTTCTAGCTAGCTAATTAATCACTCCTGATGCTCTATCTCAGGTAAAATAACATAAAACATGTGTAGCACTCGTGCTTCATCAAGTTGGAGCATGTAGATGAACCTGTCTCCTAATCGTGGGCTGCGCTTCTGATTGCTGCCCCCTAGTACTTCTCTGTGATCGTTCACAATTTTGCTCCAGTCTTTCACTATTAAGCATTCCTCGCTATTAGAAATCATGTATGCACTAAAGTGCATTGTAGGATATCTTAGCCGTAAGCTAACAATTCTCATGCGACTTTTAGTCTCCATCCAATGAGGCACAATATTCATCGGGAGTCCCTGTTGAAGAACATCGTATAGTAACATACTTAGCAAAGAAGTTTAGCTTAAAAAATAATGTATGCAAAAGATGCACTGAGGACAAATAGTAAAAATCTTACCATCTTTCCTAAATAGATGTGACCGTAGTTAAGTACGAACACTATTGGTCGCACATTTTGAGTACTAAGATTTTCAAGTCCAAAAAAATAATTTGTCTTGACAGTATGAAGATCCTCAAGCCATGAAACATAATGACTTATCTCCTCGCAGTTTAGTTCAGCCCCGGGACAGTTGTAGGTCATGTCTACCAAGCGCCGGACATTTTTGCTTGATTGGAAACAAGCTGTCAATAGAAATTAGTTGTCAACTATTTTTGAATAAACAATATCAAAGACATAAATATGGTTGAGAAACTCACATAATGGTCAATATCATCTTCCGGAAGAATATCAAAGGTGATAACCATATCAGGCTCAAATGCATAAGTCCTGCATAGTGTTTGCCAAGTTTTTGCATTCAAAATAGGTGTAGGTGTCTGCGTTGTATAATTTTGCATGGAAAATACAACCATGCTCGGTCTTCAAGTAAACTCTCTTTACCACCATAGTAGTTTTCATAGGACTGAAACCTATCTTATCCAAGACAAAAACTCTTCCATGACAGGGGATACGCTAGTAGAATAGTAAAAAAATTAAATTATAAGTTGAAGCAAATGAAGCATATGTCATAATTAATTACGGAAAAAGACTTGTCATTGTGACTTACTGTATCCACTTCGAAGTTCTCGTCCAGCTTGATGCTGAAGCGTCTATCATCATCTAGGAAAATTCTGTCGCACAGGCCGCGCTCGTCTTCGTAGTATTTGCAAATACCGAAAACCTTTTCGTCGTCAGTCATTTCCTATGTTCATAGTTGAAACATTAATTGAAAATCGATCGAAGACAACTACCAGGATACTCAACACACAAATCCGGGGCACTCGATATTTCCTACATATTCTGCACAAGTCATGCAAAAATTCACGGAAAATTCCGGCATGACCTTTGCTAAAATAGGACATATCAAGCGCCTGAAATTTGCCGGAACGGAAATGAATCTACACTCCGGCAAAACATAGGCCACTCGGAGGTGTAACCTGCAAACTTGACCGGCCACCTGGGCAAGCACATATCCTATTTTAGCAACACAAGATATACATTTCAAAATATCTTATAGGACTCATATTGACATAAGCATTCAATAAGCAAAACCAAATCATAAAATAAATAAGTATTCAAATCATAAGCTCATCAATAGGAGTTTGATCCAACTTGTACAGTTTGATGACTATGGAAAGGTGTGTGCTTGTCGAGTTCATGACACAATTCTTGATTTCATAATATCCAAGTCCGTTGAAGAGAACTTTGTTACTTTTCTTGGTGTCCCTAGTTTAACTATCCAGACACAAAGCATAGTTCATCGGCTGTCCCTACAAGTTGAAGGGGAAGGAATTTCTGTTGTGCCGACATGCCTGGTATTGTCTCATGTTCGATCACTTAATGTGTTTGGGGATAGAGTGGAAATCCCTTCAATGATGGAGTTTAGGCATTTGCGTGCTATGGACTTTCGAAGATGCAAAAAATTGGAAACCCACCATCTTGCTAATATAGGGAGATTGTTTCAGCTAAGATACCTCAACATAAGCAACAAACATGTAAAAGATATCCCAGAAGAAATCGGACATCTATGGTGCATAGAGATATTGGACATGAGTGACATGTTATTATCCGATTTACCAGCAAGCATTGTTAACCTCAGGAAATTGGCTCATTTATTTGTTCCCGATAGTGTTCTTGCAAGCATTGGAGACATTTAGATCGGTGGATGGTTTGGTGCAGTCATATAACTTTCTGCGGCAGCTTGGGCAGCTAAAGAATCTGAGGAAATTGACATTTTGTCGTCGGCATGTCCCCCAAGAGCACAAGGAAGTTATTGCTTCTTCTATTCATAACCTATGCACACAGAACCTTCATTCTGTAACTATGTGGTTTGCTGGTGAGAGCATGTTAGTCAACATGGTGCACCTCCCCTCCACTTAACCTGCAAAAACTTGTTACCCGCGGCTTATGCCTCCCAAAGGTTCCGGATTGGATGGGATCGCTCGTGAACCTGCAGAAGTTACGTTTGAAATTGGAGAGAATCCAGCACGAAGACTTGTGCATGCTTGGAGCCTTACCCGCCCTGCTCACTCTGGATCTCGATAACGATGATAATTCTCACTGTGAAGATAGGAAGATGACAATCAGTCGTGAAATTGGGTTCCGATGCCTGAAAGTGTTTAATTACATGACCCAAGATAGGACGATGGATCTCGTGTTTACAGCAAGATTTATGCCAAAGCTAGAGAAACCGGAGATTTGGCTTTCCGGTCAAGAAAATGAATCTCTCATTAGTGCTGGTGCTTTCTGTTTCGGGGTCAAAAACCTTCTCCAGCCTCGTTACTTTCAGATTTATGTTAGATTGTCAATGGGTTTTGCCGCCGGGAGTTTTTTTTTGTCTGACAAATCGTACTATGTCTGGCTACAGCAGTTACCGAATGGAATTAATGGGCCAGTCCACATTTTGCGAGAGGGAGACCTACCTGAGCGATCTCCTATTTGCCGCCGGGAGCTCCGATTTCGTTCTTTTATTTCGTTACTTTTCTGTTTTCTTTTTTTTCCTGTTCTTAGTTTTTCTCTTATTTAAAATAATTCAGGAATTCATAAACGTTCAAAATTTTAAAAACTGCCAACTCATGAAAAATGCTCCAGAAAATAATAAAATGTTTGTGGATTAAAAAAATCATGATTTTGATAAAAACAAATCGCATTCAAAATAAGTTCATATTTTAAAAAAAATGTGAAAAAAAATAATGAATTACAACAAAAGTTCATTGACTAAAACAATGTTCGCTGATTCAAAAATGTTCATGAGTTCTAGAAGATTAATTGCATTTCCCAAAAAATTAATCGATTCAAAAACTGTTTGACCATCCAAAAAAGTTTGCTGATGCAGAAAAGTTGTCAATGATTCATAAACATGTTCAGAGTTACCAGAAAATAAAATTCACAAATTCAAACAATATTCAAAACAATGATTTCTTTTTTTGCAAATCTTGCTGAACATTTGTTATTTTGATCAATAATTTTTTATGATCAGTTCTCAATAATGATGAACATTATTTCATATTTGATGAACAACTTTTTAATCTGATGAACATTTTTGAACTTGATGAACAAAATTTGTATTCTAGATATATATTTTTGTCAAAATGGATGAACAAATTTTCGATTTGATTAATAATTTCGCCGGGAGCTCCGATTCCGTTCTTTTATTTCGTTACTTTTCTGTTTTCTGTTTTTTTCCTGTTCTTAGTTTTTCTATTATTTAAAATAATTCGGGAATTCATAAACGTTCAAATTTTTAAAAACTGCCTACTCATGAAAAATGCTCCAGAAAATCATAAAATGTTTGTGGATTAAAAAAAATCATGAGTTTAATAAAAACAAATCCCGCATTCAAAATAAATTCATAATTTTTTAAAAAATGTGAAAAAAATAATGAATTACAAAAGAAGTTCATTGACTAAAACAATGTTCGCTGATTCAAAAATGTTCATGAGTTCTAGAAGATTAATTGCATTTCCCAAAAAATTAATCGATTCAAAAATGTTTGACCATTCAAAAAAGTTTGCTGATGCAGAAAAGTTGTCAATGATTCATAAACATGTTCAGAGTTACCAGAAAATAAAATTCACAAATTCAAACAATATTCAAAACAATGATTTCTTTTTTTGCAAATCTTGATGAACATTTGTTATTTTGATCAATAATTTTTATGATCAGTTCTCAATAATGATGAACATTATTTCATATTTGATGAACAACTTTTTAATCTGATGAACATTTTTGAACTTGATGAACAAAATTTGTATTCTAGATATATTTTTTTGTCAAAATGGATGAACAAATTTTCGATTTGATTAATAATTTTTGAAAGCCGATGAACAAATTTCGTATTTGATGCAAAAAAAATGAAAGAAATTTTTTGAATTTGATTTTTTCAATCCAAAGAACAAAAATTAATTTCAATGAATAATATTCAATTCTAAGAAAAAAATGTTCGCAGATTTGAAAATAAAATTCGCAAAGAAAGGTAAAAAAGTAAAGAAGAAAAGGAGAAAAGAAAAAACAAACAGAAAAGAAAAAGGGAAGAAAAAGAAAAGAAGAAAAAAAAGAAAATGGGCCGGCCCATATGACACCCGCGCGTCTAGAGTGTGTGTCCTATGTCGATCTACAGGGACCTACACGCCGTATAGAAGCCACCTTTCGAAAACAGTGCATTCTTTGCATAGGCCACTCCCACCTCCCTTGGTTGCGGTAAGTGGCGGACTGCATGTGCGCCATTTGTCGCAACCTGAAGCTTTTTTTCGTAGATCTGTTTATTCAAAACATTTTATCTCTTAAACCGTGCATCCAAATCTCAAACTATTTTCACCATTGGATTCATCGCGTCAAGATCTTAAAACTAGATCCCATGTTGTAGGTTTTGGTGTACTTTTTTTTCTTGAAAAACCCCGAAGCGGGAGCATAGTTTTTTTTTCTTTTCTGAAAGAGGCACGACTGTACCTCTTGCGGAAGCAAATCCATATCTTCACGAGAAGTAAACTCGTGCCTCTCATGAAAGGAAAACAATCGAATCAGTTGTTTAGTTTAAATTTGGGGAAATAAGAAACATGTTACAGATGGATGAATACATGGATGTTGATTACTTTAATATGGTGTTTCAGATACTAGTGTGCCAGGATATCCAACTTGTCAGAGACATTCTAGTTCACCACATGGATCTAAATTTTTGTGTAATTTATTATAATCACATATTACATGTTGCCTCATACTATTGATTTTTTTTCTTCTTATTACTGTTTTAATTGATGTCCCAATATGGATGTTATTAGGTTGGCACAGTTGTTCGATAATTGCCCTGATAACAATGAGTTGCATATTTCCAAATGTGATACGATGAGATTTTGATTTTTCATTATTAAGAGTGTTCTATTTGATCTTAATGATTGATATATTTCTAAATGTATGCACCGTTGCAGATTTTAGCGTTTTTTTTGGTTTTCGAGAGGCATGACCATGCCTCTCGCGGAAGCAATGTGTGCCTTCACGAGAAGTGGATCCGTGCCTCTCGCGGAAGGTAAAAAAGGAAACATGTTTTCTCCGTTTCCGAGAGCACGATCGTGCCTCTCGCGGAATCAAATCCGTGCCTCTCGTGGTAGGAACAAAAACAAAAACTTTTCTGCGTTTCCGAAAGGCACGGTCGTGCCTCTCGCGGAAGAAAAAAAATGAGAGGAATGGTCATGTCTCCCGCGGAAGCAAATCCATGCTTCTCGCATAAGTAAAAGAAACATGTTTTTTTTCGTGTTCGAGAGGTACGGCCGCAGAACAAAATCTGTCAAAAAAAATATGTATTTTCATGCAATTTTTTTCCTAAAAGGTAAGAAAGACCGGTAAAAAAATACCATCTAGGTAGCCGAAAACGCGTGCGAAAAAACCAAAAATCAAAAGGAGTGTCTAGAGTGCGACACGTGGCGGCGGTTGAGAGGGCGCCAAGTGACGCGTTGTCAGCCCACCCCATGTGAACGTTACAGGGGCTTCCGAAGGAGTACTCCTTTGTTGTTGCTCCCGCCACCTTTGCCGCCCGCAAGTGGCAAACAGAAGGGGAGAATATCATACGGAAACCAATATTCAATGAAAACTTCGTGGAAACCATATTTTAAAATTTCAAAAAATTCTTAAAAAAATATGGGATGTTAAGAGGGTGATGTTTTATTGCCACGCAAAATTTCAATTTAAAACACATTGCAAGATGTGAGCTATGAAAAAGACAAATTGAGCCCTGAATAGTGACATTACTGTTTGGCACTATTCAAAGCTGATTTCGTCTTTTTCATAGCTCACATCTCGTAATGTGTTTCAACTTGAAAATTTGTGCGGCAATAAAACATCATCCTCTTAACATCCCCTATTTTTTTAGATTTTTTTGAAACTTGAAAACAGATTTCTCGTGATTTTCACCGGTTTTCACCGAATGTTGGTTTCCGTATGATATTCTCAGAGAACAGAAGTGGTTACATCAACAGTGCCCGCGGGTTGGCCTGCCCACTTAGCGGCAGCACGTGTTGCGTGTTCGCTGCTTCCATTTTTCGTTCGTTTTTTTCTGTTTTGTTTTTCTTTTCAGTTTTTTCCTGTTTCTTTCATGCTTTTTGGGTTTTTGTTTGTTTTTTTATTTCGGGTTTTTATTTATATTTCCCTTCATTTTTTGTATCATTAACACATGGTGAACAATATTTTAATACATGATGAACAATTCATTAATGATCGATGAATATTTTTTATTTGGTTTTTAATACACAAGGATAAATTCATTAATGATCATCGTATAAGAAATGTGCGCCGCGTATTACAAAAAAATGTCCACAAAAAATGATATAGTACAGAAAAATGTTGATATGTGTTTAAAAAAAAAACTTCGGTGCATATTTAAAAGAAGTTCACTTTATATTATAAAAGGTTCACCGTGTATTATACAAATGTCAACGTATATTAAGAAACTGTTCATTTCATATGAGAAGTAATTCGTCATGCATTATAAATTCATATGATCATGTATTAATAAAATGTTCAAATTATATTACAAAAATGTTCAATTAATATTAAAAAACATTCACTGTATAATAAAACAATGTTCAGTGTGTATGTGAATTGATGTTCACTGTGTATTATAAAAATGTTTATATTCCAAAAAATTATAAAATAGAAGTTCTAAAGAAAAAACAAGGAAGAAAACTTTAAAAAACAAGCAAAAAATCAGCCGCTACGGTGAACCGACTGCCACAGTGCATTGTTCTCTACAGTAACCATGCTCTATACAAAGCGCCACCGCTATAGTAACACTTACAGGGCCGGCTTAATGCACTTGCCCTTGTGCGTCGCCTCGGCTGTTTGACGCCTACGTGCATTGAACAGGAGGTCTCCCCCTCCAGACCAGCACAACAACCCCCCCCCCCCCCCCACCACCACCAATTGGGCCTGGGCCTTTTGAGGTGTGGTTGTTTATACTGCCTAGGCCTTTGAACATAGCCGAAAAAGGGAGCATGCCCTTGCCACATCAGCTTCTTCTCTTTCTCCCAGGTGCCACTGGATTTTTTTTCGCCCCATTTATCAGTATCCCCATGAGCACTCACTTTTAGTAAAGGGTGCAATTTCTGAAGAAAAAGAGAGTCAAAAAGGGTGTGTTAGGTAGGTGTCGCTCGTAGCAAGGAACAAGCGCTAGTATCAATCATGCTCTCTGGGTTACGTCCCTCCTGCTCACTCGGCCACATCGCTTGGCCCAGAAGAGGCTCATTACTGATAGTCGAAGAAAGAAAATTTATTACGTACAATCTTTTTTTGTCTCAAAAAAATGGACAGATCTTTTTTTCTTCTTTGTTTTTTTCTTTCTTGCGCACGATTTTCTTCATTATAGACCTACTAGGTATGTACATGGTCCTTTTAAAAAATCAGTGAGTATGTATTGTAAAAAAAAAGGCAGCGTGTACATGGGCATGTAAAAGGATTTTTTTTTCATTTTCGAACAATTTCTTGTCTTTGGGATAAAAATGTTCGTAAATTTTGGAAATCTTAACAAATTTGAAAATATGTTCATGAATTTAAAAAATATTCGTAATATGAAAAATATTCGTCAAATTTACATAAGAATGACAAATTTGAAAATGTTCAAGAATTGGAAATATATCATGAATTTAAAAAATGTTCATCAATTCAAATAAAATCAACAAGACAGTGTTCATGAATTTGAAAAGTATTTTACTCCCTCCGTCCCATAATATAAGAGTGTTTTGACACTAAACTAGGGTAAAAAACACTCTTACATTATGAGATGAAGGGAGTACTAATTAAGAAATGTTAACAAAATGAAAAATGTTTGTGAATTTGGAAGTTGTTTTCTTGAATATGAAAATTGTTCATGAATCTTAAAAAATGTTTGTAAATCTAATAAAATGTGCGTAAAGTTGAAAGATGTTTTTTTATTTTAAAAATGCAAATTTAAAAATGTTCGTGAACTCAAAAAATAATTATTTTTAATATATATTTTTAAATGAAAATGCCTTAGCAGGTGTGCCTAGAACTATGTCCCATAATTCCGCGTCCTGGCAAGTGCTAAGCGAGGTCGTTGGTATTTTCTATTTTTGACAGATGCTAAAGTCATCGTTGGTTTTTTTCTCGCAAATAGAAAACGGGATTGCTAAAGCTCAGTCGACCGAGACTTAACCAAGTCTCAGTCGGTGCTATATTCATGGGCTCATACATGAAAATCCGTGCAAAATTCTTTTTTAGTTTTTCTTTTTTCTTTCTTACATGTTATGTCACTTGACATAGACTTGGTTAAGTCTCAGTCGACTGAGACCTAGCCACACCCAAAAGAAAAATGCTTTGGCTGGCATGCATATAATTGGTGGTAGGCTTGAGTATGTATCTTTGACCAATTCCGTCCTTCCATGTCGTATCAAATCTATTTTTTTATTTTTTTTAGGGTATCAAATCTATTTATTTAGGTACTTAAGTTAAGGGCATAGTGAAGAGAACAACTGGCCGATTGCGTTGGATTTCCCTTCTCGCATGCAATATCTATCCATTTAATTGCTTGCCAACATTCATATTGTCTATTTATTGAGAATATCACACATGAAATAAGAAAATAATTGCAATTGATACAGGCAGATAGGCAGGAACAAACATTCTTCTTCCTTGGTCCTTCTCGACCGCGGTCTCCATCTCACCATATAGGACGACCGCGGTCCATATGGTAGAGCTGATAGAACGCATATGTTATCCCATTTAGAACACACATCAACCAAGCATCCATCAGATCATCGATCTCAAGTCCATGGACAAGCACAAGAGTCGCACGCGTGCAGCAGCCTTGCTGCTCCCTCTGCTGTTTCTCGCGTGTTTTCCCCTTTACGCTCAATGTAAGTCGCATGCACTAGCTAGCACATACGCCATGAAGCCATTGCTTCCTAAATTTCTGTTTTGTGGCTCGCTCAACAGGCCGCCTCATCGAGGGCATGGACGGCGACAAGATCAATATACCGGGCGGGCTCTGCGTCCATCATAAAGACTGCAAACCGGGCAATTGTTGCTACTGGTGCCTAGTGCTGGATCTGTGCTATGCATCAATCGACGAGTGCAAGAAAGAGTGCAAAGGCCACGTCGATGCGCGCCTCTTTAACCTTCCGTCGCCTTCAAATTGAGTTCCTTGATCTTGAACCGGCAACCCATTCGAGCAAGACTAGTGGTCTAATTTGTTGTATTCTTTTGAAGCCGCCGGTAGTTGTTCTAATAATAAGAATATATATCTCAACTCGATTCGTTTCAATTTCTTATTAGGGAAATCTCTAATTATCAAGTTAGTTTATTGTTCATGCTTGGTTGTTCGTATCCTCGTTTACTTTTGTCAACACGTTTTTTTTCCTGCAAGAAGCTTCCAATCTATGCATATTCAATCATAGCAGTACAAAGAACAACAGAGGTAATAAAAATTACAACCATTTCATGGACCATAGCGATGACTACAAGCACCGGAGTGATCACACGTTTGCACAACAAATGTATAGAATAGAATTAATTAAGCCAATGGACAAAAAAAAAATTGCGGTCAGCCGAGCCGTACTCGTACATACAGAATCAATCAAGGAAATTAAACAGCTTAATTAACAACCAAATTTTGCTACTTGCTGGCATGGTCGAGGAGCACCTCCAGGACAGCCATGCACTTCTCCGCTTGGTTGCCCGACGAGATGCTGTCGACCGTCGTCTTCTTTTGTTCCCCTTGACGACACTTTTCGCAGTTCCGCTGGAGGTGCCTGTTGTTCTCCAAATCATCCAGCTTTGCCTGCCTACATTCGAGCCCACCACCACTAGTTTCGCATGATTTGGAGAAGGTGGCCGCGACCATGTGGAACTCGTCGAAGCATTGGCTTTCAGCCTCAGGCATGTTTTCATCGAGCAAACTTTGATCGCTCGCGGTACTGGACGCGGCGGTGAGGAGGCTGGTGCATCTGCATCTTTGCTCTCTTTGATGGGCGAGAGGTTGGAGAAGCACAGATCGGGATATGGTGTGTCAGCGCAGGCCCTTTTGACGTTGTCGTTGTTGTTCTCGTCGCCGGCAACCACGCTGGAGAGGAGGAGGACGGCGAAGAAAGGCGCGGTGGTGGCCAACGATCTGATTATTCCTAGTTGGATGCTAGCTCTTTGTGGTTTCAAATATGCTTGCGACGACCCAGGAGAAGAAAAATTCACTGAAGTTGCTAGCATTTTTTGGAATTGCAGTTTTTTTAAACCTATTTTTCAGTTGCCAGGAAAATACCACCATTGCTTTTTAGTTGTATGTATGTATTAACTATTTTCTCTTTCTTTCAGTTACAGTGCAAACAAGTTGTAGACTTATACACGTTGTCCACAAGTAAGTCGTTGATTGCTTATATGTAAGCAACCTACTGATATATTGCTCGATCTAGCTCTTGCTCACGAATTCAAGTAGCTAATTAGGGTTGCAATCTCTGGATACACGAATTGGGAGGAAGAGGAAAGGGGAAAGGAGCCGCCGCCGGGTTCGTGCCGTGATCCACTGGATGCTCCTTCTCGGGTGGGTGAGGACGCGTTAAGTAGTTGGCACCGTCACACCCACTCCGGGCCGCTGGTGTTGGGGTTGGGTCGCCTCTGCCTGGTGGGCCGAGCTGGTGGCGAGGCCGGTTCGCTTCTGGGCTTGGGCGCTGGGCTGCTTGTGGCCTTGACACCCCCTTCTTCTTGCGATGAGGCTTGTCCCCAAGCCTCTGCAGCCGGGAACCGAGCTTGCAGTTCTTCCTTGTCTTCCCAGGTGTCGCTGATTGATGCAGTATCGGACCACCGTACGAGGACCTGTTCAATCATGCTGCCATGCTTGCAACGCCAACGCGAAGCCAAAATCTGAACTGGAACTGCAGGTATATCAGTAGCAGTGGGAAGCTGTTGTTGAACTGGCGTACCTGGCAGTAGGGCCTTCCTCAGCAGAGACACATGGAAAACTGGGTGAACTGTTGCGTTCGTCGGCAGCTCTAGTTTGTAAGCCACCGGGTTGATCTTGTCGATGATGGGGTATGGCCCGTAGTACCGAAAAGAGAGCTTGTGATTAGCTCGCTTGGCCACTGATGTTTGCACGTACGGCTGTAGCTTCAGGTAAACTTTGTCGCCGATCTCAAACACGCGTTCTGAGTGTTTCTTGTCTGCCTGCTGTTTCATACGCAAGCGAGCTCGTTGAAGGTGTTGTTGTAGCAGATCTTGAATAGTGGCGCGTTCGTCGAGCCAAGTTTGCAGGGCAGGAACAGAACAAGAAGAGGCCACCGTGATGCCCCAGTGATGGGGTTCGTGACCGAACATCGCCATGAATGGTGTCATGCCAATGGCCGAATGTAGCGCAGCATTGTACCAGAATTGTGCAAGAGGAATCCAATGGCTCCATCGCCTGGGACAAGAGTGAGTGAAACAGCGGAGGAAAGTTTCAAGGCACTGGTTTACGCGCTCCGACTACCCATCGGTTTGTGGATGGTTGGTCGTGCTCATGCGGAGGTCGGTACCAGCGTGGCGAAAGAGTTCTTGCCAAAAGTGGCTTGTGAAAACAGGATCACGATCAGAGACAATAGATTGAGGGAAACCATGGATGGGGTAAATGCGTTGCATGTAGAGGAGAGCAACGCGAGAAGCAGTATAAGGATGGGCAAGTGGCAAGAAATGAGCAAACTTGGTCATCTTGTCGACCAAAACCCAGATGCAATTGTACTGACCTAATTGCGGGAGACCATCGATGAAATCCATCGTGATCATATCCCATGATTTGATGGGAATAGGAAGCGGGTGGAGCATTCCTGGTGAAGCCACTCGCTCTGCTTTAGCTTGTTGACAGATTTCGCAGCATTGCACATACTGAAGAATGTGAGCCTTCATTTTGGGCCAAGCAAACAAGCGCCTGATTCGCTTGTATGTGGCTGGAAATCCTGAATGTCCTCCCACTGGGCTGTCATGGAACGCCGAGATGATCTGCTGCTGCAGCGCGGTGCTCCCTCCGAGCCAAATACAGTCTCTAAAACGTAGAAGCCCTTGCGACAAGCTGAAACGCCCTTTTGGGTCTGGTCTGATTGCCAACTGTTCCAACAGACGCTGTGCTTGGGGGTTGGAGTTGTAACTTGACACGATATCATCGAGCCATGCTGGCTGGCAGCTGGAGATCACCATGGCGTGTTCTGAGTGGTGTAGGCGAGATAGTGCATCTGCGGCTCCATTTTCCACGCCCTTCTTACAGACGATCTTGTATTGCAAGCCCAACAACTTGGTGAAAGCTCGTTGTTGCCAAGGGGTCGTGAGCCTCTGCTCCTGCAAATAAACCAAGCTGCGGTGATCTGTCTTGATGATGAATTCTGCAGATTGCAAGTATGGTCGCCATTGATCGACTGCAGCGATCACTGCCAAGTATTCTTTCTCGTATGTGGATAGGCTCTGGTACTTGGGGCAGAGGGCTTTGCTCATGAAGGCGATGGGGTGTCCTTCTTGCTGCAAAATTGCTCCAATACCTGTACCACATGCATCTGTTTCTACCGTGAACTGCTTCTGAAAGTTTGGCAGGGCAAGCACCGGTGCTGTGACCAAACTCTGTTTGAGAACCTGGAAACTTTGCTCTGTGTTATCTGTCCAGACGAACGGTGTTCCCTTCTTGAGGAGATTGAAGAGGGGTCGGGCTAGGATTCCAAATTGCCGAACGAAGTGTCTGTAGTACCCTGCTAATCCCAAAAATTGCCTGACCTCCTTCACATTTGTAGGCGTGGGCCAATCTGTTACTGCCTTGATCTTAGTAGGGTCCGTTGCCACACCGTCAGCGCTGATGACATGCCCCAGGTATGTTATTCTTTGCTGTCCAAAACTGCATTTGCTCCTCTTCACCTTCCATTGGTCGCGGCGAAGTAGCTCAAACACCTGCCGGAGATGTTCTGCATGCTCTTGCAGTGTTTTGCTGAATACCAGTATGTCGTCGAAGAAGGATAAAACACACTCACGCATCAGCGGGTGAAGTGTGCCGGTGATAGCACCGTTAAAGGTAGCAGGTCCACCCGCAAGGCCGTATGACATGACCTTGAATTCGAAGTGCCCGAAGTGAGTTTGAAAGGCAGTCTTGAACTCCTCTCCTTCAGCTAGTCTGATTTGGTGGTAACCTGCCCTTAAGTCCAGCTTGGAGAACCACTTAGCCCCGTGCAGCTCGTCTAACAGCTCTTCAATTACAGGTACTGGGTACTTGGCCACTATGGTCATTGCATTGAGCTGCCTGTAATCTATGCAAAGTCGCCACGTGCCGTCTTTCTTCTTGACTAAGATCACAGGTGAAGAGAAGGGGTTGTGGCTGCGTTGGATTACACCGGATCGCAACATCTCTTGCACTTATTTTTCAATCTCATCCTTATGCTCAGGTTTATGCCTATACGGCCTCAAATTCACTGGTTGCGCCCCTGCCATAAGTGGTATTCTGTGATCACAATCTCGACGTGGGGGTAGTCCAGTTGGCTCGCCGAACACATCTTCAAACTGGTCCACAACTCTTTGTATGTTGTCAGGCGTGGGCGTGTATACTTCATCTTCTTTCGTAATCTGGTATAGTTGCACAATTTGCGTCAGCGAACCCTGCTTGTGCAAAGATTGCAGCTGCAGGGCATTGATCTCAGGGCAGGATTCAACACGCTCTTGATGGCCTTGCAACTGCGCTGGTCCAGTTGGGGTTGTAATCAGTAAGTGTTTGGCGCGCCAGTCCACGCTCATCGGACTGTGCTCTTCAAGCCAGTCCATGCCGTGGATGGCATCATATGCGCCCAATGGCAGCACCTTCATGTCCGTATTGAATTCATGCGCCTGAGACACCCAGCTGCAGTGTGGTATGTGCGAAAAACAACAGAGCTCGCCTCCATCTGCAACCTTGACGCGGCATGGTCGAAGGAGAGGTATGACGCCCGTCAAAACTGATGCGAGGCGCGCGTCAATGAAGGATGTTGAACTTCCAGAATCCACCAACAGCAACACTTCGTGGCCTTGCAACCACGCGTGAAGGCGAATCGCCTTCGGTGACGTGCCACCAGTAAGGGCATGGCGCGAGATCGCCATTGCTGTTTCAGCCAACGCATAGCCGAGCGGGGGGCTCGGGGCATCGCCGTCGGAGTCGAGGCCGAACAGCTCGAGCAGCTTCTCGAGAACGTGAAGCTGAACGCTGGTGGGGCAGCTGTGGTCCTGCCCCCAGCGCTCCCCACATTTAAAGCACAGGCCCTTCGCGCGGCGATACTCCCGCAACGCCTTGAGTTTGGTGCCGTCCGCGTGGCTGGCTTCGACGGCGCGCCTGTCTGTGGCCGCCGGCGTCGTGGGCGGCTGTCCTTGTGGTGGTGGAGGTGGGAGTGCCATTGGCACGCTCGCGCCGTTGCGGTGAATCCAATCCGGGGCAGGGGTACGCACGGCGCTGGGACGCGCACGCTCCCGTGCAGCGCCATCCGCCACTTCCTCCTGAAGTAGCGCGAGAGCACACGCGGTGTCGAGGTCAGGGGGCCGCTGCACCAGAACCACCGCGCGGATATCGGGTCACAGTCCCTCGACAAAACGGGTAAGATAGTAGTAAGGATGAATGGATTCAGAGTATGCAGATAAATGGCTAATGATCAGTTCAAATTGCTCAATGTAATCAGCTACGGTAGATTTCTGTGACAGTGAGTAGAACTGACGGATCAGGAGTTGGTGACGATCACGACCGAATCTGGTACACAACAGATTCGAGAAGGATTCCCAATCAAACTCAGTCAATTTCCTCTGTACTGACTGTAACCACACCGATGCAGAACCAGAAAAGTTCAGAGATGCCATCGGGACCCAAAAATTTTCGTGAATCTCAAACATCTGGAAGTACTGTTCACAAAGTGTCTTCCATAGACGCGGATTTTCGCCCGTGAATTGGGGAAACCCGATCGATGGATGAGCCTGACCGATCCCAGCGAGGATCTGACTAGCATGAGCATAAGGAGATGCGACGGTGGACTGAGCGGGATTTTGAGACTGACCGTTGGCCGGGGTGGCCACCGATGCGAACATCGGTGCCAGTCCCCGTGGCAGAACGTCGATGCCGCGGTCGATTGACCCGAGGGCGTCGCCCTCCGCGTGCTTGCTGGTGCCGACGTGGTCACGCAGCGACGCTGGCGGTGCGGGAGGTGGTGGTGCTGGTGCCTCTACCGGCTGCTCCTCCGTCGCAGCTGCTGGCCGCGCCTGGAGTTCAGCTACCGCCGCCGAGAGCTGGTCCACGCGCCGCTCCAGATCGGGGCGCCACTGGCCCAGATCATCCATCTTGGTAGTGTGGGAGCGGATGTCGGAGTGGATCGCGTCGAGGGAGTTGGTGAGCTTGTCTAAGTAATCCTTGAAGGAAGGATCCATGGCGCTGAGACGATTTTTGATCGATTTCTGCAGCCTCGTCTCGATTAGATGCGCCAGGGTGTGGATCTCTGGCTCTGATACCAGATGTAAGCAACCTACTGATATATTGCTCGATCTAGCTCTTGCTCACGAATTCAAGTAGCTAATTAGGGTTACAATCTCTGGATACATGAATTGGGAGGAAGAGGAAAGGGGAAAGGAGCCGCCGCCGGGTTCGTGCCGTGATCCACTGGATGCTCCTTCTCGGGTGGGTGAGGACGCGTTAAGTAGTTGGCACCGTCACACCCACTCCGGACCGCTGGTGTTGGGGTTGGGTCGCCTCTGCCTGGTGGGCCGAGCTGGTGGCGAGGCCGGTTCGCTTCTGGGCTTGGGCGTTGGGCTGCTTGTGGCCTTGACATTATATGTCTCCATTTGGTTTTAGAAATAAAACTTAATTCCTGTAAACCATTCGTGGCACCGGACCAACGGGTGGTCAAATGCCTAGCTAACAAATTTTAGCTTGTTTTGCTTCTTTCTTTTTTTGGGGCATAAGCTTCTGACCCTCGATCATATATGCAAGTTTGTTTGCTTTACCTTGAGATTCGTCGGATCGCAGCCCCATGCACTCCCTGTCTTCGTATTCTCTGTACTGTAATGCACTATTAATTCTTTAGTGTAAAAAAATTTGCGTTTCGAAAGCTAGAACTGAGAGGACTAGAATGGGGCAAGGAACTCTTCTACACATCCGCTAACACAAAGCGGCGCTTAACCGGACCACCGATTACAACCTTAGAGACGACGTGCTTTCTCCGTATTATTATTTGCCCCAGCCATATAAAACAGTTCATGTTTTTTTTTCGATCAGAGGGGCCCCATGGCCCCCATTTTCATTACGAAAATGGAGTCACAACATACAAAGCAAGTTCCATACAAACTTAACATTTTTCGATGCCTAACATCTGCATCAGGAAACACTACTCATACATCTAGAGGCACTTCAACCGCACCTACAGGATGCTACAACAGAAGAACGCTCCAAAGCATCATCACTACAAATGTTGCCTAATATTTTGCATCAGGGAAATAAACTCCTACACCTGAGATACCAAAATCTGCACCTACAGGGTGCTATATCAAAAGAAACAGAGAGATAATCGCAAATGCTGCATCTATCAACACTTGATCAACAGATCCTCCGTAAAGCTGGGCCCCACCCGTAAGCACGCTTGAAGACGTCCCTCGCTATCTGGGCCAACCTCTTGGTCACTTCCTTAAGAGTTTTTTGCACCCCTCTTTTCTGTAGCACACCCCACGAATCCAACACATAACATAAAGAGAAGATAATATCAGTAGGATCCCTAGGTAAAGAACTTTGAAAGCAGGATTTATTTCTTGCTTTCCAGATCGACCATAACAAAGCAGTCGTACCAATAGCTATAACCATTCTATCTTTCTCAGTATACTTAGGAAGCCAATTCTGGCAAAGGTCAAAGAATGACAGGGGTGTTTGGGGATTTCCCAAAGCACTCCCAACTACATTCCAAAGAAACCGAGCAAGAGAACAAGTGAAAAACAGATGATCAATATATTCATTGGCATCACAAAATTCACATTTGTTGGTGCCTTTCCAGCCTTTTTTACACAAGTTGTCCTTGGTCAGGATCCTTCTTTTGATAACTAACCATATAAAAGCTTTAATTTTCAAAGGTACCTTCAGTTTCCAAAGAAACTTAAAAGGGAACACTACTCTCTTAGCAATAATATATTGATAAAGAGATTTAACAGAGAACTGACCAGAGCTAGTCAAAAGCCATTTGACTTTGTCAGGTTCCTCACTCAGAACAACCTGACTGCACATATCCAGAAGCTTATTCCACATATCCAGTGTCTCCCCATATAAACATCTCCTAAATCTAATGCAGTTAAAATCCTGTTCAAATGCTTTAGCAACCGTAATGTTTTGATGAAAAGTAAGCTTGCACAAGCGAGGAAAAAGTTGACAGAGAGGCTTGTTGTGGATCCAAGCATCTTCCCAAAATCTAGTTTTATGCCCATCCCCAACAATTCTCTGACAACAGTTGTAAAAGATATCTTTAACACTCATGATACCATTCCAGAAATGAGAGTTGGCAGGAGATGACTCACATTGAGACAGAGTTTTCCTCTTCAAATACTTTGCTCTAATCATCTCCTGCCAATCCCCATCTTCATTCTCAAGTCTCCAGAGCCACTTACACAAAAGACTAATATTCTTGATATCTAGATTAGTAACACCCAACCCCCCTTGGTCTCTAGGTTGACAAACGTCAAGCCAGTTAACTAGATGATACTTCCTAACCCCCTCTCTTTCTTGCCAAAGCACCCGCGCTCGAAAGAAATCGATTCTTTTCCCTACTCCTTTTGGTAGACGGAAAAAGTTAAGTAAATGGCTAATAATGTTACTCAAGCAAGTTTCAGTGCGTATAAGCCTACCGCCCATAGATAAAAGACCCCCCTGCCACGCTGCAGCTCCTTTCTCTACTTTTTCTTCCGCTGGTTTCCAATCCGCATTACAAAGTTTTTTATAATGAAGGGGAAGACCTAAATACCTAAAAGGGAAGCCCCCGATAGTGCAAGTAAAAATGCCGGCATAATCAGCTTGTTTCTCCAAAGCTTTACCGAAACAGAATATTTCACTCTTTAAAAAATTAATCTTCAGACCGGTCAAATGCTCAAAAACACATAGAATAATTTTGAGGTTCCTAGCCCCCTCAAGGTCATCTTCAAAACAGAAAATAGTATCGTCCGCATATTGCAAAATATTTAGACCTCCTGCATACACCCTAGGCAACACTCCCTTGATAAATCCTTGTTCTTGCGCCCTTTGCACCAGGGTAGCAAGAACATCAGCTGCCAAATTGAAAAGCAAGGGGGAAAACGGGTCCCCTTGCCTCAAACCCTTCCTAGTAACAAAATACGGGCCGATAACATCATTAATAGTGATGGCAACCTTTCCATTACTAACGACATCTTTTGTCCATTGGACAAAACGTTCAGGGAAGCCTTTCATCTTTAGGACATCAAGCATGAAACTCCAATTAATTTTATCGTAAGCTTTTTTGAAATCAACCTTAAAAAGCACAGCAGAACATTTATTTCTATGTAAAGAGTGGATAGCTTCATGAAGCATAAGTACATTGTCCAGGATGTAGCGCCCCTTTATAAACGCAGATTGAGCTTTGGAAATAGTTTTATCTGCAATTTTCATAGCTCTATTGTTAAGAACTTTTGTAAAAAATTTAAAAGGTACGTTCAGCATACAGATGGGGCGGTACATTTGAATCCTATCAGCCCCCTGCCCCTTAGCAAGCAAAGTGACTACCCCATAGTTAAGCCTTGAAATGTTAATCTTGCCCTCATAAAAGTCATGAAAAAGCCTAAGGAGATCGTTACAAATGAGGTTCCAGAAAAATTGAAAGAACTCGGCAGGAAAGCCGTCCGGGCCAGCCGCACTGTTGCGCTTCATAGAAAATAACGCATTTTTAACTTCATCCATAGTCAATTTGCAACTGAGCTCAACCTTATCCTCTTCTGACAACACATCATCAAGAGGGATACACAGAGATATAGGAGGTAAATCTACATGGCCAAATAAATCTTTATAAAAATTAGTTGCATATTTGAGCAAGTTATCATCTCCCTGGATGATCCCTTCATCCTGGATAAGTCGAAAGATTTTACTCTTACGCTTCCGCCCACTAGCCTTAATCATAAAATACTTAGTGTTGTTATCCCCTTCTTTGATATCCCTCTCCTTCGAGCGTTGATACCATTTTATTTCTTCCTCTCTAAGAATTTTATTCAAATCATATTGCAGACTATTTCTATGTACATAGTCAGCTGCTGATACACCAGCAAGCTCACACTTCTTATCAAGTATATCTAAAGCATTAATAATAAAACTCTTCTTTTTCCTGTAACTACCCTCAACATTAAGGTTCCAACCCTTGAGCCCGCTTCTTAATTTTCTCATAACAGCCTGCCACCAATCCAGGCTATTTTTTTAGGAGCGATAGATTCCCAAATTCTAGAAACAACGGCCGGCAACTCATCTCTAAGAAGCCAGCATAGCTCAAATTTAAAAGGCCTGGTAGCTACAGCATTTACAACTCCAGTATGTACCAAAAGAGCAGCATGATCAGAGACACCTCTAACGAGTGTCCTGACCGTAACTAAAGGAAAATGTTGTTCCCAAGATGGGCTAACAAGAATCCTATCTAGTTTTACATACAAGGGATCGTCCCAGTTACTAGACCAAGTAAAGCTCCTCCCTGAGAGCTCTAACTCTTTTAGCCCCCAATGCTCAATGATGGAATTAAAGTAAAAAAGACCAAACAGTGAGTTTTTTAGCTCTACTTCTCTCATTGATCCTCCTAATGATATTGAAATCACCACCAACAACAAGGGGTAATTTATCATGCCCTAACATATGAACAAAATCGATCAGAAAGTCCTTCTTGTCTTTGGTATGATCAGCCCCGTACACATTGATCAAAGTCCACTTGAAACCCGATCTCTTATCCATAATGATCATTCTGGTAAAAAACCTAGTAGCAGTGCACGTGTCGACCTCAAACAGGTCCTCTCTGACACCCATGAGGAGCCCACCCGAGGCTCCTATAGAGGGTTGCCAAAGCCAGATGAAAGTAAATCTACCACCGATACTAGCTAACCATGGATCAAAAAAATCAGTTTTCTTAGTCTCCTGAATACAAATGAACTCTAAAGCATGCTCAGAAATGATTTCTTTAAGAAACCTTCTTTTTTCAGGTTCACCCAACCCCCTAGCATTCCAGAAAACACCAGCCATAAAACAAATTACTTTTTTTTTGTACCACACTTGACCTTTGGCTTGACGCTGACTCCTCCAGCGCAAGTCTGCTTTAGTTTAGATTTATATAACGATGATAAAAGAATTAATTCATCTCTAAGCTCTTCATCGTCCTCAGATTCACATTCTGAGTCAGATACAAGGTTCCTAATGTTATCAGGGTCAAAACTTCCCAGTTTTGACTCCTCATCACTACCTTCCACATTAGTCTTCTTCCTCATATTTGCAAGAAATAAATCACTCCTAGTTTTTTCTAAGCTCTTGATCATAGAAATAGTGCTATCTATTTCCTCAGGAGTATTGCCTAAGCTAACACCAATGCATTGCGTAATGTGCGAAATAAAACTAGGTACTGTATTTAAAACAGTAGGTATATTGGGAGCAGTATTTAAATCTGTAGGAGCCATACCTGGGGTCTCCAGATTCTTCCTCCTCGCCATGTCAGTAGCTTTGTCCATAGTCTGCACCTCCTCTTTGTGTTTGTTCCTGTCACTTCTTCTCCTCGCCGCCTCATCTAGAGCTGCCTTTTCTTTAGCCTTTTTTTTACAGCCGGTGCTATTTCACCTCCTGGAAGAGTTGTTGCGACGAAGCAGAACTCCTTCTCTAACAGGGTACAAGGGGTGGTGTTGAATCCTTTGCAAGATCTTGGGGCGGCTGATATTACCAAGCAACAAAAGTTGAGGGAAGCTGAAGTTAGGGTTCAAAACAGTTCATGTTAGATCATATTGATGGAGATTACTAAAAACCTGCCTTCACACATTGCCGACAATAATGTGATTTCTTCCTGGTTGGATACCACCTCACTTTGATGGTCTGAACACTACAGGAAAAAATTTATAAGCCGAGTGCACAATACACTAGGCTTATGCCCATTTGCACTCGGTTTATATATAAGCCGGGTGTTTTTCACGGCTTACTAAGGACCGGCTTATCAGGGGTAAGCTGAGAGCCACGGGAAAAACACTCGGTTTATACATAAACCGAGTAGTTTTATGTAAGCCGAGCGCCAGCGCCACGTGTCCGTTTATGTAAGCCGAGGGCTAAAGAGACACACAGTTTATATATAAACCGAGGGCCCTCCTCTGGGCTTACATTTGGCTGGGCTGTGGCATACATGACTCGTAAGCCGGGTGCCGTCTCCCTGGGATACTGGGCAAACCATGTGTACAGAAAAAAAAAACGTTCCTGGTGACCGCCGCCGTGCAGCGCTCTGTCGTCGACGTCGGTATCCTAAGCTCCGGCGTCACAAGCTGTCACCATAGCCGCAAGCAGCTGAAGCCGTGGACACCCCGCCGATGCACCTGCGCTTCCCCACCACCATGGAGCAATCCTTAGGCTGCCCAAACGGGCCGCACACGCTCTTGCAGGAGATGCCGCCGCCGTCGGGCACAGCTGGTTCAGATCTGCCAGGCTCCCCGTGGTCGTAGCGAGCCAGCAGGGTGGAGCGGCACCGCTGCTGGCGAACGCCCCATGGCCGCTGCTGGTGCACGCCTCGTGGCCGCCGCTGGCGCACGCCACGCCTCCATGGCGCATACACTCCGGTGGCGGCAGCGGCTCGACGCAGTACCCCGCGGCGGCGGCTGCTCTGCCCGGGTTGCTCAAGGCTGCACAGACGGACGAAGCGGTGTGGCTCCCATCGCCCCATGCTTGCTCCTCAACGCGGCGGCGCGATGCAGCTGCCGTTGCTCCGTGCTCCTCCCTGCTGGGCTGCAACGATGTGATGCAAGGCAAGGCATGTGAGATGTGACGGATCTAGCGAGCGGAAGGAAGGAAGAAATGAGATGGGGATTGGATTCCCTACCGTCGGATTGCAAGGAATGGACGGTTGGAAACTGCCATGTCATCGATCCATGACTCAACGCCTCAACCAATGAACGTCCAGGATTTTGTGTTTGTTTGCAATGTGTGTTTCTTTCAACGCATACAATAAATAGTGTAGCCAAATAGTTAACTCTAATTAAAAAAATATAGTGGTTAGAAGGTAATTCGATGAAGTGCAGCTAATGTGTTCGAGTTACACTGAAATCACTATTTATTTAACTTCTTTTCTTCTTAACAAGTGTTCGGTTGGATGTTGGTTTTTCCTTTCATTTCTTTTTTATCCTTTTATCTTTTTAACAAGTGAGGAAGTGGGGGTGCTGGGTTTGAAATTTGCAGAGTTCACTCAAATTTTCTAGAATTAAACAATCAATAGCTCTCTGTAGCCACTCCAGAGACCACAAACGTCGATCGAAACTTAGGAAATGAAAATGTTTTTTCTTTGTATAAAAAGTTGAAAATCTATTTGGTAACTTTGCTTGTAGTGGAGAGATGCACCTGTTTTCCTAGTATTGTAACATTATCACAAACTATGCAACGAATATGACCACATTCTTAGTCATTTGTCTTGAAACTCATGAATGTTCATACTTGATAGCCCGTTTTGCGCAGGACATTTTTCTAGAATTGTCATATTGCAAGTTTGGTATTTTTCTACACATACAGTACACATAAAAGGACTCCATGAGAAAGTATTGCATTTTTTGAACTTTATTATTTTTCTTTCATTTTTTTCAAAACAGTGTCAAAATGGTCGACATGACTATTCATAGTGAGGGGTTTGAATCTTCAAAACTCCAAGTGTTTCTTACATATGGTGACTACTTGTGTACCTAAATGTTTTTTCATATTTCTAGGACGGGACTATTACACACTTGCACTTCAAAAATTGAATTACTTTCAGGAAATCGACATAATGCCATTTAAATGTGCGGAAGTAGCTAGAAATATAGAAAATCCATGAAACTTGGGAATCATGCATAAATAAGGTCTACTTATTGTGAAAATTAGGGTGGTGCCATTTTGCACCCCATTTTTTGTACTTGCTTCACAAAAAACTGACCTTTTTAAATGAAAAATGATTTTTTTTGCACAAAAAAGTTGTAAATCTATTTGGCAGCATTGTTTGTAATGGTAATATGCACCTAAGTGGTTCTTCCATATAATGACTAGTTGTGTACCTAAATATTTTTTTGCTAATTTTTAGGACAGAACTATCACACATTTGTAGTTTGAATTTGAATTACTCTCCGGAAATCGACATAAAGTCATTTAAATGTGAGAAAGTAGCTAGAAATCTAGAAAATCCATGAAACTTGGGGATTGTGCATAAAATATGGTCTAATTGCTGTGAAAATTAAAGTGGTGCCATTTTGCACTTGCTTCACAAAAAAATACCCTTTTGACACTAAAAAAAGGAAAAATATGTTTTATACAAAGAAGTTGGAAAATATATTTGGCAATATTGTTTGTAATGGCAATATGAACATATGTGTCTAACTTGGGCACATCACAATGAACTGTGCAATGAATATGGCCATCACCTTTGGCATTTGACTTGAAAGCCATGAATGTTCATACACGATAGTCCATTTTGTGAAAGATTTTTTTGAACTTATCATATTGAAACTTTGGTATTTTTCATCCCACCTAGTACACATAAAAGGACTCCATGCAAAAGGATTGCATTTTTTGAACTTGTATTCATTTTCTTTCATTTTTGCCAATACGGGATCAAAATGGTTGGCATGGCTATTCAGGGAAAGGGGGTGAATCTCTCAAAAATCCAAGTGTTTCTTCGATATAATGACTAGTTGTGTACCTAAAACTATTTTTGCTACTTTTTAGAACAGAGCTATCACAGACTTGCAGTTCAAATTTGAATTACTTTTAGGAAATTGACATAAAAGTCATTTCAATGTGCGGAAGTAGCTAGAAATCTAGAAAATCCATGAAACTTGGGAATTGGGCATAAATATGGTCTACTTACTGTGAAAATTAGAGCGGTGCCATTTTGCACCCTGTTTTTCGTACTTGCTTCACAAAAAATACCCTTTCTTGATGCATAAAAATGATTTTTTGCACAAAAAGATGAAAAATCTATTTGACAACATTGTTTGTTAAAAGATGCACTTATTTGTATAATTTCAGAATATTACAATAAACTATGCAATGAAAGCATCACCTTGATAGGGTCCTGTAAGCCGAGTGCTTACAGAAGGCACACAGCTTATAGTGTCCTGTAAGCCGAGTGCTTACAGAGGGCACACGGCTTACATGCCATGTAAGCTGAGACCTTTGATATGGCACACGGCTTATAGGATGCTCCGTGACGGCGCCGTCAACGACCTCCGTCGTAGACACGTGGCAAATATATTTGCCGAGTGTGTGGTATAAGCCGAGTGTTTTTTTGTATAAATACCGTGTATATTATGTAAGCCGAGGGCTCTTTGGGGTACTCGGCTTACAGGACAGTATAAGCCGAGTGCGTTTTGTTTGCCGAGTGTTATTTCTCCCCCACTCGGTTTAGAGTTAATATAAGCCGAGTACTCGATAAATAGCTCACGGCTTATAGGCTAACACACGGGAAAACGGGATTTTCCTGTAGTGGAAATATGCTTGCGAGCGACGACTGAGAAGGAAAATTCACTGAAGTTGCTACCATATCCTCGAATGGCAGTTTTTTTAATCCATTTTTCAGTTGCCAGGAAAATATTGTACCATCATAGCTTTTGTTGGAAATATGAGCAGTTTACCGAATGATTTTATTAACAGAAATAGTAGATAAAACATGGCTAGTATAGCAGTGATAAAATAAGCCATGCAATTTGACAAAGAGAAGGTAAATAGCATGTTCATATTTTAATATATTATAACTGGGCATCCTAGAAGCTCCCTCACGCTATCGGCCTTCGGAACCGTCCAATTTCACGTTGTGACTGTCCCTGGCCGTTGGATGCATACTAGATTTTTTCTGGATGCTCCTGTCCCCGCAGTTTCTTGAGGGCAGCTACTCCCGTAACTTTTTCCGACTAACGTGGTTAATTGGGCCACAACCCACTTAGCAAACCTGTCGTTGAAAAAAATCGGTCCAAAAAGCATCAACCGATTTGTCATGGGCGATTCGTGTGCTCGCTAACCCTAACCAAGGCCAGCGGCGATGGCGGCGGCGAGCCGAAACGTCATCGAAGTTTGAGCCCGTGCTGCTATTCGCTAAGGGACCACGAGGGATCTAGAGGAGCGACCATGTGTGCGTCCATCCAGTCCCAATGTTTGAGGCGCACCCGATGCGAGGCACTGGATTTGATTGACCGGAGGTGAGGAGCGGCCGGATCGAGCGGAGTCGCGGTCGCGCCTTGCAGTCCGAGAAGAAAAGGGGTGCAGCGGCGGCAAGGACGAGAAGGTTGGCAAGGACAAGGAGAAGAAGAAGGCGCACCCACTCCCGTGGTCACCGCCATGCTCAAGATCGATATGCGTCGTGGCTTATGTTCCGGCCACTGCTTAAGGAGAAGGCCAAAACACCACGTACAGGTGTTTTGGTATCTCTTTGGTGTCTCTTTCAATGTACTGTTGCTCAGCTTGTTCTACCGTTCTCTGTGGTCACAGTGCGCAGGCGGCTCTTCCTGGCCTCATGGTGCCCGAGAGAGAGGAAGGAGTACACAGCGATCCTGATGCTTACTGCACATAACGGGTGCTGGTCAGTATACTAGTCCATTCATCTTGATAGCCAGCAGACTTTGTTTGTTTTAAGGCCTTCCAGCAAGTAATTTATTATTAATTTAGTAGAACTATTCTTATAGATGATTGTTTTCTCATGTTCGTTCTCACTGGGAAGAAAGCAAGATCTTTACACATGTTTGCATTACGCGTACAAAGGAATGATGTCTTTCTGGAAAGAGCTTTTTTTCATGAAGAGCTTTGCTAAAATCATAGGCAAACTCTTTTAATGTATGCAAGGAGCGTGGCCAGGCCCACACGTGTGCGTTGGTTGTTTGGGACCCTGCTTGCAGTGCCATGCTTGGTGATGCAGACAAGATCATCCAAGAAATCCTGAAAAAATGCGCATCTACTGTTCAATTTATGCATATAGAGGATCTTTGTAAGATAGAAGATGATGTTCTTCATATGTTGCCTTCATGCTTTCCTCAAAAAGCGTAGCTGACATCACCGTATATAGGCTTGGTTTATTATCGTCATCTCTGCGTCGTACCTATATGCATCTCTCTTTTAGCTAATCATTGTTTTGCAGGCCTCAATGTGGTTCAATTCAATAAAAAGAATGTGCCCTATAGCATTTTCTCAATGCGACGGAACAACATCCGAGAGGGCCAGCGCTGGACCGATAGGTGTCTATACGAGTCTGCAGATTATGTTACCCTTTGATATGATCCTCCATGGAGCGAAATTTAACGTCATGGGTCACAAAAAAAGGTTTGATCGGTGCCAATGGTGTTGCTGCTATGAGTAGTCTCTTGAGAGCTAAGTGTATGGACTTTGAGACAATATTTTGCCAAATGCTGCCTTCTGAAGGAGGTGCTCACAGATCGATTTCTCATTCTAGAAAAATATCATCTTACTATGATCATGATTTAAGTCGCTCTGCTTTAGCAGGGATGCAGGTTATCCATTTTTGCAAGAAAGGTTATTTCATTGCTTATGTCTTTATGTGGTTGGGCTCTCTCAAGCAACAGGAAATACACATTTCGGCAGGAAATCGCACAGCTTTCAGCAGTGATGTCCAACAGGCTATCATTGAACCCAGCAAAATAGGATAGGGATGCTAGGTAAAACAATTGTTCATGCAAATGTATCTTCAGCTCTATATTCTTTTTGTTACAGAATGTTGAATTCTCTTTTAATTATGTGTTCTCCTTGCGGACGTTCTTTCCTATGGATCATCTCAGCTTTGAATAAATATCTATTATGTTCTCTGAGGAATAAGAGCCCTATCGTGCGACTTCTCATGTGTTGTTCCTTTGTTGTTATTATGGTAGTCTGTATGTAGGAACCCAGTTTGTTGTTTGGTTTATCTATACAAGAGAACATGGTTGCCATACATTTTAAATTACAGAACATGTTACGCTTATGGGTTACAATATATAGGTAAAGTGTGTATCCTTTGTGACAAAGATTTCTGTGAATTTTGCCATCTTTTGTTCGGACTACTCGGTCACGCTAACAAAATGCTAGAAGAGTAATGCTTCGTATGATCGGCAGGCATGCTCGCCTGAATTGTGTGACATGCTTCCTTGCAATAGAGGACTTTTTTATACACTTGAAAAGTAGCTTATAAAATCGAAAAAAGAGTTTGCTAATTGATTTATAAAGGACTTTGTGCATTCAGAGTTTGACATTGATAGACAATGGTGGAATGACCACGATCACTCTACTTTGTCGCTTCATCTTGCAGTACAATAATGATATGCCAAATTATTAGCATTGCGGATTTGGAATAAAGAATTTTAGGTGCCATTTATTTCTTTCTACATTAGTATTTGCTATAAACATTCCCTTGATTCTTAAGGTATTTAGATCAGTAGTTGTTCTAATTGTACGGTCCTTTCATTTCTAGAATTATCTCTTCCCTGCATTTATTTTAGAATAAATAGCTCTTACAGTTTATGGTTTTTTGCCAAATGGATCCTCCTACTATATATGCATGTCTTATTCAGAACATCTACAGTGGATTGTCATGAGCATATGCCATCGTTTCATCTTATCTGGTTGTGTACAAATTTATCATAATATTTCCCTTTATGGTGCATATTTAATTTAGTCCAGTTTAGTCCTCACATATGGTTCATTTTCTTGTTCATCAAATTTGCGACCATAAGTGCCGGTGATTTCTATACATGCACTGAACCAACTAAAGCTAACATTGATTCTGTAGCTTATTCCTAGGTAAGAATAATGTGCGCTCATCTTTGCATAGTTTTTATATAGTTATAAGTTTGTAATGTACATGACCAAGTGGGGCCACATGGCTCACCAAATAGTATTTGTTGTGCTTTGGACTATTATTTATACAAAAGTTTCATTTGTATTGATCTGAACAGAAAGGTCACCATTGCATTTTGGTTCCGTATATGTAGTACTTTCACTATTCTTTTTTCCTGTACAAATATACACGGCGCAAGCATTGGGAGTATCAAATGCACCAAGGGTTGAAGGAGCTCACCCATCCAGTGAGAGCAATGCAGCTTTCCACATGCCGTTCATTAATCTATCTGCTTTAGTTGCAACTTGCAAAAGATAGTCCATCCTTTAATTGTATTGCCGATGTCACTTACACATGTAACTAAGAGAAAATAGGGCTTTGCAAGGATGTCACACTACTATCATTTCCATGTGTTCTGCCGAGAAGCTTTGTCTAGATTAGTATAGTGATCAGGTCCATGCATGGAATGCCATTTGTTTCCACTTTCCTTGCAAGGTCACCTCTCGGCACATTCATTGTCATGAAAAGCTTATGTTGTAAATTTATGATCCAATTTATGAGATACTAGAAAAAACTTTGTAAACATAGAAGTAAGAGGATGGTCAATATGACCTGGAAAATATACAAGATGATACATATATAAAATAATAAATATTGGTGTATGTTCATATTTTCTTTACTGAAAATAGGAATTTAGTTCTTCCATGTCTATCTATTTGTAAAATTACTATCACTCTATTGGAAAAATAGACGGGCGTAGCAACGCGCGCTAATCATGATCTAGTATGAACTGTAACTAAACATATTTAGAGCAGATAGTATAGCAGGTGGCACATATGAGTCTAACATATCTAGGGCAAATACTAGAACCAAGAACTGTAGCAGGACTTCTAACAGAAAGGAGAAGAACACATACGGCACAGCAGCAGCAGAAGCGCTGGACTTGGGATCGGTGTCCTCGCCTGCCATGTCGTCGAGGAGATCGTGGACGTCGGGGAAGTAGTCGTCGGCGACCGGATCGTCCGTGATGAAGCAGCCAGTAGTCGCGCTAAGCGCTCCCCAAAAACCTTATCACCCTTCTCCCGTACAGGACTCAAAAGGTGCGGTCTCGGAGGCCTACTGTCCCGACGTACGGTGCACGCCGCAAGCCGGGATGAGGAAGACAGCAGCAACGCAGAGATTGGAACTGTGTGGCGAGAGGAAGAGGACCTTCTGATGTGTCTCTCTGGAGAGGAGCGACCTCTCTTATATAGGCACAGGAGAGGGATAAGAACAGGCTGCGACGGGAGGTGAAGCAACGGAGGGAGGCGAAGTGAACAGGCAGCACGCGAAGGGTGCGCCGTTCGTATTAATTATCCACTACCGCAAAACTTTTTAGCTCCCAAGTGACCTGTCGTATACCCGTAGTGCGTGACAAAAATTAGACATCGGCTCGTTCCCGCAACCCGCGTCGCGTCGAGGCGAGGCGAGGCGAGGCGTGGCGAGGCGGGCGGCGGAGGAGGAGCGCGCGTGGATGTCCCTCTTGTTCTCATGCTCATACAAGTGGGGAAAGAGCCTCCCTTATAAGGAGGTCCAACTCCCACTCAACTAGCAATGTGGGACTAAACATTAGTAGTATCCATTGCCTTGCACAAATGGGCTAAGTGGGCCTCTAGATTTATTAGGAATTTCTGAAATAGTTATTGGGCTGCCCCCAAATAGACTAAATTCCAGCAATCCCCCATCAGATCTCAGAGGCACACAGAAATTTGTCTTTGGTTCCAAGACACTGTTTTATATACCGGTACTGCAGTGGAGACTGTTAAGTTGAACTTCCACCTAGAACTCTATGCTACACTAGTAAGCAACTTGAACAGTGGACTGGGTCTTGAGCTGCAAGTTTTCTGCGAATCTAGCTTCACATAAAGCCTTGACCGATACGTGGCTATCGTGGGTCTTCCCCGCGGGTGGAGCTTATGCGTCATACTCCGTGACCTTTCATGAGTTTATTAGAGAGAACCCTACTTTTATAGATTGCGACGTTTGACAATCAGACTCATATAGGTGTGTTCTTCAAAAGATGTTCTGCAGGACAACATCTTTGCTTCAAAGAGCCACTTAGAACACATTAAGATATACATCAACCTGCCATGCAGATTAGGAGAGTATTGCATCTTCATGGAGTGGTATTTTTAACAGTAAGGATACACTCCTCCAGTTGACCAACAGTTTGTCTTCGACATCTAATTCACGGGATCTCCGATCACAAAGAATAGGTTACCACTGTGAACAACTCATATTGTGGGTCTCATACCCATCTCCCTCGACGCATTATCTATCACATTACGTGATAGACCCTTAGTAAAAGGATCTGCCAGATTTTTAGACATTTGGATATAATCCAATGCAATAACTCCGGAGTTTCTCATTTTCCTGACAGACTTTAACCTTCTCTGAACGTGTCTTGATGACTTCATGTTATCCTTTGAGCTGCTCACTTTCGTGATCACAGTTTGATTGTCACAGTTCATAAGGATACCCGGTACAGGTTTCTCAACTACCGGCAAGTCATTCAAGAGCCGACGAAGCCAATCTGCTTCGACCGTAGCTGTATCTAGTGCTGTGAGTTCTGCTTCCATTGTTGACCTCGTTAAGATGGTCTGCTTGCAAGACTTTCAAGAAACAGCGCCACCTCCATGAGTGAATACATATCCGCTCGTGGCCTTTATCTCATCAGCATCTGAGATCCAGTTTGAGTCACTATACCCTTCAAGCACCTTTGGGTGCCCGGTGTAGTGAATTCTATAATTTGTAGTGCCTTTCAAATAACGCAAAACTCTCTCTAGAGCTTTCCAATGCACATCTCCTGGTTTTGAGACAAACCGGCTCAGCTTGCTAACAGCAAAAGAGATGTCAGGTCTTGTAGCACTGGCTAAGTACATAAGCGAGCCAATGATCTGAGAATATTTCAATTGGTCTCTAGCAATTCTCCGATTCTTTCGAAGCAACACACTAGCATCATATGGTGTTGGAGATGGCTTGCAGTCACTGTAGCCAAAGCGACTCAAGATCTTTTCCACATAGTGGGACTGAAGCAATGTAATCCCACCATTATCGTCTCTCGACAACTTGATGTTCATAATGACATCAGCCACTCCTAAATCCTTCATCTCAAAACAACGAGATAGGAAATCCTTGACCTCCTTAATAACATTCAGATTTGTTCTGAAAATCAGTATGTCATCAACATACAAGCAAAGCATAACTCCCTCGCCCCCACCATGGCGATAGTACACAAATTTGTCAGCTTCATTCACAACAAAGCCTGTAGCTGTTAAAGTTCTTTCGAACTTCTCATGCCACTGTTTGGGTGCTTTCTTGAGTCCATACAAAGACTTCAGCAACTTGCACACTTTCCCTTCCTGACCATCTATTACAAACCCATCTGGTTGTTTCATATAGATTTCCTCATCCAACTCTCCATTTAGGAAAGCAGTCTTAACATCCATTTGATGAACAAGAAGACCATGTGAGGCAGCTAGTGAAAGTAGAACTCGAATAGTGGTCAGTCGAGCCATAGGTGAGTAAGTATCAAAGAAATCTTCACCTTCCTTTTAGGTATAACCCTTAGCCACGACCCGAGCCTTGTACTTTTCGATAGTACCATCAGGCCTAAGCTTCTTCTTGAATACCCATTTGCATCCTATAGGTTTGCACCCATAAGGACGATCAGTTATCTCCCAAGTTTCATTCGCCAAGATGGAATCCATCTCGCTACGAACTGCTTCCTTCCAGTAGTCAGCATCTTCAGATGCATAGGCCTCTGAAATAGAACTGGGAGTGTCATCTATGAGATACACAAGAAAATCATCACCAAAGGACTTTGCAGTCCTCTGTCTCTTGCTCCTAATAGGAACTTCATTGTTCTCCTCCACAGGACTTTCAAAGTGTTCCATCGAAATGGCAGGTTCAGTAATTGTAACTGGTTCCTGATTCGATGAACTAGGCATCTCCTGATTATATGAGGTAGCACTATCCTTCATGGGAAAGATATCTTCAAAGAAAGTCGCATCATTCGACTCCATGATCGTACCGACATGCATGTCAGGTACCTCAGATTTTACAACCAAGAATCTATAGCCAATGCTATGAAAAGCATATCCCAGGAAAACACAATCCACAGTCTTTGGTCCAAGTTTCCGCTTCTTTGGAATTGGAACATTGACTTTCGCCAAACAACCCCATGTTCGCAGATAAGAGAGTTTTAACCTTTTCTTCTCCCATTCCTCGAATGGAGTTATCTCTTTGTTCTTTGTGGGAACTCGATTTAGGACATGACATGCTGTCAATATCGCCTCCCCCCACCATGCCTTGGAGAGACCCGATGTGTCTAACATGGCGTTAACCAAATCAGTTAGAGTATGGTTCTTTCTTTCGGCCACCCCATTTGACTGAGGTGAGTAGGGAGGCGTCCTCTCATGGATTATACCATGTTCCGCACAAAAAGCATCAAATTCATTGGAAAAATACTCTCCCCCACGGTCGGACCTAAGCCTCTTGATTTTCCGATCAAGTTGGTTTTCCACTTCAGCTTTATAGATCTTGAAAAAGTTCAAAGCCTCATTCTTAGATTTCAGAAGATACACACGACAGTATCTAGTGGAGTCGTCAATTAACGTCATGAAATATTTCTTTCCACCTTTTGTCAAAACACCATTCATTTCACATAGATCTGAATGTATAAGTTCTAGTGGAGCAAGATTTCTCGTCTCCGCAGTCACGTGAGACTTACGAAGTTGCTTAGCTTGCACACACACACTTGACACTTAGATCCCTTAACAATGGTGAAACTAGGGATTAAGTTCAACTTCGCTAGTCGCGACATGCAACCAAAGTTAACATGACAAAGACGTGAATGCCACACATTTGATTCACTATTGTTGCAAATATGATTAACAACTTTATTGCAAACGTCTGATAAGGATAAACGAAACAGGCCTCTTGACTCATAGCCTTTACCAACAAAGGTTCCATACTTGGATATTACAAATTTATTTGACTCAAAGACAAGCTTGTAGCCATCTCTACACAGAAGAGATCCGCTAACAAGATTTTTATTGACGGAGGGGACATAATGCATGTTCTTCAGCCGCACGATCTTCCCCGAATAAACTTTAGATCGACCGTGCCAACACCACGAACAGAAGCACTTGAACCGTTGCCCATCAGCACGGTTGAAGTCCCTGCGGTCTGATAAGACGAAAACATGGAAATATCACAGCATACATGCACATTAGCACCTGTGTCAATCAACCAATCAGGAAAATGACATACTGAAAGAATAGTGGGAAATATACCATACCCAGCATCCTTCATGTCAATGTCTCCGATGAAAACATTAGCGGTCTTGCCGCCTTTCTCAGGATGACGCTTGTCATAGCTATTGGGGCAACTAGGAGCCCAATGATCAGGATCTCCACACACATGACAAGCACCTTTCTTCTTGTCACTCTTCTTCTTGAAGTTCGTGTGTTGTACAACCTTGTTCTTCCCATCAAACTTTGCTTTACCATCAAGCTTGCCCTTGTTCTTGAACTTGTGGGACTGGAAGTTTTTCTTCTGTACCAGATTGGCACTAGATCCTCCCTCAATACCTCGAGCACGTGTGTCCTTTGCTCTCGCCTTTTCTTCCACATCAAGAGTACCAATGAGATCCGGGACGGAAAACTCCTGTCTCTTATGCTTCAGTAAGGTAGCAAAGTTCCTCCACGAAGGAGGAAGCTTAGTGATGATACCCCCGGCAACAAACTTGTCCGGTAGGATACAGTTGAAGTGCTCAAGTTCTCTAGCAAATGACTGTATCTCATGAGCCTGCTCAACCACGGAGCGCTCTTCAGTCATCCTGTAATCATAGAATTGCTCCATGATGTACAGCTCAGTGCCGGCATCCGAGACCCCAAACTTGGCCTCGAGTGCGTCCCACATATCTTTTCCATTGTCAATTGACGCATAAGCATCAACTATGTTCTCACCAAGAACACTCAAGAGAGCAGCCTTAAACAAGGTATCCATTTTCTGAAAAGCTTGTGCATGTTGGGCATCTTGCTCTCCTTCAGGTTTGCCAAGAGTGGCGTCATAGCAAATCATGGTTTGAAACCATAAGACTGCTCTCACGCGCCACCTCTTATAGTGGATACCCTCAAACATAGGAGGTCTCATGGAAGCAGCAAAACCATTCGAGGTAAATTGCCTATAATAAGGTTTTTGGATTGTTGGAAATATGAGCAATTTACCGGATGATTTTATTAACAGAAATAGTAGATAAAACATGGCTAGTATAGCAGTGATAAAATAAGCCATGCGATTTGACAAAGAGAAGGTAAACAACATGTTCATATATGAACTGTAACTAAACATATCTAGAGCAGATAGTATAGCAGGTGGCACATATGAGTCTAACATATCTAGGGTAAATACTAGAACCAAGAACTGTAGCAGGACTTCTAACAGAAAGGAGAAGGACACGTACGGCACAGCAGCAGCAGAAGCGCTGGACTTGGGATCGGTGTCCTCGCCTACCATGTCATCGAGGAGGTCGTGGACGTCGGGGAAGAAGTCATCATCGGGGAAGTAGTCGTCGGCGACCGGATCGTCCGTGATGAAGCTGCCAGTAGTCGCGCTGAGCGCTCCCCAAAAACCTTATCACCCTTCTCCCGTACAGGACTCAAAAGGTGTGGTCTCGGAGGCCTACTGTCCCGACGTGCGGTGCACGCCGCAAGACGGGATGAGGAAGACAGCAGCAGCGCAGAGATTGGAACTGTGTGGCGAGAGGAAGAGGTCCTTTTGATGTGTCTCTCTGGAGAGGAGCGACCTCTCTTATATAGGCACAGGAGAGGGATGCGAACAGGCTGCGACGGGAGGTGAAGCAACGGAGGGAGGCGAAGTGAATAGGCAGCACGCGAAGGGTGCGCCGTTCGTATTAATTATCCACTACCGCAAAACTTTTCAGCTCCCAAGTGACCTTTCGTATACCCGTAGTGCGTGACAAAAATTAGACATCGACTCGGCTCATTCCCGCAACCGCCGGCGCGGCGCGTCATGACGAGGCGTGACGAGGCGGGCGGCGGAGGAGGAGCGCGCGTGGATGTCCCTCTTGTTCTCATGCTCATACAAGTGGGGAAAGAGCCTCCCTTATAAGGAGGTCCAACTCCCACTCAACTAGCAATGTGGGACTAAACATTAGTAGTATCCCTTGCCTTGCACAAATGGGCTAAGTGGGCCTCTAGGATTTATTAGGAATTTCTGAAATAGTTATTGGGCTGCCCCCAAATAGACTAAATTCCAGCAGCTTTTCGGTTTTATCTATTACCTATTTTCTGTTTCTTCTAATTAGAGCAACTCTAGCAAACCCCGCATCCCGCCGGCCCGCAAAACGCGTTTGCAGTTCGTGCAAAACAGCTTTTGCGGGCTGGCTCGGGCTGGCACAGATGTAGACCCCCGAAACGGATCCGTAAAAAAGTATATTCACGGAATATATTTTTTTACGGGTCGGCTTTGGGGGGTCTGCTCTTTGCGCTGCTGCATCCCGCATATCATCAGCCCGCAAATATCAAATACAACATAATTCAACAATCGGAAACAAACTGAATTATTCCAATCAAACATAATACAATAAGCATCCGCATTACAAATAATTATTCAAATAACTGTAGCAAACTTAAATAGTGCAATACAAAATTTGTCATGAATACAAAAATAAGTCACTGTCCAGCCCTTTGCCAATGGTGCTCAATGAGATCTTCCTGAAGTTGAAAGTGGGTGTCTGCATTTTCAATCTCCTTGTATGTCCGAAGAAAAGCTCTAATGCGGTTTGGGTCTCTAGCTGGTTTGACACGGCTACCCACATTGTCATAAAAGAATTCTAAGTTCAATCCTCTCTCATCTTTAAGAATCATATTGTGCAGGATAACACAGCATGTTATTATGTTCTTCAAGGTTTTCTTATCCAAAAAACGAGCAGGACCACGGCCAATGACAAACCTAGATTGCAAAACACTGAATGCTCTTTCAGTGTCTTTTCGGGCTGCCTCTTGCATCCTTGCAAATTCACATTGTTTTTTGTTTTGGGTTCTTTGATGCTCTTGACAAATGTGCACCAAGAAGGATATATACCATCTGCAAGATAGTACCCCTTTGTGTATTCATGCCCATTGATAGTGTAGTTGCAAGCAGGAGCATCACCACTAGCAAGCCTCGCAAACAAATGTGACCGTTGCAACACATTGATTTCATTGAGAGTGCCTGTCATACCAAAAAAGTAATGCCAAATCCATAAATCCTCGGATGCTACGGCCTCTAACACAATTGTTGCATCACGAGACTTGCCACAATACATTCCTTGCCAAGCCTTGGGGCAATTTTTCCAATTCCAATGCATGCAATCAATGCTACCTAGCAAGCCAGGCCAACCTCTCCTCTCATTAGATGCCATCAATTTCTTTGTGTCATCTTCATTGAGCGCCCGAAGATACTCAGGACCGAAGACACGGATGATCTCTTTCGCAAATCTACGCACATACCAAATTGTGCTATCTTCACCAATGCGAAGATACTCAACGGCATAGTCAGCCGGAACGCCATATGCAATCACCCGCATAGCTGCGGAGATTTTTTGATATGCACTAAATCCCTTTAAGGCTGCGGCATTCCTTCTTTGAGTAAAATACTGGCAATTTGTCTTGCAAGCTTCAACAATTTTCACAAAGAGGGATCGGCGCATTCGGTACCTTCTTTGGAAGAGGTGCGGAGGATATGTAGGATTCTCAGCGAAATAGTCTTGCATCAACATCTCGTTCCCAAGATGGTGATTCCGAGTAATGCACAAACGCCCGACAGTCGATCCTCGCCTCCTCTTCCGGTGCTCGTCTTCATGCTCCTTCACGGCAAGCGCCATGACAAATGTTTGCTGCAGGAAGTTCGCAAACATGCTCTCAACGTCCGAGTCATCCGAATCGGACGAATCGGATAGCAAGAACTTCTCGCACGGGGTCAACTCCATCTACACGCACACCGACGCGTCAATCTACTACGCAGCTCGCAAAAATCACAAAAAAGGGACTAACCGGTGGCGGGTGATCCCGGGCGGCAACGAGGGGGTGCGCTTGAAGGAAATATGCCCTAGAGGCAATAATAAAGTTATTATTTATTTCCTTATTTCATGATAAATGTTTATTATTCATGCTAGAATTGTATTAACCGGAAACATGATACATGTGTGAATACATAGACAAACATAACGTCACTAGTATGCCTCTACTTGACTAGCTCATTAATCAAAGATGGTTATGTTTCCTAACCATAGACATGTGTTGTCATTTGATTAATGGGATCACATCATTAGGAGAATGATGTGATTGACATGACCCATTCCGTTAGCCTAGCTCTTGATCATTTAGTATATTGCTATTGCTTTCTTCATGACTTATACATGTTCCTGTAACTATGAGATTATGCAACTCCCGTTTACCGGAGGAACACTTTGGGTGCTACCAAACGTCACAACGTAACTGGGTGATTATAAAGGAGTACTACATGTGTCTCCAAAGGTACATGTTGGGTTGGCGTATTTCGAGATTAGGTTTTGTCACTACGATTGTCGGAGAGGTATCTCTGGGCCCTCTCGGTAATGCACATCACTATAAGCCTTGCAAGCAATGTGACTAATGAGTTAGTTACGGAATGATGCATTACGTAACGACTAAAGAGACTTGCCGGTAACGAGATTGAACTAGGTATTGGATACCGACGATCGAATCTCGGGCAAGTAACATACCGATGACAAAGGGAACAACGTATGTTGTTATGCGGTTTGACCGATAAAGATCTTCATAGAATATGTAGGAGCCAATATGGGCATCCAGGTTCTGCTATTGGTTATTGACCGAGAATAGTTCTAGGTCATGTCTACATAGTTCTCGAAACCGTAGGATCCGCACGCTTAAGGTTTCAATGACAGTTATATTATGAGTTTATGAGTTTTGATGTACCGAAGGAGTTCGGAGTCCCGGATGAGATCGGGGACATGACGAGGAGTCTCGAAATGGTCGAGACGTAAAGATCGATATATTGGACGACTATATTCGGAGTTCGGAAAGGTTCCGAGTGATTCGGGTATTTTTCGAAGTACCGGAGAGTTACGGGAATTCGCCGGGGAGTATATGAGCCTTATTGGGCCATACGGGAATAGAAGAGAGAGGCCAAAAGGAAGGAGGCCTGCGCCCCCCTTCTGGTCCGAATTGGACAAGGGGCGCAGCCCCCCTTTCTTTCTTCCTCTCCCCCTCTTTCCCCTTCTCCTACTCCGACAAGGGAGGTGGAATCCTACTAGGACTAGGGAGTCCTAGTAGGACTTCACACTTGGCGCGCACCCTCCTAGGGCCGGCCTCCTCCCCCCTTGCTCCTTTATATACGGGGCAGGGGGACACCCCATGACACACAAGTTGATCTACTAATCGTTCCTTAGCCGTGTGCGGTGCCCCCTCCACCATATTCCACCTCGGTCATATCGTCGCGGAGTTTAGGCGAAGCCCTGCGCCGGTAGAACATCATCATCGTCACCACACCGTCGTGCTGACGGAACTCATCTCCGGAGCTTTGCTGGATCGGAGCCCGGAGATCGTCATCGAGCTGAACGTGTGCTGAACTCGGAGGTGCCGTACGTTCGGTGCTTGGATCGGTCGGATCGTGAAGACGTATGACAACATCAACCGCGTTGTGCTAACGCTTACGGTCTACAAGGGTACGTAGACAACACTCTCCCCTCTCGTTGCTATGCCATCACCATGATCTTGCGTGTGCATAGAAAAAATTGGGGAAATTACTACGTTCCCCAACAGTGGCATCAGAGCCTAGGTTTTATGCGTTGATGTTATATGCACGAGTAGAACACAAGTGAGTTATGGGCGATACAAGTCATACTGCTTACCAGCATGTCATACTTTGGTTCGACGGTATTGTTGGATGAAGCGGCCCAGACCGACATTACGCGTACGCTTACGCGAGACTGGTTTTACCGCCGTGCTTTGCACACAGGTGACTAGCGGGTGTCAGTTTCTCCAACTTTAGTTGAACCGAGTGTGGCTACGCCCGGTCCTTGCGAAGTTTAAAACAACACCAACTTGACAAACTATGGTTGTGGTTTTGATGCGTAGGTAAGAACGGTTCTTGCTCAGCCTGTAGCAACCACGTAAAACTTGCAACAACAAAGTAGAGGACGTCTAACTTGTTTTTGCAGGGCATGTTGTCATGTGATATGGTCAAGACGTGATGAGATATAAGTTGTTGTATGAGATGATCATGTTTTGTTGAATTTATCGGCAACTAGCAATAGCCTTATGGTTGTCTCTTTATTGCATAAGATGCAAGCGCCAAATAATTGCTTTACTTTATCGCTGTGCGATAGCAATAGTTGCAAGAGCAATAGTTGGCGAGACGACCATGTGACGACACATTGATATAGATCAAGATGATGAAGATCATGGTGTCATGCCGGTGACGATAGAGATATGACAGTACTTTGGAGATGGAGATCAAAGGCGCAAGATGATCATGGCCATATCATATCACATATTTTGATTGCATATGATGTTTATCTGTTATACATCTTATTCTGTTTTGTTTGACGGTAGCATTTTAAGATGATCTCTCACTAATTATCAAGAAGTGTTCTCCCTGAGTATGCACCGTTGCGAAAGTTCTTCATGCTGAGACACCACGTGATGATCGGGTGTGATAGGCTCTACGTTCAAATACAACGGGTGCAAAACAGTTGCACACGCGGAATACTCAGGTTAAACTTGACGAGCCTAGCATATACAGATATGGCCTCGGAACACGAAGACCGAAAGGTCGAGCGTGAATCATATAGTAGATATGATCAACATAGTGATGTTCACCATTGAAAATTACTCCATCTCACGTGATGATCGGACATGGTTTAGTTGATTTGGATCACGTGATCACTTAGATGACTAGAGAGATGTCTGTCTAAGTGGGAGTTCTTAAGTAATATGATTAATTGAACTTAAATTTATCATGAACTTAGTCCTGGTAGTATTTTGCAAATTATGTTGTAGATCAATAGCTCGCGTTGTTGCTTTCATATATTTATTTTGATATGTTCTTAGAGAAAACTGTGTTGAAAGATGTTAGTAGCAGTGATGCGGATTGGATCCGTGATCTGAGGTTTATCCTCATTGCTGCACAGAAGAATTATGTCCTTAATGCACCGCTAGGTGACAGACCTATTGCAGGAGCAGATGCAGACGTTATGAACGTTTGGCTAGCTCAATATGATGACTACTTGATAGTTTAGTGCACCATGCTTAACGGCTTAGAGTCGGGACTTCAAAGACGTTTTGAACGTCATGGACCATATGAGATGTTCCAGGAATTGAAGTTAATATTTCAAGCAAATACCCGAGTTGAGAGATATGAAGTCTCCAACAAGTTCTATAGCTAAAGGATGGAGGAGAATCGCTCAACTAGTGAGCAAGTGCTCAGATTGTCTGGGTACTACAATCGCTTGAATCAAGTGGGAGTTAATCTTCCAGATAAGATAGTGATTGACAGAATTCTCTAGTCACCATCACCAAGTTAGTAGAACTTCGTGATGAACTATAGTATGCAAAGGATGACGAAAATGATTCCCGAGCTCTTCGTGATGCTGAAATCGACGAAGGTAGAAATCAAGAAAGAGCATCAAGTGTTGATGATTGACAAGACCACTAGTTTCAAGAAAAGGGCAAAGGGAAAGAAAGGGAAACTTCAAGTAGAATGGCAAACAAGTTGTCACTCCCATCAAGAAGACCAAAGTTGGACCAAAGCCTGAAACTGAGTGTTTACACTGCAAAGGAAATGGTCACTGGAAGCGGAAATGCCCTGAATATTTGGTGGATAAGAAGGATGGCAAAGTGAACAAGGGTATATTTGATATACAAATTATTGATGTGTGCCTTACTAGTGTTTATAGTAGCCCCTGAGTATTTGATACTTGTTCGGTTGCTAAAATTAGTAACTCGAAACAGGAGTTACAGAATAAACAGAGACTAGTTGAAGGGGAACCGACAATGAGTGTTGGAAGTAGTTCCAAGATTGATATGATCATCATGGCACACTCCCTATACTTTCGGGATTAGTGTTAAACCTAAATAAATGTTATTTGGCGTTTGCGTTGAGCATGAATATGATTTGATCATGTTTATTGCGATACGGTTATTCATTTAAAATTAGAGAATAATTGTTGTTCTGTTTACATGAATAATACCTTCAATGGTCATACACCCAATGAACATAGTTTGTTGGATCTCGATCGTAGTGATACACATATTCATAATATTGATGCCAAAAGATGAAAAGTTAATAATGATAGTGCAACTTATTTGTGGCACTGCCGTTTGGGTCATATCGGTGTAAAGCGCATGAAGAAACTCCATAAAGATGGATTTTTGGAATCACTTGGTTATGAATCATTTGATGCTTGCGAACTGTGCCTTTTGGGCAAGATGACTAAAACTCCGTTCTCCGGAACAATGGAAAAAGCTACTGACTTATTGGAAATAATACATAACGATGTATACGATCCAGTGAGTGTTGATGCTCGTGGCAAGTATCGTTATTTTCTGACCTTCACAAGATGATTTGAGCAGATATGGGTATATCTCCTTGATGAAACATAAGTCTGAAATAGTTGAAAGGTTCAAAGAATTTCAGAGTGAAGTGGAAAAATCATCGCAAGTTTCTGCGATCTGATCGCATAGACGAATATTTGAGTTACGAGTTTGGTCTTCAATTAAAACTATGTGGAATAGTTTCACAGCTCACGCCACCTGGAACACCACAACGTTATGGTGTGTCCGAACGTCGTAACCGCACTTTATTGGATATGGCGCTATCTATGATGTCTCTTACTGATTTACCACTATTGTTTTGGGGTTATGCATTAGAGACAGCTGCATTCACGTTAAAAGGGCACCATCTAAATCCGTTGAGACGACACCATATGAACTGTGGTTTAGCAAGAAACCCAAGATGTCGTTTCTTAAAGTTTGGGGCTGCGATGCTTATGTGAAAAGTTTCATCCTGATAAGTTCAAACCCAAATCGGAGAAGTGCGTCTTCATAGAATACCCAAAGGAAATTGTTGGGTACACCTTCTATCACAGATCCGAAGGCAAGATATTCGTTGCTAAAAATGGATCCTTTCTAGAGAAGGAGTTTCTCTCGAAAGAAGTGAGTGGGAGGAAAGTAGAACTTGATGAGGTAACTGTACCTTCTCCCAAATTGGAAAATAGTTCATCACTGAAATCAGTTCCAGTGATTCCTACACCAATTAGTGAGGAAGCTAATGATGATGATCATGAAACTTCAGACCAAGTTACTACAGAACCTCGTAGGTCCTCCAGAGTACGGTCCGCACTAGAGTGGTACGGTAATCCTGTTCTGGAAGTCATGTTACTAGACCATGATGAACCTACGAACTATGAGGAAGCGATGATGAGCCCAGATTCCGTGAAATGGCTTGAGGCCATAAAATCTGAGATATGATCCATGTATGAGAACAAAGTATGGACTTTGATTGACTTGCTCGATGATCAGCGAGCCATGTTAAATAAATGGATCTTCAAGAGGAAGACGGACACTGATAGTAGTGTTACTATCCACTAAGCTCGACTTGTTGCAAAAGGTTTTCAACAAGTTCAAGGGGTTGAATACGATGAGATTTTCTCACTCGTATCGATGCTTAAGTCTGTCCGAATCATGTTAGCAATTGCCACATTTTATGAAATCTGGCAAATGGATGTCAAAACTGCATTCCTTAATGGATTTATTAAAGAAGAGTTGTATATGATACAATCAGAAGGTTTTGTCAATCCTGAAGATGCTAACAAAGTGTGCAAGCTCCAGCAATCCATCAATGGACTGGTGCAAGCATCTCGGAGTTGGAATATACGCTTTGATGAGTGGATCAAAGCATATGGTTTTATACAGACTTTTGGAAAGGCCTGTATTTACAAGAAAGTGAGTGGGAGCACTACAGCCTTTCTGATAAGTATATGTGAATGACATATTGTTGATCGGAAATAATGTAGAATTATTCTGCAAAGCATAAAGGTGTGTTTGAAAGAAGTTCTTTAAAAGAAAGACTTCAATAAAGCTACTTACATATTGAGCATCAAGATCTATTAAGATAGATCAAGACGCTTGATAAGATTTTCAATGAGTACATACCTTGACAAGATTTTGAAGTAGTTCAAAATGGAACAGTCAAAGAAAGAGTTCTTGACTGTGTTGCAAAGGTATGAAATTGAGTAAGACTCAAATCCCGACCACAGCAAAGAATAGAAAGAGAATGAAAAGTCATTCCCTATGCCTCAGTCATAGGTTCTATAAAGTATGCTATGCTGTGAACCAGACCTATTGTATACCTTGCTCTGAGTTTGATAAAGGAATACAATTTTGATCTAAGAGTAGATCACTGGACAGCGGTCAAGAATATCCTTAGTGAGGACTAAGGAGATGTTTCTCGATTATGGAGGTGATAAAAGAGCCCGTCATAAAAAGTTACAACAATGCAAGCTTTTACACCGATCCAGATGACTCTAAAGTCTCAATCTGGATACATATTGAAAGTGGGAGCAATTAGCTAGAGTAGCTCCGTGCAGAGCATTGTAGACATAGAATATTTGCAAAAGACATACTGCTCTGAATGCGACAGACCCGTTGACTAAGCTTCTCTCATGAGAAAAACATGATCACACCTCAGTACTCTTTGGGTGTTAATCACATAGCGATGTGAACTAGATTATTGACTCTAGTAAACCTTTTGGGTGTTGGTCACATGACGATGTGAACTATGGGTGTTAATCATATACAAATATGAATATTGGTGTTAAATCACATGGCGATGTGAACTAGATTATTGACTCTAGTGCAAGTGGGAGACTGAAGGAAATATGCCCTAGAGGCAATAATAAAATTATTATTTATTTCCTTATTTCATGATAAATGTTTATTATTCATGCTAGAATTGTATTAATCGGAAACATGATACATGTGTGAATACATAGACAAACATAACGTCACTAGTATGCCTCTACTTGACTAGCTCATTAATCAAAGATGGTTATGTTTCCTAACCATAGACATGTGCTTTCATTTAATTAATGGGATCACATCATTAGGAGAATTATGTGATTGACATGACCCATTCCGTTAGCCTAGCTCTTGATCGTTTAGTATATTGCTATTGCTTTCTTCATGACTTATACATGTTCCTGTAACTATGAGATTATGCAACTCCCGTTTACCGGAGGAACACTTTGGGTGCTACCAAACGTCACAACGTAACTGGGTGATTATAAAGGAGTACTACATGTGTCTCCAAAGGTACATGTTGGGTTGGCGTATTTCGAGATTAGGTTTTGTCACTCCGATTGTCGGAGAGGTATCTCTGGGCCCTCTTGGTAATGCACATCACTATAAGCCTTGCAAGCAATGTGACTAATGAGTTAGTTACGGAATGATGCATTATGTAACGAGTAAAGAGACTTGCCGGTAACGAGATTGAACTAGGTATTGGATACCGACGATCGAATCTCGGGCAAGTAACATACCGATGACAAAGGGAACAACGTATGTTGTTATGCGGTTTGACCGATAAAGATCTTCGTAGAATATGTAGGAACCAATATGGGCATCCAGGTTCCGCTATTGGTTATTGACCGAGAATAGTTCTAGGTCATGTCTACATAGTTCTCGAACCCGTAGGGTCCGCACGCTTAAGGTTTCGATGACAGTTATATTATGAGTTTATGAGTTTTGATGTACCGAAGGAGTTCGGAGTCCCGGATGAGATCGGGGACATGACGAGGAGTCTCGAAATGGTCGAGACGTAAAGATCGATATATTGGACGACTATATTCAGAGTTCGGAAAGGTTCCGAGTGATTCGGGTATTTTTCGGAGTACCAGAGAGTTACGGGAATTCGCCGGGGAGTATATGGGCCTTATTGGGCCATACGGGAATAGAAGAGAGAGGCCAAAAGGAAGGAGGCCTGCGCCCCCCCCCTCTGGTCCGAATTGGACAAGGGCGCAGCCCCCCTTTCCTTCTTCCTCTCCCCCTCTTTCCCCTTCTTCTACTCCAACAAGGGAGGTGGAATCCTACTAGGACTAGGGAGTCCTAGTAGGACTCCACACTTGGCACGCACCCTCCTAGGGCCGGCCTCCTCCCCTCTTGCTCCTTTATATAAGGGGGCAGGAGGACACCCCATGACACACAAGTTGATCTACGGATCGTTCCTTAGCCGTGTGCGGTGCCCCTCCACCATATTCCACCTCGGTCATATCGTCGCGGAGTTTAGGCAAAGCCCTGCGCCGGTAGAACATCATCATCGTCACCACGCCATCGTGCTGACGGAACTCATCTCCGGAGCTTTGCTGGATCGGAGCCCGGAGATCGTCATCGAGCTGAACGTGTGCTGAACTCGGAGGTGCCGTACGTTCGGTGCTTGGATCGGTCGGATCGTGAAGACGTACGACTACATCAACAGCGTTGTGCTAACGCTTCCGCTTACGGTCTATGAGGGTACGTGGACAACACTCTCCCCTCTCGTTGCTATGCCATCACCATGATCTTGCGTGTGCGTAGGAAAATTGGGGAAATTACTACGTTCCCCAACAGCGCTCGACCGTGGTCGATCCCCGACGGCGGCGGCGACGGGGGGCGGCTCTTCTCGCCGGATCCGGAGGGGCGGTGCAGCGGCTCGGCGCGGGAGGGTGTGGGGCGGCCTCGGGGCGCGATTCCACCGCAGATATGGCCGGAATCGCCGGCGGCGGGCGGGACGGAAGCAAAGGATGGGCGGCGGCGGAAGAAGGGGGAAAGCGCGCGGGCTGAAATGTCCCTCCCGCCAACTGCTTCTCTCCGATGAAGGGCACAACAGCCGCGAGGGGGAAACCCGCATTTTTCTGGGTTGGGGTGGGGAATTTGCCGCGCCCCCCAAGATTTTATGCGGGCCGGGGCGGGATGCGGCGTCTGGTCAGGCAGGCTTTCCGGCCCGTACCTGCATTTTGGCGGTTATTTTGCGGGTCGGGGCCGGATGCGGGGTCTGCTAGAGTTGCTCTTACAGCGCAAACGAATTGTATAGTTATATTGTCCACAGGTAAGTCGTTGCTTGCTTATATATTTCCATTTGGTCTTAGAAAAATAAATAAAGCTTAATTCATGTAAATATTGCTCAACACTTATGACTAAATAGTTAGCTGACTATGTTTTCTTAGTGTTCATAACAAAGCAACATCAAAGAAAATGGACACCTTATCTGGCGATCAGTCGCTGGGAGGGGCCTCCCATTGACGCATTCGTTTGCCGGGGGGGGGGGGGGGGGGGGTCCTCCCAGCGAATTGTTGCTAGCATATCCTTGTTCGCCAGCGGGGGGCCATGGCGAAATGGTTTTTCTTTTCGGAAAAGCCATAAAAAGCAGAAAAAATAATATAAATGCCACAAAACTTGCCATGTTCCTAGACATCACCCAAAAAATCTTGTCTGTAAAAAAATGGTCAGCAAAAAAATGTCATCTCTCAATAAGAAAAAGTGTCATCTTCTAAAATAATAAAAAATGGCATCCTCAGAATAATAAAAATGCCATGCTATTATAAATAAAAAATGACATGCTCTTATTAATGTATGACATGACATTAAAAATAAAAAATGACATCCTCTCACTATTAAAAATGTGATGCTATTATATACAAAAAATTTCATGCCCTTACTAATAAAAACTGCTATGCAATTAAAATAAAAAATGTCATCCTATGACTATTAAAAATTTCATCCTATTATAAACAAAAAAAATGCTCTTATTTATAAAAAATGCTATGCCAATTAAAAATAGAAGATGCCATCCTCTCACTATTAAAAATCCCATCCTAATATAAACAAAAACTGTCACGCTCTTATTAATAAAAACTGCTATGCCATTAAAAATAAAAGATGCCATCCTCTCACTATTAAAAATGCCATAGTCTTAATGATAAAAAAATGCCATCATCATAATAATAAAAAGGACATGCTCTTATTAGTAAAAACTACAATATCGGTAAAACAAAACTGTCAACTGTCATCCTCTCAATAATAAAAATGTCACCCTCTTATAATAAAAAATGTCATCCTCTTAAAATAAAACTGCCCCGTGAGAAAGTTTTAAAAAATATTATTTTTGGGATGAATTAAAAAACTTAAAAAATGCCATGTTGTATATAAATATACATTTTAAGAGAAATTTTCGCAAGCCCGCTCTCGAGCCCAGTGGTTAGAGTACCACGCTCGACGCGAGAGGTCGGGAATCCGAATCCTCCCCTGTGCCGGTGTTATGTATCTTTGAAAGAAAATAAAACAAGAGTTCGCCAGGAAAATCCAGACAACGAATGTGTTACACATTTTTGGAGAAAGGAAAAAAAAGAGTTGGCCAGGAAAAGCCAGACAGCGAACGCCTCCAGCCATCCGACGTGGTGTTGCCCCATGTGTTGGAATGCGTGGGACGGTGTATAGGGCATTCGCTAGGGTCGCCCTCCTGGCGAACATTCGCCGGTTATAATTTTGGAAGAAGATTTCATCACGTCATGCTCATAACTAGGCGGATCGAGCCGTAGTATCCGTTGGTGTATGTTGTTACATGTGTCCAATAGGCAACATATATAACTTTCCTTTTAATGATATTGGATGGAGAGGATGGGAGGCTCCATGTCGAGATATGCCCAAAACCGAACGTGTTCCAGCGAACCAGCTCCGCGTGCAGAGACGGCATGGCTTCGGATAAATGGCCGGACGGAGGTTGCTATTCGACGACGACGACGACGACAACATGGATAGGTTTCTCACTTGTTTTGGAGATGGGTCGATCTCTGGCCGCATCACACGATTCGGCTCGTCAATGATTTTTTTTTCTTGAGTAAAGACAACGAATTAATTAATAAATAAATAAAAGAAGAAATGAGGGGCCTAATCTACAGCACCCACTCCCTAATGGGCCTACCATCTGGCCCGTCCAACATTCTCTCTCTCTCTCTCTCAGGAGCGTGCTCTCTGTGATTAGGACGAGAAAAAAAAGAAAAAAGAGGTGCGTGGGTAGGAGAAAAAAGAAAAGAAAGAGCGGCCGCCGGCGAGAGAGGCGGAGGGGAGGGAAGAAAGGTGCGGCCTTTCTTGCCTAAAATTCCAGCGGCGGAGGCGAATCCAAGGAGGAGGAGGAGGGAGCCGCCCCTGCCCAGCTAAATCCTCGTCGTTCCTCTCCCCGATCGCCATTTCCCCCCTTCCGCGACAGAGATTCGTCCTCCGATGCAGGCCGCCGCCTCCTGGGGCAAGGGCCTCCCCGGCCTGCGGAGCCACCTCTGCGCCGCCGCGTCGTTCCACTCCACGCCCCCCTCCCCCGCCAAGTGGAAGGGCAAGTTCGGTTGCAAGGTCAATCTCCCCCCTCTTTCCCCATTTCCAGCTACTTGGATTTGGATTTTGCCTCAGTAGGTAGCTAGCTACCTGTGGTTAATCAGGGATGGAAAATACTGTTATTTTTCTTTCTTGTCCATACATACTGTCCAATTGCAAGCTGTAGTAGATTAGATGCACATTTCAGCAGATAGATGGTGCTGGCAGCTGCTGATTTCTTCTTCTGCAACAAATAGTTTTGAGTTCTGGGACTAAGCATCCGGGCACGAATTCTAGGTGGACGGGCACTTGAGTGCCAAAGTTTGGATCATGGACCACAAACTTCTTGATGATTGGTGTCGGCCGATGCATGGTTTCCAGTAGGATAAGCATGAACGACGAAGCTCCATGTGTTGTTAACTGCTACGCATCTGGGGTGTCCTTAACCAATTAACCTGCTGTGCTGTGATTTCAGTTCCCATTTCAACTAGTTCTAGCCTGTAAAGGACCCCCCGATACATGCACATTTGGCAATTAATTTGTTCTTGGTATCAGTAGGGTTATGCATATGCTTTACAAATAACAACATCGCTCCTGTTCAGTTTTTTTTTTCCATATATGTGTAGCTTGCATGCTGACACTACAATTCATTCTGCAGCATGAACATGGAGAACGGAAGCTATCCAAGGTATATGCCTTGACACATCTCTCTCTCTCAGCTGTAATCTGGACTGGTTGGGAACATGACCACCACCATTAATGTCATACATACTTGAAGCATAGTAGCTCAAATCAGCGGTTTAACTTCATGCCTGTTGTAGCTTGGAAGATAGTCAGTAACTACGGTCAGTATAGTAATAGCAGGGACTGCAAGTTAATTGCACTATGATAGTAAAGTGCATTTTATTTGATATTTTCCTCAGGGTGCTTGCATTCTCATACAATTGCATAGAGCTCTTGGTAATGGTTTTCTAGAAACTTGGTAGCATATAAGGTTTTATTTATAGCTAGATACCAGAATTTGATCTGTCAGAATGTAATTGAGCACCTCTAGCAGTGTTATGCAATTTTTTCATTGCCATGTGTTTAGTAGCCAAAGCAAACTCAATGAGTCAATTCATCACGCAGAAAGAAAACAGTTATAGGTTTGTACTTGATGCTTTATTTAGTAGCTGCCTTACCTTGGTTAGGTACTTAGGTAGCATTCGACAATTGTGATTTTTGAGATAGTTCTAATGGGTACTAGCTCTTCAACAGAAATATGAGCGATACGTTGTTCGTCAAAAACGAGCAGAAGGAAAGAAGGCCCTGCAAAATTACCTTCTGTATGGAAAGTCAACACCTCATATAGAGGTGAAATTTCTATTCGAGTCGTCATTTGAACATTCTTATCCTTCCTCGACTGGGATAACTAAGGCAAAAGTTTATTTCTGCAAGCATAAGAGTTGGCAGAAAACACACACCATCCATTTATTATTGCTTGTGTACCTGAAGCCTACAGTGCACTTGTATTCCTCTAGGATGGAAGTATGGGCAGCTTTGCTAATTCGCATGATATTCCACGATTCAAAACGTTCAGAAAAAAACAGGATCACAGTTCAACAAAACCTCGACAAGGAGTACACCATCAAAGAAAGGGTATGGTTCTATCTTAGCACAGTAGGTCCATGTTTTGCTCTGCTGCCTTGGGAATATCCATGTGGTTATCTAGCGTTTCATGGTCTGCTATTGCCTTTTCTGCATATCTTACATAGTTCCATCTGAGGATATGATTTATTTACATGGAGGAGTTCCGAGGGCAAACAAAACTTGTACAGCCTACAACTCAACTATATGAATTCTGATCCTTTCTGATGGCAGTGTTTGTGCTGGCTTAATGACAGTGTTTTGTTGAACTTTCATGGATTATATATAGCATGGATCTGTGATGCTGGCCATCCAGATCACTTCATTGAAGTAGCTATCACATCGTAATACTATGAAATTTTGACGAGGATGTTCTTTTTTGTAGACAAAAAGGACAAGGCGAAGTTCTACAACTTTTTCTACGAAACCCGTTATGTGAATCCTGAAAATATTTTTGAGACCATCTTTGGCGAGCATCACCAGAGTTTTACCTGGTCCCATGCTTCATGGGAGGGTTTTCACTTCAGGGCTTCATCGTTTGGATTCAGACGGGCTGGTGAATCACGAAGACAAAGAGTTGAAAGCGAGAGCGAAGACGAAAGCGACGACGACGACACGGGTGAGACAGCCGGCGTTGGCTCACATGCGCACAGGGTCACCCTTGGATTGCCACCTCGTGGTCCACTAACCCTAGATGATGTCAAAACAGCGTGAGATTCCGTTTCGTCCTGCCTCCTCAAATTGTTGTTTGTCTCTGCCACCGTTGCAAAATGTTGCTTACCACTCACTCCGCTGGTGTTTACCTGATTTACTCTGTGCAGCTTCCGCGCGTCTGCTCTGAGGTGGCACCCTGACAAGCACCCGGGCTCTTCACAGGTAACCGACCGACTCTGAGGTGGTTTCAAAGTTGAACCGACAACAGATGCAACACTAGTTCAGTGTTGGTCACCTATCAACTTGCGAAAACACATATGCTAACAGAGGACATGTCCATTCCCTGCATTTGTGTTGTGCACAGGCTGTAGCCGAGGAGAAGTTCAAGCTGTGCGTCAATGCATACAACTCGCTCTGCGCCGTCCTCAAGGCCGCGTGATAACCCTCTTCCTCCACGCGTGGTGTTCTGAAGCCTGTGAACGCTATCAGCACCTCCCTCGAGCGCGTGAATTTGGCAAGAAAACCGTTCCGTTCCATCTCTGGCAGGGAGTTGGGGCTCCTGAACTGGAACTAGAGCTCTCTTCCCCGCATCTGTTGTTTGTTCCTTTCTTCAGTATTCATTTTCTTTCACTAGAGATTTGAGCCAACAGAGCCAAGCTCCCAACAGCATGGAAGGAGATTATGTTGTAACATGTAGAAGCACAATCATATTTGCGTACCATTGCAAGCTGTAACAACAATGATGGTTATTTCATTTCATCTCGTATCTTGGTTTCGACAGGGGGAATAAAAGGAACTTGTCTGAATGCAACAATTAAGCAGCGAGATGAAGGCTTCCTTGTTAGTACTCTTAGATGTGATTCTTATCCTACTGTAGTGTACTACATTTTGAGTAGATAAGATCTCAGATAGTTGCACATTATACTGCTAGACTGCTAGTGCATGTGTGATGCGATGTGATTGAGATGGACAGTTGCGTTATGATGAATTGATTGATGATTAGGCCAGAGTGAAAGCAAAGCAGAGTTGGTCGCCATCATGAGCATGACACCAACGAAGATCTTTGACATTAATGAATGTTGGCAGGCAGGCAAGCAAGCAGATCTCACTCTTGTGCTGCTGTAGGACATTCTTTGGTGCTGCTTGCTAATGGTGGAACACAGCACAATCGATGCGATGTTACTAATCCTGAAGAAGAAGAAGAAGAAGAAGAAGCAGAGAGGAGGAGGAGGAGGTAATGGTGGTAGCTAGGCTAGGGGTAGGGGTGGGGCTAGAAGCAGAGGACTGCGACGGCGGCGGCGACGGAGAAGGCGAAGGTGGCGATGAGGAAGGCGAAGTGGATGGCCCAGCTGCGCTTGAACTTGGCGAGGTAGGTCTCGTGTGGCTCCTGGTAGGGCACCTCCACGTCGGCGGCCGCCACCACCTCCCCCGCCGACTTGAGCATCCGCAGCCGGTCCGCCGCCAGCGCCAGCGTCAGCTTGTGGCACCGCCGCTGGTACCTACATATGCAGTTCATTGTTACTCAACCAACCAGATCGAATCGAAATCGATTGTAGCACAAGAAAGAAGGAAGGAATGAACAAAGGACCTGAAGCCGTTGAGGCATCGGAGGTGGTGCGCGACGGCGGCGTAGAAGGCGAGGTGGGCGAGGGAGAGGAGCCCCGCGGGGGCCCAGAGGTGGCGGCACTGGAGGCGGCCCCCGCCGGCGACGGAGGAGAGGACGAGCGCGAGGAAGAGGAAGAAGGCGAGGAAGAGGCGCCAGAGCTCCTGCTTCTGCGCGTCGGCGCTGCGCTTCTTCTCCACCGTCTTGTCGAAGTGCAGCTGCACCACCGCCCCCAGCGCCTGCGCCGCCGCCTCCCGCGCCACCACGTCCACCGTCCCCCCTCCCGCGTAGGAGGAAGCCGCATCCCCCTCCCGCGGCATCGTCACCGTCACCAGCCGGTGCTGCTGCCCGTGCCCGTGCCGATCCATCTAGCTAGTGTCTGTGAGTTGACTCCAGAGGAGGGATTGGAGGGAGGGAGGAGTATTTTACTTGCTCGCGGCCGGAGCTCGGTACTGAGACTGAGACAGTGAAGTGAAGGTGGGGAGTGAGCAGTGGCACAGACAGACACAGAGTCCATGGCCATGGTGGATCATTGGATGCTTCTTCCACTGGACTGGAGCGTGAACAACCGTGGTGAGTATTTCATTTTTTATTTTAGGTAGTTGTCAAGTACAGTAATTACTCCAGAATATTACAGTAGACGGAGGAGATTAAAGGGACACGGAGGAGAGAAGATCCACGGAAGGGCAGCGTAGCAGAGATGGGATGGGATGGGATGGCACGTGGTGAACCATCTCTCCTCTGTGACTCTGAGCACTGAGAATGCATCCATCCATGTGTACAGTGGACGCTTGTGGCTCCTGCTTCATGGAAGGGCGTGTTTGGTTACATTGCCAAGGTCGGTTCGAGGGATGCAGGCAAAAAAACCCAGATGCACATAGTTTGGTTGCCTGCATGCATGTACCTAGTTGCATGAGGCAACCATTTTTTTGACCCGGCGTTTGGTTGCCCACATTGCATTAGGCGCACATATTGCTGAAATTTTAGATGGGCCTTAAGCCCATATAGCAATTTCTCTAAGGGCCCATGTTGGTTATTGGCACTAGGTGGAGGTGGGAAGTTTAGTCCCACCCCGGAAGTGGAAGAGGAGTCGGACCTCCTTATAAGGGTTGCTCTTCTACATGCTATTGGAGCTTGAGAAGAGAATAGGCCCTCGCCCGCTCCTCCTCCTCCGCCCGCCACGCCACACCACGTGTGCTGTCACGGACTCGGACGTGGGACGCGACTGCACCTATATAAGTGTACGGTGTCTCCTAACCCTAGCGCCACGATCAGATCACATCTGTTCCACGCGAACCGCCTATCGTCGTTCCTTTGTTGCTGCTGCCGCCAGTGACTCCACCCCGTCCGTCGACGGGAGAGAAGGTCTCCGAAACCCCGTCTCTCAGGTTCCTGTACGAGAGAGAGGCGATTAGGTTTTTGGGAAGCGACTACGCGACTGCTCGCTGTTCGTCTACTTCCTCTACGTCCGCGCATCTTCATCATCACCATGTCGCAGTCCGACCCCGACCGTCTCGCTGCCGAGAAACTTGAAGCTGACAAGAAGCCCGCCGAGGACGCTGCTGCCGCCGCGGCCTCTGTATGGCCTACTGTAGGGTATAACTCGTTTATCCTGCTCCTACCGTTTTCTGTTTTAGCCATGCTAGCGTTATACGTAGATATTTGTGCAATTAGCGTAGTATGTGCTTGCTTGACTGAATATCAGTATGCGTTTATTTATGTCAATGCTATGCTAGTTATATACTCGTGGATTAAATTAATCAAAAAATTGCCTATTTACTTAGAAATCCAAAAACCTATTATGTGTACGAATTTTTCGACAAGTGGCTTTGCCGCAGCACTGAAACCGGATAAGTTTACCGGTACGTATTTTAAGCGTTGGTAGACAAAGACCACTTTATGGCTCACGGCTATGAACGTGTTCTGGGTCACCGGTGTGTCCACGGGAACGATTGCTCCTGAACAGAAGAAGGCGTTCAGGGAGGCAACCACCGTGTTTCTCGGAGCAGCTCTTAGCGTGATTGGAGATAAATTGGTCGACGCATATTTACATGTGCATGTCGCCAAGGACTTGTGGGAGGCGCTCGAATCTAAGTTCGGGGCCGCTGATGCAGGGAGCGAGATATATATTATATAGCAGTTCCACGATTACAAGATGGTTGAGAACCGTCTTGTACTGGAGCAGGCTCATGAGATAATATGCATTGATAAGGAGCTTGAGCTTCTGAAGTGCGAGTTACCGGGCAAGTTTGTCGCGGGCTGCATAATCGCTAAGCTCCCGAATTCCTAGAGGAACTTTGCCACCACTCTGAAACATCAGAGGCGTGAATTCTCTGTGGAGGATGTCATTGGCCATCTGAGTGTTGAGCAGAATTCCAGGGCAAAGGACTCGCACGAAAAAGGGGCTGAAGGGACTTCTGTTGCCAACATGGTGAACCAGAGGAACTTCAACTCCCACAAGTTCAAGGGAAAGAACGGTGTCCAACAGAATACCGACTTCAAGAAGAAGGGTAAGAAGACCTTCAAGAAGAACAAGAAGGATGAGGGCTGCTTTACTTGTGGTTCGGTTGAACATTGGGCCAACAAGTGCCCAAAAAAGTTTAAGAAGTCAGGACAGGACTCCAAGTCCGTCAACATGATTGTGGGCAACAATGAGAATGGTGCATCTGGGTACGGTAATATATTTACTGTTTTTTCAGTGTTTCAGTCTACCGATTGGTGGGTGGATACAGGTGCAGGTGTTCATGTGTGTGCTGATATTTTATTGTTCTCTTCTTACCAGGTCACATGCCACGGGTCCATATTGATGGGGAATGGCGCGAGTGCTTCTGTTCATGGTGTTGGCACGGTCGATCTGAAGTTTACTTCGGGAAGGATCGTGCAGCTGAAGAACGTGCAGCATGTCCCCGCCATCAAGAAGAACCTCGTTAGTGGCTCCCTTCTATGTAGAGAAGGGTTTAAGTTGGTATTCGAGTCTAATAAATTAGTTGTTACTAAATATGGACTATTTGTTGGAAAAGGTTATGAAAGTGGAGGGATGTTCCTCCTTTCCCTCGCAGATTTCTATAATAAAGTCGTGAACCATATTCATTCGAGTGTTAATGAATCTGAAGTTTGGCATTCACGTCTTTGTCACATAAGTTTCGGTGTTATGACGCGGCTAGCTAAGTTGGATTTAATCCCGAGTTTCACTTTAGCCAAAGGTTCTAAGTGCCTTTCATGTGTGCAAGCTAAGCAACCTCGCCAGCCTCACAAGGCTCCGGAGGAGAGACACTTGGCACCATTAGAACTCATACATTCTGATCTTTGTGAGATGAATGGCGTGTTGACTAAAGGTGGAAAGAAATACTTCATGACATTGATAGATGATTCCACTAGATATTGCTATGTATATCTGTTAAATACTAAAGATGAGGCTCTACACTACTTTAAAATCTATAAGGTAGAAGTTGAGAATCAACTTGAAAAGAAATATAAACGAGTCCGGTCAGATCGTGGTGGAGAGTACTTCTCGAGTGAGTTTGATTCCTTTTGTGCGGAACACAACATTATTCATGAGAGGACGCCTCCCTATTCTCCCCAGTCAAACGGGGTTGCCAAGCGGAAAAACCGTACTCTAACTGGTTAACGCCATGTTAGATACATCGGGTTTATCCAAGGCATGGTGGGGGAAGGCTATATTCACGGCATGCCATGTCTTGAATAAAGTTCCGACAAAGGATAATGAGATCACTCCCTATGAGAAATGGGCAAAGAGAAGGACAACACTCTCGTACTTGCGTACTTGGGGCTATTTGGCGAAAGTCAACGTGCCGATCCCCAAAAAGCGTAAGCTTGGACCCAAGACCGTGGACTGCGTTAATTTGGGCTACGCTAAGAATAGCGTTGGCTATAGATTTCTAGTATTGAATTCTGAGGTACCTGACCAGAAGGTCGGTACAATTATGGAGTCTAAGGATGCTACATTCTTTGAGGATATTTTTCCTACGAGAGATATGCAAAGCACTTCTAGATGGGAATCTGAGGAGACTCCTGAGCCTGCCATTCCTATGGAATATTATGAACGAACACATGATGAAAATCCTGAGGAGGATGATGAGGAAACCCTTGGTAGGGACAAGAGACAAAGGACTGCAAAGACCTTTGGTGATGATTTCTTCGCGTACCTCGTGGATGATACTCCCACTTCTATTTCAGAAGCGCATGCCTCTCCAGAAGCTGACTACTGGAAGGATGCGGTCCGTAGCGAGATGGATTCCATCATGGCTAATGGGACATGGGAGATCACTGAGCGTCCCTATGGTTGCAAACCATTGGGATGTAAGTGGGTGTTCAAGAAGAAGCTTAGGCCCGATGGTACGATTGAAAAGTACAAGGCTAGGCTTGCGGCCAAGGGCTATGACCAGAAAGAAGAGGAAGATTTCTTTGATACTTATTCACATGTGGCTAGACTGACCACCATTCGAGTATTACTCTCGTTGGCAGCCTCACACGGTCTTCTCGTCCACCAGATGGATGTTAAGACGGCTTTTCTGAATGGAGAGCTAAATGAGGAAATCTACATGCAACAGCCAGATGGCTTTGTGATAGATGGTCAGGAAAGAAAGGTGTGTAGGTTGCTGAAATCTTTATATGGCCTAAAGCAAGCACCTAAGCAATGGCATGATAAGTGATAACCCACAAGTGTAGGGGATCGCAACAGCTTTCGAGGGTAAAGTATTCAACCCAAATTTATTGATTCGACACAAGGGGAGCCAAAGAATATTCTTGAGTATTAGCAGTTGAGTTGTCAATTCAACCACACCTGGATAACTTAGTATCTGCAGCAAAGTATTTAGTAGCAAAGTAATATGATAATAAAGGTAACGGTAGCAAAAGTAATGTTTTTGGGTTTTGTAGTGATTGTAACAATAGCAACAAAAAAGTAAATAAGCAAAGAACAATATGTGAAAAGCTCGTAGGCAATGGATCAGTGATGGATAATTATATCGGATGCGATTCCTCATGTAATTGCTATAACATAGGGTGACACAGAACTAGCTCCAGTTCATCAATGTAATGCAGGCATGTATTCCGTAAATAGTCATACGTGCTTATGGAAAAGAACTTGCATGACACCTTTTGTCCTACCCTCCCGTGGCAGCGGGGTCCTAGCGGAAACTAAGGGATATTAAGGCCTCCTTTTAATAGAGAATCGGAACAAAGCATTAGCACATAGTGAATACACGAACTCCTCAAACTATGGTCATCACCGAGAAGTATCCCGATTATTGTCACTTCGGGGTTGTCAGATCATAACACATAATAGGTGACTATAGACTTGCAATATAGGATCAAGAACACACATATATTCACGAAAACATAATAGGTTCATATCTGAAATCATGGCACTCGGGCCCTAGTGACAAGCATTAAGCATATAGCAAAGTCATGGCAACATCAATCTTAGAACATAGAGGATACTAGGGATCAAACCCTAACAAAACTAACTTGATTACATGGTAAATCTCATCCAACCCATCACCGTCCAGCAATCCTACGATGGAATTGCTCACGCACGGCGGTGAGCATCATGAAATTGGTGAAGGAGGATGGTTGATGATGACGACGGCGACGAACCCCCCTCTCCGGAGCCCCGAACGGACTCCAGATCAGCCCTCCCGAGAGATATTAGGGCTTGGCGGCGGCTCCATATCGTAAAATGCGATGAAACTTTCTCTTTGATTTTTTTTCTCCGCAAGACGAAATATATGGAGTTGGAGTTGAGGTCGGTGGAGCCTCAGGGGGCCCACGAGACAGGGGGCGCCCAGGGGGAGGGCGCCCCCACCCTCGTGGATAGGGTGTGGGCCCTTGGTCTTGATTCTTTCGCCAGTATTTTTTATATTTTCCAAAAAGTTCCTCCGTGGATTTTCAGGACATTTCGAGAACTTTTGCTTTCTACACATAAAAAAACATCATGGCAATTCTCCTGAAAACAGCGTCAGTCCGGGTTAGGTTGATTCAAATCATGCAAGTTAGAGTCCAAAACAAAGGCAAAAGTGTTTGGAAAAGTAGATACGTTGGAGACGTATCAATAAGTTTAACACAACTCTGACATATTTTGGCTTCGTTGTTTATGAAGCTGACAAGTGTGTATACTATCGCCATGGTGGGGGCGAAGGAGTCATACTGTGCTTGTATGTTGATGACATACTGATATTCGAAACCAACCTCAAAGTCATTGAGGAGGTTAAGTCGTTTCTGTCTCAGAACTTTGAGATGAAGGACCTTGGTGTGGCTGATGTTATCTTGAACATCAAGCTACTGAGAGATAAAGAGGGTGGGATCACACTTCTGCAATCCCATTATGTTGAGAAGGTGTTGAGCCGTTTTGGATATTTGGACTGTAAACCATCTGAAACACCATATGATCCTAGTGTGTTGGTCCGAAAGTTCAAAGGCACAACTAAGGATCAACTGAGATACTCTCAAATCATTGGTTCACTCATGTACCTAGCAAGCGCAACGAGGCCTGACATCGCGTTTGTTGTGAGCAAACTGAGCCGGTTTGTTTCCAATCCAAGTGATGTACATTGGCATGCTATTAAGAGAGTTATGCGCTATCTGAAAGGTACTATGAACTACGGACTTCACTATACCGGATACCCGTCGGTACTTGAAGGGTATAGTGATGCGAATTGGATCTCTAACGCTGATGAGATGAAGGCCACAATTGGGTATATGTTTACTCTTGGAGGTGGCGCTATTTCCTGGAAGTCTTGCAAGCAAACGGTCTTAACGAGATCGACAATGGAAGCAGAGTTAACATCATTAGACACATCTGGCACTACTAGAAAAACCCCTACTAATGGCGCACCTAATTTGGCCATTAATGGCGCATCAGTGGTGCGCCATTACTAGCACGCCATTAGTAATTTTTACTAATGGCGCACCACTGGTGCGCCATTAGTATAGGCCAGGGTGCGCCATTAGTATGCCTCCCAGGGGCCATGTATACACAGGTGCTTTGGCATACTAATGGCGCACCACAACGGGATGCGCCATTAGTGACCGCGGCATACTAATGGCGCACTCTCCAGTGATGCGCCATTAGTATGCTTTGTCATACTAATGGCGCACTGTCATGTGATGCGCCATTAGTATGTATATTAGGTTTTTTTTATTTTTTATTTTCTGTTTTTTGCACAGGTTACAAAATGTATAATTTGACAAAATATAGACAGCACACATCAACAACAGATTCATCGAATACAATAGAAGATTAGTCTTTGAATACAATTCATCATATTAGTCTCCGAATACAATTCATCATATTAGTCTCCGAATTGAAAAGACCGAACAAAGATAGAACATTATATTACAAGTCTCGAGACCGCGAGTAGCGAGTTTGTCTTCACATTACAAGTCGATATCGATCATCTAAACTACCATCACATAGAAGAGAGCTGCGGTCATCACGATGAGCATCATCACGATGAAACTCATCTTCATCCGGTTCCTCCAACGCTCCCTCCCCTCTCCCGCTAGATAGCGGGCGTATCTAGATTCGGCCTCGGCCCTAGTGGTGTACCCTTTGTAACTGTTACCGCTGAATCGGTGAACCTGTCTCCGACACTCCTCCTAGTCATCGTAGACTCCGGGAACCTTACCCTTGTACACGACATACGTCGGCATCACTATGCACTAGCCAAACGAAACGTTAGTACCAATTCACAGACAATACATAAGCAATATATAAGTATGCAACAGAACGATCGGAATAGAAAAGCAAGACATTAATAGCATCGATTACATCTAAGTTGAACGACTCTCGAAACCAAAGAGACATACTACAAGTTCATTAAAGTTTAATTACAACATGAGCCAATCGATGTTTCAGAACTAGACACAGCATCACTGCTTTCGACTCGACTCAAGGGACCGGAGCGTGGATGAAGCCGCCGTCTATCGTGGGAGTCATGAAATATTGGATGAAGACACCAATGTCGCCTCCGCCGGAGGCACCAATGGCCCCGCCATCGCATTATGCGAGTTGCTGGCCGTGAAGCTAGGAATCGGGGGCGGCCCCTGTTGGCCGCCCGCAATCCACGCACTCAACCCCGAGATCAAGGTAGGCACAATGGCGGTGATCGTCGCTCCGAGTCGTTGTTCCACTTGCTCTTGGACAATCTCCGGAATCCGCGCCACCTGTGCCTTGAGTTCTTGAACCTCTCGCGCCTGGCTTTCCGAGCTGGTCTTTTTCTCCTTCCGCACACCAGCGGTATAGTATGACCCCCATTTTATCGACAAGCCTTTGCCGGCCACACGACCAGCTGACGTCGGCTTACTGAGCTTATCCTTGTTCTTCATTACATTCAACCCCCTATTTAGAGTGGTGTCCCAAGGGTTGCTCTTAGTCGACCCCGCGCTACTGCTTTCAGTCGCCTGCGGAAGGAATGTGAACCATTTAGAAATTTGGCTTCATTAATTAGAATGCAACCATATGGAGCTAATTACGCGGGGGTGTATTCCTTACCAGAACAAGCTCAAGCTGCCTGGTCTTCGGATCCGTGGTAAGCTCCTTTGTTTTCGGGTCCTTCTTGTACCGGGCCCTGACAAAGTTCCTGGTCTGCTTGTCACTGTATTTATCGAAGAGGGGCGGTAGGCCTTGCTCGGCACGGTCCGCCTCCTCCTTGTCCCATATAGGCTCCACCACTCTGTAACCGCCGGGACCGAGTGTGTGTTCCCCTATGTTCAGCTCCCGCATTTGTTTCCCCCACTCACTTGATTGGGAGCTTGCGGTGCTCGAGCAATTGATCTTGAAGTCATTGTAGTCATCTTCGGTGATCGAAGGATTTTTCTCCTTGATCTTCTGATAACTCTCACCTTTCTCGATCATTCTCTTCACATTGCTTTTCCAAGTAGACAGGGCCTTGCTCATCTTCGTGAGGGCAGCATTGTTCACTTTATTCCCTTTGAGGCTTGTGTTTGCAAATTCAGCGGGGAACTTGTATCGTTCGTGCAGCTTCGTGAAGAGGAGGTTGCGCAAATTCCCTCGGTCAGGATGCCTCAGGTTCTTGGTGTTGATCGAGACGGTGCTCCGGACAATGCACCCGAGCTGAAGCGAGTACCCCTTGACTATTCATTCGGGCGCCGTTGGATTCCCGTTGGAGTCCACTTCAGTAACTTCCTCCTTGAGGGTGCGGAGCACGATCGGGCGCCGGTCCTTCCGTTGCCTCTTCGGTTGGCTGCCATCTGTGTGTGCGCCGCCATCATCAGTGGTGGCATCCTCGGCGGCACCATCAGTGGTGGCATCAGTGTGGTCATCCTCGGCGGCACCATCCGTGGTCTCAGGATCGATGGGGAAGGCGGCGGCCTCATACAAGTGAGGTTGTTCCTCCATCTCTTGGGACAGCTCCCAGAATGCCTTGCCGCCCGAACCCTCGGCCTCATCATTGTGGGCCATGTTTCTCTCTAAATAGAAACAAAGTTTGGTCAAAAAGTTGGTTATTGTCAAGGAACAAGATCTCTAAGTTGACCAAATAACCTAATTCTCGAGGAATGTCGCCAAAAAGTTGGTTATTGTCAAGGAACAATTGAGAGATGTTTGTGATATTGCCTAGGTGTTTTGGGATAGAACCTGTTAGTGTGTTGTTGCTAAGGTCCAAGTCCACGTTCTCAGGGTAACCTAGTTCTTGAGGGGTGTGTCTAGAAAGTTCACTCTTCTTTTTAGAAGACAAGCGTCTGAAATGGTATTGCCTTTCCTTAATTTGTACTATTTTTTCATTGTGTTGAATACTTATGTGGGTGAGTGTATTTGTAATTACTTTTTACTACACCGCAGGGTGTTCAAACACGCGGAGAGGATAAACGCTAGCAGGCTGATCTTGGTTGGGAAATCCGAGTGGGAGCGAGGCATGGTTCGTGTGAAGATACTATCAACCAGAGAAGAGTTCGAGGTCAAGGCTGGCGAATTGCAGTAGCTGTTAGCTGATCTGATCGATTTGAAGGTTTGACTTGTCCTCTTCTTTCTGATCATCTTCAACACTGTAAGTTTTGCGATTCATGTTGTGTATACAAAAAATTGGGTGGCTTTAAAGGCTATTGATATCTTCTTTCGGATCATTCATTTTGCAACAGACAAAGAAATTGTAGGTTTTTCCATTCACCAACATGTATTGAGAATGCCTTTGCTGCCTGAGAATAGAATGCTCATCCGCTTCGAACTAAGGCTTTTGCGATTATTTTTGGTTCTGTACATGATGCAAAATGGATGGATGAATGAATATAATGAAGCAAGTAATTGTCCTGCCTTGGGAAATTAAGCTGGTGCCTACAGGTATATGTATGTATTGTTCGGTTGGTCCTGAAAAACAAAAGCTATCTAGCTAGTATGCAATGCAAATTAAGCTGTAGATAGCTTATTGTCTCCTCTCACTATCTCTCTATCACACATGGCAAGCAAGGGTGTCTGAGTGTGTGAATAAAATACTAAACTAATCCAACCACTAAAGCAAATTAATTTTTATTTCGGTTGAGAATCGGGCACCTTCTAGGTCAATAAAATTGGGCATGACCTTTGCTAATTTTCTTGACCTAGGAGTGCCCCATTTCTCAACCGAAACGGAAATTAATCAACATTTCAGGAGAAAGGGGTTATTTTTGGCACAAACAAAGATTTTCTAACTATTTTCAGTATCAAGGCATTGCAGTTTGAATCATCTTATCAGTGTCTCTACAAAAATAGCTCAGAATTATGATTCCATTTCCACATTGATCTTTGAGCAATATGATGCATTGTTTTGCTTCAGGTGATCTGTCCCGGAGCAGCATCCGGACCAAAGCTTTGCAACCTTACAGCGGCGCGTGCACACACGCACGACGAGTTTCAATTACACAAAAAAACTACTTGAGGGGTAAATAAAACAGCTCTTTGTAAATACATCTGTCACGGCACAGGACATGGACTTCATCCCTAAAGATATCTACATGAGCATAGAGATGCGGAGAAATGAACAACCCAGTTCCATATCAACCTAGTTCAAAGATACAAGTATGACAAGTCACCAATAAGCCACCACAAAGAGCTAGTAGGTGGGGAACTATCCGAATTTTAGCGAAGCACTTGGTACAAGCTAAATCATGCTATTAGCTGGGCATATGCAGCAGGAACAACCAAACTTGAAGAAACTCATGCTAAAGAATTTAAAAGCTTCTGCAATACAAAGATGACAATTCACAATTCTTGCTAGTAAATGCATCAGATTTAGAATTCTTGTCAGAAGCACGGATACATGTTTAGAATTCCATTTTACTCAATCTTTGCTACAACTTTCAAGATGCCTTGAAAAAATTTACAAGGACACACTTGTGAAGCTTGTGACCACATTATGGGTACAAACATGTTTACCACAAACTCCACGTAATTCATAGTACTTGAAACTAAAAGTCCTGCATTCTTTCATTGGAAACAAGAGAGATGCAGGCTGGTGCTTGTGAAAACTTATCCTAGGAGGCAAACTCTCTTTGAGAACTTTGTGTTAAAAATGCACAGTAAAAAGTACACTGTAGAGGGGGAGAGGGGGAGAGGAGGAGGGGGAGCTCACGGGGGTGGTGGTGCTCCGGCGACGGTGGTGTGGACGGGGCGGCGTCCGGGCGGCGGGGTCGCGTCGAGGCGGCGGGGCAGCGTCGAGGTGGCGGGGCAGCGGCGTCGGGGCGGGGTCGAGGCGGCGTCGGGGCGGCGGGGCAGCGTCGAGGCGGCGTCGGGGCGGCGTCCGGGCGGCGGGGTCACGTCGAGGCAGCGGGGCAGCGTCGAGGTGGCGGGGCAGCGGCGTCGGGGCGGGGTCGAGGCGGCGTCGGGGCGGCGGGGCAGCGTCGAGGCAGCGGGGCAGCGGCGTCGGGAGAGAAGAGGGGAAGGGGATCGAGGGCGAGGGCGAGGGAGAGAGAGGGGCCGGGGAGGGAATATGGGTGGGGCCGGGCACAATACTAATGGCGCACCACCCCTCGGTGCGCCATAAGTACATCCATACTAATGGCGCACCCCACCGTGGTGCGCCATTAGTATTTTTTTTGATTTCTGCTCGAGCCAACAGGTTATCTACCACCAGAACTGATCCACATCAAGTCCCCTCTACTAGCTCGATTGGTCAGCAGCCAGTTCTAACACCAGGAGGTCCTGGGTTCGACTCCCAGGCTCCACAATTTTTTTTAAGCATTTAAAAAGCTGTTTGATACTTATTTGTGTTTAAATATGTTCAAACTTGTTTAAATCATAACAGTAATATTCTTTTTATAAGACAGTAATAAGTTTTTAAAAAATATCATCAAACGGTAATGCCGGTGGAGCGGGGGAGGGTGCGCGGGGTGCGGGGGGTCGGCGGCGGCGGTTGAGTAGGGGAATCGAGGGTGCGGGGGGTCGGCGGCGGCGGCCGGTGGACTGGGGGGTGCTCGGCGGCGAGGGGGCCGGATCTGGCGAGGTGGGATAGTGATCGAGATGGAGGGGGATCGAGATCGAGTGTCCATGAAATTAAAAAATATTCATGATAGTTCAAAAAGTGCCCATGAAATACAATCAAGAAATGAAGTCTACGATTTAAATACAATCGATCTTAGCTAGCTATTTGTTCACAATCTTCTTGCCCTTCTTTTTCGCAAATGGAGTTCTTCTATGGAACGGAAGTCCTTTAGGTAGGGTGGTCCTGCTTCTTCTTGTGGTGTATGCTGCTACTTCATCATCGTCGTCATGTTCGATCCTCGGGCCGCCGTACTTGTCGAAGTCTTGCTCATTGGCTACTCCATCCATTCCGATGATCTTCCTTTTGCCTCTCCTCACGACAACACGACTGGGCTTTGGCGGGTTGGTAATGAAGAAGCATTGGTCCACTTGGGAAGCCAGTACCCATGGCTCATTTTTCGCGGTGATGTTTGCGCCTGCGGTCTTGGATTTGGCTTCGGGTATAACCATGGTGGTGAAATACCGGTCTTCTTTTATGACGTTCTTGGCCCATCTGACACGGAACATCGGGACCTTCTCTCCAGCGTAGCTCAGCTCCCAGATCTCCTCGATCCTTCCGTAGTATCTGTCCTTGTCGTTACCGGTGTAGGATTCCATCGTTACCCCGGAGTTCTGATAACCATCGCTCTTCATGTCCTTGGCCTCGGTGTAGAATGTGTAGCCGTTGATATCATACGCCTCATAGGTCATCAGGTTGTGCTCGGCGCCCTGTGACAAGGCAAATATGAGTTGTTCTTCCGCGGAAGAATCCTCATGTAAAGGGTACGACAGAAGCTTCTGCTTGAACCAACGCGTGAAACATGAGTTGTGCTCTTTGAGTATATCTCCGTCCGTCCTCTGTTGGCCTCGGTCATTGTACGTCTTCTTAATAAAGGTTTTGTGCTCTACCACCCAAGGATCGACCACGTCTATGTGTTGTAGCGCGACTAGGTTTGCTCTTTCAAAGTCGGCGAGTCGACCCTCGAAGTCGACATGCATTTCGCGGCGACCCTCACGGTGACCCCATCCAGCGAGCCTGCCGAGGTGCCTGTTGACGGGCAGACCAACGGGGTTCTCGATGCCTAGATAATTCGTGCAGTAGGAGATGCACTCTTCGGTCAGAAAGCCCCTGGCTATGCTTCCTTCTGGACGTGACATGTTGCGAACGTATCCTTTGATGACACCATTCATCCTTTCGAACGGCATCATGCTGTGCAGGAACGTCGGCCCGAGTTGGATGATATCCTCCACTATATGGACTAGCAGATGCACCATAACATCGAAGAATGCGGGCGGGAAGTACATCTCAAGCTCGCATAGTATCACCATGATCTCTTCCTGTAGCCTTCTGAGTTGCCTCACGCCAATCGACTTCCGAGAGATGACGTCGAAGAAGTTGCATAGGCCAAATAGCGTTTCACGGACGTGCGCGTCCATGATCCCACGGATTGCAACTGGAAGTATCTGCGTCATCAGCACGTGACAGTCGTGAGACTTCATCCCGCTGAACTTCTGCTTCGCTGGGTCTAGGTATCTTCTTATCTTCCCCGTGTAACCGTAAGGAAGTTTTACTCCTAGGAGGCAGGTGAAAAACTGCTCGATCTCCTCCTGACTTAGAGTGAAGCACGCGGGAGGGTAGTCATTTCCGGTCTTCTTGGCCTTTTTGCCTTTGCGATGACTTTCTGTGTCCTGCTTCGCCTCATCATCATCATCATCATATATAGCGTGAAGCTCCTGCCTGATGCCCATTGATTTCAAGTCTGCCCTTGCTTTCGGCCCATCTTTGGTCCTCTCTGGCATGTTGAGCAGGGTACCAAGCAGACTCTCGCACACGTTCTTCGTGATATGCATGACATCAAGGGTGTGAGGCACACGGTGGATCTTCCAGTACGGCAAGTCCCAGAAAACAGACCTCGTTTTCCATACCTTCAGCAGCGGCTCTGGCGCCTTTCGCTTCTTTCCCGGCTCTGGCGCCTTTTGCTTCTTTCCCGGCAGTGGGCAGTCTTTTCAATTTTTCAACAGCTTGTCTATTTCCTCGCCGCTCCTCGTACACGGGCGTTTTCGGGGTTCGGTTTCACCATCGAACAGATCCTTGCGTTTCCTCCACGGGTCATCGTCGCGAAGGCACCTTCGATGTCCCATGAACACGGTTTTCAAAGACCCGTGATCTCTATCTAGCTGGCGATACGTTGTGTCATCCATGCACCTTACGCATCCAGAAAATCCGTGGACTACCTGCCCCGTAAGATATCCGTAACCGAGATAGTCGTGCACTGTCGTGAGCAGTGCGGCTCTCATATGGAAATATTCTTTCTCTGTGGCGTCCCACGTATTGGCTGGCGTTTTCCACAGCGTGTCAAGCTCCTCTTTCAGCAGCCCCAGATACAGATTGATGTCGTTCCCTGGTTGTTTCGGACCTTCAATTAGCATACTCATGTGAATGTACTTCCTCTTCATGCACAACCAGGGGGGAAGGTTGTACATCCACACAAACACAGGCCAGGTGCTATGTGTGCTTCTCTGGCTGCCAAAGGGATTGACTCCATCGGTGCTCGCGCCCAGCACGATGTTCCTTGGATCGTTCCCAAATTCTGGGTATTCGAAGTTCAACGCTTGCCACTGGCTCGCATCCTTAGGGTGACTCAGCATCTTGTCTTTTTTATCTATCTCCGGATCATTTGCGTCATCTTCCCGCTTCTTCTCCTCCCTATCCGCGTGCCAACGCAGGAGCTTTGCTACCTTAGGGTCCGCGAAATAGCGCTGCAGACGAGGAGTGATCGGAAAGTACCACACCACTTTTCGAGGAGCTTTCTTCCTCTTCTTGTATCGAGTGACGCCGCACACCGGACATATGGTAGACTCCGCGTGCTCGTCCCGATAAATGATGCAATTGTTCATGCACACATGGTATTTCACGTGCGGTAAATCCAGAGGACACACGATTTTCTTCGCCTCCTCCAAACTGGTCGGGCACTTGTTCCCCTTGGGAAGACGTTCGTGCCAGAATGACATGTTCTCGTCGAAGCATGCGTCGGTCATTTTGTGTTTTACCTTCATCTCCAGGGCCATGAGCGTTACTTTCAGGCGGGTATCCTCGGGCCTGCATCCTTCATACAATGGAGTAACCGCGTCTAACTCAAGTTGATCCATCTTGGCTTTCTCTCGGGCAGCAGCTCTTGCGTTATCCGTCTGCTTGAGAAGCAGCTCTTGAATATGAGGGTCCTGCACCCAGCCCATCGATGGTCCAGCGTCGTCTGCTCTGCCGGCATCATCATCATGTCCTGCATCTTCTACATGATGACTGTGTACAGCATCACCGTCGTGATCATCTCCTGGGGATTCTTCGTCTTCTCGCCCGCCCGAGCCGCGGTGGTTGTCTTGCTGCCCTTCCTCATTTCTTGCCCGGCCCCCATGGACGACTTCGTAGTCATCTTCATCACCTTGCCACCGATAGCCATCCATGAAACCACGCAAGAGCAGGTGGTCCCGCACCTGCCCGGAATCCGGGTCCGCAATAAGGCTCTTCAGCTTGCATCTTCGACACGGACATCTTATCTCCGTCTCGTTCTTTTGAAGCATCTCGGCCTTCGCGGACCTCAAAAACCTATTCACGATGCCTTCGGTCATCGTGTGGACCATGGTCGCCTGCGGGGTAGAGCAAAATGATATTTTAGAACCAAGAAAAAATTTGGCATGACTTTCCCTAAAAATAGGACCAAAAAGAATGCTTAATGCCAAAATTCTCGCTGAAACGGAAATGAATCAACATTCCGGCAAAATATTGGCAACTAGGTACACCTCCAAACACAAACACATATGCAACACCACGAACATACATAGATCTAGCTAGGCCATAAAAAGTGCATGTGCACATTGTTGTAGGGAGAACAACATAAATATAGCTTCCCCCCTTACTTACCTATCAAAACAAGGTAACTCAACCACTTAATTTGAATGAATCTATGGTGGAAATGAGGTGAAAAAGAGGAGGCACCCGAGACAAGGAGGAGGCCGTGGAGAGAATGAAGTGGGGAGAAAGTGAGTGTGGGAGGAGAGGCTGTCCAAAATATCTTGTTGCTGCCCACTTACTAATGGCGCACCAACCACAAATGCGCCATTAGTAATCCAGGTTACTAATGGCGCACCACCTGGTGGTGCGCCATTAGTAGTTTTGCAAAAAAAACATACTAATGGCGCACTCCACCATGGTGCGCCATTACTAGTTTAAACTAGTAATGGCGCACCGCAGTCGAGTGCGCCATTAGTAGTTTTGCAAAAAAAGGAATTAAAAAAATAATAAAAAAAACAACATTAGTGGCGCACTTTCTGACAGGTGCGCCATTACTAGTTGTAACTTGTAATGGCGCACTTCCTCCGGATGCGCCATTAGTATGTTTGGACAGGCGCACTAGTTAATTTTTTTTTGATACTAATGGCGCACCGCGGGCCAGGTGCGCCATTAGTAGTTTCAACACTAATGGCACATCATAAGGTGGTGCGCCATTAGTATATACTAATGGCGCACCACTTGTCTGGTGCGCCATTAGTGTCAATCCCATCTATAGCCCTTTTTCTAGTAGTGTGGTGTCGAAGCAGGATGGCTTCGTGATCTTTTGATGGACTTGCCATTGGTTGATAAACTGGTTCCGGCTATCCTAATGAACTGTGATAATCAGACTTTCATCACCAAGGTGAAGAGTTCAAAGGACAACATGAAGTCCAACAAAAACATAAGAATGAGATTAAAAGCTGTCAGAAACTTAAGAAACTCTGGAGTGATAGCGTTGGAGTATGTCCATACGGCTAAGAATCTGGCAGATCCATTTACAAAAGGGCTATCACGTGTTGTGATTGATAGTGCATCGAGGGAGATGGGCATGAGACCCACATGAGTTGCCATGGTGGTAACCCAACCTATGTGATTGGAGATCCCGTGAAGTAGGACCTGGGAAAACAAGCCAGTGGAGAACTGAGGAGAGTACATATACTAACCCTCTCCGTTGGAGATGCAATACTCTCAATACTGTATGGAAGGGTGACTATTGTCTTAATGTGTTCTGAGGCTTATGTAAGCAAGATGGTATCCTACAGAGCGATCTTTGGAGGAATACACCTATATGAGCCTGACTACTGGTCACAGTCTATGAGATTGGGGTGATCTCTAGTAAGCTCATGAATAGGCCAGGAGTGTGACTTATATGCTCCACCCGAGGGGTCAGCCTTTGGCAGCCTAGTACTAGTAACACATGTGGTGAAGCTTCTTTACGCCAAACTGACAATTCAAGGCATAGTCCATTGTTCAATTGTGAAGGAGTGTAGCTACTTGCTCTAGGTGAAGCTCAACCTTAACAAGTCTTCACTGAAACACTAGTATATCGAAACAACAATTGGAACAGAGGACACAATGGGCCCTCAAGATCTGGTGGGGGATTGCTGAAATTTGAGATAGGCCTTAAGCCCATATAGCAATTTCTGGAAAATCTCTAAGGGCCCATGTGGGTTATTGGCACTAGGTGGAGGTGGGAAGTTTAGTCCCACCCCAGAAGTGGAAGAGGAGTTGGACCTCCTTATAAGGGTGGCTCTTCTACATGCTATAGGAGCTTGAGAAGAGAAGAGGCCCTCGCGCGCTCCTCCTCCGCCGCCCGCCTCGGCACGACGCGCCGCGGGTTGCGGGAATGAGCCGATCCGAGCTCACACCTATGCGCTTATTTTTGCCAGTCACTAACGGAGAGTTTCTGATAGCTGGGCCATGATCTAAGACGTTGGATCATGGGCTGTCACGGACTTGGACATGGGTCGAGCCCACATCTCTCCACGCGGCTGCGCCTATGTAAGTGTGTGGTGTCTCCTAACCCTAGCCGCCATGATCAGATCACATCTGCTCCACGTGAACCGCCCACCATCGTTCCTTTGCTGCTGCTGCCGCCGGTGACTCCATCCCGTCCGCTGCGTACATGGTCGACGGGAGAGCAGGTCTCCGAAACCCCGTCTCTCCGATTCCTGTATGGGAGAGAGGCGAATAGGTTTTTGGGAAGCGACTACGCGACTGCTCACTGTTCGTTTACTTCCTCTACGTTCGAGCATCTTCATCATCACCATGTCGCAGTCCGACGCCGACCGTCTCGCTGCTGAGAAACTTGAAGCTGACAAGAAGGCCGCCGAGGACGCTGCTGCCGCCACCACCGCCGCGGCCTATGCATGGCCTACTGGAGGGTATAACTCGTTTATCCCGCTCTTACTGTTTTCTGTTTTAGCCATGCTAGCGTTATACGTAGATATTTCTGCAATTAGCGTAGTATGTGCTTGCTTGACTAAATATCAGTATGCGTTTATTTGTGTCAATGTCATGCTAGTTATATACTCGTGGATTAAATTAATCGAAAAATTGCCTATTTACTTAGCACATATGACATGGTGTTTGGTTGCGAGCTGCATAAGGTGTTGTCACCACTTCTAACTAGTGGTGAACTTACCATACACAATCTGAACATAGTACCAGCTAGTTAAACAAATGACAGTTCATCCTAACTATTATCAAATGACAGTTCAAATTATTAAGAGCCATAGGCCAAATAGGGGATAGTTCATCGGTGTTGCTGCTACCAGATCTTCCTCTTCCTCTTCCACTTCTTCTGCTGCTGCTTCTTCTTCTTCTTCTTCCTCCTCTGCAAATTCTGCACTGACCTCTGTTAAGCCACATTGCCTCTGCCCACTCCAACCTTTTGTTCTTCCAAGTGTCATTGTCAAATGCCTCCACACCATGGCCGGAGCTAACAACATCGTCAGGCTCGACCTCTTCCTCCTTAGGCACGTGTTCCCAAACGAGCGAACTTGCGCCTGCTCAGATGTTTGCCGCACGGTGTTAGATGGTAAAATTGTATGGGGTCTAAACGATTTTGGTACACCGTTGGATATGCCCTTACTACTCCATCGTTCTCGCCACATACCAACTTTTCTATCCAAAAAGGTCATATAAATTACAAAAGTATAGAGGGCGAGAAGTACTCTTTTTCTTTTGCGGACGACAAGGAGTACTCTTTATAAAGGTTAGGTCTTGTTTAAATTTCCAAAGTACCTAAAAAGATCTCACATGCACATATGATGCGATACAATTTGCATCCCTAGATTTAAGGCTTCATTCGGTTTGAGGATTTCCATAGAAAAAACGTAGGAACAAGAATTCCATAGGAAATTTTCAATAGATGCATTGGTTTGTAGGAAACACGTATGGGAATTTCATAAGAATACTATTCATTTCCTGTGTTTTTGGAGGAATCTAGACATCCACTCAAAGCTCATTTTGTGCGTAGGAACGAGGCAGGACAATTCCTTTGGATGGCAGGTGCCATCCTATCAAATTCCTATACTACCCATAATTCCTACGTTTTGATTTCCTCCAAACCGAATGAGGCCTAAGCGGGAAATTTACTAAATGCGTGGATCTATAAGAGTATCTACAACTGGACCCCTTATATTAACCATATACGCCCGGGTGCCACACAAGCATCTTCGCGGTGGACCTGGATTGGTCCTCGACATAGGCCAACGCAAGGTACGGCCCAGCGGTGTGTGTTGCACCGCCATGCCACCTTATCGGCCAATGTCATGGAGCTGCGCGACAACATGTTGTCGCTGAGGGAGTCCTGGATTAGGGGGTCCTCGGGCAGCCGGACTATATACTTTGGCCGGACTGTTGGACTATGAAGATACAAGATGGAAGACTTCGTCTCGTGTCCGGGTGGGACTCTCCTTTGCGTGGAAGGCAAGCAATTCAGATATGTAGATCTCCTTCTCTGTAACCGACTCTATGTAACCCTAGCCCCCTCCGATGTCTATATAAACTGGAGGGTTTAGTCTGTAGGACAAGAACAATCATAATCATAGACTAGCTTCTAGGGTTTAGCCCCTACGATCTCATGGTAGATCAACTCTTGTAATAATCATATCATCAAGATCAATCAAGCAGGAAGTAGGGTATTACCTGCATCGAGAGGGCTCGAACCTGGGTAAACATTGTGTCGCCCGCCTCCTTTTACCATTAGCCTTAGACACACAGTTCGGGACCCCCTAGCCGAGATCCGCCGGTTTTGACACCGACATTGGTGCTTTCATTGAGAGTTCCACTGCATCGTCACAATAAGGCTTGATGGCTCCTTCAATCATCTACAACGATGCAATCCAAGGTGAGGTTTTCCTCCCCGGACAGATCTTCGTATTCGGCGGCTTCGTACTGCGGGCCAACTCGCTTGGCCATCTGGAGCAGATCGATAGCTACGCCCCTGGCCATCAGGTCAGGTTTGGAAGCTTGAACTATACTACCGACATCCGCGGAGACTTTATATTCGACGGATTCGAGCCCATGTCAGGTGCGCCGAACAGTCACGACGAGCATGGCTTAGATCTGCCATCGGAGTTGTTCAGGAGATCACACCTGTGGCTGCCCCGGCCCTCAATCCGGAGCAGATCGTGCCATCTGAGGACGGGTGGATGGACCCCGCCACGGAGGCCGTACACTTAGCGGCGATAGAGCCGAACACTGACTTCACCTCCCTATGAGGCCCGTGTCATCGGACCCTTGGCCTCGTCCCCGGCCACAGGCTCTGAATCGCGTGCGTCTGTGCCTATCGAATCTGATTGGGCACCGATCATGGAGTTTACCTCCGCGGATATCTTTCAGCACTCGCCCTTGGGCGATGTGCTAAATTCATTGAGGTCTCTCTCCTTGTCAGGAGACTCTTGGCCGAACTATGTTCGGCTGGAGTGGGAAGCGGACGACGAAGAAATTCATTCCCCACCCACCACCCACTTAATAGCCACTATCGACGACTTAACCGACATACTTGATTTCGACTCTGAAGACATCGACGGTATGGACGACGATGCTGGAGAGGAACATGAATCACCGCCCTCGGGGCGCCGGACAGCCACCTCATCATATGATATATACATGGTGGACACCCCCAAAGAAAGCGATGGCGATGAGGCAACGGAGGATAATCCCCTTGAGAAGCAATCCAAGCACCGGCGTCGTCGGCGCTGCTCTAAGCCTCGCCATAGCAAAAACAGCGATACCGGCACAAGAGACAATAACGCTACGGATGGTGCCAAAGACGAAAACAATCCCGCCCAGCCAGGCTTCGAGCAGGCCGAGCGGGAGGATGGGCAAGCTAGCCCTAAGGAACAAGCAATGGATGGAGAATCAGAGGATGGCAATTACATGCCCCTCTCCGAAGACGAGGTGAGCCTCGGCAACAAATAATTCATCGTGCCTGAGGTACCGTCGAGCAGGAGCGCTTCAAGCGCCGGCTTATAGCCACTGCAAAAAGTCTAAAGAAAAAGCAGCAACAACTTCAAGCTGATGAGGATCTGCTAACTAATAGATGGACTGAGGTCCTGGCAGCCGAGGAATACGGACTCGAGCGCCCAACCAAAAGTTATCAAAAGCGCAGGTTGCTACCTCAACTCGAGGAGGAGGCATCAAAGCCTACACTACCAGCGCATGATGCGGCTGACCGGCCACCTCGTGGCCGAGACAAAGCGGCGTATCGGCCCGAAGTCCAGCCTACACCCCACCGCCAAACAAGCAAAAACACGAAGGCCCGGGGCTCCATGCATGACCTGCGAGACAAATTGAAAAACAAAGCAGGACAGTCAAGATCTATCTACGGATCACGGCGGCGCGCCCCAACGCGTGTCAATGACCGTCACGCTGGATATACTAAAATCAAATCCAGCCGGGCCGAATACAACAGACCAGACTTATTTGAACTGCGTCGTGATGTAGCCCGGCATAGAGGCGCCGCACACCCCCTATGCTTCACTGATGAAGTAATGGATCATGAATTCCCAGAAGGGTTTAAACCCGTGAACACTGAATCATATGATGGTACTACAGACCCCACGGTATGGATAGAAGATTTCTTCCTCCACATTCACATGGCCCACAGGGATGATCTACACGCCATCAAGTACCTCCAACTAAAACTCAAGGGACCGGCTCGGCATTGTCTGAATAGCTTGCCGGCAAAATCCATCAGAAGTTGGGAGAACCTGGCAGACGCATTCCTGGATAACTTCCAGGGCACTTATGTGCGACCACCGGATGCTGATGACTTAAGTCACATAACCCAACAGCCCGGAGAGTCCGCCAGCAAATTCTGGACTCGGTTCCTAACTAAAAAGAACCAAATTGTCGACTGTCCAGATGCTGAGGCCCTAGCGGGCTTTAAGCATAACATCCATGACGAGTGGCTTGCCCGACATCTCGGCCAAGAAAATCCAAAGTCCATGGCAGCCCTCACGACACTCATGACTCGCTTTTGTGCGGGCGAGGATAGCTGGTTTGCCCGTAGCAACAACACAGCAAGCAATCCTGGCACATCAGAGGCCAGAGATAGCAACGGCAAGCCCCGACGCAACAAACACAAGCATCGCAAAAAAGGTGATAACGCCGAAGACACGGCAGTCAATGCCGGATTCAGTGGCTCTAAGTCCGGTCAGCGGAAAAGGCCATTCAAAAATAACAATTCGGACCCGTCCAGTCTGGAACGCATACTCGACCGTCCATGCCAAATTCATGGCACCCCAGGAACACCAGCCAATCATACCAACAGACAATGCTGGGTCTTCAAACAAGCCGGCAGGTCAGGTGCCAAAAACAAGGAGAAGGGGTCTCAAAGCGACGATGACGACGAGGAGCCCCGATCACCGAATACAGGAGGGCAAAAGAAATCCCCCCCGCAAATCAAAACGGTGAATATGATAAATGCCACCCACATTCCCAAGCTGGAATGGCTGCACACACTTAGGGATGTCGACTTAACGGAACCAGTCGCCCCGCAATATAAACTATGGCCGATCAGGGCAATTCAGCCGCACTAGCCCTCGACCCAATAATTGACGGGTTCCACCTCACACGAGCCCTTATGGACGGAGGCATCAGTCTAAACCTGCTATATCAGGACATAGTGCGCAAGATGGGTATCGATCTTTCGATAATCAGGCCCACTAAAACCACCTTTAAAGGTATTATACCAGGTGTCGAGGCCCGTTGTACAGGCTCCATCGCTATCGAGGTAGTCTTCGGATCATCGGACAATTACCGTACCGAAGAGTTAATCTTCGACATCGTCCCCTTTCGTAGTGATTATCAGACACTGCTCAGACGAACCGCGTTCACTCGATTCAATGCGGTGCCACATTATGCCTACCGTAAGCTCAAGATGCCGGGTCCGTTCGGCGTCATCATGGTTAATGGCAAGGCCGAACTCCCCCTCGATGCCGAAGAGTATACCGCCGCTTTAACAGCAGAAGCAATGAATGGCACCTTTCAATCGAACCTCGAGTCGACGGCCAAGCTCTCGGACACCGCCAAAGGAGTCCGAACTACTTTGCGGCAGGATAGCCTGGCTCGTCCGGAGCTCAATTAAACTCTCCGGTAAAAGCTAGGACAGGCCGCATACTGCAGCTCAACCGCTCTGTGGTACACAAACATTTCTTGCATTTTCTTTGCAGGTTCACCTTTGCGCAGGTGAGGACTGGCGACATGGAAACAACTCAAACACGCAAGGGAATCCTTAGATATTCCCCTCGATGACCATCCGACTACACTCCGGATCCGCTCACAGCTTCTTCTCGCCTGGTCTCAGCAGGTTCCGCAGTTATATTTCTTTTTATCACATTACCTGTACTCATACGCATCGACGTACTATTCAAATACAACAAGTGGATTTATATGACGCTTATCTGCTGTTATTTCTTATTGAAACTTTTTTGTCAAATGGCATCTGTACACCACGATATGCCTTAATATGCCAGGGGCTTCATTGTACCCATAATACGGCAATAAAGTCCGAACACCTTCACGGTAGTTCGGCACCCCGAACTTATAGCATTATATGCATCAGCTCCGAATCATGTCTTGGGTCAATAGTTGGGTTTGCCCGGCTCCCATGTTTTGCCGCCTTACGTTCAGCTATATCGGCTAAGGCGGCATAGGGAGAACTACTGCAATTGTGTCCCGGTTCTTCCGGACGAGCACCTCAGTAGAGAAAGCCGAAAACTAACTGTCATTATACGGCGAGAGCTGGTCAGCTGTTCGAGAGGTTGTAAAATCTTTAAGGATTTCTTCCGCATAATGCCATAACTAATGTAGCGTGCGATGGATCGGCTTTTCTTCCGATTAGGTGCTTGTAGAGCCCCTCGTGCGGTCTTCCAAACACCAGGGGCTGCGCCTACCTTCCTTTCGTCAAGCTCCTATGGCTAAGTGAGAGTGATAAAGCCCTATAGTCTGATTGCCTGGTTCGTTGTGCTGAACACCTCCTTCAAGGACCCAAAACTGGGATAAAGAGTGCTCAGGTTTATCCCGAACACCCCCGTACTTCCTACGTGGGGGCAGAAGCCGACGACTGGCCAACTCTCAGGATTAATATATAAAACGGCCGCGCAGGAGGAAAAACTTTCAAATAACAGGCAATAAATAATAGAAATGACCTTGTTCAACATTACAAAGGACAACATGACTGTATTCATGGAAATATAATGTCTTTGGTGCATTGCTCCGCCGCAAGGCGGGATCCTTTCAGGACACTATCATAATATAACTCAGGCTTGCGGTGCTCCTTCCCCTCCGGCGGTCCCTCGGTCATCAGCTTTTCAGCATCCATCTTCCCCAAGTGCACCTTTGCGTGGGCGAAGGCCATTCGCGCACCCTCTATACAGACCGACCGCTTGATGACGTCAAGTCGAGAGCAGGCACTCACAAGCCGCTTCACGAGCCCGAAGTAGCTACTTGGAATCGGCTCGGCGGGCCATAGCCGAATAATCAAATCCTTCATGGCTAGCTCGGCCGCCTTATGCAGCTCGATCAGCTGCTTCAGCTGATCGGCAAAAGGCACCGGATAATTCGGTGCCAGATACTACGACCAGAAGAGCTTGTCCGCAGTGTTCCTTTCTTTGGCTCGGTAGAATTGTGCGGCATTAGATATGTTGTGTGGCAGCTCCGCAAATACCCCTGGAGAAATCAGAATTCAAATTATCAACTTGATTTTCTCCTTTCAAATACCTGCTTTGTATAGAAAAAGCCTTACCAGCCGCAATCTTCCTTGCCTCCTGGATTTCCTTCAGGGCATCTTGGGCTTCCCCCCGGGCATCACTTGTGGCTTGGCGAGCTTGGGAGAGTTTGGGTTCTTTCCTTGATAAACTCTGCTCCAAGGTCTCGCATTTCTTCATGACCTCTCGAAGCTCTCGCTCAGCTTCAATAACCCTGGCCTCGTGCTTTTCGCGAAGAGCCTGCTCTGCGGCTGCCTTCTTCTCGGCATCGGCCACAGCCTTCTTAAGAGCCTCAATTTCGGCCATCGCCCCTAGAGCACATCATACAAATATTTTCATCATACTAACTTACTCATTTGTGCTGAATGCGAACAAGGTTTCTGCATACCTTGGTTATCCTCCAGTTGCTTCCTCAGTCGGCCGAGTTCTCCTTCGGCCCGCTCCAGACTCTGCCTCAGTCCGGAGACTTCCGCAGTTTGAGAGGCGGCAGTTGCTTCAGACACCTGCTTTCGAACAAAAGAGAGATGCCATAAAGTGAGTCTGCTGCGAACATATATTTGATCCTCTGTTCGGCTCTTTATTTCACCGAACAGTGTATCAGGGGCTACTACCTATACTATGAAACTCTTCGAAACCCCACAAAACATACCTTAAAGCCCGTTATAAGGCTGATACAGGCTTCATTCAGTCCACTCTTAGCAGACTGAATCTTCTCAATCACCGCACCTATAAGGGCACGGTGTTCATCGACGATGGAGGCGCTTTTCAGCGCTGCCGATAAAGTATCCAGCACCTCTGGTTGGACAGAGATTGCCAGTGGAACAGGCACACCCCCTCCAGCCGAGGGAGGTCGCCTGCCTGATTCCGGAGCCATATTGGTCTCCGGAATTGCGTCCGGCTGGGGGCCGAATTCAAGATAGCCCCCGCCGTCGACGTCCATGGGAGCCTTCTCTCCCATGTGTCCGGCCCCTGAAGTTTGACCTCCTGGCACCGCCTTTACAATCTTTCCCCCCCTCCTTGGCCTGGGTCCTTCTGGGACGAAACCTCGGTGTCATTCACATGTTTGGGGGAAGGGGCCTTCGGGGGTGTCCCGCTCTCCATAGCATCCGAGCCCAGCAAATCCTCCGACGAGGATTGTTCGGTGCGGGACCTCGCCGGACTACAAAAAGTCTGGCTCAGATTAAAATATTATGCCATGATGAGTCTGGGCGCATAAAATTGTTCGGATTTTATATACTTGATGTCTACTACACAACCTTCTTCTTGTAGACGTTGTTGGGCCTGCAAGTGCACAGGTTTGTAGGACAGTAGAAAATTTCCCTCAAGTGGATGACCTAAGGTTTATCAATCCATAGGAGGCGTAGGATGAAGATGGTCTCTCTCAAACAACCCTGCAACCAAATAACAAAGAGTCTCTTGTGTCCCCAACACACCCAATACAATGGTAAATTGTATAGGTGCACTAGTTCGGCGAAGAGATGGTGATACAAGTGCAATATGGATAATAGATATAGTTTTTGTAATCTGAAAATATAAAAACAGCAAGGTAACTAATGATAAAAGTGAGCGTAAATGGTATTGCAATGGTAGGAAACAAGGCGTAGGGTTCATACTTTCACTAGTGCAAGTTCTCTCAACAATAATAACATATATAGATCATATAACTGAAGGAAATATACCCTAGAGGCAATAATAAAGTTATTATTTATTTCCTCATATCATGATAAATGTTTATTATTCATGCTAGAATTGTATTAACCAGAAACATGATACATGTGTGAATACATAGACAAACATATAGTCACTAGTATGCCTCTACTTGACTAGCTCATTAATCAAAGATGGTTATGTTTCCTAACCATAGACATGTGTTGTCATTTGATTAATGGGATCACATCATTAGGAGAATGATGTGATTGACATGACCCATTCCGTTAGCCTAGCACTTGATCGTTTAGTATACTGCTATTGCTTTCTTCATGACTTATACAAGTTCCTGTAACTATGAGAATTATGCAACTCCCGTTTACCGGAGGAACACTTTGTGTGCTACCAAACGTCACAACGTAACTGGGTGATTGTAAAGGTGCTCTACAGGTGTCTCCGAAGGTACATGTTGGGTTGGCATAATTCGAGATTAGGTTTTGTCACTCCGATTGTCGGAGAGGTATCTCTGGGCCCTCTCGGTAATACTCATCACCTAAGCCTTGCAAGCATTGTAACTAATGAGTTGGTTATGAAATGATGTATTATGGAACGAGTAAAGAGACTTGCCGGTAACAAGATTGAACTAGGTATTGAATACCGACGATCAAATCTCGGGCAAGTAACATACCGATGACAAAGGGAACAACGTATGTTGTTATGCGGTTTGACCGATAAAGATCTACGTAGAATATGTAGGAACCAATATGGGCATCCAGGTCCCGCTATTGATTATTGACCGAGAATGGTTCTAGGTCATGTCTACATAGTTCTCGAACCCATAGGGTCCGGACGCTTAACATTACGATGACAGTTTTATTATGAGTTTATAAGTTTTGATTTACCAAAGTTTGTTTGGAGTCCCGGATGTGATCACGGACATGACGAGGAGTCTCGAAATGGTCGAGACATAAAGATCGATATATTGGAAGCCTATATTTGGACATTGGAATCGTTCCGGGTGAAATCGGCATTTTACCGGAGTACCGGGAGGTTACCGGAACCCCCCGAGGGGTTATTGGGCCTTCATGGGCCACGAGGGAGAAGAGGGATGGAGCCTGGAGGGAGCCGCGCGCCCCTCCCCCTCCTAGTCCGAACAGGACAAGGGAAGGGGGGCGACACCCCCCCTTTCCTTCCCCTCTTCCTCCTCTTTCCCCCCTTCTCCTACTCCTACTTGGAAAGAAGGGAGTCCTACTCCCGGTGGGAGTAGGACTCCCCCCTTGGCGCGCCCTCCTTGGCCGGCCGCCTCCTCCCCCTGGCTCCTTTATATACGGGGGCGGGGGGCACCCCATAGACACACAAGTTGATCTACGGATCGTTCCTTAGCCGTGTGCGGAGCCCCCCTCCACCATATTCCACCTCGGTCATATCGTCTCGGAGTTTAGGCGAAGCCCTGCGCCGGTAGAACATCATCATCGTCACCACGCCGTCGTGCTGACGGAACTCATCTCCGGAGGTCGGCTGGATCGGAGACCGGAGATCGTCATCGAGCTGAACGTGTGCTGAACTCGGAGGCCCCGTACGTTCGGTGCTTGGATCGGTCGGATCGTGAAGACGTACGACTACATCAACCGCGTTGTGCTAACGCTTCCGCTTACGGTCTACGAGGGTACGTGGACGAACACTCTCCCCTCTCGTTGCTATGCCATCACCATGATCTTGCTTGTGCGTAGGAAAATTTTGAAATTACTACGTTCCCCAACAGTGGCATCCGAGCCTAGGTTTTATGCGTTGATGTTATATGCACGAGTAGAACACAAGTGAGTTGTGGGCGATACAAGTCATACTGCTTACCAGCATGTCATACTTTGGTTCGACGGTATTGTGAGATGAAGCGGCCCGGACCGACATTACGCGTACGCTTACGCGAGACTGGTTTCACCGTTACGAGCACTCGTGCTTAAAGGTGGCTGGCGGGTGTCTATCTCTCTCACTTTAGCTGAATCGAGTGTGGCTACGCCCGGTCCTTGCGAAGGTTAAAACAACACCAACTTGACGAACTATCGTTGTGGTTTTGATTCGTAGGTAAGAACGGTTCTTGCTCAGCCCGTAGCAGCCACGTAAAACTTGCAACAACAAAGTAGAGGACGTCTAACTTGTTTTTGCAGGGCATGTTGTGATGTGATATGGCCAACGCGTGATGCTATATTTTATTGTATGAGATGATCATGTTTTGTAACCGAAGTTATCGGCAACTGGCAGGAGCCATATGGTTGTCGCTTTATTGTATGAAATGCAAACGCCCTGTAATTGCTTTACTTTATCACTAAGCGGTAGCGATAGTCGTAGAAGCAATAGATGGCGTAAACGACAACGATGCTACGATGGAGATCAAGGTGTCGCGCCGGTGACGATGGTGATCACGACGGTGCTTCGGAGATGGAGATCACAAGCACAAGATGATGATGGCCATATCATATCACTTATATTGATTGCATGTGATGTTTATCCTTTATGCATCTTATCTTGCTTTGATTGACGGTAGCATTTTAAGATGATCTCTCACTAAAATTATCAAGAAGTGTTCTCCCTGAGTATGCACCGTTGCCAAAGTTCGTCGTGCCCAGACACCACGTGATGATCGGGTGTGATAAGCTCTACGTCCATCTACAACGGGTGCAAGCCAGTTTTGCACACGCGGAATACTCAGGTTATACTTGACGAGCCTAGCATATGCAGATATGGCCTCGGAACACGGAGACCGAAAGGTCGAGCGTGAATCATATAGTAGATATGATCAACATAGTGATGTTCACCATTGAAAACTACTCCATCTCACGTGATGATCGGTCATGGTTTAGTTGATTTGGATCACGTAATCACTTAGATGACTAGAGAGATGTCTGTCTAAGTGGGAGTTCTTAAGTAATATGATTAATTGAACTTAAATTTATCATGAACTTAGTACCTGATAGTATTTTGCTTGTCTATGTTTGTTTGTAGATAGATGGCTCGTGCTGTTGTTCCGTTGAATTTTAATGCGTTCCTTGAGAAAGCAAAGTTGAAAGATGATGGTAGCAATTACACGGACTGGGTCCGTAACCTGAGGATTATCCTCATTGCTGCACAGAAAAGTTACGTCCTGGAAGCACCGCTGGGTGCCAGGCCTGCTGCTGATGCAACTGACGACGTTAAGAACGTCTGGCAGAGCAAAGCTGATGACTACTCTATAGTTCAGTGTGCCATGCTTTACGGCTTAGAACCGGGCCTTCAACGACGTTTTGAACGTCATGGAGCATATGAGATGTTCCAGGAGTTGAAGTTAATATTTCAAGCAAATGCCCGGATTGAGAGATATGAAGTCTCCAATAAGTTCTATAGCTGCAAGATGGAGGAGAATAGTTCTGTCAGTGAGCATATACTCAAAATGTCTGGGTATAATAATCACTTGATTCAACTGGGAGTTAATCTTCCGGATGATAGCGTCATTGACAGAATTCTCCAATCACTGCCACCAAGCTACAAGAGCTTTGTGATGAACTATAATATGCAAGGGATGAACAAGACTATTCCCGAGCTCTTCGCAATGCTAAAAGCTGCGGAGGTAGAAATCAAGAAGGAGCATCAAGTGTTGATGGTCAACAAGACCACTAGTTTCAAGAAAAAGGGCAAAGGGAAGAAGAAGGGGAACTTCAAGAAGAACAACAAGCAAGTTGCTGCTCAAGAGAAGAAACCCAAGTCTGGACCTAAGCCTGAAACTGAGTGCTTCTACTGCAAGCAGACTGGTCACTGGAAGCGGAACTGCCCCAAGTATTTGGCGGATAAGAAGGATGGCAAAGTAAACAAAGGTATATGTGATATACATGTTATTGATGTGTACCTAACTAGAGCTCGTAGTAGCACCTGGGTATTTGATACTGGTTCTGTTGCTAATATTTGCAACTCGAAACAGGGACTACGGAATAAGCGAGCACTGGCCAAGGACGAGGTGACGATGCGCGTGGGAAACGGTTCCAAAGTCGATGTGATCGCGGTCGGCACGCTACCTCTACATCTACCTTCGGGATTAGTTTTAGACCTAAATAATTGTTATTTGGTGCCAGCGTTGAGCATGAACATTATATCTGGATCTTGTTTGATGCGAGACGGTTATTCATTTAAATCAGAGAATAATGGTTGTTCTATTTATATGAGTAATATCTTTTATGGTCATGCACCCTTGAAGAGTGGTCTATTTTTATTGAATCTCGATAGTAGTGATACACATATTCATAGTGTTGAAACCAAAAGATGCAGAGTTGATAACGATAGTGCAACTTATTTGTGGCACTGCCGTTTGGGTCATATCGGTGTAAAGCGCATGAAGAAACTCCATACTGATGGGCTTTTGGAATCACTTGATTATGAATCACTTGGTACTTGCGAACCGTGCCTCATGGGCAAGATGACTAAAACGCCGTTCTCCGGAACTATGGAGCGAGCAACTGATTTGTTGGAAATCATACATACTGATGTTTGTGGTCCAATGAATGTTGAGGCTCGCGGCGGGTATCGTTATTTTCTCACCTTCACAGATGATTTGAGCAGATATGGGTATATCTACTTGATGAAACACAAGTCTGAAACATTTGAAAAGTTCAAAGAATTTCAGAGTGAAGTGGAAAATCATCGTAACAAGAAAATAAAGTTTCTACGATCTGATCGTGGAGGTGAATATTTGAGTTACGAGTTTGGCCTACACTTGAAACAATGTGGAATAGTTTCGCAACTCACGCCACCTGGAACACCACAAAGAAATGGTGTGTCCGAACGTCGTAATCGTACTTTACTTGATATGGTGCGATCTATGATGTCTCTTACTGATTTACCGCTATCGTTTTGGGGATATGCTTTAGAGACGGCCGCATTCACGTTAAATAGGGCACCATCAAAATCCGTTGAGACGACGCCTTATGAACTGTGGTTTGGCAAGAAACCAAAGTTGTCATTTCTTAAAGTTTGGGGCTGCGATGCTTATGTGAAGAAACTTCAACCAGATAAGCTCGAACCCAAATCGGAGAAATGTTTCTTCATAGGATACCCAAAAGAGACTGTTGGGTACACCTTCTATCACAGATCCGAAGGCAAGACATTCGTTGCTAAGAATGGATCCTTTCTAGAGAAGGAGTTTCTCTCGAAAGAAGTGAGTGGGAGGAAAGTAGAACTTGATGAGATAACTGTATCTACTCCCTTATTGGAAAGTAGTTCATCACGAGAACCGGTTCTTGTGACAACTACACCAATTAGTGAGTAAGCTAATGATAATGATCATGAAACTACAGATCAAGTTTCTACTGAACCTCGTAGGTCTACCAGAGTAAGATCCGCACCAGAGTGGTACGGTAATCCTATTCTGGAAGTCATGTTACTTGACCATGATGAACCTACGAACTATGAGGAAGCGATGATGAGCCCAGATTCCGCAAAGTGGCTAGAAGCCATGAAATCTGAGATGGGATCCATGTATGAAAACAAAGTATGGACTTTGGTTGACTTGCCCGATGATCGGCAAGCCATTGAGAATAAATGGATCTTTAAGAAGAAGACTGACGCTGATGGTAATGTTACTGTCTATAAAGCTCGACTTGTTGCAAAAGGTTTTCGACAAGTTCAAGGGGTTGACTACGATGAGACTTTCTCACCCGTAGCGATGCTTAAGTCTGTCCGAATCATGTTAGCTATTGCTGCATTTCATGATTATGAAATTTGGCAAATGGATGTCAAGACTGCATTCTTGAATGGATTTCTAGAAGAAGAGTTGTATATGATGCAGTCGGAAGGTTTTGTTAATCCAAAAGGTGCTGACAAAGTGTGCAAGCTCCAGCGTTCCATTTATGGACTGGTGCAAGCATCTCGGAGTTGGAATAAACGCTTTGATAGTGTGATCAAAGCATATGGTTTTATACAGACTTTTGGAGAAGCCTGTATTTACAAGAAAGTGAGTGGGAGCTCTATAGCATTTCTAATTTTATATGTAGATGACATATTATTAATTGGAAATGATATAGAATTTCTGGATAGCATAAAGGGATACTTGAATGAAAGTTTTTCAATGAAAGACCTCGGTGAAGCTGCTTACATATTGGGCATCAAGATCTATAGAGATAGATCAAGACGCTTAATAGGACTTTCACAAAGCACATACCTTGACAAAATTTTGAAAAAGTTTAAAATGGATCAGGCAAAGAAAGGATTCTTGCTTGTGCTACAAGGTGTGAAGTTGAGTCAAACTCAATGCCCGACCACTGCAGAAGATAGAGAGAAAATGAAAAATGTTCCCTATACTTCAGCCATAGGCTCTATCATGTATGCAATGCTGTGTACCAGACCAGACGTATGCTTAGCAATAAGCTTACCAGGAAGGTACCAAAGTAATCCAGGAGTGGATCACTGGACAGCGGTCAAGAACATCCTGAAATACCTGAAAAGGACTAAGGATATGTTTCTCGTATATGGAGGTGACAAAGAGCTAGTCGTAAATGGTTACGTCGATGCAAGCTTTGACACTGATCCGGACGATTCTAAATCGCAAACCGGATACGTGTTTTTATTAAACGGAGGAGCTGTAAGTTGGTGCAGTTCTAAACAAAGCGTCGTGGCGGGATCTACATGTGAAGCGGAGTACATAGCTGCTTCGGAAGCAGCAAATGAAGGAGTCTGGATGAAGGAGTTCATTTCCGATCTAGGTGTCATACCTAGTGCATCGGGACCAATGAAAATCTTCTGTGACAATACTGGTGCAATTGCCTTGGCAAAGGAATCCAGATTTCACAAGAGGACCAAGCACATCAAGAGACGCTTCAATTCCATTCGGGACCAAGTCCAAGTGGGAGACATAGAGATTTGCAAGATACATACGGATCTGAATGTTGCAGACCCGTTGACTAAGCCTCTCTCACGAGCAAAACATGATCAGCACCAAGACTCCATGGGTGTTAGAATCATTACTATGTAATCTAGATTATTGACTCTAGTGCAAGTGGGAGACTGAAGGAAATATGCCCTAGAGGCAATAATAAAGTTATTATTTATTTCCTCATATCATGATAAATGTTTATTATTCATGCTAGAATTGTATTAACCGGAAAAATGATACATGTGTGAATACATAGACAAACATATAGTCACTAGTATGCCTCTACTTGACTAGCTCATTAATCAAAGATGGTTATGTTTCCTAACCATAGACATGTGTTGTCATTTGATTAATGGGATCACATCATTAGGAGAATGATGTGATTGACATGAGCCATTCCGTTAGCCTAGCACTTGATCGTTTAGTATACTGCTATTGCTTTCTTCATGACTTATACAAGTTCCTGTAACTATGAGAATTATGCAACTCCCGTTTACCGGAGGAACACTTTGTGTGCTACCAAACGTCACAACGTAACTGGGTGATTATAAAGGTGCTCTACAGGTGTCTCCGAAGGTACATGTTGGGTTGGCATAATTCGAGATTAGGTTTTGTCACTCCGATTGTCGGAGAGGTATCTCTGGGCCCTCTCAGTAATACTCATCACCTAAGCCTTGCAAGCATTGTAACTAATGCGTTGGTTATGAGATGATGTATTACGGAACGAGTAAAGAGACTTGCCGGTAACGAGATTGAACTAGGTATTGAATACCGACGATCAAATCTCGGGCAAGTAACATACCGATGACAAAGGGAACAACGTATGTTGTTATGCGGTTTGACCGATAAAGATCTTCGTAGAATATGTAGGAACCAATATGGGCGTCCAGGTCCCGCTATTGGTTATTGACCGAGAATGGTTCTAGGTCATGTCTACATAGTTCTCGAACCCGTAGGGTCCGCACGCTTAACGTTACGATGACAGTTTTATTATGAGTTTATAAGTTTTGATGTACCGAAGTTTGTTCGGAGTCCCGGATGTGATCACGGACATGACGAGGAGTCTCGAAATGGTCGAGACATAAAGATCGATATATTGGAAGCCTATATTTGGACATCGGAATCGTTCCGGGTGAAATCGGCATTTTACCGGAGTACCGGGAGGTTACCGGAACCCCCCGGGGGGTTATTGGGCCTTCATGGGCCACGAGGGAGAAGAGGGAAGGAGCCTGGAGGGAGCCGCGCGCCCCTCCCCCTCCTAGTCCCAATAGGACAAGGGAAGGGGGGCGGCGCCCCCCCTTTCCTTCCCCTCTTCCTCCTCTTTCCCCCTTCTCCTACTCCTACTTGGAAAGAAGGGAGTCCTACTCCCGGTGGGAGTAGGACTCCCCCCTTGGCGCGCCCTCCTTGGCCGGCCGCCTCCTCCCCCCTGGCTCCTTTATATACGGGGGCGGGGGGGGGCACCCTATAGACACACAAGTTGATCTACGGATCGTTCCTTAGCCGTGTGCGGTGCCCCCCTCCACCATATTCCACCTCGGTCATATCGTCGCGGAGTTTAGGCAAAGCCCTGCGCCGGTAGAACATCATCATCGTGACCACGCCGTCGTGCTGACGGAACTCATCTCCGGAGCTCGGCTGGATCGGAGACCGGAGATCGTCATCGAGCTGAACGTGTGCTGAACTCGGAGGCCCCGTACGTTCGGTGCTTGGATCGGTCGGATCGTGAAGACGTACGACTACATCAACCGCGTTGTGCTAACGCTTCCGCTTACGGTCTACGAGGGTACGTGGACGAACACTCTCCCCTCTCGTTGCTATGCCATCACCATGATCTTGCGTGTGCGTAGGAAAATTTTGAAATTACTACGTTCCCCAACAATAACAATCCCTCAACATGCAACAAAGAATCACTCCAAAGCCACTAATAGCGGAGAACAAACGAAGAGATTATGGTAGGGTACGAAACAACCTCAAAGTTATTCTTTCAGATCAATCTATTCAAGAGTTCGTACTATAATAACACCTTAAGACACAAATCAACCAAAACCCTAATGTCACCTAGATACTCCATTGTCACCTCAAGTATCCGTGGGCACGATTATACGATATGCATCACACAATCTCAGATTCATCTATTCAACCAACACAAAGTACTTCAAAGAGTGCCCCAAAGTTTCTACCGGAGAGTCAAGACGAAAACGTGTGCCAACCCCTATGCATAGGTTCATGGGCGGAACCCGCAAGTTGATCACCAAAACATGCATCAAGTGGATCACGTGATATCCCATTGTCACCATAGATAAGCACGGCAAGACATACATCAAGTGTTCTCAAATCCTTAAAGACTCAATCCGATAAGATAACTTCAAGAGGAAAACTCAATTCATCACAAGAGAGTAGAGGGGGAGAAACATCATAAGATCCAACTATAATAGCAAAGCTCGCGATACATCAAGATTGTGCCATAGAGAGAACACGAGAGAGAGAGAGAGAGAGAGATCAAACACATAGCTATTGGTACATACCCTCAGCCTCGAGGGTGAACTACTCCCTCCTCATCATGGAGAGCGCCGGGATGATGAAGATGGCCACCGGTGAGGGGTCCCCCCTCCGGCAGGGTGCCGGAACGGGCTCCCGAGAGGTTTTGGTGGCTACAGAGGCTTGCGGCGGCGGAACTCCCGATCTATCTTCGTATTTGATGTTTTTAGGGTACATGGACTTATATAGGCGAAAGAAGTCGGTCGGGGGAGCCTCGAGGGGCCCAGGAGACAGGGGCGCGCCCAGGGGGTGGGCGCGCCCTCCTATCTCCTAGCTTCCTCGAACCTTCCCTGGCTTGAACTCCAAGTCTCCCGGATCATATCCTTTCCAAAAATCACGCTCCCGAAGTTTTCATTCCGTTTGGACTCCGTTTGATACTCCTTTTCTTCGAAATACTGAAACATGCAATAAAACATCAATATGGGCTGGGCCTCCAGTTAGTAGGTTAGTCCCAAAAGTAATATAAAAGTGTATAATAAAGCCCGTAATCATTCAAAACAGATAATAAAATAGCATGAATGCTTCATAAATTATAGATGCGTTGGAGACGTATCAGCATCCCCAAGCTTAATTCAGGCTCGTCCTCGAGTAGGTAAACGATAAAAGAAAGAATTTATGAAGTGTGAATGCTAGAAGGTGCACAAGTTTGATCAATGATAATTTCAATCACCCTTTCTAGCATGATTATATGTCATAACAGTAGTTCATCTCATAAAACTTCTCACGAACAAGTAACAAGCTATTCACATGTTAAAGCATAGACCATAAACTTTCTTTAAAACTAGCAAACTTCATTCAGTCATCAAACAATTGCAATTCATCTTATTTTCAGGAAGGGTCTATGTCAGAGCTTTGATTTAGCAAACTCCACATACTCAACTAGCATATAGTCTTCTACAATTGCTAACACTCACGCAATACTAATAGTTATGGAGTTTTAATCGGACACTGAGAAAGATAGGGGCTTATAATGTTGCCTCCCAACTTATTCACCTTTGGGTGATGTCAACAATAATAGTTCATGCTAACTTACATCCAATTGGATATATATCAGGATCTTCCCAATACGAGGTGGTTGCCAAAGGATAAAATGAAAAAGGGAAAGGTGAAGATCACCTTGACTCTTGCATAAAGTAAAAGACATAAAGTAAAAGATAGGCCCTTCGCAGAGGGAAGCAGAGCTTTTCATGCGCTTTTATGGTTGGATGCACAAAATCTTAATGCGAAAGAATGTCACTTTATATTGCCACTTGTATATGGACCTTTATTATGCAGTCCGTCGCTTTTATTGCTTCCATAACAAGATCGTATAAAGCTTATTTTCTTCACACTAATAGATCATACATATTTAGAGAGAAATTTTTATTGCTTGCACCGATGACAAAATACTTGAAGGATCTTACTCAATCCATAGGTAGGTATGGTGGACTCTCATGGCAAAAATTGGGTTTAAGGGTATTTGGAAGCACAAGTAGTATCTCTACTTGGTGCAAGGAATTTTGGCTAGCAAGAGGGGGAAAGGCAAGCTCAACATGTTTGAATGATCCATGACAATATACTTTAACTGAGATGTGAGAAAACATAACCCATTACGTTGTCTTCCTTGTCCAACATTAACTCTTTAGCATGTCATACTTAATGAGTGATCACAACTATAAAAGATGTCTAGGATAGTATATTTATATGTGAAATCTCTCTTCCTTCAATATTCTTTCATGAATTGTTCAAGTGACCAATACAATGCTTGCTAATCTTCAGTAAATTTACAACCTCTACTTCTTAGATGTGAAGTCATTACTCCCCATGGGATAAGCAAATGAGACATATATAATTTCAGATTTATGACATTCAACTCATTCAACCATTTACTCATAGGATATAAGTGAAGCACACGAGTAAATGACAAACTACTCCAAAAAGATATAAGTGAAGATCAATGAGTAGCTAAATAATTACATAACTATGTGAAGACTCTCTCTCTCTCTCTCAATAAAGAATTTCAGATCTTGGTATTTTATTCAAACAGCAAGCAAAACAAAATAAAATGACATTGCAAGGATAGCACAACTCATGTGAAGAAGCAAAAACTTAAGTTCAACCGATACTAACCGATAGTTGTTGAAGAAGAAAGGTGGGATGCCTACCGGGGCATCCCCAAGCTTAGATGCTTGAGACTTCTTAAAATATTATCTTGGGGTGCCTTGGGCATCCCCAAGCTTGAACTTTTGTGTCTCCTTAATTCCTCTCATATCATGGTTTCTCTTTTTATCAAAAAAGCTTCATCCACACCAAACTCAACAAGAACTCGTGAGATAGGTTAGTATAAACCAATGCAAAAATCCTTATCATTTTCTACTATAACAAATCACTAAAATTATTATTCGACATTGCATACTAAATGTCTCTGCATATTTAACACTCCTATCCTCAAATAGAATCATAAAACAAGCAAACATATGCAAACAATGTAGACATAACATCAATCTGCCAAAACAGTACAATCTGTAAAGAATGCAAGAGTGTCAATACTTCCCTAACTCCAAAAATTATGAGAGAAAATTCCCACTGTAGTAAATTTATCAGATCTCAATATGCAAAAAAGTTTCAACATTATATCATTCTCTGACTTTTCTAGGGAATTTTTGCAACAGCGGTAAACTTTCTGTTTTCAAACAGCAACATGTAAACTAGCAAAATAAGCATGGCAAAGGCTATCCTTGAAATTTTTATTGAAAATAAAGATGCAAAAAATTATTCTAAATAACATCAAGAAAATACTAACAAGATAAAATGACTCTCCAAGAAAAACACATATCATGTGGTGAATAAAAATATAGCTCGAAGTAAAGTTACCGATGAACGAAGACGAAAGAGGGGAAGCCTTCCCGGGGCATCCCCAAGCTTAGGCTTTTCGTTGTCCTTGAATATTACCTTGGGGTGCCTTGGGAATCCCCAAGCTTAGGCTCTTGCCACTCCTTATTCCATGGTCCATCGAATCTTTACCCAAAACTTGAAAACTTCACCACACAAAACTCAACAGAAAACTCGTAAGTTCCGTTAGTATAAGAAAATAAAACCACCACTTAGTTACTGTAATGAACTCATTCTAAATTCATATTGATGTAATATCTACTGTATTACAACTTCTCTATGGTTTATACCTTCCGATACTACTCATAGATTCATCAAAATAAGCAAACAACATAATGAAAACAGAATCTGTCAAAAACAGAAAAGTCTGTAGTAATCTGTATCAAACGTATACTTATGGAACTCCAAAAATCCTACCAAATTAGGAAATCCTAAGAAATTTTTGTACCAATCCGGAGGTAAAATAATCATATCATAAGCACGTTTCTGTGAATTAACAAAACTAATTTACTGGGTGCAAAAGTTTCTGATTTTTAGCAGGATCAACACAACTATCACCGTAAGCTATCCTAAAGGTCTTACTTGGCACTTTATTGAAACAAAAGATATAAAACATGATTACTACAGTAGCATAATCATGTGAACACACAAAAACAGTAAGGGTGTTGTCTCTCAACAAACGCTTTTCTTTAATGCCTTTCTAGCTAGGCATGATGATGACAATGATGCTAACATAAAAAATAAGAATTTAAACATAATGGGAGCATCATGAAGCATATGAGTAGCACATTTAAGCCTAACCCACTTCCTATGCATAGGGATTTTGTGAGCAAACAACTTATGGGAACAATAATCAACTAGCATAGGAAGGCAAAACAAGCATAACTTCAAGATTTTAAGCACATAGAGAGGAAACTTGATATTATTGCAATTCCTACAAGCATATATTCCTCCCTCATAATAATTTTCAGTAGCATCATGAATGAATTCAACAATATAACCAGAACCTAAAGCATTCTTTTCATGATCTACAAGCATAGAATTTTCACTACTCTCCACATAAGCAAAATTCTTCTTATTCGGAATAGTGGGAGTATCATAAAAGACTTGAATACTATAAATTGTTTCCACATTAAAAGAGTAATGTTCAGAAAAAGGGTAATCATAATCATGACAAGTTTTATAAATATAATCATCACTACTTTTTATAGCATAAGTTTCATCACAATAATCATCATAAGTAGCAACTCCGTTCTCATCATAATCGATTGAAACCTCTCCCAAGATAGTGGAATCACTAAATAAAGTTGACACTCTTCCAAATCCACTTTCGTATTCATCACAATAAAATTCAACATCCTCCAAAATAGTGGGATCACTACTTCCTAAAGTTGACACTCTTCCAAACCCACTTTCATCAATATAATCATCATAGGTAAGAGGCATGCTATCATCATAACAACTTTGCATATCAAAACTTGGGATGCTAAAAATATCATATTCATTAAACATAGCATCCCCAAGCTTGGGACAAACATTAATTTGAGCAAATATATTCTCGAATATGTCATCCTCATCAAACATAGCTTCCCCAAGCTTGGGCCTTTACATATCATAAGCATAATCACTCTCATCATTAATAGTATGGACAGCACCAATAGTATAGCAATTATCATCATCACAATGAGCAGTAGGAGCAACATCATTCAGGAAAGATACCTTTTTACCTTTATTTCCCCATTTTTTCTTTCTCTTCTTCACATTATGTGTGGGTTCAACCTTCTTCTTTGAGCTCTTTATTGACGAGATTGGTTGAATAGAAAGCTCCTCCTCGTTACCTGATTTATCATAAGAAATAATAGGAGGATATTGGGAAGTCTCTTCCCTTTCATTAATATTCTCATGATATTCTATTTGCTTTTTTTTTCTTTAGGTGATTGGCAATATAAGGATTTTCAATGCAATTCACCGCACAAAACAAATAAATCTCCTCTAAATCAATATCAAGGAAATGCGCAAGATTAAATTTTGGAATAAGCTTAGTTGCATGTTTCAATTCTTCATAACCCAAAAGCAAACTAAGTTCATTATAATGAGCAAGGGAGATCAAATCATCACAGGTTTTGGACACGATTCAATCATGAAACAGTTTTCATTGGAGATGTAAATGACCATGTTCATTGCAAAGTGCACAACGGTAAAGATATCTTAAATTTTCAGCACTCTTATCTAGCCTTTCTTGCAACCCTTTAGTTTCTAAATACTTATGCCTCTTGCAATATCTATTTTCCCTATTTGGTGTGTACATGCAAACCCAATCTACTCCACAAAAATCGACATGCTTATAAGAGATATTTTCATCATAACTAGTGCAATCATCATTAGTACTATGGATATTCAAAGAGTTCATACTAACAACATTGCAATCATGCTCATCATTCAAAGATTTAGTATCAAACATCCTATAGATTTCTTCTTCTAGCACTTGAGCACAATTTTCCTTTTCATCAAACTCACGAAAGATATTAAAAAGATGAAGCGTATGAGACAAACTTAACTCCATTTTTTGTAGTTTTCTTTTATAAACTAAACTAGTGATAAAACAAGAAACAAAAAGATTCGATTGCAATATCTAAAGATATACCTTCAAGCACTCACCTCCCCGGCAATGGCGCCAGAAAAGAGCTTGATGTCTACTACACAACCTTCTTCTTGTAGACGTTGTTGGGCCTGCAAGTGCACATGTTTGTAGGACAGTAGCAAATTTCCCTCAAGTGGATGACCTAAGGTTTATCAATCCATAGGAGGCGTAGGATGAATATGGTCTCTCTCAAACAACCCTGCAACCAAATAACAAAGAGTCTCTTGTGTCCCCAACACACCCAATACAATGGTAAATTGTATAGGTGCACTAGTTCGGCGAAGAGATGGTGATACAAGTGCAATATGGATAATAGATATAGGTTTTTGCAATCTTAAAATATAAAAACAGCAAGGTAACTAATGATAAAAGTGAGCGTAAACGGTATTGCAATGGTAGGAAACAAGGCGTAGGGTTTATACTTTCACTAGTGCAAGTTCTCTCAACAATAATAACATAGATAGATCATATAACAATCCCTCAACATGCAACAAAGAATCACTCCAAAGCCACTAATAGCGGAGAACAAACGAAGAGATTATGGTAGGGTATGAAACCACCTCAAAGTTATTCTTTCGGATCAATCTATTCAAGAGTTCGTACTAGAATAAAACCTTAAGACACAAATCAACCAAAACCCTAATGTCACCTAGATACTCCATTGTCACCTCAAGTATCCGTGGGCATGATTATACAATATGCATCACACAATCTCATATTCATCTATTCAACCAACACATAGTACTTCAAAGAGTGCCCCAAAGTTTCTACCGGAGAGTCAAGATGAAAACGTGTGCCAACCCCTATGCCTAGGTTCATGGGCGGAACCCGCAAGTTGATCACCAAAACATACATCAAGTGGATCACGTGATATCCCATTGTCACCATAGATAAGCACGGCAAGACATACATCAAGTGTTCTCAAATCCTTAAAGACTCAATCTGATAAGATAACTTCAAGAGGAAAACTCAATTCATCACAAGAGAGTAGAGGGGGAGAAACATCATAAGATCCAACTATAATAGCAAAGCTCGCGATACAAAAAGATCGTGCCATAGAGAGAACACGAGAGAGAGAGAGAGAGAGAGAGAGAGAGAGAGATCAAACACATAGCTACTGGTACATACCCTCAGCCTTGAGGGTGAACTACTCCCTCCTCGTCATGGAGAGCGCCGGGATGATGAAGATGGCCACCGGTGAGGGATCCCCCCTCCGGCAGGGTGCTGGAACGGGCTCTCGAGAGGTTTTTGGTGGCTACAGAGGCTTGCGGTGGCGGAACTCCCGATCTATCTTCGTATTCGATGTTTTTAAGGTACGTGGACTTATATAGGCGAAAGATGTCGGTCGGGGGAGCCTCGAGGGCCCCAGGAGACAGGGGGCACGCCCAGGGGGTGGGCGCGCCCTCCTATCTCATGTCTTCCTCGAACCTTCCCTGGCTTGAACTCCAAGTCTCCCGGATCATATCCTTTCCAAAAATCACGCTCCCGAAGGTTTCATTCCGTTTGGACTCCGTTTGATATTCCTTTTCTTCGAAATACTGAAACAGGCAATAAAACAGCAATATGGGCTGGGCCTCCGGTTAGTAGGTTAGTCCCAAAAGTAATATAAAAGTGTATAATAAAGCCCATAATCATCCAAAACAGATAATAAAATAGCATGAATGCTTCATAAATTATAGATACGTTGGAGACGTATCAATACTCATGAGTTCAGCAGGGGCTGGGCCCTGGGATCCCACTCCGGGCTGCTATCGACAGCAGTCGTGGACTCCTCTGGAAGGGGAGCTTTTCCCTTCTTAGGTGACTCGGCCTCCAAAGAAGTGGAGGCCGTCCTTTTCTTTCCTCCCCTCGATGGGGACATGTCTTCCTCCTCTTCCTCGTCCTCTCCGGAGGAAGATCAGGCGTCGGAATCTTCGGATATTGTGTCTGAAGTGCCACGGTGACGAAGGCCGCCGCCGGTCCTTTTGGCCTCTTTCTCGGCCTTCTTCTTCGGCGCCTTGTAAGGCGCCGGGACCAGCATCTTCGTCAGAAGCGGGCCGGCCGGTTCTTCCGGCAGAGGGGCCGGACAGTAGATCCGCCCCACCTTCTTTGTCCAGCCCTAGGAGAGTTGTGGAAAACGCATTAAGCATTTTCCTTAGAATATGCGAATAAAACATATGAATCGCCAACTTACAGTGACTTACCGAACTTGCAGGGTGGGACAGTTGGTACCCGCGGTCCTCGGCGGAGTCCGGCCATGATTTGCTGGACTTAAAAAACACCTTCTAGATGTCCTTGTGCGAGGAGCCAAAGAGCTCCAGTAGGGTTTGGTGCTTGGCCGGATCGAATTCCCATAAATTGCAAGCCCTGTGTTGACAAGGAAGAATCCGGCAAACTAACATCACCTGGACTGCATTGACGAGTTTGATATTCTTATCTTCCATATCCTTGACGCGCATCTGGAGCACCGATAGTTCATCGGACGAAGACCAGTTCAGGCCCTTCTTGGGCCAGGACGTAAGCCGCAGGGGGGATCTAGATCGGAATTCGGGAGCAGTGGCCCATTCCGTGCCGCGCGGCTCAGTGATGTAAAACCACTGCTGCTGCCACTCTTTGACGGAATCACTGAAAGTACCTGTTGGCCATGTGACGTTGGGCATCTTGCTCACCATGGCGCCTCTACACTCGGCATGCTCGCCGCTCACTACCTTGGGCTTCACATTAAAGATCTTCAGCCATAAGCCGAAATGTGGCGAGATGCGGAGGAAGGCCTCGCACACGATGATGAATGTCGAGATGTTGAGGAAGTAATTGGGGGATAGATCATGAAAATCAATCCTGTAATAATACATGATGCCGCGAACGCATGGGTGGAGGGGAAACCCTATCCTGCGGACAAAATGACGGAGGAATACAACCCTCTCGTGGGGTTCCGGAGTAGGGACGATCTGTCCCGCCGTCAGAAGACGGTGGTTGGTTTTCTTGGCCAGATATCCGGCCTCCCGAAGCTTTTTGACATCCTTCTCCCGGATGGTAGAGGCCATCCACTTGCCTCCTGCTTCGGATCTGGACATTTTCGAAAGAGCTTTGTGGGCAGAGAAGACGAACGCTTGGGCGCTAGAGCTCGAGCGAGGGGGAATGGATGAGCAGAGGAAGAAGAAGGCGTGGGTGCAAAAGGGAGTCTTTATCCCCTTATAAAGGCAGCAGGGATCCTGCGCCTCCCCACTTGCCCAGTAAATTTGCTTATTCCCCAAGCGCCGTGTTGATGGCGCGGTTGGGTTACCCACACCCGTATTGATGAGAATCCCGTGATAAGGGGACACGATCTCTGCTTCGACAAGACGTGCCAATAAAACCGCCTCGCGATATGTGCGGTGGCAGGCAGGGAAACGGTTCGAATAATGACCGGGCCGCGGCGTAATGTCGCGCTATGAAAAGTTGTCAGCAGATTAGATTTGTGGAATATTTTGCTCTCTACGGTGGTATGTGGAAATTACTTTGCAGAGCCGGACACGATCCTCATATTCGAGATCTTATATGGAGTTTTCGGAGAAGGAACTCACCTTGCAATGCCGAAGACAATCTGCGCGCCGGACTCATTGTCATTAAAGCCTGGTTCAGGGGCTACTGAGGGAGTCCTGGATTACGGGGTCCTCGGACAGCTGGACTATATACTTTGGCCGGACTGTTGGACTATGAAGATACAAATTGGAAGACTTCATCCGGTGTTCGGGTGGACTCTCCTTTGCGTGGAAGGCAAGCTTGGCAATTCGGATATGTAGATCTCCTTCTCTGTAACAGACTCTGTGTAACCCTAGCCCCCTCCGGTGTCTATATAAACCGGAGGGTTTAGTCCGTAGGACAAGAACAATCATAATCATAGGCTAGCTTCTAGGGTTTAGCCTCTACGATCTCGTGGTAGATCAACTCTTGTAATACTCATATCATCAAGATCAATCAAGCAGGAAGTAGGGTATTGCCTCCATCGAGAGGGCCCGAACCTGGGTAAACATTGTGTCCCCCGCCTCGTGTTACCATTAGCCTTAGACGCACAGTTCGGGGCCCCCTACCCGAGATCCGCCGGTTTTGACACCGACAGTCGCCGCCACCATCGATGTAATGCAGGAGGTGCCTGCGGGCAAGTCAAATCTCAACCGAAGAAACTAGCTAGTCAGATTTTTAGTGGAACAAAATCATGCAAAAACCAGCCACACCCTGAATACCAGCAGCCCCATGCATGGGATAATGCCAGCTAGAGTTCAAATTCTCGTAAATTTTTTTCGAGAAAACGTTCGATCTATTCATCTTCAATCATGACAGTACAACGAACACCAGAAATAAAAAAATACATCCAGATTCATAAACCACCTAGCGACGACTACAAGCACTGAAGCGAGTCGAAGGCACGCCGCCGTCATCGCCCCCCATTGCCGGAGTAGGGCACAACTTGTTGTAGTAGACAGTCGGGAAGTCGTCGTGCTAAGACCCCATAGGACCAGTGCGCCAAAACAGTAACTACCGCCGATGAAGAATAACGTAGATCGAAAGGATCCAACCCAAAGACACATGAACATAGACGAACAACAACGAGATCCAAGAAAATCCACTAAAGGTAGATCCGCCGGAGACACACCTTCACATGCACATCAACGATGATAGATGCATCCCCGGAATGGGGGCTAGGCGGGAAGACCTTTATTCCATCTTTAGAGAGTCGCCGCTGTCTCGCCTTCCTAAGCAGGACACAAACCCTAACAAAACGAAAAAAACGACTAAAATTGGAGCCCTTCCTTCGGCCCTTGCCAGGATCCACCACGCCCCCATGGCCCTAGGGCCACCAGAGACGAGGCGAACCCGCGGTGACGCTGGCGAGAAGCGAGAACCCTAGCTTTTTGGAGCAGAAGGAGGTGGCGTGGGACAGGCACTTTGTGTCGATATATTTTTTATGTTGGGAAATCGGGTTCTCCAATAATTTACTTAAACTCAGTGGTTTTTCCTAATACATTACAAACAAGGAAATGGTCTAAGCTGTAAATGGGGAGAATAAGTAGATGAGCACCTTTGAAATTCAGCTTGGAGCAACTTTACTTGACGTGGCAGTCTTTATTTTGATGAAAGTCATATGTATCTTTACAACAAGATGCACACTATGGCACAAAAAAAAAGATGCACACAAAGAAGAAATCAGCACATTTCTCCCTCTTCATCGTAATGACCGAAGAAAAAGAAGTGGTATATGGGCACAATGCATTTATGAATGTAATTTATCTCCGACGTATACAAATGTAGGAGGAGATGAAAAAAGGAAAAGATTATATATGTTTTCATTGGAGAACATACGAGCACGTGAAGTAAGAAAAAATAAAAAATGCAAAAGAGGTGCGGGGGTTAAATGAGCGAAACCGTGTACCACGAGCCGGGCCAACAACTGAGCGCCCCGCCGCCCGTGGAAGCCCAAAGATCAGAAACCGGCTAGGCTACGGCCAGGGAAGTGTTCCCACGGCGCCACACCTGATGGCCTCTAGGACCAACCACTTACTTGGGCCAGCCATCAAGAGATCGAGATCTCATCCGATGGTGGGAGCAACGCGATCGGCCATGAACGGGGCCACGATCGGTCCGAGGGCCATATACCGGGCGCCTCGTCATCCTGCACACTCCAGCAGCAGGGCAGCCATTTAACTGACACGGGCTCGAGCCCACCAACCCACGCACCAACTCTTTGGCCCTCCAATCCAAGGCTGGAGACACAAGCGCGTGCCGCCACCACGCTCGGCCGATGACACGCACGACCGCTGGGTTTATATGCTGGTGCACGAGTCTCTCCATTAGCGATGTGGTATTATACTATTATTATCCGATGTTCGGGAGAACGGTCGCTGCTCCCTCCTAGCAGCCAATCAGCTCAATCCAAACCAAAGCCGTGAACATCTCAAAAGAAGTGAAACGCTCTTAGGGCATGTACAATGATGCTATTTTAAAAGTGCCATGTACAATGATGAGGTGAATGAGAGAGAACTCATAAGAAAATGTTTGTTTTCTCTTATTTAGGAGAAGATAAAAGATAATCTCTTAGCACAAAATGTCTCACCACGTTTTTAGGAATAACTAGCTATTGAAGATAAGGCTAAGAGATGAATCATTATAAACAAAAAAAAATATCATTTCTAAATTACATGCAAGACTTACGATAAGACTATCCTATCAACCATTGTACATGCCCTTATATTATGAGTCGGAGAGAGTAAAAAAAACCGAACAATGAAAATTAGGTCTTTATGTCTTTTCCAGGACCTACTATTTTTAATTCAAGAAATGAGTGGGATCATCCGACGGATAATGATCCGTGCGCCGTCGCCTTTGTGACCATTGGATATGATTTTAGTCAGATGGCAACGTATAACCAGACTAGGTTATGCAACTAAGTCATTGTTGCAATCTCCCCTATCCCAACAACTCATGTGTTGCGGGATCTGGATGTGAAATTCCCTCGAGAGCAATGGCCGCCCATGCTCCTCTCGAGCTCCACATCGAGTCGACGCCTCCTCACGTTGCTTCGACTGCTGCCATCGACGCTTGCCGCCGGCAGAACGACGACGAGGTCGTCGGCGTGGGCGCCACCATTGCCTCCGGCCTCTACCATGAACGTCAGCCGTCACGGTGTGCCCGAACCCAACCTGCATCCGTCGCCTCGGTGGAGCACCGGCGTCCGTGTCCACCACGAGGAGTTGTGTCCACCGTCGCTCCGCCGTCCCGAGGGAGCACCGGCGTTTCTTTTGGCTGAAGTCGTTACTGCTTGTTGCTCGTTGTCCGCTACAACGAGTTTCTGCAACAAGGTCTCTGTTACAAAAAAATCCAACGATATCTCTGTTTCAGAAAAAAAAGCGTAACAAGATATTTGTTGCAAAAGGAATCTGTAACTTCCCCTATATTGCAAAAATTTCGACAACATAACCTGTGTTGCAGAAAATTTCTGCAACACGACATGTGCTGCAATGATAGAAGGAGACCCTCCGTCGATCCGACGGCTCGCGAGGCTGACGTGTAGGGTTGTATTTAAGTTGCAGATAACAAAATAATAATTCATATAATTTTTATTAAAATTAAGCTGATCATTATTTTTCTGCGTAACAATTGTGGTTACTAGCAGAATGCCCGTGCATTGCTACATGCAATAATGCGTATAGAAATTATCAAACAAATTATCAAGGTCGTCTCCAAGATCAAAGCTCATTTCCGCCCGTCCGGTCATGTTTGGACATCAAACGGGCGCTTAGTAGGCTCCCCAAAATTCAACCGTCTGGACGCCCCCCCCCCCCCCCCCCCCCAAATCCAGACCATATATGAGGGAGAAATGTGGTTGTCCGGACCATCCGCCATGTTATCTCCAACATGCGGGTCCAACACAAAAATCCACCCCATGATGCACGCTTCTCTTTTTTGTCGGACCCTTCCCATCTCGCTCGGTTTCCCGCTGTAGTGGGACATTTCTCGCCGGGGCTCCTCCTTTAAAACTAGATGACGTCGCCTCACCTTCGTTGTACATTGCAACAAGGATGAAAGATTTTATATTTACAATATAATAAAGTGAGTTAAACTAACACATACTATTGGCACAAAACAACAAATAACTATAGAGATCATTCTCAAAGGTCCGTTCCTAGTCACCAATAAGCTCCACCTCCAGCCCATACCACTCATTGCTAGGAAGGATAATTGTCGTTCTTCTCTTGCTCGTCCTTCCCTACGTACATCTTCTACTCCTAACCTCTTCGCCAACCCGTTTCGTTGGCGTCAACCAACACCATGTCAACATTAGTGCATTCATCAGTGTCAGCTCATCTTCTTCTTCCTCCTTCCTCGCCATTTTTATTTATCGTTCCTACTTCTTTTCTAGAATACTCTTTCTTTGTTTTCGTTTTCTTTTTGGAACACTCTCCTTCTCCAACACCGCGGACCACTTGATCGCTTTAGTTTCTTTCCTTCTTATTCATGGAAGTCCTTTCTACTATATCATTAACCACCTGACCAATGTACTGTCGTGTTGTCCTCACCCACGAACGTTTAGCATGTGGACATCATGCAGATCTTGGTCGTCATTCATCTTGGTGAACACTAGGTCGCCCATGTCATGAGCGCATGGTGGCTGTTATCCATGTTGGCAAGCGGTGCTCGACCATGTTGCTGAGAGCATGTTGATCGTCCTTGCCACGAGCGCGTACAAAATAATTCAGCATGATTAATTGCTTACTTACTTAATTATTTCACAAATAATTAACCGCCTACCTAATTCTATGCCTACCTAATTAACTGGCAACCAAATCAATTAATTATTTGCCTAATTGAAAAAAAAATCCCTACTTCTAATTATCCATAGGCATAATAAAATGTCTATCTAATTAAATAATTCCATTAATGACTCGGTTTCCAAATTGATTCGGTGCGAAAAAATTTCTATTTAGATGGACCTAATTAATTGCATATGTAATTAATTGTCTAGCTAATTGATTATATTGATGGTTTGATTCAATTAATTCATCGCTCGATATCCAATATATTTTCGCCTAAGTAGCTACTACGAATGACGATGCGACTACTGAGTATTGTAAGAAACATTTGCTTACGAATTTCTTGAATTTGAATGGACACACTTGATTTGAGAATGTAGCATGTTTGGTTACTGATAAGAAATATCATATGACCGCGTGAACGTCTGTACGCGGCGGTCAGATGACCCGCCTTCCACCACGGATGTCCTCGACACCGTGATTCATGCCCTATGCCCTGGCATTCTCAAGCATCGCACCGGCAACAGGCCCGGCCATGAGTTCCTCCATGGTGTCGCGTTTCCCAGGGGCGCACGGAAGCGTACGCCCATAAGAAAAATATATGTTATTTTTGTTGTATTAGGAACCTTGCGATTGTCAAGTAATAGTAGAAATAATGAGAATAATAAATGACATAGTGAGCAAGATTACCGATTTGTTATTGAGTAATATCTGATTTTATTTTGGAAAGTTATCCAGAAAAATCCTATGTCTGTCTTTTAGGAAGTCGATCTCACATATATGGTGTGATTTCTGAATCATTAATTACCTATTATGTATTTGATTGAATTGAAGCACGGAAATAAGATCCCTTTTAATGGGATTTGGTTTTTTAATGTGAGGGAGAAAATTTTAGTGAGAGGAATGTGAGGCGAAAAAATGCAGACGAAAATAAATCGAGATACCAAGCTACCAAGTCCCTATTTAGGAGTAGAGATATATGTGGTTCATGTCCATATCAAATGGTGAGTGCTCAACATATTTAACACGTAATTAATATATATCATACAAAATATCAATGTCAATCTTAATTAAACAATTAATGGCAAACAATATCCTACTTACTAATATATGTGTACAATTAATATTCTACCCAATATCAATGTGCCTTGAATCATACACATTTACTAGTATCAATATAAAACGAGGGTATCATATTTGGTAGTGTTGACTAACACACATATCAACCTAGCATTCATCGCATTATCGATCTCGATGGAGAAGCCCACAAATCAAACGCGTGCAGTAGCCCTGCTGCTCTCCCAACTGTTGCTCGCGTGCTTTGCTTTTCATGCGCAGTGTAAGTCACTAGCACATACACAACGAAGCTATTTGCTTTCTGATTTTTCTCATATGTTTTCTTTCATTAATTTCTTTAGTTCGTGTTTTAATATACAATTGTCAGTTTTTTTCATTTTGTCATTCCACAGGTCGAACCACCGAGGGCATGGACAACAAGAAAATCAATATACCAGGCGGATTGTGCGTCCATCATAGGGACTGCACACCGGGTAACAAGAAAGACCCTCTGTCAATCCGACCACTCGCGAGGCTGACGCAGTGCTGTATTTAAGTTGCAGATAACAAAATAATAATTCATATAATTTTATTAAAGGGGCGTGCGACGCATCCGCCGGCTGATATTTGTAAAAGATCAATAGGCTCGCGAGCCGTCGGATTGCCGCATCAAGCGAGCCGAGCGTGCCTCCAGAACTGCAGCACAAGACTTATTGCAGAAACATAGGTCTTGTTGCAGATTTTCTTTTTGCAACGGCTGTTTTGTCGCGAGAAAAAAAATTACAAGTAGGGTTTTGTTGCAATTTTTTCTGCAATTGAGTTCTTGTTGCAGAAAATTTCGCAACAAAGGTTTTGTTGTAAAATTAGACCCATCATAGACCATTGCAACATGTTAGACTGTATTTACATGTGTATATTGTAACGTTGTATACCACCTCATTATATATATATGTGATAGGCCACCCCTAGAGGGTTGTGCCGGTTCCCCCCAAAGCCTATTGTCTTACATGGTATCACGCTAGGTTACGTCCGCTTCCGCCTAAAAACCCTAAACCGCCGCCGCCGCCGCCGCCGCCACCGCCGCCGCCGCGCCCGCCGTCGCCGTCGCCCGACTGCTATGACGTCCGCCGCTGCGTCCGGCTCCACCGCCACCGGTTTTCTGCCGGCCTCCCTCGCGGCACTTCTCTCGAGGCCGCTGGATGCCGCCTCCCTTCAGGCGCCGATCGGGACACAGAGCGTCGGCTCCCTCTTCGCGCTCCCGCCGGCTGCTACTTCGCCCGGGCAGGCGCTTGTGGCCCACACCGCCGCCGCCCCGTCAACCGCGGCTGTCGCGCCCTCGGCCACTGCGCCGCTGGTGGCGGAGGACGTCGCGCTGGCAGGCTTCGCGGCGTCAACCGCGGCCATCGCGCCCTCTGTCACCGCGCCGGCTGCCCCTCTGACTGTCTCCACGGTGGTCTCACCTCAGCCAGTCTCCTCGATGGGATCGCAGCCGCTGCCGCCGTTTCACTTCGGCCATCTCATCACCATCATGTTGTCGTCGGACAATTACATCTTCTGGCGCGCGCAGGTTCTTCCGCTTCTTGGGAGTCACTATCTGCTTGGCTATGTCGACGGCTCTCTCCCTTGCCCTCCTGCGCTGGTTGACAGCGTGCACGGTCCCGTCTATAATCCGGCTCACCGTGTCTGGACAGGGCAGGATCAGGCGAACCTCTTCTCCATCCAGGGGTCGCTCTCTCCGGCCGTTGCTGGGCTTGTTGTCTTCGCCAAGACGTCCCACGAGGCATGGACTATTCTTGAGCGCTCGTTTGCGGCACAGTCGCAGGCTCGTGTATCTGGGCTCCGTCGCCAACTTGGGGAGTGTCAGAAGCTTGACTCCACCGCCACTGAGTTCTACAACAAAGTCAAGAGTCTCGCCGACACGCTGGCCTCCATTGGACAGCCCCTCACCGACTCCGAGTTCAACTCGTTTATTGTCAATGGTCTTGATGAGGAGTATGACGCCCTAGTCGAGATCATCAATGAGAGGGGCAACTCCACGCCCATGCCAGCACACGAGGTCTTTTCACGCCTCCTGCTTACTGAGCAACGAGTCGAGACGCGCCGATCCAGGGGCAACGGCGCCCTCTCGGCAAACGCCGCCACCAAGGGTGGTCGCTCCTCTGCTTCATCCAGGGCTCCTTCGGGGCAATCACCACCACCCGCCTCGGCCCCTCCTCCTACTGCGACGCTACCAGGGGCTGGCGGTCCATGTGTGTGCTAGCTTTGTGGTCGCAATGGGCACTGGGCCTCGAAGTGTCACAAGCGCTTCCAACGGGGTTTTCTTGGTCTCGGCAATGACGGGAAGGATACACGCAACTTTGCTCGTCAGGTCGCCATGGCTGATCGCCCGCCGCCGCAGAAGCCACAGGGACACATTCAGTCCTACTCCATTGATCCCCACTGGTACATGGACTCTGGGGCGACAGAGCACCTGACCAGTGAGATGGGGAAGCTTCACACTCGTGAACCCTACCATGGCTCCGACAAGATCCACACCGCCAATGGAGCAGGTATGCACATCTCTCATATTGGTCAAGCATCACTTCTCACTAGACATGCCAATAGGAGTCTTCAACTTCGCAATGTTCTTCGAGTTCCATCTGTGACACGTAATCTTCTTTCAGTTCCTAAACTCACTCGTGATAATAATGTGCTTTGTGAATTTCATCCTTTTGATCTTTTTATTAAGGATCGGGGCACGAGGGACATTCTTCTTAGTGGGCGGCTCTGCCAAGGTCTCTATCGTCTGGAGCATCCTGGCGTCGCTCGCGTCTTTAGTGGAGTTCGGGTATCTCCGTCACAGTGGCATGCTCGTCTTGGTCACCCAGCCACACCTATTGTCCGGCATGTTTTGCGTCGTCATGAGCTTCCTAGTGTGTCTAGTAATAAAGATGTAGCAGTGTGTGATGCTTGTCAGCAGGGGAAGAGTCATCAACTTCCCTTTTCGGAGTCCAGTCGTGAGGTGAAACATCCTTCAGAACTTGTGTTTTCAGATGTATGGGGTCCTGCTCAGACTTTTGTTAGTGGTCATAATTACTATATCAGTTTTGTTGATGCTTACAGCCGCTTTACCTGGCTTTATCTTATCAAACGTAAATATGATGTGTTTGACATTTTTGTTCAGTTCCAAAAACATGTTGAACGCCTTCTCAAGCACAAAATTGTTCATGTTCAGTCGGACTGGGGTGGCGAGTATCGCAACCTCAACTCCTTCTTTCAGTCGCTTGGGATCACTCACCGTTTAGCATGTCCACATACACATCAGCAGAATGGTTCAGTAGAACGTAAGCATCGTCACATTGTTGAAGCTGGTCTGACTCTTTTGGCCCATGCATCTGTTCCATTTCGTTTTTGGAGTGATGCTTTCACCACTGCATGTTTTCTCATCAATCGTACTCCCACTCGTGTTTTGAATATGAAGACTCTCATTGAAGTTCTCCTTAATGAACAACCGGACTACACCTTTCTCAAGGTGTTTGGGTGTGCTTGCTGGCCCCATCTCCGTCCATATAACAAGCATAAGCTCGAGTTTCGTTCCAAGAAGTGTGTTTTTCTTGGTTATAGCTCTCTTCATAAAGGATACAAATGTCTTCATGTGCCCACTAATCGTGTCTACATCTCTCGGGATGTTGTGTTTGATGAGCATGTTTTTCCCTTTGCCAAACTCCCTGTGTCCACTACTGAGCCACCTGTCATGCATTCATCCTCTGTTGCTTCTGACCAATTTGATGATGTTGCATATTCTCCTCTATTGTTGCCTAACCATGGTGCAGGCACTGGTCGTGGGGCTTGTTTGGAGATTCTGGAAGTGCCATCTTCCTCTTCGTCGCCATCGCCTTCATCCTTGGCACCTTCTGTTGTGCATGAGGAGCACATGGCGCCCCTGCATGGCCTCGGTTTTCGTGCTCATGCACGGCCGATCGACGCCCTGGCCCGGTCGCCTCTGGCTTCTGGGCTGCCTTCGCCATTGTCGCGCCCTGCGACCCCGCCGACTGGGCCGGCCTCCTCGGTCCCCGTCTCGCCCAGGGCGTCGGGGCAGTCATCACCAGGCCTGGCCTCGCCCGCCCCTGCCTCGCCCAGGGTGTCTGGGCCCTTCTCACCAGGGCCGGCCTCGCCTGCTCTCGCCTCGCCAAGGCCGTCTGGGCCGGTGTCACCGGAGCTGGCCTCGCCCACTCTCGGTTCGCCCATGGCCTCTGAGCCCCTGTCGTCGGGCCAGTCTTCGCCATGCAGCCCGGAGTCGTCTGTCCCGAGCTCGCCTGAGGTGATTCCTGCATCTCCGGCGACCGTCACGTCTCCGTCACCTTCGCCTCCGCCGGCTCCTGCTGCTGCTCTACGTCCACATACGCGCAGTCGGAGTGGCATTTTTCAGCCTAAGCAACGTCACGATGGCACAGTTGCTTGGTTAGCGGCGTGCATGTCTGCTGCTCTCGCAGATCCATCCTCTGAGCCACGCACGTATCAAGCTACTATGCGCATTCCTCATTGGAGAGAGGCCATGGAGCAGGAGTATCAAGCACTTCTTCGCAATCAGACATGGACTCTTGTTCCTCCACAATCACGGGTAAATGTCATTGATTCCAAATGGGTTTTCAAAGTGAAGAGGCATTCTGATGGGTCCATTGAGCGCTATAAGGCTCGTCTGGTTGCTCGTGGTTTTGACAGCGTTTTGGACTTGACTATGAAGACACCTTCAGTCCAGTGGTCAAGCCTACTACCATCAGACTTCTTCTCTCTCTGGCTGTTACTCGAGGTTGGTTTCTTCGTCAGCTTGATGTTCAAAATGCTTTTCTTCATGGTGTCTTGGCGGAGGAGGTTTACATGCGCCAGCCTCCGGGTTTCTCTGATCCGGATCGCCCTGATCATCTCTGTCGTCTGTCCAAGGCAATTTATGGTCTGAAGCAGGCTCCTCGTGCTTGGCATGCTCGTCTTGCAATGGCTCTTCGTGCTCATGGTTTTGCATCATCAACTGCTGACTCCTCATTGTTTCTTCTTCAAAGGCCTGAGGTTACTATGTACTTGTTGGTCTATGTAGATGATATCATTTTGGTCAGCTCCTCTCAGTCGGCTGCTACTGCGCTTGTTCGCTCACTTGGTGCTGATTTTGCGGTCAAGGACCTTGGGAAGCTTCATTACTTTCTTGGTGTGGAGGTTACTTCTCGTGATGCTGGCCTTGTTATGACGCAGAAGAAGTACTCTCTGGATTTGTTGCAGCGAGCTGGGATGCTTAAGTGCAAACCGACGACTACACCCATGTCTACCACTGATAAGCTCAATGCTGTTGATGGTGTGCTTCTTTCTTCTTCTGATGAGACAGAGTACAGGAGTATTGTTGGTGGGCTCCAGTACTTGACGATCACGCGACCAGACATTTCCTATGCTGTTAACCGAGTCTGCCAGTATCTGCAGTCACCCCGTGACACTCATTGGTCTGCTGTTAAGCGGATTTTGTGCTATATTCGTTTCACGGTGGCTCATGGTTTGCATATTCGGCCGTCTGACTCTGGTTGTCTTTCAGCATATTCTGATGCAGACTGGGCTGGCAATCCGGATGACAGGCGATCCACGGGGGGTTATGCTGTCTTCTTTGGCTCTAACCTGATTGCCTGGAGTGCTCGGAAACAGGCTACTGTCTCGCGTAGCAGTACTGAGGCTGAGTATAAGGCTGTGGCCAATGCCACATCAGAGATCATCTAGGTACAGTCCTTGCTTCAGGAGTTAAGTATACCCCAATCACAGCCTCCTGTTCTTTGGTGTGATAACATCGGTGCTACATACCTTTCTGCAAATCCGGTATTCCATGCCCGAACGAAACACATTGAAGTTGACTATCACTTTGTGCGTGAACGTGTCTCTCAGAAGCAACTACAGATGAAGTTTATTTCTTCCAAGGATCAACTTGCTGACATCTTCACCAAGCCATTGCCTTTGCCACAGTCTGAGACTTGCAGGCGCAATCTTACCCTTCTAGATTCATTAGAAAGTGGCTAAGATTGAGGGAGGGTGTTAGACTGTATTTACATGTGTATATTGTAACGTTGTATACCACCTCATTATATATATATGTGATAGGCCACCCCTAGAGGGTTGTGTCGGTCCCCCCCAAAGCCTATTGTCTTACACAACAACACATATGTTTCTGAAACATAGACTCTGTTTCGGAAGCGCGTTCGACAAAGAACGGAATGCAAGCCATCAATTGGACGTGTGTCATGCAAAAGAGGTGGCAGACACGGCCACTACGATCTGCCGGATGACGGTAAGCTTTTTCCTTTATTAAATTAACCTGATAATTATTTTTACGCGTAACAATTGTGATTATTAGCAGAACGCCCCTGCATTGCTACATGCTATAATGCATATAGAAATGATCAAACAAATTATTTTAAGGTCGTCTCCAAGATCAAAGGTTATTTCTGCCTCATATGTCCGGTCATGTTTGGACATCAAACGGGCGCTCGATAGGCACCCCAAAATTCAACTGTCTGGACAGTCTGGACTCCCTCAAATCCAGACCATATGTGAGGGAGAAATATGGTTGTCCGGACTATCCGTCATGTTATCTCCAACACACGGGCCCAACCCATAAATCCACCCCATGACGCACACTTCTCCTTTTTTTGTCGGATCCTTCCCTTCCCGCTCGGTTTCCCGCTATAGTGTGACATTTCTCGCCTAGGCCTCCTCCTTTAAAATCAGATGATGTCCACTTCACCTTTGTAATGCGTGGCAACAGGGATGAAAATTTTCATATTTAAAATATAATAAAGTGGGTTAAACTAACATATACTATTAACACAGAACAACAAATAACTATAGAGATCATTCTCGAACGTCCATTCCTAGGCACCAATAAGCTCCACTCGAGCCCACGTACCATTCATTGCTAGGAAGGATAATTGGCGTCCTTCCCTACATCTTCTACTCCTAACCACTTTGCCAACTTGTTTCGTTGGCACCAACCAGCACCATGTCAACATCAGTGCATTCGTCACCGTCGGCTCATCTTCTTCTTCCTCCTTCCTCGCCAGCTTTAGTTCTCGTTCCTACTTCTTTTCTAGAATAATGTTTCTTTTTTTCGCTTTCTTTTTGGAACACTCTCGTTCTCCAACACCGTGGACCACTTGATTGCTTAGGTTCTTTCCTTCTATTCATGGAAGTCCTTTCTACTATAGCATGAACCACCTGACCAATGTACTTCGTGTTGTCCTCACCCATGAACATTTCGGCAACCGTTAGCATGTGGACAGCATGCAGAGCTTGGTCAGCATTCATCTTGGTGAATACTAGGTCGCCCATGTCATGAGCGCATGGTGGTCATTGCCCTTGTTGGCAAGTGGTGCTCGACCATGTCGCTGAGAGTATGTTGATCGTTGAAAGGATCGATATGGTTGACTAGAGGGGGGGGTGAATAGGCAACTAACAATTTTTAAGCTTTTCTTTACCAAATTAAACTTTGCAACAAATAGGTTGTCTAGATATGCAACTAAGTGAGCAACCTATATGATGCAATATCAACTAGCACGCAAGCAGACAAGAGATATAACAATAAGTAAGCTTGCGAAAGTAAAGGCACGAAATAACCAAGAGTGGAGCCGGTGGAGACGAGGATGTGTTACCGGAGTTCCTTCCTTTTAAGGGGAAGTACGTCTCCGTTAGAGCGGTGTGGAGGCACAATGCTCCCCAAGAAGCCACTAGGGCCACCGTATTCTCCTCACGCCCTCACACGATGCGAGATGCCGTGATTCCACTATTGGTGCCCTTGAAGGCGGCGACCGAACCTTTACAAGCAAGGTTGGGGCAATCTCCACAACAATCGGAGGCTCCCAACAACAACAACACCACGAAGCTTCACCACAATGGAGTATGGCTTCGAGGTGACCTCAACCGTCTAGGGTGCTCAACACCCAAGAGTAACAAGATCCGCAAGGGATAAGTGGGGGGAATCAAATATCCTTTGGTGGAAGTGTAGATCGGGCCCTTGTCACCCAATCCCGAGCAAATCAACAAGTTTGATTGGCTAGGGAGAGAGATCGGGCGAAAATGGAGCTTGGAGCAACAATGGAGCTTAGAGGTGGAAGAGGTAGTCAACTAGAGGTAGAAGACATCCCTTATATAGTCGTGGAAAAAATCCAACCGTTATCCACTAGTTCTGCCCGCGACTCACGGTACTACCGCTCCAAGGAAGCGGTACTACCGCGACGCCGCGCGGTACTACCGTGGAAGACCACGGTACTACCGTGGCAACTGCACAGGCCGGAACAAGCCTGACGAAGGAGCAGTACTACCGCTTGCGCGGTACTACCGCTCCCCCTTGCGGTACTACCGCAAGGCAGGAGGGTCACGGCCTGGGAAGGGCGCGGATGAAATAAATTACATCCGTGCCTACTTCCGCAGAAACTAGGGTGGTGCAAAAACCCAACGCGGTACTACCGCATGCGAGGCGCGGTACTACCGTGGTCGGCGCGGATGTAAAAAATTACATCCGCGCCTACTACGGCGACACTGCGGTACTAGGCCGAAGGGCCACGGTACTACGACTCCAAGGGAGCGGTACTACCGTGGGCCCCCGCGGTACTACCGCGCTGGACGAGCGGTACTACCGTGGGGGGCGCGGATGTAAAAAATTACATCCGCCCCTACTACCGCACCGGAGCGGCACTAGGCCAGGGTGCCGCGGTACTACCGCACCAAAGGGGCGGTACTACCGTGAGGGGCGCGGATGTAAAAAATTACATCCGCCCCTACTACCGCACCGGAGCGGCACTAGGCCAGGGTGCCGCGGTACTACCGCACCAAAGGGGCGGTACTACCGTGACGCGCCGCGGTACTACCGCTTGTACCTGCGGTACTACCGCAAGTACAGCAGTAGTCGCCAGTTTTCCACACGACCAAGATAACGACGGGTAGCTCCAAAGTGCAAGGAAATGAGGGACAAGTGTACGTGTGATTCCACCCTACCTTTCCGACGCGGACCCCCTCTTAATAGTACGGCTCTCCTACGACTCAACTCCACCAAAGAGAAACGTAGAACAACGCCGGCTTCAACAGTCTCCGAGGGGCACCGAACCGTCTTGTGCCTAATGATGAAGTATCTGAGGGACTCAAGGCACACGATTAGTCCGCACGAGCATTGTCATCAATCACCAAAACACTTAGGGATAAATATGCCCTTACAATCTCCCCCTTTTTGGTGTATTGATGACTACACGGGATATGCACATAGATAAGATAATTTAGAGCAGTGGCAAACCCCACTTCTCTAAAATATAGACGGGGCTCCCCCTAGATGTGTGCACTTTAGATGAATGCTTTGGACTGCATGGCACACAAACTAGGATCAACACTCCCCCTATATTTTAGAGACCAAGACATGATAATAAGCATAGCATAGCATGAAAGTAGCACAATATAACACAAGCTAGCTAGGATAGATAGAGTGCATACGTCTTACACCATACGAGGTAAGATAACCAAGGTTCAAATGAGAAAAACAGCAGAGAGTTCAATTGAAAGCAGCAAACACACGACACACAAACTCGCAAATCCCTACACTCTCTACCCCTTTGGCATCGAGACGCCAAAAAGGCAGAGAGGACACCTAAACACACAAGAGGTGGCTCAAGCAGAGAAGTCGTCCCACGGCTCTTCGTCAGACGCCTCTGCAGCTGGAATGGACTCCTCGACCTCCTCCTCAGAATCAGTCCACCTGTATCCTTGCTTCTCCATCCACTCGGTCTCAGGAGTGATGTGCTCCTCAGACCTGCCAGACACATCCTCGCCATAGAGCTGCAAGACCTTGTTGTGCCGGCGATGACTCTCCTTGGACTCCACGTGAGCCCTGTACTGGCCCTTGGCTTGCATGCAGAAAAGAGACTTCATCTTATCCTTCAACTTCTTGGCCCAAGATGGCCTAGAGTCACACTGAGAGGGCTTAGCAGAACGGCCCTCGGTGCCAGCAACATCCTCATCAACAGCAGCAGCCCTAGCAGCAGACGCCTCAGCACGAGTAGCGGTGTTAGCCCAGTTGGGTTTGACCCTCAGACAAATGGGCTCATGGTGAATCCAGTCTGGAGCCAGGAACTCCTCCTCAGGGTACATCTTCTCCCAAGTCTTCGAAATCAGCAGAAACAGGTAGGGCCCATAAATAGGCACCTTGCGGTTGAACACAGCAAACCGAAGCTCACACCACATGATGTGAGAGACATCAAGTGGCTGAGTCTGAGACGAGCGAGCCTCCTTGCAAATAAGCATCATGTCCACCACATAGGCATGAACCTTGTCTTTGTCACCGATGCGTGGGAACAAGGAGTTGCGGAAGATGCGGTACATGATATCCAGAAAGGGGTTGAGGACCAAAATTGTCTTGCTATCGGCGAGCGTCTTCTCAACCATGAACGGGGTGAGCTTGTCCTTGTCGGCAGAGTCAGCATTACCGTGAGGGCGAACACCCACAGGAGTGTCAAGTCCATCATCAGCAACTTGAAGCAAATCCATGAACTCCTTCCAGGTAGCAGACAGCTTGCGGCCGTTAGTCATCCAGGTCATCCTTCTTTCTTCATTGGAGTGAAAGTACACTGAAGCAAAGAACTGACATATGATCTCAGGGTCATAGTCCAGGTGGAAAGAGATCACATGCTCAATGCCAAACTGCTCCACCAAGTCCAGAGCCTCCCCAAAGTAGTCACGGAACTTGTCCTTCCTCATGTGGTGCATATCAATCCACTTCACTTCCACATAGGTATTCTGCTTATTCTTGATGACATCCAAATAGATCTGGGTTTGGGTCTTGTTCCAGAACAGTTCACACCCTCTGACAGTGGAGCGAGGGGTCACATAAGGGTGAAGCTGCTTGAGACGGACATACTCTGTAGGGCCTATCTCATCCATACCCCTGGCGGGCTCCTTGTGCTTGCTAGCTGTGGTCTTGACATTTCGCTTGGACGCAGATGATCCCTCGGGAACTTCTCCTGGGTTGCGCAGACGCTTGGAGCCAGTGTCACGAACGGGATTGGCCCGGCGAGAGCCACCACCTGAGACACACACGCAAAGCACCAAAACACAAGGCGAAAAGAATCAATGCAAAGGCCATAAGACAGCACATGAAACCCATAGAAGATAAACGAGAAAGTTGGCATGCGATAGATGTGAGCCACGGTAGATCTGCCATGGTTTGCGGTACTAAAGGCTTAGTACAGCTCCAGACGCGGTAGTACCGTGCGGGGTCACGGTAGTACCGTGGCTGGGGCAGTAGTAAAGTTTTAGTACCGCACGGTGCGCGGTAGTACCGCGCCCTAGGGGCGGTAGTACCGTGAGAGCGGTAGTACCGCTCCCTACGGGCGGTAGTACCGCGTCGCGTCAGATCTAACAGGATTTGAATCTGAAAAAGAACCGCGAAGCCATGGCGGTGCTACGGTGATCAGATCTAGCGCAAGACAACAATACAAGTGTAAATCCTATGCAATACCACACTCCTTCATCCTACTCTTGCAGAGATCTAGTCTAGGAATCTCAAGAACATACAAGCCTCCCCCAAAACCTAGAAGAACCAAACACAATCAAAAAGGAGAAGGATTTGGGGAAAAACCTTGGTCCATAGCAAGAGCACGTGGTGGGGAACGATCCCACCGGACGGAATCATGGGAGGGCAGCCGGTGGAGGAGATCCGGCGACGAACGCCGGCTCCGTTCGTGAGCACGAGAGAGGAAGAGACAACATGGAGAGAAAGAGGATGAATGGGTATGGGGAGTCAGAACTCCCCCTGCCCGGCCTTATCCCCACACGCTCGAACCGGCGCGGTAGTACCGCGGGTCATCGCGGTAGTACCGCCCGGGCGGAAGTACCGCGCCGAGGCGGTAGTACCGCTCAACCAGGCGGCAGTAAAAAATTACTGCCGCTTGGGGACGGTAGTACCGTGCTCCCATCAGCGGTAGTACCGTGGTTGGCTGCGGTAGTACCGTGGCCGACTGCGGTAGTACCGTGAGCTCATGCCACCGAAGGTTTCAAACAAGAGAAAAATACGCCTTTGCACGGAAAAACAGACACAACCCAAAACTACACAAAAACAAGCACATACCAAGGGAACAACAGGAAATCCCTAAGTGACAAAACCTCTCGAGGAGAGAGGGCGGTGGCCGAAACCACCTAGGTTTGAGTTGGATGGTATGGCACCGCGAAGAATTATCCTTGGGCCCATGACCAAAACTCGTCTTTGAAGCACAAGTACCATCAAAAATGGCTGATGTGAAAGAGGTGATCTATTTATGCATAATGAGGGGAGGGAGAGTTCATTGAGAGAACAACACTCCCCCTATGTCCATGCCTACACCTGAACTAGACAACAAGTTGAGTGTGGTGGGGGGTGCACGGGTTCAAGTCACATTGCTCAAATCAATGATATTTAGCTCATGCCTTAACTCGCGAAATCTTGCTTCATCCAAGGGCTTCGTGAAAATATCTGCAAGGTTATCATGAGTGTTGACATACTTGAGCTCGATCTCCCCTCGCCTAATGTGATCCCGGATGAAGTGATACCGAATCTCAATGTGCTTCGTCTTGAAGTGTTGCACCGGGTTGAGAGAAATCTTGATGGCACTTTCATTATCACACCAAAGAGGCACTTTGTCACAAATGACACCGTACTCCTTTAAAGTTTGCCTCATCCATAGGAGTTGAGCACAACAACTACCGGCCGCCACATACTCCGCTTCGGTGGACGAGAGAGACACACAACTTTGCTTCTTGGAAGACCAACTTACCAAGGAGCAACCAAGAAATTGGCACCCTCCGGAAGTGGACTTCCTATCCACTTTGTCTCCCGCCCAATCGGAATCCGTGAAACCTTCAAGCTTGAAGTTTGCTCCTCTTGGGTACCATAAGCCAAAGTTTGGGGTATGAGCCAAATATCGAAAGATTCGCTTGACCGCCACAAAGTGACTTTCCTTTGGTGCGGCTTGAAAACGTGCACACATCCCCACACTCAACATGATATCCGGTCTAGATGCACAAAGGTAAAGCAAGGAGCCAATCATGGAGCGATATACCTTTTGATCCACCGCTTTACCATTGGGATCGATGTCAAGTTGGCACTTGGTAGGCATTGGTGTAGTAGCCGGCTTGACATCACTTAGCTTGAATCTTTTAAGCATGTCTTGAGTGTATTTGGCTTGGTTGATGAAGGTTCCTTCTCTTCTTTGTTTGATGTCGAAACCAAGGAAGAACTTCAACTCTCCCATCGAAGACATCTTAAACTTGGAGGTCATGAGAGCGGCAAATTCTTCATTGAAAGCTTTGTTAGGGGAACCAAAGATAATATCATCAACATATAGTTGGCATACAAACAACTCCCCGTTGACCTTCTTAGTAAAAAGAGTGGGGTCGATTAGCCCTACTTCAAATCCACGATCTTGTAGCAACTCGGTAAGGTGGTCATACCACGCACGTGGGGCTTGTTTAAGGCCATAGAGTGCCTTATCGAGTTGATACACATGATCCGGAAAGTAGGGATCCTCGAACCCGGGGGGTTGCTTGACATAGACCAACTCATTAATAGGACCATTAAGAAAAGCACTTTTCACATCCATTTGTTGCAACTTAAAGTTGTGATGGGAAGCATAAGCAATCAACAAACGAATGGATTCAAGACGAGCAACGGGAGCAAAGGTTTCACCGTAGTCGATACCCTCGACTTGGGAGTAGCCTTGTGCTACCAATCTTGCCTTGTTGCGAATGATGTTCCCATGAGCATCTTGCTTGTTCTTGAAGATCCACTTGGTTCCAATGACGTTGTGGTTCCCGGATGGTCTTGGCACCAATCTCCACACCTTGTTGTACTCGAAGTTGTTGAGTTCTTCATGCATGGCATTGAGCCAATCCGAGTCTTCGAGCGCCTCATAGACCTTTTGGGGTTCGACACAAGAGACAAACGCGTGATGTTCACAATAGTTTGCCAATTGTCTACGAGTGCTTACCCCCTTTCTTAGGCTTCCAACCACATTTTCCATGAGATGGCCTTGGGTGGTGAGCTTGGAAGCAATCTTCGCGGCACGACGCTCTAATTCCTCCTCGGGTGTGGAAGGAGGAGGGTTGACTTGATGATCTTGAGCGCCGTCTTGAGCTTGTTCTTGATCTTGAGGTTGCTCTTGATCTTGAACTCGCTCGAGGGGGAGAACTTGACCTTGGGCATCATTTAGTGGTTCATCACCGTCTTGAGGTAGATCTTGCCCTTGGTCTTGTTCACGAGGTTGAGGGCCTTCACTTTGTTCTTCGGAAGCGTGTGGGTCTTGATGAGGTGATGGCTCTACTTGAGTAGAGCATTGTCCTTCTCCTTCGGCCACAAGGGGTTCCTCAATGGGTAGGATTTGACCAATACCCATTCTTCTTATGGCTTGGGGAGGAATTTCATCACCTATATCACAAGTACCACTTTGCTCCACTTGGGAGCCGTTATTTTCGTCAAACTCCACGTTACACGTCTCCTCAATGAGTCCGGTGGACTTGTTGAGGACACGGTAAGCATGAGAGTTTGTAGCATAACCAACAAATATGCCCTCATGAGCTCTAGCCTCAAATTTAGACAACCGAACACCTTTCTTGAGAATGAAACACTTACAACCGAACACCCGGAAGTACTTGAGGTTGGGCTTGTTGCCGGTGAGGATCTCATAAGGAGTCTTGTTCAAGCCTTTGCGAAGATAGAGCCGATTGGATGCATGACATGCGGTGTTGATGGCTTCGGCCCAAAAGTTGTACGGAGACTTGAACTCCGCCATCATGGTCCTTGCCGCATCCATCAACGTCCGGTTCTTCCTCTCCGCAACACCATTTTGTTGAGGGGTATAAGGTGCCGCATATTGATGCTTGATCCCCTCATCACTAAGAAACTCATCCAAGGTGTAGTTCTTGAACTCGGTGCCGTTGTCGCTTCTTATTGTCAAGATCTTTGCATCATGTTGACGTTGAGCTTCATTTGCAAAGTTGATGACGGTTTGTTGGGTCTCACTCTTCCTCTTGAAGAAGTATACCCAAGTGTATCTTGAATAATCATCCACAATCACCAAGCAATACTTTCTTCCTCCAAGACTATCAAAAGATGGAGGCCCGAAGAGATCCATGTGAAGGAGCTCCAAGGGTCTCTTCGAGTAGATGATGGTTGAGGGAGGGTGAGCCTTTTCATGAAGCTTTCCTTCGATACAAGCACTGCAAGCACGATCTTTGGCAAAACTAACATTTGTTAGTCCACGAACATGGTCCCCCTTGAGAAGACTTTGCAAAGATCTCATATTGACGTGGGCTAAACGGCGATGCCAAAGCCATCCCACGTCAACTTTAGCCATTAGGCATGTCGCGGTCTTAGTGGGTTGCTCCGAAAAGTTAACCACATAGAGGCCGTTCTCGACATGCCCAACAAAGGCTACTTTAAGAGTCTTGCTCCACAAGAGGGCCACGGTATCAATATCAAAGAATGTAGCAAAGCCCATGAGTGCAAGTTGACGAACGGAAAGTAAATTGAATGCAAGGGACTCAACAAGCATGACTTTCTCGATCGTTAGATCATGAGAAATGACAACCTTGCCGAGACCCAATACCTTAGAATGTGATGCATCACCCCACTCGACATTGGTGGGCATAGATGGAATCTCTTGCACGTCCACCACCAAGTCCTTGCTCCCGGTCATATGATTTGTTGCTCCACTATCGAGCAACCATGATCCCCCACCGGAAGCAAACACCTACACGAGATCAATGCTTGGTTTTAGGTACCCATTTAGTAATGGGTCCTTTGATGTTAGTAACAAGGGTCTTGGGAACCCAAATAGACCATTCAATGTACTCATAAGAGAACCAACAAATCTAGCATAAACATGTCCATCACTAGCACGGCACAACACATATGAAGGGTTAAAGTCGCCGGCTTTGTTTGAGGAAATGCTTTTGCCCTTTTGGACATCAACTTCCTTCACTTTCTCCTTCTTCTTCTTAGAAGCACCCTCTCCCTCTTTCACGAACGTTTGTTTGAGGGGAGGAGGACGATTGGCCTTGTTGTTCTTCTTCTTCTTGCTCTTGGACTTGGGTGCAAACCCAATTCCTTCTTTGGCCACAACTTCCTTTTGATTGCTCAAAAGGTCGTTGAGGTTTTTCTCACCTTGAATGCAAGTCACAAGGCCTTTCTCAAGTTGATCCTTCAACTTGGCATTTTCCTCCACAAGATGCACATGCTCACAACAAGGGTTAGTAGCACATGCATTATCAATTAATACCATATGAGGAAAGGTGGCCTTTTCCTTGATTAGCTTAACTTGGAGTTGAGCATGAGACTCTTTGAGGCTAGCATGAGTACCCTTCAAGACCTTGTGGGCCTTGTCAAGTATCTCAAACTCCTCTTTGAGTCTAGCATGATCAACCCCAAGTTTAGCCTTCTCGGAGGTTAGCACACGAGACATGACAAGAGCATGATCAAGATCTTTCTTTAACTTAGCATGGTCATCATTGTGTGACTCCTCAAGAGTCAAACGATGCACACGCTCTTCCTCAAGAGCATTAGAGAGATCCGATATCTCATCGGCATAGTCACGACTATGACCTTCCATCTTGGAGATGGTTTCTTCGTGAGCCTCGATCATGTCATTGGCCTCACCAAGTTGTTCCAAGAGAGCAACAAAGTGCTTCTTGGACTTTCCCTTGAGCTTACTCATAAAAGACTCAAATTCATTCACTTCCTCATTAGACTCAACATGTCCATCAATGCAATCCTCCACGGAGGGATTAGTAATGATGGTGGTTGTGATGTTGGGGGTTACCTTGTTTGAAGCCTTAGCCATGAGGCATCTAGCGGTGATGTTTTCGTTGGGTGATTCGAAGAGAGACACCCGGGGAGTAGCAATGGCAATGGATGCCATGGCCGTTGCTTCTTCATTCTCATCATCATCGTCATCCTCTTGGTATTCTTCTTGAACCACCAACCCACGAGTGGGAGTCTTCTTGGCGAAGTTGTTCTTGTTGGGGAAGGACTTGGCTTTGTCTTTCCGAATGAACTTGCCACCATTGTCTTCCCGCTTCTCGTAAGGACAATCCGCAACGAAATGGCTCACATTGCCACAGTTGAAGCAAGTTCTAACTCGTTGCTTGCCCTTGACGCCACTTGAGTTGTTCTTGTTGAAGTTGGGTCTTGAGCTCTTCTTGCTCCAAAATTGTCTTGAAGCAAGGGCCATGTGCTCATGGTAGTCAAACTTGGTGTCTTCGGGGTTGCTTTCCTCATCTTCCACTTCTTCCTCTTCTTCCACAATAACCTTGGCCTTCAAAGCAAGGTTAGGCTTCTTTACTCTTTGAGAACGGAGCACCGCATTGTCGGCGGTCTTGTCCAAGATGCTCATTGCAACGAACTCATCCAACACTTCACTTGAGGTCATGGTGTGGAAGTCCGGTCGTTGACGAATGACGGAGGACATGGCTTTGTTGTAGGGCATCATGGCCTTGAGGAACTTCCGCTTGATCCAATTGTCATCCGTGTCCTTGCTTCCATGATCTCGAAGTGCCACCGCGAGTTTGGTCACTCTTCGAAAGAGCTCACGAGGTTCTTCATCTTCTTTCATTGCAAACTCATCGGCTTCATCTTGCACCACTTCATAGTTGGACCGTTGAATGCTAGCACTTCCACGATAGAGACCCTCGACACATTTCCATGCTTCTTTAGCCACGACATGGGGTCGAAGGTGAGGGAGATCTTCGGGAAGGATTGCATCTTGGATGATGAAGAGAGCACTCTCATTGAATTGATTGTCCACGGCTTCTCGAGGGGTGAAGTTGCTTGGGTCATGAGGATAAAAACCTTCTTCAATGATTCTCCAAAGGTTAGTGTTCACATGTTTCAAATGACGCTTAAAGCGATAGACCCAATTATCAAAATCTTCATGTTTCTCATATTTAGGAGGTGGACCGGCATGATTCAAATGAGTGGAGGGGATAGGCCCTCCATAAACCGGGGGTTCCACATGGGCAAAGATGCCGGTGCCATTTCTACCACTAGTAGAAGGACTCTTTTCATTGTTAGCTTCCCCCTTGTCGGAGATAGCATCCGTCACCTTGTTAGTAGGATCACCCACTTTCATAGGCGCGGTAGATAGTTTAAGTCCCTCTAGGAAATCATTAAACATGCTTTTAACCTCGGCCGTCATGGAGGTTTTCAATGTGTCTAAAGCCACATTGAACTCCTCACGAGAGACCGAGGTTCCCCCTTCGGCCGAAGATGAGATGGGATTCACACCGGAGTGTTCCTCCGCACCATCGTTGGTGTCAACCATACTCTTCGGACGGCAAAGTCCTTAATAAAGAGACGAGGCTCTAATACCAATTGAAAGGATCGATATGGTTGACTAGAGGGGGGTGAATAGGCAACTAACAATTTTTAAGCTTTTCTTTACCAAATTAAACTTTGCAACAAATAGGTTGTCTAGATATGCAACTAAGTGAGCAACCTATATGATGCAATATCAACTAGCACGCAAGCAGACAAGAGATATAACAATAAGTAAGCTTGCGAAAGTAAAGGCACGAAATAACCAAGAGTGGAGCCGGTGGAGACGAGGATGTGTTACCGGAGTTCCTTCCTTTTAAGGGGAAGTACGTCTCCGTTAGAGCGGTGTGGAGGCACAATGCTCCCCAAGAAGCCACTAGGGCCACCGTATTCTCCTCACGCCCTCACACGATGCGAGATGCCGTGATTCCACTATTGGTGCCCTTGAAGGCGGCGACCGAACCTTTACAAGCAAGGTTGGGGCAATCTCCACAACAATCGGAGGCTCCCAACAACTACAACACCACGAAGCTTCACCACAATGGAGTATGGCTTCGAGGTGACCTCAACCGTCTAGGGTGCTCAACACCCAAGAGTAACAAGATCCGCAAGGGATAAGTGGGGGGAATCAAATATCCTTTGGTGGAAGTGTAGATCGGGCCCTTGTCACCCAATCCCGAGCAAATCAACAAGTTTGATTGGCTAGGGAGAGAGATCGGGCGAAAATGGAGCTTGGAGCAACAATGGAGCTTAGAGGTGGAAGAGGTAGTCAACTAGAGGTAGAAGACATCCCTTATATAGTCGTGGAAAGAATCCAACCGTTATCCACTAGTTCTGCCCGCGACTCACGGTACTACCGCTCCAAGGACGCGGTACTACCGCGGCGCCGCGCGGTACTACCGTGGCAACTGCACAGGCCGGAACAAGCCTGAAGAAGGAGCAGTACTACCACTTGCGCGGTACTACCGCTCCCCCTTGCGGTACTACCGCAAGGCAGGAGGGTCACGGCCTGGGAAGGGCGCGGATGAAATAAATTACATCCGTGCTTACTTCCGCAGAAACTAGGATGGTGCAAAAACCCGACGCGGTACTACCGCCTGCGAGGCGCGGTACTACCATGGTCGGCGCGGATGTAAAAAATTACATCCGCACCTACTACCGCGACACTGCGGTACTAGGCCGAAGGGCCACGGTACTACGACTCCAAGGGAGCGGTACTACCGTGGGCCCCCGCGGTACTACCGCGCTGGACGAGCGGTACTACCGTGGGGGGCGCGGATGTAAAAAATTACATCCGCCCCTACTACCGCACCGGAGCGGCACTAGGCCAGGGTGCCGCGGTACTACCGCACCGAGGGGGCGGTACTACCGTGAGGGGCGCGGATGTAAAAAATTACATCCGCCCCTACTACCGCACCGGAGCGGCACTAGGCCAGGGTGCCGCAGTACTACCGCACCAAAGGGGCGGTACTACCGTGATGCGCCGCGGTACTACCGCTTGTACCTGCGGTACTACCGCAAGTACAGCAGTAGTCGCCAGTTTTCCACACGACCAAGATAACGACGGGTAGCTCCAAAGTGCAAGGAAAGGAGGGACACGTGTACGTGTGATTCCACCCTACCTTTCCGACGCGGACCCCCTCTTAATAGTACGGCTCTCCTACGACTCAAGTCCACCAAAGAGAAACGTAGAACAACGCCGGCTTCAACAGTCTCCGAGGGGCACCGAATCGTCTTGTGCCTAATGATGAAGTATCTGAGGGACTCAAGGCACACGATTAGTCCGCACGAGCATTGTCATCAATCACCAAAACACTTAGGGATAAATATGCCCTTACAATCCTTATCACAAGCACCTTAAAAAATAATTCAGCATGATTAATTGCTTACTTAATTAATTAATTTCACAAATAATTAACAACCTACTTAATTCTCCGTCTGCCTAATTAATTGGCAACCAAATCAATTAATTATTTGCCTAATTGGAAAAAAATCCCTACTTCTAATTATCTGCAGACATAATAAAATGTCTATCTAATTAATTAATTGCATTAATGATTCGGTTTCCAAATTGATTTGGTGGGGAATTTTTTATTTAAATGGACATAATTAATTGCATATGTAATTAATTGTCTAGCTAATTGATTGTATTAATGGTTTGATTTTTCAATTAATGCAGTGCTTGATTTCCAATATCTTTTTGCCTGAGTGGCTGCTATGAATGACGACGAAGACCACCAAGTACTGTAGGAAACATTTGCTTAACGAATTTCTTGACATTTGAATGGACACACTTGATTTGGGAATGTAGCCTACCTGGCTCTCTGCATTACTGATAAGAAATATCATATGACCGTGTCCACGAACGCCTGTACGTGGCGGTTTGGCGACCCACCTTCCAGCACGGATGTCCTCGACGCCGTGATTCATGCCCTGGCATTCTCCAGCATCGCGCCGGCATCAGGCCCGACCATGAGTTTCTCCATGGTGTCGCACTTCATAGGGGTGTGCGGAAGCGTACACCCATAGGAAAAACATATATATTATTTTTGTTGTATTAGGAACATTGTGATTCTTAATTAATAGCAGAGATAATGATAATAATATTATAAATGACATAGTGAGCAAAATTTCCAATTTGTTATTGAGTAATATCTAATTTTATTTTGAAAGATTATCGAGAAAAAAAATCTTATGTCTATCTTTTATGAAGGTGATCTCACATATATAGTGTGATTTCTGAATTCTTAATTACCTATTATTTACTTGATTGAATTGAAGCATGAAAATAAGACCTCTCTTTAGTATGATTTGGTTTTCTAATGTGAGGGAGAAAGATTTAGTGGGAGGTGAGGCGGAAAAAAATCAAACAAAAATAAACCAAGATACCAAGCTACCAACTCCCTATTTAGGAGTAGAGATATATGTGGTCCAAGTCCGTAGCAATTGGTGAGAGTGCTCAACATATTTAACACGTAATTAATATCATACCAAATATCAATACCGATCTTAATTAAACAATTAATGCGCAAATAGTATCCTACTCCCTCCATTTCTAAATACTATTTGTCTTTCTAGAGATTTTAATGAGTGACTATATACGAAGCGAAATGAGTGAATCTACACTCTAAATTATGTCTATATACATCCTTATGCGGTATTCATTTAAAATCTCTAAAAAGACAAATATTTAGGAACGGAGGGAGTAGTACCTAATAGATGTGTACAGTTAATACTCTATCCAATATCAAGGTGTGCATTGAATCGTACACATTTACTAGTATCTATATAAAACGAGGGTATCAAATTTGGTACTAGTGTTGACTAGCACACATATGAACCTAGCATTCACGGCATTATCGATCTCGATGGAGAAGCCCACAAATCAAACGCGTGCAATAGCCCTGCTGCTCTCCCAACTGTTGCTCGCGTGCTTTGCTTTTCATGCGCAGTGTAAGTCACACTAGCACATACACAACAAAGTTATTTGCTTCCTGATTTTTCTCATATGTTTTCTTTCATTCATGTATTTAGGTTGTGTAATAATATACAGTTGTCAGTTTTTTTTTATTTTGTCACTCCACAGGTCGAACCACCGAGGGCATGGATAACGAGAAAATCAATATACCAGGCGGATTGTGCGTCCATCATAGGGACTGCACACCGGGGAATTGTTGCTACTGGTGTCTAGTGGTGGATGATTGCTATCCATCAATGGAGGAGTGCCAGAAAGAGTGCAAAAAACACATCCCTGGGCGCCTCTTTAACCTCCCATCCCCATCAAATTGAGTGTCTTCTTTTCAAAGTGGCAATTAATTGGAAGGACAATATTTGGTTGTTTTCTTTTAAAGTCGGTAATTGTTCTTTGGTCGGATATGTAGAAATCTTTTTCATTATCATAGTAGATCTTCGAAAAAACGGACTTTGTATCGACTAAAATATATACTTCGACTTTCATGTGCTAGAACTTTAGCTCGTAAACATAAAAGCACGATACGAACTTTTATGCAACGATTGGGTTCGGCATTTTTAGAAGAATTTTTTATGGAAGAAGAGCAAGTTTTTTCTTTGATGTTCACCAAAACAACTCTTTTTTCTTTCCGTGGATCACACACTGAGTAATAAAAGTTATCTCAACATTTATTCAATTGCGTAATTTCAACCGCCGTCAATGAAAAGAAACGTAGATATAAAAGATCCAACCTGTAGATATAGAGGCGGCCGTGCGACTTTGAGTCCATGCTAATGCGTGTGCGGTGTGCCGCTACTGAAGCTGCGCGCTGCATGCGTGTGCCACTACGGAAGGTATAAAGAAACATCTGCCACTAGGTAATCACAACTTGAGGTTGGTGTAGCTGGTTAGCTTGCTCGCCCATAAATCGTGAAGCCTTTGGTTCGAATCCCGCACTTTGGCATAATTTTATTTTTGTTCCACTTCTTTCTCCCACTAATGACAGGTAGGACCCGCATGATAGAGAGAGAAAACTGATCTGATGTGGCGCAAGTGGGTTGTTTGACTCGTCAAACTGTATGGATAAGGAGCTATACGATCTGGCATTGACCATATTAACACCTCATCACGTATATAGTGACCGTATTGATCATATTATTAAGTACAATGGCCAAAGTGAACTTATACGATAAATTTAATGACCAACAATGCATTTTACTCATCGAAGTTCAACATGATGCAACTTTACTTGACGGGGCAATCTTTATTTTGATGAAAGTCATATGTTTATCTTTATAACAAGATGCAGACTATGCCAAAAGAAATATGCACACAAACAAAAATCAGCACATTTCCCACTTTTCATCGTAATGACCGAAGAAAGGAAAGTGGTATATGGGCACAGTGCATTTATAAACGTAATTTATCGCAAAACTATACAGATTTAGGAGCAGACAAAAAAGGAAAACATTATATATGCTTTTTAATGGAGAACGAACACATGAGGTAGAAAAAAGATTAAAAAGCAAAAGAGTTGGTACGGGGTTTAGGTGAGCGAACCTGAGCGCCCCGCCGCCCGTGGCCAACAACTGAGCGCCCCGCCGCCCGTGGAAACCCAAGATCAGAAACCGGCTAGGCTACGGCCTGGGAAGACTTCTCTCCTTTAGAGAGGGAACACGCGATCGGCCATGAACGGCCACGATCCGTTCGAGCGCCATAGAGGCCGCCTCGTCATCCTGCACTTTCCGGCAGGGTATCCAATAACTGACACGGGCTCGAGCCCACCAACCCACACACCAACTCTTTGGCCCTCCAAGCAAGGCTGGAGACACAAGCGCGCGCCGCCACGCTCGGCCGATGATACAGGGAGGCGGATCCTCTAACTTAAAGAAGCAAAGTCACGGTGTTACAGTGTAATCATAGTGTAAAATGAAGAAGAAAAGTTAGAGACGTTTAGCGGATAATTTACTATTGATATTTACTGTAGATATAAATAATTTATAATTGATTTTATTTCACCATCAAATTGTTTGTATGTAATGATTATGAATGTAAACATTAAATCTGTAATTTGCATATTAATTTAAATTATATTAGCCTTAATCATATGGACTGCAAGAAGGAAAGTTAGATGATTGTAGCTTCTCTAACTTTCCTTCTTAATGTTAGAGGATCTGGTTCCATGACACAGACTGGCGCTGGGTTTATATGCTGGTGCAGGAGTCTCTCCATTAGCGATGTGGTATTATATTATTATTATCCGATGTTCTGAACATCCCAAAAGAAAAATTAACAACAAGTGAAGTTCAATACAGTGATAGTTCATGCATAGTGTCGTTGCAAAGGTCGTTTGCAAGAAGGTGAGATAGCAAGAGGACCATGCGAGGAGCCAACATGAGAAAAGGGTCCAATTATAAATAGGAATAGTTCCAAGAAAGAGTGAAAAGTATAAAACTACCACAATTAAGGTGAAGATTCCGAAAAACTACTCCCTCCGTTCCTAAATGTAAGTCTTTTTAGACATTTCAAATGGACTACAACATACGGATGTATGTACACATATCTTAAAATGTAGATTCACTCATTTTGCTCCGTATGTAGTCACTTGTTGAAATCTCTAAAAGACTGATATTTGGGACGGAGGGAGTATCACAGTTTCAAAATTTTCAAAACGGTACCGCAAAGTTGCTTTAATAGCCAAGTGTAGCTTGCCAAGCGGGCCCACTATCTACCTAAGAAGTTTGGCAATAGGGTTCTCCTCATCAATAATCCTATATACCGAAAAAGTTCATCCTCACTATCTTTTTTATCTCAACATGCAAACATGCCACATCACCATATAATTATGAATGAGATAAGACCCGCTTTAATATGCAATCATGCATGCAAAAGGACCCACCACCATATGCAACCATGCATGGAAACCTCCAGCACCGACCCGCAAACCTCCCGCAACCGTCCGGACCACGTTGTCCGGATCGCGGAAGTCATCCAACGCCAACCTTTATCTGTCTGCGGGGTGGTCCGACCGTGATTTCTCCCGTAAACCGGAGACAAAAATGGGGGAGGTTTGCAGGAGTCCGGATCGATCACAAGCCCGCTTCTGAGCATCCTAGCACACCAAAAACTCCTGCCCTCTCCTGCGCGCGCTCTCGTTCGGTTGGCCGCATTCATGCCGCTGTAGAGCGCATCGCTGAACATTGAAGATGGCTCAGGACGGACGCGACCTCTCACTGCCTCCGCCAATGAAGCGGCGCGCCGGCCAAGGGCATCGCCTGATGTCTACTACGCAACTTTATTCTCGTAGACACGTGTTGGGCCTTCAAGCGCAGAGTTTTGTAGGACAGTAGCAATTTTCCCTCAAGTGGATGACCTAAGGTTTATCAATCCATCAGAGGTGTAGGATGAAGATGATCTCTCTCAAACGACCCTGCAACCAAATACAAAAAATCGCTTGTGTCCCCAACACATCCAATACAATGGCAAATTGTATAGGTGCACTAGTTCGGCGAAGAGATGGTGATAAAAGTGTAATATGGATGGTAGAAATATATTTTTATAATCTGAATAAATAAAAATAGCAAGGTAGCAAATAGTAAACGGGCACAAAAACGATACTGCAATGCTTGAAAATGAGGCCTAGGGTACATACTTTCACTTGAAGGAAATATGCCCTAGAGGCAATAATAAAGTTATTATTTATTTCCTCATATCATGATAAATGTTTATTATTCATGCTAGAATTGTATTAACCGGAAACATGATACATGTGTGAATACATAGACAAACACATAGTCACTAGTATGCCTCTACTTGACAAGCTCATTAATCGAAGATGGTTATGTTTCCTAACCATAGACATGTGTTGTCATTTGATTAATGGGATCACATCATTAGAAGAATGATGTGATTGACATGACCCATTCCGTTAGCCTAGCACTTGATCGTTTAGTATATTGCTATTGCTTTCTTCATGACTTATACAAAGTTCCTGCAACTATGAGATTGTGCAACTCCCGTTTACCGGAAGAACACTTTGTGTGCTACCAAATGTCACAACGTAACTGGGTGATTATAAAGGTGCTCTACAGGTGTTTCCGAAGGTACATGTTGGGTTGGCATAATTCAAGATTAGGTTTTGTCACTCCGATTGTCGGAGAGGTATCTCTGGGCCCTCTCGGTAATACTCATCACCTAAGCCTTGCAAGCATTGTAACTAATGAGTTACACTACAAGAAATATGTTAACTTGTGACCACCACTATTGGTCACTGAAAGGTCACAAATTTCCATTTACGACCTTTTTGTGACCAAAAACAGAAGGTCAAAAGCTGGCGGTCGTAAACTGAATATAGCGACCTTTCTTCTGGAATGGTCAAAGACGTTTACGACCAAAATATTCCTACTGTGGCGTTTTGGTCACTAGCAACCTCCCCAGGCCACGTCGGCATCCAGCGTGGCAAGCTGATGTGGCACAAGATTCAGCCCGGTCCAATTCGGTTTTCTACATGGGCCTAGCCCAACAATTCGGCCTTTTTACTGTATTTTTTTCCTATGCTTTTATTAGCTACATGGGTCTGGCCCAACAATTCAGCCTTATTAATTTCTTTGCGTGGCCCTTTTAACAGCAGATTTTCTTTTTGATCATGTATTTTTCTGGGCCATTTCTTTGCTGGGCCTCTCATGTTTTTTATATGTATCATGGGTCCACTAGTCAGATGGATCCCAGTTATCATGTTCTCATAAGTGGGTCCAAGTTGTCAGGTTCTAGCAAGTGGGTCCGACTTGTCAGGGTCATTTTCCACATTTCATTTTGATAGTAAATAAATAACCAATATTTAAATTGGCACTGACAAAAAACACATATAATACTTCAAATAACAACAGCCAGATTCAGTATAGAGCCAGTTTCTGTATGGAGCTCCTGCTCTACAAATAACTCTACAAGTGGAGTAACTAATTTACAAGCTCTACAAGCACTATATTCATCAAGATGGAGCTCCTTCTTTAGAATTACAAACAGGCACATGCACCTGCTCTTGCTCTTGCTCATAGTCAGGACGCCCTGTTACATGAATCAGCAAAGAAGAATCAGAAAACTGGAGCAAATATATTATGAAGAGACCATTCAATAAAAAGGACAAGTTCTTCAGAATGATAACACAAATTTAACTAGTACAATGCTTTTAGAAGTCACAAAATAACAATTACTACATGGCAGATGATCATGAAGAGTATAAACATGTCTTAAATCTTACTTGTAAAAAGAGAATACATGCCTATCTCCAGCAATGTTATTATTATATAGAAAAAATCATAAGCAGATCCCACAATAGTACAGTACAAGTGTGGGTAGAATTCAAAAGGTACAGCTACAAGTTAATAGATCAATAAAATACGGGACTTTTGCCAGTGCATGGTACTAAAGCCTGCAATCAGTATACTGTCATAACATTGCAGGCGTGCAAAACATAGATCTGGCATAGTTTACAACATAACAAATAAACGCACGCTAAGATGGGGGAGACAACCTAAATGAACCAGCTAAACAAACCAGGATGCAGCTTGGGGACTTGGTCGGGTAACACAACCGGCAGCAGCAGCAGGTCCAGCACGTCCTATACTAGAAGCAGCTCCCATGTCTTGAATTCCTTTCCTTGACACAATACGAGCACACATCAATAGGAGATGATGATAAGTTGTAGAAGAAGGAGTCCACGAGCATCAGCAGGCAATAGAGTGGAAGAAGATGAAATCGAGAGGCGGGGCGAACCTTGCTGCTGCTGCTGCCGTTGTGTCCTTGAGCTCGACCTCGCTGACCTTGACAATGTATGCCTGGTCCCAGATGCTCAAGATCTTGGTGCGAGCCTGGGTACATCACAAGTTGTGAGACATTTTCCCTCAAAGAAATAAAACATTGCAGTACAGAAACTTTCACATAAATTAACAGTTCAGTACATAATCTGCAAAACAAATTGACAGATAAGAATTGGAACACTTTCTTATAAGTTCTGCACACAGAGCACAAATTTATAACAATAAAACCGTCGAAACATCTAGCGCAAACAGATATGTGGTAGTTCTAGGTCACGAAATTATACTATACATAAAAAGGAGCCCAAGCTCACCTGACATGCACAATTCTAAAATTACAGCAGTCTGACAGTACAAAACACCTAATAACATGCAAATATTTTCCATAAGTTTTACTAACCAGGACAAGAGCTGATCTATCTGTCACCAGCGGACACTCTAAATTATTGTGCATCACACGGATTCTTGAAGTATCATACTTGGCCAAGCAATCTTGAACTGATCTAACCATAAGTTTTTGTATTATTTGTACCTATCAGGTTAATAAACTTAAGCAACCTGAGTAACTTAACAAGGAATCCAATGATAGTGCAAGTGCTGGAGTATGATGATATGCATGTCCAAATGAGATAATGCAACATTTCCTGCACATCCCAAGTGTGTTTGCCTCTTGCATCAATCAAGAGAAGGATGGCAAATTGAGATTGAATAAATCAAGACACTGAAAACAGATAGATGCAAAGGTCCATGTTATTTTTCTCCCACTCACAAGGCTAATCTTTTCACCAACGAGGCAGCAAAATAAGGAAGGCAAGATCCTGATGACCCAAGATGTATATCAACGAAGAGAGGGAAGGGCCTTCCATGGCGATGGCATGGTGCTCCTCCTTCATAGCAGCAGAAGCAGCACGTTCCATGGTGATAGACCTGCACAAACCAACCATACAGATCAGACCACAAACCAAAATAGGCAGTAAACATGTTCAAATCGGGATGAGAAAGAGATTGCAAAGGGAGAAAAAAGACAGACCTGGCTGACCATGGCCATGGCATCAACAGAGAGAGAGAGAGAGAGAGAGTGAGTGAGGGAAGTGCCTCCTCCATGGTGCTCCTCCTTCACAGCCCGCCATGGTGCTCCTCCTCCATGGACAGCCTCAACCCGTCCCATGGTGATGACCTGCACAAATCAACAGCATGGATCAGACCAACAAATCCGGAAGAAGATGAGGGGATTGAGGAGGAGGGGCTAGGGTTTCGGGATGAGGATGGGCTTACCTACCTTGCCCGTCGTCGGAGATGTTGCGCGCTCGCCGGAGAGGACCGGACCAGCCGGTGTTGGAGGGGACCGAAACCCTAGGCCCTCTGCCGCAGCGCTGCGCTGCGTGGTTGGGGAGAGGAGAAGAGCTCCATCTCCGTCTCCATCCCCATCTCCATCTCCATGGCGAAGGTGCTGGCGCTGGCGGGAGCGGGGGGCGTTGCCGGCGGTCGCCATGGAACTGGACGGATCTGGCTGGATCTCTCTTGCCGGCGGGAGGGTGGAGGGCATTGGATCTTGATTCCTTGCTGCTGCGGGCAATGGCGATTTGGGGGGAAATAAATAGTAGTGGCAGCGCGACGGGCGGGACGGAGGTAGGAGGCTAGCACCACCGCCGCGCTCCAGGAGGGCGCCAGCGCGGAGAGGGGAGGCAGCGAGGGGAGGCGAGGCGGCGAGGGGAGGCGGCGAGGGGAGGCGAGGCGGCGAGGGGAGAGGAAGGCAGAGGTCGCCGGCGGGGTGGGGCTCGGTTTGGGGAAGTGGAGATCGGCGGCGGGGCCGGGTTTGGGGTTGCGAGGAAGAAGAGGATGGATCTGGGGGGAGTGGCTGAGTGGGGGTGGCGGCGGGTGGGGATCTGGGGGGGTCGAGGGGAGGGTGGGTGGGTGGGTTAGGGTTTTTGATTCTCGGGAGAAGCTCCACCGTTGGAGGGATGCGTGATGGATGGCTCAGATTGCGTTCAATTTGGTGATCCGCGTGAAAGCGGTTCCTCGCATCTCATTGGCCGGCTAAAACGCACTTGAATCTCAAATTTTTGGACCCAAAATTTTGAATTTTTTTAAACATAACAATGGCATAGTTTGTCAAAATGATCTTGTTTTTTTTCATAAACGTGCATCTTAGAATGGCAAACGATGACATAGTTCGACGGCTTTCATTTTCTTTGCACAAAAAGATGATTTTCCATTTTTCGAGTGCATCAAAAGGTTTTTTTAGAAGCTACCAAATATTTGTTCCAAAATAGCTCAACTCCATTTTTCAAAAATATTAGACCACATTTCATGTAAAATTGACCAAATAGTTACATGTCAAAAGCTTTTGATCCACCTCTTATAAAAAGACAAATTTCACCCGTTCAGTAGGAAGCGGGGAAAATTTGAACGAAAATTTGTTCAACTGATTTCATATTGTGCACTAGGGTGCATATTGGAATGGCAAACAATGTTGCCTAAGGAAGTTTTCATTTATTTTGGACGAATTTTTTTTTACATTTTCAGAGTGCCCAAAATGAGTTTTTTTAAGGACCTACCAAATAATTGTTGCAACTTTGGACCAAATGAATTTTATAAAATACTAGGCCATATTTAATGCACAATTGACCAAATAGTTGGGTGTCACAAGCTTTGATCCACCTCTGGTGAAAAAGACAAATTGCCGTCGATTCAGTTGGAAACGGGTCAAATTTGAACTGTAGCTGCCTCATAGTTTGCTATTTATTTTTTCCAAAAATCATTTCTAGGTACATAAGTATATATTTAATCAGAGAAACACCAAAAAAATTCCAAGATTCAAGCACTAGCTAGGAACGGCCATTCCCGCCGTTTTGACCGCATTTTGGAACGGGCATAAAAAATTCGAAAATAATCAAAAAATTGGGAAACCTTCACATTGTGTCATCATATGTGTCCAAGTTCCTAGGAAAAATAACAAACTTGTAATACGGCAATTATTTTAAAAAAGTGTTCTCAGAAACGAGCTATCATGTGTGGAGATCAATGGCTTTCAAGCCAAATGATCAATCTTATGGCCACATTCATGGCATAGTTTGTTCAAATGATCTCATATTGTGCACAAGGGTGCATATTGGAATGGAAAACAATGTTGCCTAAGGAAGTTTTCATTTTCGTTGGACGAAAAAACCATTTTCCATTTTTCGAGTGCCCGAAAGGAGGTTTTTTAGTGAAGGAACTACCAAATAATTGTTGCAAAATTGGACCAAATCATTTTTATAAAATACTAGGCCATATTTAATGCATAATTGAAAATATGGATGGGTGTAAAATTTTTTGATCCACCTCTCGTGAAAAAGACAAATTTCCGCCGATTTAGTTGGAAGCGGGTCAAATTTGAACTGCAGCTGCCTCATAGTTTGCTATTTATTTTTTCCAAAAATCATTTCTAGGTACATAACTATCTATTTAATCAGAGAAACACCAAAAAAATTCCAAGATTCAAGCACTAGCTAGGAACGGTCATTCCCGCCGTTTTGACCGCATTTTGGAACGTGCATAAAAAATTCAAAAATAAACAAAAAATTGGGAAACCTTCGCATTGTGTCATGATATGTGGCCAAGTTCCTAGGAAAAATAACAAACTTGTAATACGGCAATTATTTTAAAAAAGTGTTCTCAGAAACGGGCTATCATGTGTGGAGATCAATGGCTTTCAAGCCAAATGATCAATCTTATGGCCACATTCATGGCATAGTTTGTTCAAATGATCTCATATTGTGCACAAGGGTGCATATTGGAATGGCAAATAATGTTGCCTAAGGAAGTTTTCATTTTCGTTGGACAAAAAAACCATTTTCCATTTTTCGAGTGCCCGAAAGGAGGTTTTTTTGTGAAGGAACTACCAAATAATTGTTGCAAAATTGGACCAAATCATTTTTATAAAATACTAGGCCATATTTAATGCGCAATTGACAAAATGGTTGGGTGTAAAAAATTTTGATCCACCTCTCGTGAAAAAGACAAATTTCCGCCGATTCAGCTGGAAGCGGGTCAAATTTGAACTGTAGCTGCCTCATACTTTGCTATTTATTTTTTCCAAAAATCATTTCTAGGTACATAAGTATCTATTTAATCAGAGAAACACCAAAAAAATTCCAAGATTCAAGCACTAGCTAGAACGGTCATTCCCGCCGTTTTGACCGCATTTTGGAACGGGCATAAAAAATTCGAAAATAATCAAAAAATTGGGAAACCTTCACATTGTGTCATCATATGTGGCCAAGTTCCTAGGAAAAATAACAAACTTGTAATACGGCAATTATTTTAAAAGAGTGTTCTTAGAAACGAGCTATCATGTGTGGAGATCAATGGCTTTCAAGCCAAATGATCAATCTTATGGTCACATTCATGGCATAGTTTGTTCAAATGATCTCATATTGTGCACAAGGGTGCATATTGGAATGGCAAACAATGTTGCCTAAGGAAGTTTTCATTTTCGTTGGACGAAAAAACCATTTTCCATTTTTCGAGTGCCCGAAAGGAGGTTTTTTTGTGAAGGAACTACCAAATAATTGTTGCAAAATTGGACCAAATCATTTTTATAAAATACTAGGCCATATTTAATGCACAATTGACAAAATGGTTGGGTGTAAAAATTTTTGATCAACCTCTCGTGAAAAAGACAAATTTCCGCCGATTCAGTTGGAAGCGGGTCAAATTTGAACTGCAGCTGCCTCATAGTTTGCTTTTTATTTTTTCCAAAAATCATTTCTAGGTACATAAGTATCTATTTAATCAGAGAAACACCAAAAAATTCCAAGATTCAAGCACTAGCTAGGAACGGTCATTCCCGTCGTTTTGACCGCATTTTGGAACGGGCATAAAAAATTCAAAAATAATCAAAAAATTGGGAAACCTTCGCATTGTGTCATCATATGTGGCCAAGTTCCTAGGAAAAATAACAAACTTGTAATACGGCAATTATTTTAAAAAAGTGTTCTCAGAAACGAGCTATCATGTGTGGAGATCAATGGCTTTCAAGCCAAATGATCAATCTTATGGCCACATTCATGGCATAGTTTGTTCAAATGATCTCATATTGTGCACAAGGGTGCATATTGGAATGGAAAATAATGTTGCCTAAGGAAGTTTTCATTTTCGTTGGACGAAAAAACCATTTTCCATTTTTCGAGTGCCCGAAAGGAGGTTTTTTTTGTGAAGGAACTACCAAATAATTGTTGCAAAATTGGACCAAATCATTTTTATAAAATACTAGGCCATATTTAATGCACAATTGACAAAATGGTTGGGTGTAAAATGTTTTGATCCACCTCTCGTGAAAAAGACAAATTTCCGCCGATTCAGTTGGAAGCGGGTCAAATTTGAACTGCACCTGCCTCATAGTTTGCTATTTATTTTTTCCAAAAATAATTTCTAGGTACATAAGTATCTATTTAATCATAGAAACACAAAAAAAATTCCAAGATTCAAGCACTAGCTAGGAACGGTCATTCCCGCCGTTTTGACCGCATTTTGGAACAGGCATAAAAAATTCAAAAATAATCAAAAAATTGGGAAACCTTCACATTGTGTCATCATATATGGCCAAGTTACTAGGAAAAATAAAAAACTTGTAATACGGCAATTATTTTAAAAAAGTGTTCTCAGAAACAAGCTATCATGTGTGGAGATCAATGGTTTTCAAGCCAAATGATCAATCTTATGGCCACATTCATGGCATAGTTTGTTCAAATGATCTCATATTGTGCACAATGTTGCATATTGGAATGGCAAACAATGTTGCCTAAGGAAGTTTTCATTTTCGTTGGACGAAAAAACCATTTTCCATTTTTCGAGTGCCCGAAAGGAGGTTTTTTTGTGAAGGAACTACCAAATAATTGTTGCAAAATTGGACCAAATCATTTTTATAAAATACAAGGCCATATTTAATGCACAATTGACAAAATGGTTGGGTGTAAATTTTTTTGATCCACCTCTCGTGAAAAAGACAAATTTCCGCCGATTCAGTTGGAAGCGGGTCAAATTTGAACTGCAGCTGCCTCATAGTTTGCTATTTATTTTTTCCAAAAATCATTTCTAGGTACATAAGTATCTATTTAATCAGAGAAACACCAAAAAAAGTCCAAGATTCAAGCACTAGCTAGGAACGGTCATTCCCGCCGTTTTGACCGCATTTTGGAACGGACATAAAAAATTCGAAAATAATAAAAAAATTGGGAAACCTTCACATTTGTGTCATCATATGTGGCCAAGTTCCTAGGAAAAATAACAAACTTGTAATACGGCAATTATTTTAAAAAAGTGTTCTCAGAAACGAGCTATCATGTGTGGAGATCAATGGCTTTCAAGCCAAATGATCAATCTTATGGCCACATTCATGGCATAGTTTGTTCAAATGATCTCATATTGTGCACAAGGGTGCATATTGGAATGGAAAATAATGTTGCCTAAGGAAGTTTTCATTTTCGTTGGACGAAAAAACCATTTTCCATTTTTCGAGTGCCCGAAAGGAGGTTTTTTTGTGAAGGAACTACCAAATAATTGTTGCAAAATTGGACCAAATCATTTTTATAAAATACTAGGCCATATTTAATGCACAATTGAAAAAATGGTTGGGTGTAAAATTTTTTGATCCACCTCTCGTGAAAAAGACAAATTTCCGCCGATTCAGTTGGAAGCAGGTCAAATTTGAACTGCAGCTGCCTCATAGTTTGCTATTTATTTTTTCCAAAAATCATTTCTAGGTACATAAGTATCTATTTAATCATAGAAACACCAAAAAAATTCCAAGATTCAAGCACTAGCTAGGAACGGTCATTCCCGCCGTTTTGACCGCATTTTGGAACAGGCATAAAAAATTCAAAAATAATCAAAAAATTGGGAAACCTTCACATTGTGTCATCATATGTGGCCAAGTTCCTAGGAAAAATAACAAACTTGTAATACGGCAATTATTTTAAAAAAGTGTTCTCAGAAACAAGCTATCATGTGTGGAGATCAATGGCTTTCAAGCCAAATGATCAATCTTATGGCCACATTCATGGCATAGTTTGTTCAAATGATCTCATATTGTGCACAATGTTGCATATTGGAATGGCAAACAATGTTGCCTAAGGAAGTTTTCATTTTCGTTGGACGAAAAAACCATTTTCCATTTTTCGAGTGCCCGAAAGGAGGTTTTTTTGTGAAGGAACTACCAAATAATTGTTGCAAAATTGGACCAAATCATTTTTATAAAATACTAGGCCATATTTAATGCACAATTGACAAAATGGTTGGGTGTAAATTTTTTTGATCCACCTCTCGTGAAAAAGACAAATTTCCGCCGATTCAGTTGGAAGCGGGTCAAATTTGAACTGCAGCTGCCTCATAGTTTGCTATTTATTTTTTCCAAAAATCATTTCTAGGTACATAAGTATCTATTTAATCAGAGAAACACCAAAAAAACTCCAAGATTCAAGCACTAGCTAGGAACGGTCATTCCCGCCGTTTTGACCGCATTTTGGAACGAACATAAAAAATTCAAAAATAATAAAAAAATTGGGAAACCTTCACATTGTGTCATCATATGTGGCCAAGTTCCTAGGAAAAATAACAAACTTGTAATACGGCAATTATTTTAAAAAAGTGTTCTCAGAAACGAGCTATCATGTGTGGAGATCAATGGCTTTCAAGCCAAATGATCAATCTTATGGCCACATTCATGGCATAGTTTGTTCAAATGATCTCATATTGTGCACAATGGTGCATATTGGAATGGCAAACAATGTTGCCTAAGGAAGTTTTCATTTTCGTTGACGAAAAAACCATTTTCCATTTTTCGAGTGCCCGAAAGGAGGTTTTTTTGTGAAGGAACTACCAAATAATTGTTGCAAAATTGGACCAAATCCTTTTTATAAAATACTAGACCATATTTAATGCACAATTGACAAAATGGTTGGATGTAAATTTTTTTGATCCACCTCTCGTGAAAAAGACAAATTTCCGCCGATTCAGTTGGAAGCGGGTCAAATTTAAACTGCAGCTGCCTCATAGTTTGCTATTTATTTTTTCCAAAAATCATTTCTAGTTACATAAGGACCTATTTAATCATAAATACATGGTTTGGTGGCGATACGTCGAGGTTTGTGCGGCGACCAAGGGCCCCAACTCTAGAGCGCATAAACTCGCATGCCCGACGCGTGGTCACCGCGCGACCATGACGTTGCCCTTTGTTCTGTGCGGCCTAGGCATGTCTAGTGGGTTGGGCACTCCCTAGGTTGGTGCTAGGAATAAAATTACAACATAAGATTCTCACGAGGAGACCGATCGATGCTCAAACATGAATTAGCAGCCAAGTGTTTGATTAGCGGTACGGGAAATTTACATGGCTAATGCGCGTGAGTTTTGGATGAGGATGATCAGTTACTAAGAAGACCGTGTTCACACATTTTCAGCTCAAAAGGAGGATCCTAGGTGGTACTTGCTTTGCAAACTACCACACTGGACATAACTACGAATGTTGAAGCTCGGCTCAAAATAATGAATGTATTGAGCTAGCATTTGGTGGAGGATGGTTATTTGGGCATAGGAAAGCACTGTACAAAATGGATACTATTTGGACATGCCAAAGTGGTACTTCCTTCACAAACTGTTACTCTGAACATAATAGGAAAATGAATATTTTTGAACTAGGCAAGGAAGGTTTTTACATATTTGACGAAGATATGACCCAAAGAATTGGTGAGATTTTTTTGGAAATTTTGGGAATGACAAAAATATAGGTTGCTTCACAACCTAGGGCAAAAACTGCCACATGGACATGACACATAGGCAAAACTGATGAGGTGGCGCCCAGTCATAGCAACCCACCACAATTTACAAGGCTATGACCATCTATATTGGTCGTTAACAACTAGAAATAAGGCAGCGGACTAGCACTGTTTGCTTTATGACCATTTCGTGTAAGGAAATTATGACCTTTCTGACCAAAATGGTCGCAATGGTTTAGGGTTTGGAGCCCCCAGACATCTTTTGACCAATTGGTCTAAAATGGTCATAAATTTATGACCAATTCTTTCAGGGTCACTGACATAAGGTCATAAGTTGACATATTTCTTGTAGTGTTAGTTATAAGATGATGTATTACAGAACGAGTAAAGAGACTAGCCGGTAACGAGATTGAACTAGGTATTGGATACCGACGATCGAATCTCGGGCAAGTAACATACCGATGACAAAGGGAACAACGTATGTTGTTATGCGGTTTGACCGATAAAGATCTTCGTAGAATATGTAGGAACCAATATGGGCATCCAGGTCCCGCTATTGGTTATTGACCGAGAATGGTTCTAGGTCATGTCTACATAGTTCTCGAACCCGTAGGGTCCGCACGCTTAACGTTACGATGACCGTTTTATTATGAGTTTATAAGTTTTGATGTACCGAAGTTTGTTCGGAGTCCCGGATGTGATCACGGACATGACGAGGAGTCTCGAAATGGTCGAGACATAAAGATTGATATATTGGACGACTATATTCGGACACCGGAAGTGTTCCGGGTGATTTCGGAGAAAACCGGAGTGCCGGGGGGGTTACCGGAACCCCCCGGGAGAGTATTGGGCCTATGGGCCTTAGGGGAAAGGAGAGAGGGGCGGCCAACATGGCCGCGCGCCCCCTCCCCCCTCTGGTCCGAATTGGACTAGGAGGGGGGCGGCGCCCCCCCCCCTTTCCTTCCCCCTCTCCCCCTTCCTTCCCCCTCCTATTAGGAGTAGGAAAGGAGGAGTCCTACTCCTACTAGGAGGAGGATTCCTCCTCCCTTGGCGCGCCCAAAGGGGCCGGCCGGCCTCCCCCCTTGCTCCTTTATATACGGGGGCAGGGGGGCACCCCATAGACACACAAGTTGATCTATGGATCGTTCCTTAGCCGTGTGCGGTGCCCCCTCCACCATATTCCACCTCGGTCATATCGTCACGGAGTTTAAGCGAAGCCCTGCGCCGGTAGAACATCATCATCGTCACCACGCCGTCGTGCTGACGGAACTCATCTCCGGAGCTTTGCTGGATCGGAGGCCGGAGATCGTCATCGAGCTGAACGTGTGCTGAACTCGGAGGCTCCGTACATTCGGTGCTTGGATCGGTCGGATCGTGAAGACGTCCGGCTACATCAACCGCGTTGTGCTAACGCTTCCGCTTACGGTCTACGAGTGTACGTGGACGAACACTCTCCCCTCTCGTTGCTATACCATCACCATGATCTTGCGTGTGCGTAGGAATTTTTTTGAAATTACTACGTTCCCCAACATCACTAGTGCAATCTATCAACAATGCTAACATAGTTGGATCATATAACCATCCCTCAAAATGCGATGAAGAATCACTCCAAAGTTCTTATCTAGCGGAGAACATAAGATGTAATTGTTAGTAGGGTACGAAACCACCTCAAAGCTATTCTTTCCGTTCAATCTATTCAAGAGTCCGTACTAAAATAACACAAAGTTGTTATTTCCGTTCGATCTATCCTAGAGTTCGTACTAAAATAACACCAAAGCAAATTCAGATTTATAATATTCAATTCAACACAAAGAACTTCAAAGAGTGCCCCAAGATTTCTACCGAAGAAACAAAGACAAGAACGTACATCAACCCCTATGCATAGATTTTCCCAATGTCACCTCGGAAATCCGCGAGTTGAGTGCCAAAACATATATTAAGTGAATCAATACGATACCCCATTGTCACCACGAGTATTCAATTGCAAGACATATATCAAGTGTTATCAAATCCATAAAAGTATTCAATCCAATAACAATGAAATCTCAAAGGGAAAAACTCAATTCATCACAACAAGATAAAGAGGGAGAAACACCATATGATCTGACTATATTAACAAAGCCCGTGATACATCAAGATCGTGACATCTCAAAAACACGAGGGAGAGAGAGATTAAACACATAGCTACTGGTACAAACCCCCAGCCCCGAGGGTGGACTACTCCCTCCTCGTCGTGGTGGCCGCCGGGATGATGAAGATGGCCACCGGTGATGATTGCCCCCTCCGGCAGGGTGCCGAAACAGGGTCTATGCAACAAAATAGGCATGTAGGGACATTTTCGTGTTGACGCTTTTATATACGTCTCATTATTCAAAATCAATTTGTGCATAGGGACGATTTATGAGGCGCAAAGGACATCGTCCCTTGATTCCAATAAAAAAAGATCCCGGTGGCTCAGAGTATCTTGCTCCACCACCATCACCATAATCCCCCATCGTGCGAGATGTCCCAAGAAAGTAACTACCATGTAAAAAGGGTGCGATCTCTAGCCTCTAAACCTAGCGCCACCATGCCACACCGCCACCTCTGCCAAGATCCTGCTCCTCCTCACCCCGGACTCGCTGTAGCAGGTCCACCCCCCTCGTCCATCAGCAGCTAACAGCAGGCCCGGGGACGCCGGCCTCCAGGCGGCGGCCCTGCCCCACTCCAGCCGCCTCGACCTGCAGCTCCGGTACACGGTGCACTCTGGCTGAAAGGGAAGATGACGGGTGGCGGAGGGCAACGGATCGGAACTGGACATCGCACCTTCTCCTACTGAGATCGTAGTCACATACGACCCGACAGGAAACATGGTAGAAGATGAACAAGATCGACGAGGAGGACAAAATGTATTGATCAGTTAGGCGCTTGTTTATTTGTATGTTCGCTGTCCTTGTCGTTCATACTTTGATTGAGATCCACCTTTCTGTATGTTGCTGTTTTATTTGGTCGCCCACTGCATCAATGTTATCAGGGACAGGGGGGATATGTGCCTCGGTGACGACTCCCACCCGGCCCTCCATTTTCTCGCCGGCATCCTCTCTCTCTAAGAACCCGACGTCTTGTGACCAAAAAATCCTCCAAGTGTCCTCCGCCATGTGAAGCTCGTTTCCATCAGGTAGGCTGACCTCGTAGCAAGGCGGCAAGTTAATTTATATGTGAGTCAATCTACTTTTTTATTTTAGTTTTTCTATCAATTCGTTCCAAGTAAGAATTGGAGCCGCTCCCATGATGCGTACTTGAGTGTGGAGGAGAATCTTGACATTGTAATTTAGATTATCCTATTAAGATAGGACAACGCTGCTTTGCCGGGTTTTTTTTTTCTGAACTCTCGTCTGTTTACTAATTAAACATTTAGACTACTACAATTTAAAGTTGATCTTACACATAGCTTTCTTCGTTGTTTGCTCCCAAATTATTGGCACTCACGTATGCAGGTTCTTGATAAAAAGTCTCTGAGAATATCCTGATAGAATAAGATGGTCAGTGTTATTAACACATTTTTATTTTTCATGCAGTTAATAATGCTCGTGTATCAACTATCAAATCACCTTCACCCTCCTCCCCTCCCATAACTAAAATTAAGAGCTTTGCACCCACGTTCTAACATTTCTTAGAATTAACTTGGCTTCTACTCTAAACGGAGAGATCAACTCATACATGCAGTTTCTCACCTGCAGAAACTTTTCTCATGTTGTCTGATAAAGAGGACCGTGGATGGATATATTATCATGTTTGGTAAGATTTAATCACATGTGTTGAACTATGTCTAGAGCAGCTAAATGGTATCATGCTTGCTTAAATACGTAGAGATTGTGTTAGACTGAAGATAATTAATATGAACTACCATGAGAATTCTGAAGTGCATGTTTACTCATGTGGTATATGATACTTAGTTAATTGTTATTTTTCTAACAAATACACTTCACGCATTCTCACCTTGGCCAATCTATCGATGACATAATCATTTTTCTTCTTAATACAGTATGTATCTATATTTCATATGGGCATGGCTAGATTGAACTTCTGAAGTGCATGTTTACTCATGTGGTATATGTAATACCGTTCTTCTCTATTCTTATGGCTGTATGTTCAGCAAACGAAAACTTACTGATAGAAGTTCCAGTGAATTTATTTATATCTCATTGGGCTTTCTTGGCAGAAAAACTTCTATGTGCGGATTTTGAAGGCAGTTGCCACAAGGATGAACTAGAGAAGCAGAGAAGCAATGAGCCATTGTTCCATTATCAGCATGTAGAAACTAAAAATCATATAGATATGTTTCACCTACTTTGTGACATGTAATTGTTCATAGGTGACGTGTACAGTTAAGTTTGTAAGCTACTAGCTACTACTCTCAGTAATACAATGTTATTATTTTGTGCTATACCATACAATTTTCGAATATTTGCTGATATGTAAATGAGAATCCAATTATTTCATAGGAGCAAGTAATTCTATTAAGCGCAATTGATTAAAAAATTATACAATAGAAAGAGGATATATGCAGTTGTATCTAGCATGAATTTATCAAAGCATCCCTAGGGGCATAAAGATTCTCTCAAAATGCCTCATATCCATGTTGACACGCTTTTTTAGGACGCTCTTAAAACGTTTCATATCCATGTTGACACGCTTTGTAAGGACACTCTTAAACGTCTCATTTCTGTGTAGACACGCTTCCTCCGCGTCTCAATGGTCTTTGAGACGGTGCGTGAGGAGACGCTCCTAGGACGCTTTAATGAGCGGCTCTAAAATCAGCTAGAGATGATTTAGTGCTCCTTTAACACCTCCATTTAGCACCTCTATGTGGCATTTTTGTTGTAGTATAGATTGGATCTTGTGGATACAGAGGCCTTGCGGCGGCGGAACTTCGGATCTAGGGCTACCCCGAAGGATTTTGGAATATTTTGGAATTTATAGGGTGAAGAGGCGGTTCAGGGGGCACCCGAGGTGGGCAGCACCCAACAGGGCACGTCTGGGCCTCCTGGCGCACCCTGGTGGGTGCTGCTCCCCTCGAGCAGCCCCTAGGTGCTTCCTTGGCCCACTTACTTTTTTTGGCCCAAACAAAATCCTGCGGGAGTTTCGTTGCGTTTGGACTCTGTTTGATATTGATTTCCTGCGATGTAAAAAACAAGCAAAAAACAGCAACTAGCACTGGGCACTGGGTCAATAGGTTAGTCCCAAAAAATAATATAAATTTTCTATAAAATGATTGTAAAACATCCAAGAATGATAATATAATGGCATGAATACTTCATAAATTATAGATACGTTGGAGACGTATCAGCATCCCCAAGCTTAATTCCTACTCGTCCTTGAGTAGGTAAATGATAAAAGAAATAATTTATGAAGTGTAAATGCTAGCAAAGTGCATAAGTTTGATCAATGATAATTCAATCACTTTTCCTAGCGTCATAACATCAATTCTTTCTTATAAAACTTCTCATGTCATAGTACCAAGCAATTCACATGTTAAGGTCCAAATAATGAATTCTCTTGAAACTCAACAACCTATGTTCTCAGTCACCAAGCAATTGCAATTCAACTTATTCAACAGAGTCTAAGTAAGAGCTCCACATACTCAACCATCATATAGTCTTCTATGATTGCTAACACTCATCGCATACACATGAGCAAAACGTTTCAACCGGACACATAGAAAGATAGGGGCTTATAATTTCGCCTCCCAACATATTCACCTTTGGGTGATGTCAACAATAATAACTCATGCTACCCATATTCAACTGGATATATGTGTCTAGATCTTTCCTCACCACATGATGCTTGCTGAAGTAGAAAAATAAAAAGGAATAGAAAGAAAAACATTGACTCTTGCATAAAAGTAAATACATAAAGTAAAAGATAGGCCCTTCGCAGAGGGAAGCAGAGGTTGCCATGCGCTTATTTGTTTGTATTCTCAACCACTTAGTGCAAAAGAACGTCACGTTATATTGCCCCTTATGATAGCAACCTTTATTATGCAGTCTGACGCTTTTATTCTTTGCCATCACAAGTTCGTTCAACGCTCAATTTTCTCTTACACTAAATGATCTAACACTTTTAGAAGCAATTTTTATTGCCTTATTGCACTGATGACAACTTACTTGAAGGATCTTGCTCAATCCATAGGTAGGTATGGTGGACTATTGAAAATAAGATTTGGGTTTAAGGGTTTTTGGATGCACAAGTAGTATCTCTACTTGGTGCGGAATTTTTGGCTAGCAAAGATAGGGGGCAAGCACCACATGTTGAAGGATCTATGACAATATAACTTCGATGTGAATATGAACAAACATAAATCATTACGTTGTCTTCCTTGTCCAAAGTCAACAATTTTGGCATATAATATTTTGATGGGGGCTAACAATCACAAAAGATTTCCAGGATAGTGTATTTGCATGTGAAAGTTCTCTTCCTTATACTAATTATTCGTGAATTGCTTGTATAACCAATATTGTGATTGTCAAGCTTCAAAAGATTTCACTTTCTAAACCCAATGTGAAGCTACCACTAGGCATGATATGATTTCAACTTCCTGACATTCAGTTTATTCGACAGTTTACTCATAGGATATAAGTGAAGCACAAGAGTAAATGACAAGCTACGCCAAAAAGATATGAATGAAGATCATGAGAATAATATTTCTTCCTCTCAAATTAATTTAAGTGAAGCAAGAGAGAATTTCTTCTAAAATACTAAAGCACACCATGCTCAAAAAGATTTAAGTGAAGCACTAGAGCAATTCCATAGAAAAGAGCTTCGTTGACGGGATGTTAATGCTTGGCAACTATTTGAGGACTCTCTTTTATTTAAAACTTTCATACCTAAGTATTTTATTAAAACATAAAGCAAAATAAAATAAAATGACATTCCAAGAATAGCACACATCATGTGAGGGAGCAAGAACTTAGGCTCAACCGATACTAACTGATAATTGTGGAAGAAGAAAGGTGGGATGCCTACCGGGGCATCCCCAAGCTTAGATGCTTGAGACTTCTTGGAATATTAGTTTGGGATGCCTTGGGCATCCCAAGATTGATCTTTTGTGTCTCCTTAATTCCTCTCATATCACGGTTTTCCTAAATCCCAAAAACTTCATCCACACAAAACTCAACAAGAACTCGTGAGATAAGTTAGTATAAACCAATGCAAAAACCTTATCATTCTCTACTGTAGCAAATCAATAAAATTATTATTCAACATTGCATACAAAATTCCCTCTGCATATTTAATATTCCTATCCTCAAATAGAATCATTAAACAAGCAAACATATGCAAACAATGCAAACATAACAGCAATCTTCCAAAACAGTACAGTCTGTAAAGAATGCAAGAGCATGAATACTTCCCTAACCCCAAAAATTATGAAAAAGTATCACAATGTAGAGAATTTATCAGAGCTTATTCAAAAAGTTTCAACATTTTATCACATTCTGAATTTTCTAGGGAATTTCTGCAGCAGCGGTAAACTTTCTGTTTTCAAACAGCAACAAGTATACTTGCAAAATAAGCATGGGAAAGGCTATCATTGCCACTTTTATTCAAATAAAAGATGCAAAAAATTATTCTAAATAACAGCAAGAAAATCCTAACAAAATAATTTGATGCTCCAAGCAAAACACATATCATGTGATGAATGAAAACAAAGCTCCAGGTGAGGTTACCGATAATTTTGGAGACGAAAGAGGGGATGCCTTCCGGGGCATCCCCAAGCTTAGTTGCTTGGATCTTCCTTGAATATAACCTTGGGGGTGCCTTGGGAATCCCCAAGCTTAGGGTATTGTCACTCATTATTCTCCTCATAACGACATCTCATCCAAAACTTGGAAACTTCAATCACACAAAACTTAACGGAACTTCATGAGATAGGTTAGCATGATAAAGAGCAAACCATTTCACTTTTGGTACTGTCAAATACAAGATTCATAATTGTTTCCACACAATTCCTACTGTAGCATATCATTTCCACAATTTATATTGAGCAATATAAGCCATAGAAACAAGGAAACCAGCAAACTATGCATTGAAAATAGAATCAGTCAAAAACAGAGCAGTCTGTAGTAATCTGTACACAGAACATACTTCTGCTACTCCAAAAATTATTAAAAAAATATGACCACGTGAGAAATTTGTATATTAATCTTCTGCAAAAAGAATCAACTCAAAAGCGCTCTTCTGTTAAAAATGAGAGTTGTTTTCGTGAGCGCAAAAGTTTCTGTTTTTCAGCAAGATCAAATCAACTATCACCCAACATGATCCCAAAGGCTTTACTTGGAACTTTATTGAAACAAAAGCAATAAAACATGATTACTACAGTAGCATAATCATGTGAACATACAAAAATAGTAGGTAAAAGTGTTGGGTTGTCTCCCAACAAGCGCTTTACTTTAATGCCTTTTAGCTAGGCATGATGAGTTCAATGATGCTCGCGTAAAAGATAAGAATTGAAACATAAAAAAGAGCATCATGAATCACATGGAAAGCACATTTAAGCCTAACCCACTTCCTATGCATAGGGATTTTGTGAGCAAATAATTCATGGGAACAAGAATCAACTAGCATAGGAAGGCAAAACATGCATAACTTCAAAACTTTGAACACATAGAGAGGAAACTTGATATTATTGAGATATGTAAAAGCATATGTTCCTCTCTCATAATAATTTTCAGTAGCATCATGAAGAAATTCAACAATATAACCATGACATAAAGCATTCTTTTCATGACACATAAGCATAGAAAACTTATTATTCTCCACATAAGCAAATTTCTTCTCATCAATAGTAGTGGGAGAAAACTCAACAAAATAACTATCATGAGAGTGAAAATTAAAATCATGATGAAAAGTTTCATGGTTATCATTGTTCTGTATAGCATACATGTCATCACCATAATCATCATAGATAGCAACCTTGTTCTCATAGTCAATTGAAGCCTAATCCAAAATGGTGGGTTCATCATTAAATAAAGTCATGACCTCTCTGAATCCACTTTCATCATTATAATCATCATAAATAGGAGGCATGATATCATCATAATAATTTATCCCATCAAAACTTGGGGGAGTAAAAATATCATCTTCATCAAACATAGCATCCCCAAGCTTGTAGGTTCGCATATGATTAACATCATGGATATTCAAAGAATTCATATTAACAACATTGCAATCATGCTCATTATTCATGCCAATCATTTTATTAAATTCTTCTTCTATCAATTGAGCACAGTTTTCCGAACCATCATTTTCAAGAAAGATATTATAAAGATGATCAATAATATGATGCAACCTCAATTCCATTTTTATGTAGTTTTCTTTTATCAACCAAACTAGTTATAAAACAAGAAACTAAAAGATTCGATTGCAAGATCTAAAGATATACCTTCATGCACTCACCTCCCCGGCAATGGCGCCAGAAAAGAGCTTGATGTCTACTACGCAACTTTATTCTTGTAGACAGGTGTTGGACCTCCAAGCGCAGAGTTTTGTAGGACAATAGCAATTTTCCCTCAAGTGGATGACCTAAGTGAAAGATCGTGGATGTTGCCTAGAGGAGGGGGGTGAATAGGCGTTTTAAAATAATTACGGTAGAGGCTTGAAGAAATGCGGAATAAACCTAACGGTTAATTTGTCAAGCACAAAACCTACAACAACTAGGCTCACCTATGTGCACCAACAACTTATGCTAAGCAAGATAAGCAACTATGTGATAGCAAGATATATGACAAAGAACAATCTGGCTATCACAAAGTAAAATGCATAAGTAAAGGGCTTGGGTAAGAGATAACCGAGGTACGCAGAGACGACGATGTATCCCGAAGTTCACACCCTTGCGGATGCTAATCTCCATTTGGAGCGGTGTGGAGGCACAATGCTCCCCAAGAAGCCACTAGGGCCACCATAATCTCCTCACGCCCTCGCACAATGCAAGATGTCATGATTCCATTAAGGGACCCTTGAGGGCGGTCACCGAACCCGTACAAATGGCGACCCTTGGGGGCGGTCACCGAACTCGTACACTTTGGCAACCCTTGGGGGCGGTCACTGGTGAGGGAGTCCTGGATTAGGGGGTATCCGGACAACCGGACTATATACATCGTCCGGACTATTGAAGCGTGAAGGTACAGGACTCAAGACTTCGGCCCATGTCCGGATGGGACTCTCCTTTGCGTGGAAGGCAAGCTTGGCGATCCGGATATTATGTTTCCTTCCTTGTAGTCGACTCCATATAAACCCTAGCCCTCTCCGGTGTCTATATAAACCGGAGAGGTTGGTCCTTAGAAGGCCGATCACAATTACATCATACCATCATAGGCTAGCTCTTAGGGTTTAGCCTCTACGATCTCGTGGTAGATCTACTCTTGTACTACTCATATCTCGAATATTAATCAAGCAGGAAGTAGGGTTTTACCTCCATCGAGAGGGCCCGAACCTGGGTAAACATTGTGTCCCTCGCTTCCTATTACCATTAGCCTAAGACGCACAGATCGGGACCCCCTACCCGAGATCCGCCGGTTTCGACACCGACGTTGGTGCTTTCATTGAGAGTTCCTCTGTGTCGTTGCCGCAAGGCTCGATGACTCTTCTCGTCATCAAGGACAACATTACCTCGGGGGAGCTCTGGCAGGAGGCCAAACTCTCCGACTTGGCGGCTTTATCATGGCTGCCCCATCGGTGGTTGCGCCGACGATGGCCTCTCGGGTCATCAAGCATAACCTTCATGTCAGTTCGGAACTCGCCGAACAGATGGATCCGATGGAGCTCTCCTCCCTTAATGAGCTCTTGGATCGCATCGCCGCTCTGGGAGTCGCTATAGACTATGACCGGATCAGGCTTAAACCCGACCAAAGGGACATCAGATCCCCGCCGGCCATCCATGAGATAGCGGTAGTGGAGGAACCACACACGGATTGCGCCTCAATTTTGAGGACGAATTATGTCCGGATCACCGAACTCCTTGAGCCGAACACCTGCTCAAAGGAAGACATGACTCGGGCCCGGACTTAGAATCGGGCATTGGGCCGAAGAAATTGGGCAGCACTCCAGATCCCGAGCTGTCAGGCTCGAAACCTCCCACGCCCCTGGGTGTTAGATCGGATCAGAATCCGGATTCAGCTAACAACACTCACCTTGGCTTAAACGGTCTCTCCCGCATCAGGAAAGAGCCCCAGGTGACTGTACATCGCTACTGGGCCAGATTCCTTTTTGCACTCAACAAGGTCAAGGACTGCCGCGAGGAGGACGTAGTCTCACTCTTCTGCAAAAACTGCACGGACAAAGGACTCCTTAATGCTATAAGCCGCCGTGACGTAGTACACTTCGCGGACTTGGCAATCATAGTACAGAAGTACTATGCGATGGAAAGCGACTGGAAAACCCAAACAGAATTTGGGACAGTACGGCTCTGACCAAGACCTTTGTCCGGACTAAACGGGCGAACTCTCGTAAATCGGCCGATCCAATTCCTAAGAAACCAAAGCACACCCCAGGGCAGGGAACCGTATTGGAATAATGGCTTGATGGGCCATGTAAACTCCACAGTGCTCCGGACACAACACCAACCCATAGCCTTAGGCGTGTTGGATACTCCGGCAGGTTGCAAAAAGTGGCAAGGATCTTCTTGCAAGCCGTAAAGCATAACAACATCCCGCCAACGAGCACAATACGGTACTAACAGTCTTCGAGACTTTCGCCTCAAACAATAGGCGCAAGCGAGCTCATCGGAGCTCCGCTGAAATTTGCCATGTGGCAAAAATAAACCCCTAGAACGACACTGCTATAACTTTCAATGCCAGTGATGAACCTCGATTCCAGACCATCCGGGTACCAGACGCTTTGGTCCTTAGCCCAATCGTGGACGACTTCCGGCTCACTAAAGTACTCATGGACGGCGGGAGCGGATTAAACTTGATCTATGAAGAAACACTCGACAAGATGGAAATTGATAAAAGCCGCATTGAACAAAGCAGCACAACCTTCAGGGGAATTATCCCTAGTTGGGAGGCGCGGTGTGCGGGAAAAATCACACTCGATGTGGTATTCGGCACCCCGGAGAACTACAGGTCCGAACAAATCACATTCCATGTGGCTCCTTTCAGCAGCGGATACCACGCCCTTCTAGGGCAGGATGCGTTTATGAGCTTTCAAGCCATACCCCATTACGGGTACATGAAGCTTAAAATGTCCCGGCCCAATGGAATCATCACTCTAGCCAGTGATCCGGACGTCGCGCTTCGCGCCGAAAACAAAATCGCAGCACTAGCCCTGGAAGCACTATCTGAAGCCCTAGCAGCCGAAGAATTTAAAATGCTATGGGCCATCGTGGACAGGGACGACGTGATACTCGACAAGCGATCCAAGTCCACCTCATTTAAACCCGCAGACGAGATAGTCAAATTCCAAGTCCATCCAACAGACCCCACGAAGACAGCTTCCATCGGGACACAGTTGAGCCCCGCAATGGACGCGGCACTACGAGACTTTTTACGCGAGAATTGGGACATTTTCGCCTGGCACCCATCGGACATGCCGGGCATCCCGCGTGGATTGGCCGAACACAGCCTTAACATACTAAAGGGATACAAACCTGTCAAACAAACCCTCAGGCTATTTTCAGAGCCCAAACGACAAGCAATGGGGGAAGAGCTAGCCAAGCTACTTGAGGCTGGATTCATCAGAGATATTAAACATCCGGATTGGCTGGCAAACTTGGTAATGGTACCAAAGAAGGACAAATCCTTGCGCCTATGCATCGACTTCAAAGACCTCAACAAGGCTTGCCCCAAGGATCCCTTTCCCCTCCCTCGCATCGATCAAATAATCGATGCCACAGCTGGACACGACTCGCTGTGTTTTCTCGACGCATACTCTAGATACCATCAAATAAAGATGGCAGAGTCTGACCAAGCTGCAACAGCTATCATAACGCCATATGGCCCCTTTTGCTTCAACACTATGCCTTTCGGGCTTAAGAATGTCGGTGCAACCTATCAACGCATGATTCAAACATGCCTGGAAAAACAAATCGGCAAAATAGTGGAGGCATACATAGACGACGTGGTCATAAAAACAAGACACGTCGAAACCCTAATAGATGACTTGAGGCTTACATTCGATAACCTCCGGACATACGACATCAAGTTGAATCCGGAAAAATGCGTTTTCGGCGTCCCCTCGGGGAAACTGCTGGGCTTCATTGTTTCCAATAGAGGAATTGAAGCGAATCTGGCAAAAATATGAGCTCTATCGCAGTTGGATATACCAACAGACCTCAAGCACATCCAGAAACTAGCTGGATGCGTGGCCGCTTTGAGCCGCTTTATCTCCAGGTTAGGAGAAAAGGCGTTACCTCTTTACCGCATCCTTCGGTGCACCGAACACTTCGTGTGGACGGACGCAGCCGCGGCCGGACTAGATGAAATAAAGACCTTACTGGCCAGTAATCCAGTCCTAACAGCGCCAAATATCGGCGAGCCCATGCTACTGTACATAGCTGCAACACACCAAGTTGTAAGTGAAGGAAATATGCCCTAGAGGCAATAATAAAGTTATTATTTATTTCCTCATATCATGATAAATGTTTATTATTCATACTATAATTGTATTAACCGGAAACACGATACATGTGTGAATACATAGACAAACTTAATGTCACTAGTATGCCTCTACTTGACTAGCTCATTAATCAAAGATGGTTATGTTTCCTAACCATAGACATGTGTTGTTATTTGATTAACGAGATCACATCATTAGGAGAATGATGTGATTGACTTGACCCATTCCGTTAGCTTAGCACTTGATCGTTTAGTATGTTGCTAATGCTTTCTTCATGACTTATCACTACTAGGGAAAACCTTATACACAGAACTTTAGCAGTAGCGAGGGTCAAAAAAGCACGCTGGTGCTAAGTAGCAGTAGCGCGCCTGAGAAAACCGCGTTGCAGATAAAGATCTAGCAGTAGCGCGTCTGGCTCTAAACACGTTACTACTAAAATTCCCACGGCTTAGCCGATAGGCTACACATAGTAGTAGCGACCTATAACGAACTACGCTACCGCTACTTTATTTGTAGCAGCGCATTTTAATCTAAACTTGCTACTGCTAAAGGATATAAAATTAAATGGAAAGAAAATAGAAAGGTAACTGAAAATGAAAGAAATAGAATAAGGTGAAAGGAAAAAAATAAAATGTGAAGAAAACTAAATGAAAAAGGGGGAAAAAGATAAAGAAGTAGCAGTAGCATGTATCCCAGAATGCGCTGTAGCTAACATAGCAGCAACGCTCTTCCTGGAATGCGCTACTGCTACTTCTGACTTAACCACGGGGTTCGTCCTTCCCCACGCGGCCACTTCCCCCAAATCCAACTCTCCACTCTCGCCGCCGCCGTCGCCCGTCGGCCGCCGCGCGCTCTCCGCACACCCTCAACACCGCCTCGACCCCAGATTCAACGCCGCCCCCGCCCCCGACCTCAACGCCGCCCCGGACGACGCCCCCGACCCCGACCTCGACGCCGCCATCCGCCACGCGCCTGAGCCCCGACCCTGACCTTGACGCCGCCCTGCCCCTCCCTCGTCGCAGGCACCCGAGGTGAGCATGCCTGCTCCTCCCTCTCCCCTACCTCTGCCTAGGGTTTCTTTATATTTTAGTTGCATCAAATTAGTTAGGATTCATGTAAGAGTGGAAACAAATTGGATGCGGATGCGGCTCAAATGAGTTAGGGTTCATGTAAGGGTGAAAACGAATCAAATTTCTAAGATGAATCATAAAACGAGTAAAATTTGACCACTTATTTCACTTTATAGTTGGATAATTGGAATATCCGCTACCACTTTACACCCCTATAGGTTCATCAAATTAGATGGTAATTAGGGCAGTAGTTCCTAGGTACTAATTAGTTAGTAAGAACTAGGTACTAATTAGGTGCTAGAATATTTTTATTTATAGTAAGTTTATTTTTAGTAAGAACTAGTTGAATTAATAGAACTAGTTAGTAAGAATTTGTTGCTATTTTTTAGTTAAAGCAATTTTTCCCGCCTCGACGTGGACGATGCCTATCCCGCATCCTCGTCGTCAAGTCGGCGGAGGACAACACCTGCTTGACCAGATCGGCCATGTCCGGGACTGGGCTCCGCCGGGGTGGTACTGGGAGGCGCTACCTACCGGGGGGCGCAGGTTGGTGAGGAGCCAGCCTGTCGTTGACCCGAACCTTCTTTGGTGGCGGTCGCGTGGGCCAGTGACGGTCCAGAGGCTCGAGGACTCCGCAGAGGTGGTGCGTCACCGTGTCAGTGAGGAGGACGCGCACGTCCGTCGCTACTTGTTTGCGTTGGAGCACATGTTTTTCTCCAATACCTGGCAGGTTCTCCAGGGATCTCACTGGAGCTATGATCCCGTGATGGTTCCTTCTCTGTGGGTGTCTACCGCCCGCGCCGATACCCGTCGTGTGCTAGGGTTTTAGTTGTATTAGTGATGTTATATGTATGACACTATTCATGATGTATTAGTGATAATATTCGACGATGTACGGACGCATGAGATGATTTACTTTCGCTTATTGAATGCATGCTAATTTGAGTCCTATAAGATATTTTGAAATGTATATCTTGTGTTGCTCAATATCCAAGTGGCTGGTCATGTTTGCAGGTTACACCTCCGAGTGGCCTATGTTTTGCCGGAGTGTTGATTCATTTCCGTTCCGGCAAATTTCAGGCGCTCGATATGTCCTATTTTAGCAAAGGTCATGCCGGATTTTTCATGAATTTTGGCATGACCTGTGCCAGAATATGTAGAAATATCGAGTGCCCCGGATTTGTGTGTTGAGTATCCTGGTAGTTGTCTTCGATCGATTTTCAATTAATGTTTTAACTATGAACATAGGAAATGTGTGACGACGAAAAGGATTTAGGTATTTGCAAATACTGCGAAGACGAGCGCGGCCTGTGCGACGGAATCTTCCTAGATGATGATAGGCACTTCAGAAACAAGCTGGACGAGAACTTCGAAGTGGATACAGTAAGTCACAACGACAAGTCTTTTTTCGTAATTAAGCATGACATCTGCTTCATTTGCTTCAACTTATATTTTTTTACTATTCTACTAGCGTATCCCCTGCCATGCAAGAGTTTTTGTATTGGATAAGATAGGTTTCAGTCATACTATGGAGGTAAAGAAAGCTTACTTGAAGACCGAGCATGGTTATATTTTCCATGCAAAATTATACAATTCAGACGACTACACCTATTTTGGATGCAAAACATGGCGAGCACTATGCAAGACTTATGCATTTGAGCCTGATATGGTTATCACCTTTGTTATTCGTCCGGAAGATGATATTGAAGGTAATACCGACATCTGGGTCGATGTGCAGACGCCTCCAGTTATACCATTATGTAAGTTTCTCAACCATATTTATGTCTTTGATATTGTTTATTCAAAAATAGTTGACAACTAATTTGTATTGTCAGCCTATTTCGGTGCAAGCAAACATGTCCAGCGCTTGGTAGACAGGACCGTATACTGTCCTGGGGCTGAACTCAACTGCGAGGAGCTCAGTCATTATGTTTCATGGCTTGAGGATCTTGATACTATCAAGACAAATTTTCTTCCTGCATTTAGAAATGTTAGTACTGAAAATGTGCGACCAATAGTGTTCGTAATGAACTACGGTCACATCTATTTAGGAAGGATGGTAAGATTTTTACTATTTGTCCTCAGTGCATCTTTTCCATACATTATTTTTGAAGCTAAACTTCATTGCTAAGTATGTTACCATACGATGTTCTTCAATAGGGACTCCCGATGAATGTTGTGCCTTATGGGATCGAGACTAAAGGTACCATGAGTATTATCAGCTTACGGCCAAGATATCCAACAGATTACTTTAGTGCATTCAAGATTAGCGACGGATGCTTAATAGTGCAAGACTGGACCAAATATGTGATGGGGGAGCGCAGAGAAGTACTAGGGGGGCAGCAAACAGATGCGCTACCCACGATTAGGAGACAGGTTCATCTGCATGCTCCAACTTGATAAAGGAGGAGAGCTATACATCCTTTATGTTATTTTACCTAAGAGAGAGCAGCAGGAGTGATTAGCTAGCTAGAAATGAGTTTGAGGATGATGATGTGCTACACTATTACTATGATGATGAAATAGCTAGTGTTGGTCGTAATGACTATGATCATTATTATTAGATAGTGTTAGTGGTGATTAAATAAATACTGTTGGTGGTAATGACTATGATGATGATTAAATAGCTTGTGCTGGCGGATTAGATTCAAGTGGAGGCAACATGTGGTGCACATCGAAAGTACTACTAGTACAAACTAGATCAAGTTTGGATTAGTAGTATACTTTTGACATGCACCACATATTGCCTCCACTTGAACCTAATCCACCTTCATTTGACACACTGTTATGGACATAATGATGTAAACCTTATAACTGGTATTGTAACAATATTTGTACGATGGCGCATAAATACACTAAAAATAAAAAAATAAAAAAAATAATACTAGTAGCGATGGAGAGAAAACACGCTGCAAGTAGTTACATTAGCAGTAGCGTGGGAGTGAACAAACGCTGCAGCTATTTGTCCTAGTAGTAGCGCGTGCGGGCACGCGTTACTGCTAAGCAATAGCTATAGCGCCTTATTAGTAGTGCGCCTACCCGCGCTACTAGTGAGCACAAAACCAGCGCTACTGCTAGGGTTTTCCCTAGTGGTGTATACAAGTTCCTATAACTATGAGATTATGCAACTCCCGTTTATCGGAGGAACACTTTGTGTGCTACCAAAAGTCACAACATAACTGGGTGATTATAAAGGAGCTCTACAGGTGTCTCCAAAGATACATGTTGAGTTGGCGTATTTCGAGATTAGGTTTTGTCACTCCGATCATGGGAGAGGTATCTCTGGGCCCTCTCGGTAATGCACATCACTATAAGCCTTGCAAGCAATGTAGCTAATGAGTTAGTTACGGAATGATGCATTACGTAACGAGTAAAGAGACTTGCCAGTAACGAGATTGAACTAGGTATTGGATACCGACGATCGAATCTCGGGCAAGTAACATACCGATGACAAAGGGAACAACGTATGTTGTTGTGCGGTTTGACTGATAAAGATCTTCGTAGAATATGTAGGAGCCAATATGAGCATCCAGGTTCCACTATTGGTTATTGACCGGAAACAGTTCTAGGTCATGTCTACATAGTTCTCGAACCCGTAGAGCCGCACGCTTAAGGTTTCGATGACAGTTATATTATGAGTTTATGAGTTTTGATGTACCAAAGTTTGTTCGGAGTCCCGAATGAGATTATGGACATGATGAGGAGTCTCGAAATGGTCGAGACATGAAGATTGATATATTGAAAGCCTATATTTGGATATCGGAATTGTTCCGGGTGAAATCGGGATTTTACCGGAGTACCGGGAGGTTACTGGAACCCCCCGGGGGCTTAATGGGCCTACATGGGCCTTAGTGGAGAGGAAGAGAGGAGGAAAGGGCTGGGCCGCGCCCCCTCCCCCCTAGTCCGAATAGGACAAGGAGAGGGGGCGGCGGCCCCCTTTCCTTCCTCTCTCCCTCCTCCTTCCCCCTTCTCCTACTCCAACTAGGAAAGAAGGGAGTCCTACTCCCGGTGGGAGTAGGACTCCCCCTTGGCGCGCCCTCCTTGGCCGGCCGCCCCCTCCCCCTTGGCTCCTTTATATACGGGGGCAGGGGGCACCTCTAGACACAACAATTGATCTCTTGATCTCTTAGCCGTGTGCGGCGCCCCCTCCACCATAGTCCTCGATAATTTTGTAGCGGTGCTTAGGCGAAGCCCTGCGACGGTAGAACATCAAGATCGTCACCACGCCGTCGTGCTGACGGAACTCTTCCCCGACATTCTGCTGGATCGGAGTCCGCGGATCGCCATCGAGTTGAACGTGTGCTAGAACTCGGAGGTTTTGTAGTTTCGGTCCTTGATCGGTCGGGCCATGAAGACGTACGACTACATCAACCGCGTTGTTCTAGTGCTTCCGCTTTCAGTCTACGAGGGTACGTGGACAACACTCTCCCCTCTCATTGTTATGCATCACCATGATCTTGAGTGTGCGTAGGAATTTTTTTGAAATTACTACGTTCCCCAACAGTGGCATCAGAGCCTGGTTTTATGCGTAGATGTCATATGCACGAGTAGAACACAAGTGAGTTGTGGGCGATACAAGTCATACTGCTTACCAGCATGTCATAGTTTGGTTCAGCGGCATTGTGAGATGAAGCGTACCAGACCGACATTACGCCTACGCTTACACGAGACTGGTTTCACCGTTACGAGCACTCGTTGCTTAAAGGTGATCGGCGGGTGTCTGTCTCTCTCACTTTAGTTGAACCGAGTGTGGCTACGCACGGTCCTTGTGAAGGTTAAAACAGCACTAACTTGACGAACTATCGTTGTGGTTTTGATGCATAGGTAAGAACGGTTCTTGCTCAGCCCGTAGTAGCCACGTAAAATTTGCAACAACAAAGTGGAGGACGTCTAACTTGTTTTTGCAGGGCATGTTGTGATGTGATATGGTCAAGACGTGATGTTATATTTTATTGTATGAGATGATCATGTGTTGTAACGGAGTTATCGGCAACTGGCAGGAGCCATATGGTTGTCGCTTTATTGTATGAAATGCAAACGCCCCGTAATTGCTTTACTTTATCACTAAGCGGTAGATAGTCGTAGAAGCAATAGATGGCGTAACGACAATGATGCTACGATGAAGATCAAGGTGTCGCGCCGGTGACGATGGTGATCACGACGGTGCTTCGGAGATGGAGATCACAAGCACAAGATGATGATGGCCATATCATAGCACTTATATTGATTGCATGTGATGTTTATCCTTTATGCATCTTATCTTGCTTTGATTGATGGTAGCATTTTAAGATGATCTCTCACTAAAATTATCAAGAAGTGTTCTCCCTGAGTATGCACCGTTGCGAAAGTTCTTCATGCTGAGACACCACGTGATGATTGGGTGTGATAGGCTCTACGTTCAAATACAACGGGTGCAAAACAGTTGCACACGCGGAATACTCAGGTTAAACTTGACGAGCCTAGCATATACAGATATGGCCTCGGAACACGGAGATCGAAAGGTCGAACATGAATCATATAGTAGATATGATCAACATAGTGATGTTCACCATTAAAACTACTCCATCTCACGTGATGATCGGACATGGTTTAGTTGATTTGGATCACGTGATCACTTAGATGACTAGAGAGATGTCTGTCTAAGTGAGAGTTCTTAAGTAATATGATTAATTGAACTTAAATTTATCATGAACTTAGTACCTGATAGTATTTTGCTTGTCTATGTTTGTTGTAGATAGATGGCTCGTGCTGTTATTCCGTTGAATTTTAATGCGTTCCTTGAGAAAGCTAAGTTGAAAGATGATGGTAGCAATTACACGGGCTGGGTCCGTAACTTGAGGATTATCCTCATTGCTGCACGGAAGAATTATGTCCTGGAAGCACCGCTGGGTGCCAGGCCTGCTGCAGATGCAACTGACGACGTTAAGAACGTCTGGCAGAGCAAAGCTGATGACTACTCGATAGTTCAATGTGCCATGCTTTACGGCTTGGAACAGGGTCTTCAACGACGTTTTGAACGTCATGGAGCATATGAGATGTTTCTAGGAGTTGAAGTTAATATTTCAAGCAAATGCCCGAATTGAGAGATATGAAGTCTCCAATAAGTTCTATAGCTGTAAGATGGAGGAGAATAGTTCTGTCAGTGAACACATACTCAAAATGACTGGGTATAATAATCACTTGATTCAACTAGGAGTTAATCTTCCTGATGATAGTGTCATTGACAGAATTCTTCAATCACTGCCACCAAGCTACAAGAGCTTCGTGATGAACTATAATATGCAAGGGATGGACAAGACTATTCCCGAGCTCTTCGCAATGCTGAAATCTGCGGAGGTAGAAATCAAGAAGGAGCATCAAGTGTTGATGGTCAATAAGACAACCAGTTTCAAGAAAAAGGGCAAAGGGAAGAAAAAGGGGAACTTCAAGAAGAGCAGCAAACAAGTTGCTGCTCAAGAGAAGAAACCCAAGTCTGGACCTAAGCCTGAGACTGAGTGCTTCTACTGCAAGCAGACTGGACACTGGAAGCGGAACTGCCCCAAGTATTTGGCGGATAAGAAGGATGGCAAAGTGAACAAAGGTATATGTGATATACATGTTATTGATGTGTACCTTACTAATGCTCGCAGTAGCACCTGGGTATTTGATACTGGTTCTGTTGCTAATATTTGCAACTCGAAACAGGAACTACGGATTAAGCGAAGATTGCCTAAGGACGAGGTGACGATACGCGTGGGAAATGGTTCCAAAGTCGATGTGATCGCGGTCGGCACGCTAGCTCTACATCTACCATCGGGATTAGTTTTAGACCTAAATAATTGTTATTTGGTGCCAGCGTTAAGATGAACATTATATCTGGATCTTGTTTGATGCGAGACGGTTATTCATTTAAATAAGAGAATAATGATTGTTCTATTTATATGAGTAATATCTTTTATAGTCATGCACCCTTGCAGAGTGGTCTATTTTTTTAAATCTCGATAGTAGTGATACACATATTCATAATGTTGAAGCCAAAAGATGCAGAGTTGATAATGATAGTGCAACTTATTTGTGGCACTGCCGTTTGGGTCATATTGGTGTAAAGCGCATGAAGAAACTCCATACTGATGGGCTTCTGGAATCACTTGATTATGAATCACTTGGTACTTGCGAACCGTGCCTCATGGGCAAGATGACTAAAACGCCGTTCTCCGGAACTATGGAGCGAGCAACTGATTTGTTGGAAATCATACATACTGATGTAAGTGGTCCAATGAACATTGAGGCTCGCGGCGGGTATCAATATTTTCTCACCTTCACAGATGATTTGAGCAGATATGGGTATATCTACTTGATGAAACACAAGTCTAAAACATTTGAAAAGTTCAAAGAATTTCAGAGTGAAGTGGAAAATCATCGTAACAAGAAAATAAAATTTCTATGATCTGATCGTGGAGGAGAATATTTGAGTTACGAGTTTGGTTTACATTTGAAGCAATGCGGAATAGTTTCACAACTCACGCCACCCGGAACACCACAATGAAATGGTGTGTCTGAACGTCGTAATCGTACTTTACTAGATATGGTGCGATCTATGATGTCTCTTACTTATTTACCGCTATCGTTTTGGGGTTATACTTTAGAGACGGCCGCATTCACGTTAAATAGGGCACCATCAAAATCCGTTGAGACGACTCCTTATGAACTGTGGTTTGGCAAGAAACCAAAGTTGTCGTTTCTTAAAGTTTGGGGCTGCGATGCTTATGTGAAGAAACTTCAACCAGATAAGCTCTAACCCAAATCAGAGAAATGTGTCTTCATAGGATACCCAAAAGAGACTATTGGGTACACCTTCTATCACAGATCTGAGGGCAAGATTTTTGTTGCTAAATTCGGATCCTTTCTGGAGAAGGAGTTTCTCTCGAAAGAAGTGAGTGGGAGGAAAGTAGAACTTGATGAGATAACTGTACCTGCTCCCTTATCGGAAAGTAGTTCATCACAAGAACCGGTTCATGTGACAACTACACCAATCAGTGAGGAAGCTAATGATATTGATCATGAAACTTCAGATCAAGTTACTACCGAACCTCGTAGGTCTACCAGAGTAAGATCCGCACCAGAGTGGTATGGTAATCCTATTTTGGAAGTCATGTTACTTGCCCATGGCGAACCTACGAACTATGAGGAAGCGATGATGAGCCCAGATTCCGCAAAATGGCTTGAAGCCATGAAATCTGAGATGGGATCCATGTATGAGAACAAAGTATGGACTTTGGTTGACTTGCCCGATGATCGGCAAGCCATAGAGAATAAATGGATCTTCAAGAAGAAGACTGACGCTGATGGTAATGTAACTGTCTACAAAGCTCGACTTGTTGCGAAAGGTTTTCGACAAGTTCAAGAGGATGACTACGATGAGACTTTCTCACCCGTAGCGATGCTTAAGTCTGTCTGAATCATGTTAGCAATTGCCGCATTTTATGATTATGAAATTTGGCAGATGGATGTCAAAACTGCATTCCTGAAAGGATTTCTGGGAGAAGAGTTGTATATGATGCAGCCGGAAGGTTTTGTCGATCCAAAAGGTGCTAACAAAGTGTGTAAGCTCCAGCGATCCATTTATGCACTGGTGCAAGCATCTCGGAGTTGGAATAAACGTTTTGATAGTGTGATCAAAGCATATGGTTTTATACAGACTTTTGGAGAAGCCTGTATTTACAAGAAAGTGAGTGGGAGCTCTGTAGCATTTCTAATATTATATGTAGATGACATATTGTTAATTGGAAATGATATAGAATTTCTGGATAGCATAAAGGGATACTTGAATAAAACTTTTTCGATGAAAGACCTCGGTGAAGCTACTTACATATTGGGCATCAAGATCTATAGAGATAGATCAAGACGCTTAATTGGACTTTCACAAAGCACATACCTTGATAAAGTTTTGAAAAAGTTCAAAATGGATCAGGCAAAGAAAGGGTTCTTGCCTGTATTACAAGGTGTCAAGTTGAGTGAGACTCAATGCCCGACCACAGCAGAAGATAGAGAGAAAATGAAAGATGTTCCCTATGCTTTAGCCATAGGCTCTATCATGCATGCAATGCTGTGTACCAGACCTAAGGTATGCTTAGCAATAAGTTTGGCAGGGAGGTACCAAAGTAATCCAGGAGTGGATCACTGGACAACGTTCAAGAATATCCTGAAATACGTGAAAAGGACTAAGGATATGTTTATCGTTTATGGAGGTGACAAAGAGCTAGTCGTAAATGGTTACGTCGATGCAAGCTTTGACACTGATCCAGACGATTCTAAATCGCAAACCGGATACGTGTTTATATTGAACGGTGGAGCTGTCAGTTGGTGCAGTTCTAAACAAAGCGTCGTGGCGGGATCTACATGCGAAGCGGAGTACATAGCTGCTTCGGAAGCAGCAAATGAAGGAGTCTGGATGAAAGAGTTCGTTTCCAATCTAGGTGTCATACCTAGTGCATCGGGACCAATGAAGATCTTCTGTGACAATACTGGTGCAATTGCCTTGGCAAAGGAATCCAAATTTCACAAGAGGACCAAGCACATCAAGAGACGATTCAATTCCATCCGGGACCAAGTCCAGGTGGGAGACATAGAGATTTGCAAGATGCATACAGATCCGAATGTTGTAGACCCATTGACTAAGCCTCTTCCACGAGCAAAACATGATCAGCACCAAGACTCCATGGGTGTTAGAATCATTACTATGTAATCTAGATTATTGACTCTAGTGCAAGTGGGAGACTGAAGGAAATATGCCCTAGAGGCAATAATAAAGTTATTATTTATTTCCTCATATCATGATAAATTTTTATTATTCATGCTATAATTGTATTAACCGGAAACATGATACATGTGTGAATACATAGACAAACTTAATGTCACTAGTATGCCTCTACTTGACTAGCTCATTAATCAAAGATGGTTATGTTTCCTAACCATAGACATGTGTTGTTATTTGATTAACGAGATCACATCATTAGGAGAATGATGTGATTGAATTGACCCATTCCGTTAGCTTAGCACTTGATCGTTTAGTATGTTGCTAATGCTTTCTTCATGACTTATACAAGTTCCTATGACTATGAGATTATGCAACTCCCGTTTATCGAAGGAACACTTTGTGTGCTACCAAACGTCACAATGTAGCTGGGTGATTATAAAGGAGCTCTACAGGTGTCTCCAAAGGTACATGTTGAGTTGGCATATTTTGAGATTAGGTTTTGTCACTCCGATCGTCAGAGAGGTATCTCTGGGCCCTCTCGGTAATGCACATCACTATAAGCCTTGCAAGCAATGTAGCTAATGAGTTAGTTACGGAATGATGCATTACGTAACGAGTAAAGAGACTTCCCGGTAACGAGATTGAACTAGGTATTGGATACCGACGATCGAATCTCGGGCAAGTAACATACCGATGACAAAGGGAACAACGTATGTTGTCATGCGGTTTGACCGATAAAGATCTTCGTAGAATATGTAGGAGCCAATATGAGCATCCAGGTTCCGCTATTGGTTATTGACCGGAAACAGTTCTAGGTTATGTCTACATAGTTCTCAAACCCGTAGGGTCCGCACGCTTAAGGTTTCGATGACAGTTATGTTATGAGTTTATGAGTTTTGATGTACCGGAGTTTGTTCGGAGTCCCGGATGAGACTACGGACATGACGAGGAGTCTTGAAATGGTCGAGACATAAAGATTGATATATTGGAAGCTTATATTTGGATAGTTCCGGGTGAAATCGGGATTTTACCGGAGTACCGGGAGGTTACCGGAACCCCCCGGGGGCTTAATGGGCCTACATGGGCCTTAGTGGAGAGGAAGAGAGGAGGCAAGGGCTGGGCCGCGCCCCCTCCCCCCTAGTCCGAATAGTACTGGCTGACTTTGTCGCCGAATCGACAGAAGCCGAACTCGCTAAAGAGTACGGCGCGTATTCCAACTGGATCATGCACTTCGACGGCTCTAAAATGCTGGCCGGATTGGGAGTAGGTGTAGTCCTGACATCTCCCACCGGAGACACGGTCCAGTACGTCCTCCAAATATTATACACAGACTCCAACAATGCAGCCGAATATGAGGCTCTGTTGCATGGTCTTCGGATGGCGGTCTCTATGGGCATCCAACGCCTGGAAGTGCGCGGGGATTCGAACCTCGCAATATCACAAATAAACGGAGACTTTGACACCAAGGATCCGAAAATGGCGGCCTACTGTAATGTCGTCCTCAAAATGTCAGCTCGGTTCGTGGGGCTCGAATTCCACCATGTGGCTCGAGAAAACAATCACGCGACTGACGTTCTCGGCCGCATCAGCGCTAAACGCGACCCTGTTCCACCTAACATATTCCTGGAAAGGTTGTTCAAGCCATCCGTGGTATGGGAAGGGGAGTTCGGCAATACTAGCACGGATCCGAACACACCCCCAGATTCCAAACCATCAGACATAATCCGAGGCTCTGCCACCGAAATAACATTTTCGGCCCATGAAATCATGGCCGTAGTCGCCCCATGGACTGAGCCTTTCTTGGCCTAGCTAAATAGGCAGGAGCTCCCAGAAGACCAAAACGAAGCACGCTGCACTGTCCGGCGTTCTAAAGCTTACAAAGTCCACAAAGGGGAACTCTACAAGAAAAGTGCCACCGGAGTGCTCCAAAGATGCATCTCCGAGGAGGAAGGGCGGCAGCTCTTTGCTGAAATCCATGCCAGACTGGGCGGGCACCACGCCGCGGCTCAGGCACTAGTCAGCAAGGCTTTCCGTACAGGCTTCTATTAGCCGACGTCCCGAGCAGACGCACAGGACCTTGTCCAACACTGCGTCGGTTGCCAGCTCTTCGCCAATCAGAGTCATATGCCCCCTAACGCTCTCCAAACAATTCCCATAACCTGGCCCTTCGCGGTCTGGGGGCTGGATATGGTCGGACCTCTTAAAGGAGGAAGTCATAAGAAAAAATACTTATTGGTCATGGTGGACAAGTTCACCAAATGGATAGAAGCCAAACCAGTCAAAACGGCCGAATCCGGACCAGTCATAGACTTCATATCCGGGGTCGTACACCGATACGGCGTCCCCCAAAGCATCATCACTGATAATGGCTCCAATTTCACAGCCGATGAGGTGAAAACATGGTGCGGCAAAATGGGCATTAAGCTCGACTACGCATCCTGAAGGAAATATGCCCTAGAGGCAATAATAAAGTTATTATTTATTTCCTTATAATCATGATAAATGTTTATTATTCATGCTAGAATTGTATTTACCGGAAACATAATACATGTGTGAATACATAGACAAACAGAGTGTCACTAGTATGCCTCTACTTGACTAGCTCGTTAATCAAAGATGGTTATGTTTCCTAACCATGAACAATGAGTTGTTATTTGATTAACGAGGTCACATCATTAGTAGAATGATCTGATTGACATGACCCATTCCATTAGCTTAGCACCTGATCGTTTAGTATGTTGCTATTGCTTTCTTCATGACTTATACATGTTCCTATGACTATGAGATTATGCAACTCCCGTTTACCGGAGGAACACTTTGGGTACTACCAAACGTCACAACGTAACTGGGTGATTATAAAGGAGTACTACAGGTGTCTCCAATGGTCGATGTTGGGTTGGCGTATTTCGAGATTAGGATTTGTCACTCCGATTGTCGGAGAGGTATCTCTGGGCCCTCTCGGTAATACACATCACATAAGCCTTGCAAGCATTACAACTAATATGTTAGTTGTGAGATGATGTATTACGGAACGAGTAAAGAGACTTGCCGGTAACGAGATTGAACTAGGTATTGGATACCGACGATCGAATCTCGGGCAAGTAACATACCGATGACAAAGGGAACAACGTATGTTGTTATGCGGTCTGACCGATAAAGATCTTCGTAGAATATGTAGGAGCCAATATGGGCATCCAGGTCCCGCTATTGGTTATTGACCGGAGACGTGTCTCGGTCATGTCTACATTGTTCTCGAACCCGTAGGGTCCGCACGCTTAAGGTTACGATGACAGTTATATTATGAGTTTATGCATTTTGATGTACCGAAGGTTGTTCGGAGTCCCGGATGTGATCACGGACATGACGAGGAGTCTCGAAATGGTCGAGACATAAAGATTGATATATTGGAAGTCTATGTTTGGACATCGGAAGTGTTCCGGGTGAAATCGGGATTTTACCGGGTTACCGGGAGGTTACCGGAACCCCCCGGGAGCCATATGGGCCATCATGGGCCTTAGTGGAAAGGAGAAAGGGGCAGCCCAAGGGGGCTGCGCGCCTCCCCCCTTCCCCTAGTCCTATTAGGACTAGGAGAGGTGGCCGGCCACCCCTCTCCCTCTTTCCCCCTTGGGAATCCTAGTTGGAATAGGATTGGGGGGGGAGTCCTACTCCCGGTAGGAGTAGGACTCCTCCTGCGCCACCTCCTCCTGGCCGGCGCCTCCTCCCCCCTTGGCTCCTTTATATACGGAGGCAGGGGCACCTCTAAACACACAAGTTGACACAAGTTGATCCACGTGATCGATTCCTTAGCCGTGTGCGGTGCCCCCTGCCACCATATTCCTCGATAATACTGTAGCGGAGTTTAGGCGAAGCCCTGCTGCTGTAGTTCATCAAGATCGTCACCACGCCGTCGTGCTGACGAAACTCTTCCCGACACTTTGCTGGATCGGAGTCCGGGGATCGTCATCGAGCTGAACGTGTGCTCGAACTCGGAGGTGCCGTAGTTTCGGTGCTTGATCGGTTGGATCGTGAAGACGTACGACTACTTCCTCTACGTCGTGTCATCGCTTCCGCAGTCGGTCTGCGTTGGGTACGTAGACAACACTCTCCTCTCGTTGCTATGCATCACATGATCCTGTGTGCGCGTAGGAAATTTTTTTGAAATTACTACGAAACCCAACAGTGGCATCCGAGCCAGGTTATTGATGTTGATGTTATATGCACGAGTAGAACACAAGTGAGTTGTGGACGATACAAGTCATACTGCCTACCAGCATGTCATACTTTGGTTCGGCGGTATTGTTGGACGAGACGACCCAGACCAACCTTACGCGTACGCTTACGCGAGACCGGTTCCCTCGACGTGCTTTGCACAGAGATGGCTTGCGGGCGACTGTCTCTCCAACTTTAGTTGAACCAAGTATGGCTACGCCCGGTCCTTGCGAAGGTTAAAACGGAGTCTATTTGACAAACTATCGTTGTGGTTTTGATGCGTAGGTGAGATTGGTTCTTACTTAAGCCCGTAGCAGCCACGTAAAACATGCAACAACAAAGTAGAGGACGTCTAACTTGTTTTTGCAGGGCATGTTGTGATGTGATATGGTCAAGGCATGATGCTGAATTTTATTGTATGAGATGATCATGTTTTGTAACCAAGTTATCGGCAACTGGCAGGAGCCATATGGTTGTCGCTTTATTGTATGCAATGCAATCGCGATGTAATGCTTTACTTTATTACTAAACGGTAGTGATAGTCGTGGAAGCATAAGATTGGCGAGACGACAACGATGCTACGATGGAGATCAAGGTGTCGCGCCGGTGACGATGGTGATCATGACGGTGCTTCGGAGATGGAGATCACAAGCACGAGATGATGATGGCCATATCATATCACTTATATTGATTGCATGTGATGTTTATCTTTTTATGCATCTTATCTTGCTTTGATTGACGGTAGCATTATAAGATGATCTCTCATTAAATTATCAAGAAGTGTTCTCCCTGAGTATGCACCGTTGCCAAAGTTCGTCGTGCCCAGACACCACGTGATGATCGGGTGTGATAAGCTCTACGTCCATCTACAACGGGTGCAAGCCAGTTTTTGCACACGCAGAATACTCAGGTTAAACTTGACGAGCCTAGCATATGCAGATATGGCCTCGGAACACGGAGACCGAAAGGTCGAGCGTGAATCATATAGTAGATATGATCAACATAACGATGTTCACCATTGAAAACTACTCCATCTCACGTGATGATCGGTTATGGTTTAGTTGATTTGGATCACGTAATCACTTAGAGGATTAGAGGGATGTCTATCTAAGTGGGAGTTCTTAAGTAATATGATTAATTGAACTTAAATTTATCATGAACTTAGTACCTGATAGTATCTTGCTTGTTTATGTTGATTGTAGATAGATGGCTCGTGCTGTTGTTCCGTTGAATTTTAATGCGTTCCTTGAGAAAGCAAAGTTGAAAGATGATGGTAGCAATTACACGGACTGGGTCCGTAACTTGAGGATTATCCTCATTGCTGCACAGAAGAATTACGTCCTGGAAGCACCGCTGGGTGCCAGGCCTGCTGCTGGAGCAACGCCAGATGTTATGAACGTCTGGCAGAGCAAAGCTGATGACTACTCGATAGTTCAGTGTGCCATGCTTTACGGCTTAGAATCGGGACTTCAACGACGTTTTGAACGTCATGGAGCATATGAGATGTTCCAGGAGTTGAAGTTAATATTTCAAGCAAATGCCCGGATTGAGAGATATGAAGTCTCCAATAAGTTCTATAGCTGCAAGATGGAGGAGAACAGTTCTGTCAGTGAGCATATACTCAAAATGTCTGGGTATAATAATCACTTGATTCAATTGGGAGTTAATCTTCCGGATGATTGCGTCATCGACAGAATTCTCCAATCACTGCCACCAAGCTACAAGAGCTTCGTAATGAACTATAATATGCAAGGGATGAACAAGACTATTCCCGAGCTCTTCGCAATGCTGAAAGCTGCGGAGGTAGAAATCAAGAAGGAGCATCAAGTGTTGATGGTTAACAAGACCACTAGTTTCAAGAAAAAGGGCAAAGGGAAGAAAAAGGGGAACTTCAAGAAGAACGGCAAGCAAGTTGCTGCTCAAGAGAAGAAACCTAAGTCTGGACCTAAGCCTGAAACTGAGTGCTTCTACTGCAAGCAGACTGGTCACTGGAAGCGGAACTGCCCCAAGTATTTGGCGGATAAGAAGGATGGCAAGGTGAACAAAGGTATATGTGATATACATGTTATTGATGTGTACCTTACTAGAGCTCGCAGTAGCACCTGGGTATTTGATACTGGTTCTGTTGCTAATATTTGCAACTCGAAACAGGGACTACAGAATAAGCGGGCACTGGCAAAGGACGAGGTGACGATGCGCGTGGGAAACGGTTCCAAAGTCGATGTGATCGCAGTCGGCACGCTACCTCTACATCTACCTTCGGGATTAATATTAGACCTAAGTAATTGTTATTTGGTGCCAGCGTTGAGCATGAACATTATATCTGGATCTTGTTTAATGCGAGACGGTTATTCATTTAAATCAGAGAATAATGGTTGTTCTATTTATATGAGTAATATCTTTTATGGTCATGCACCCTTGAAGAGTGGTCTATTTTTATTGAATCTCGATAGTAGTAATACACATATTCATAATGTTGAAGCCAAAAGATGCAGAGTTGATAATGAAAGTGCAACTTATTTGTGGCACTGTCGTTTAGGTCATATCGGTATAAAGCGCATGAAGAAACTCCATACCGATGGACTTTTGGAACCACTTGATTATGAATCACTTGGTACTTGCGAACCGTGCCTCTTGGGCAAGATGACTAAAACACCGTTCTCCGGTACTATGGAGAGAGCAACAGATTTGTTGGAAATCATACATACCGATGTATGTGGCCCGATGAATATTGAGGCTCGTGGCGGATATCGTTATTTTCTCACCTTCACAGATGATTTAAGCAGATATGGGTATATTTACTTAATGAAACATAAGTCTGAAACATTTGAAAAGTTCAAAGAATTTCAGAGTGAAGTTGAAAATCATCGTAACAAGAAAATAAAGTTTCTACGATCTGATCGTGGAGGAGAATATTTGAGTTACGAGTTTGGTGTACATTTGAAAAACTGTGGAATAGTTTCGCAACTCACGCCACCCGGAACACCACAGCGTAATGGTGTGTCCGAACGTCGTAATCGTACTTTACTAGATATGGTGCGATCTATGATGTCTCTTACTGATTTACCGCTATCATTTTGGGGATATGCTTTAGAGACGGCCGCATTCACGTTAAATAGGGCACCATCAAAATCCGTTGAGACGACGCCTTATGAACTGTGGTTTGGCAAGAAACCAAAGTTGTCGTTTCTTAAAGTTTGGGGCTGCGATGCTTATGTGAAAAAGCTTCAACCTGATAAGCTCGAACCCAAATCGGAGAAATGTGTCTTCATAGGATACCCAAAGGAAACTGTTGGGTACACCTTCTATCACAGATCCGAAGGCAAAACATTCGTTGCTAAGAATGGATCATTTCTAGAGAAGGAGTTTCTCTCGAAAGAAGTGAGTGGGAGGAAAGTAGAACTTGACGAGGTAACTGTACCTGCTCCCTTACTGGAAAGTAGTTCATCACAGAAAACTGTTTCAGTGACACCTACACCAGTTAGTGAGGAAGCCAATGATAATGATCATGAAACTTCAGATCAAGATACTACTGAACCGCGTAGATCAACCAGAGTAAGATCCGCACCAGAGTGGTACGGTAATCCTGTTCTGGAGGTCATGCTACTAGATCATGATGAACCTACGAACTATGAAGAAGCGATGGTGAGCCCAGATTCCGTAAAGTGGCTTGAAGCCATGAAATCTGAGATGGGATCCATGTATGAGAACAAAGTATGGACTTTGGTTGACTTGCCCGATGATCGGCAAGCAATTGAGAATAAATGGATTTTTAAGAAGAAGACTGACGCTGATGGTAATGTTACTGTCTACAAAGCTCGACTTGTCGCAAAAGGTTTTCGGCAAGTTCAAGGAATTGACTACGATGAGACCTTCTCACCCGTAGCGATGCTTAAGTCCGTCCGAATCATGTTAGCAATTGCCGCATTTTATGATTATGAAATTTGGCAAATGGATGTCAAAACTGCATTCCTGAATGGATTTCTGGAAGAAGAGTTGTATATGATGCAACCAGAAGGTTTTGTCGATCCAAAGGGAGCTAACAAAGTGTGCAAGCTCCAGCGATCCATTTATGGACTGGTGCAAGCCTCTCGGAGTTGGAATAAACGTTTTGATAGTGTGATCAAAGCATTTGGTTTTATACAGACTTTCGGAGAAGCCTGTATTTACAAGAAAGTGAGTGGGAGCTCTGTAGCATTTCTGATATTATATGTGGATGACATATTACTGATTGGAAATGATATAGAATTTCTGGATAGCATAAAGGGATACTTGAATAAAAGTTTTTCAATGAAAGACCTCGGTGAAGCTGCTTACATATTAGGCATTAAGATCTATAGAGATAGATCAAGACGCTTAATTGGACTTTCACAAAGCACATACCTTGACAAAATTTTGAAGAAGTTCAAAATGGATCAAGCAAAGAAAGGGTTCTTGCCTGTGTTACAAGGTGTGAAATTGAGTAAGACTCAATGCCCGACCACTGCAGAAGATAGAGAGAATATGAAAGATGTTCCCTATGCATCAGCCATAGGCTCTATCATGTATGCAATGCTGTGTACCAGACCTGATGTGTGCCTTGCTATAAGTTTAGCAGGGAGGTACCAAAGTAATCCAGGAATGGATCACTGGACAGCGGTCAAGAACATCCTGAAATACCTGAAAAGGACTAAGGATATGTTTCTCGTATATGGAAGTGACAAAGAGCTCATCGTAAAAGGTTACGTTGATGCAAGCTTTGACACTGATCCGGACGATTCTAAATCGCAAACCGGATACGTGTTTACATTAAACGGTGGAGCTGTCAGTTGGTGCAGTTCTAAACAAAGCGTCGTAGCGGGATCTACATGTGAAGCGGAATACATAGCTGCTTCGGAAGCAGCAAATGAAGGAGTCTGGATGAAGGAGTTCATATCCGATCTAGGTGTCATACCTAGTGCATCGGGTCCAATGAAAATCTTTTGTGACAATACTGGTGCAATTGCCTTGGCAAAGGAATCCAGATTTCACAAAAGGACCAAACACATCAAGAGACGCTTCAACTCCATCCGGGATCTAGTCCAGGTGGGAGACATAGAGATTTGCAAGATACATACGGATCTGAATGTTGCAGACCCGTTGACTAAGCCTCTTCCACGAGCAAAACATGATCAGCACCAAAGCTCCATGGGTGTTAGATTCATTACAGTGTAATCTAGATTATTGACTCTAGTGCAAGTGGGAGACTGAAGGAAATATGCCCTAGAGGCAATAATAAAGTTATTATTTATTTCCTTATAATCATGATAAATGTTTATTATTCATGCTAGAATTGTATTTACCGGAAACATAATACATGTGTGAATACATAGACAAACAGAGTGTCACTAGTATGCCTCTACTTGACTAGCTCGTTAATCAAAGATGGTTATGTTTCCTAACCATGAACAATGAGTTGTTATTTGATTAACGAGGTCACATCATTAGTAGAATGATCTGATTGACATGACCCATTCCATTAGCTTAGCACCCGATCGTTTAGTATGTTGCTATTGCTTTCTTCATGACTTATACATGTTCCTATGACTATGAGATTATGCAACTCCCGTTTACCGGAGGAACACTTTGGGTACTACCAAACGTCACAACGTAACTGGGTGATTATAAAGGAGTACTACAGGTGTCTCCAATGGTCGATGTTGGGTTGGCGTATTTCGAGATTAGGATTTGTCACTCCGATTGTCGGAGAGGTATCTCTGGGCCCTCTCGGTAATACACATCACATAAGCCTTGCAAGCATTACAACTAATATGTTAGTTGTGAGATGATGTATTACGGAACGAGTAAAGAGACTTGCCGGTAACGAGATTGAACTAGGTATTGGATACCGACGATCGAATCTCGGGCAAGTAACATACCGATGACAAAGGGAACAACGTATGTTGTTATGCGGTCTGACCGATAAAGATCTTCGTAGAATATGTAGGAGCCAATATGGGCATCCAGGTCCCGCTATTGGTTATTGACCGGAGACGTGTCTCGGTCATGTCTACATTGTTCTCGAACCCGTAGGGTCCGCACGCTTAAGGTTACGATGACAGTTATATTATGAGTTTATGCATTTTGATGTACCGAAGGTTGTTCGGAGTCCCGGATGTGATCACGGACATGACGAGGAGTCTCGAAATGGTCGAGACATAAAGATTGATATATTGGAAGTCTATGTTTGGACATCGGAAGTGTTCCGGGTGAAATCGGGATTTTACCGGGTTACCGGGAGGTTACCGGAACCCCCCGGGAGCCATATGGGCCATCATGGGCCTTAGTGGAAAGGAGAAAGGGGCAGCCCAAGGGGGCTGCGCGCCTCCCCCCTTCCCCTAGTCCTATTAGGACTAGGAGAGGTGGCCGGCCACCCCTCTCCCTCTTTCCCCCTTGGGAATCCTAGTTGGAATAGGATTGGGGGGGGGAGTCCTACTCCCGGTAGGAGTAGGACTCCTCCTGCGCCACCTCCTCCTGGCCGGCGCCTCCTCCCCCCTTGGCTCCTTTATATACGGAGGCAGGGGCACCTCTAAACACACAAGTTGACACAAGTTGATCCACGTGATCGATTCCTTAGCCGTGTGCGGTGCCCCCTGCCACCATATTCCTCGATAATACTGTAGCGGAGTTTAGGCGAAGCCCTGCTGCTGTAGTTCATCAAGATCGTCACCACGCCGTCGTGCTGACGAAACTCTTCCCCGACACTTTGCTGGATCGGAGTCCGGGGATCGTCATCGAGCTGAACGTGTGCTCGAACTCGGAGGTGCCGTAGTTTCGGCACTTGATCGGTTGGATCGTGAAGACGTACGGCTACTTCCTCTACGTCGTGTCATCGCTTCCGCAGTCGGTCTACATTGGGTACGTAGACAACACTCTCCTCTCGTTGCTATGCATCACATGATCCTGTGTGCGCGTAGGAAAATTTTTGAAATTACTACGAAACCCTACACATCCGTCTACCATCCCCAAAAAAACGGCCAGGTCAAATGGGCAAACGGTCTCATTATGAGCGGCATCAAACCCAGACTAGTGCGATCTTTGACAGAGTCAGATACGCACTGGGTCGAGGAGCTCGACTCCATACTCTGGGGGCTGCGGACCATGCCGAATCGCACCACCGGATATACACCATTTTTATGGTGTACGGCGCGGAAGCAGTACTACCCTGCGACATAATACATGATTCGCCACGCGTACGCATGTACGAAGAGAAGGAAGCCGAGCTAGATCGACAGGATAACTTGGATGCCCTGGAGGAGGAGCGTGACGTCGCAAAAGCCCGCTCCGCATTCTGTCAACAACAGGCTCGACGATACCAAAGCAGAGAAGTATGGGCCAAAACTTACAATATTGGCGAACTCGTTCTACGCCTACCAGAGAAGAAGAAGGACAAGCTCAAACCCAAGTGGGAAGATCCCTTTGTCATCGACAAAGTTCTCACCGGAGGAGCGTACCGCTTATGTAATGCATCCCATAACAGGCTCGAGCCGAACCCATGGAATGCGGCCAGACTCCGGAGATTCTACGCCTAATGCCGAACTCAATGCTCGTCTCTTTACTCCCTCCCTTTTATTTATGCTCCATCCCTTCTCCTTTCTCGACTTTTTGTTCCTCTCCACACAAAGTATTTAATACAGTACAGACTTCCGGAGCACTCTGGCCGCACTATGTGTGTAAGCAATACCTGGGGGCTTCCTATACGGAAGCTAAAAATAAATACTCTAATGGCTTTTCGCCTATCACATATGCATTTCTTTTTCCATATGTTCCTTTTCTTCACCATTATATGCATCGATATGACTTAAGATGTGGCCAAGCTGGGTTGCCTGGCTCTTGTGTTTATGCCCTACGTTCCCGTTAATTCGGCTAGGGCATAAGGGGAGCACCTCTGCGACTGCCGGTTCAGCCGGATGTGTACCACAGACTGGGTGAAGCCGAAAGCTAGTTTCCTTAAGAGAATATTAGATCGGTGAACAAAAGATATATTCGTTTATTACAACGTAAATCTGTAGAAGTCTTATATCCTGCGCCATCATTCGCATTCCGGACATGTGCATCGTCGCATGCGTACCCATGGAAAGGAACCCCTAACAGAACTATTCTCCCTGGAAGATGTTTCTTACTATCCATGTAATATAACATAACTAGTTGGGTACTTATCTGTTCAAGCACTTATGACCCCTACGCCTAGTTTCCACGCATACCCCGGTTTTGTACAACTGGGCGGGTATTCGGACACACCCCGGACTGTAGGATCCGGGGGCTAAAGCGAAAAGGTCCGCCATGACAAATGAATTTAATCCGGCTAGGGACTACTTATGTCCACTGAATTACACAGTCACTTAGACTGACTATATTCCTCCTCTATACCATCCAACAGGCTATCTAGCTTACAATCCTATTGAGAATACTTGGCGGCTAAGGCTACCTGGTCATATACCAGACTAACGGGAATTTCTTGCCCATCTGGCCCCGCCGGTCCTACTTCGGCCATATGGTTCGGGTCCAGCTTGGTGTAGCGCGTCTTCAGCATTGCCGAGGCTTCTCTTGCACCTTGCCGGCAAGCTGATATCTTCCACAATCGGAAGTGCCGCCGGGCTCCTTGAAGCAGATCCACAAGCTCCCCCATGCCATTCGGCAGGAAGCTTGATGGCCACAAGGCCTGAGCAACGCCGTGCATCACCCGCCGAGCTCGCTCGTGCAACTGCGAAAGTTCTTGTAGTACCTCGCCTGCAGATGAGGGCATCTCCTCCTCAGGGCGACCCGTTAACATTCCTACAAGCAAAATTCTTTCAATACACTTCCTCGCCGAACTGTAATATAGTTCGTCTGGGCACTCACCGTAAATACCGCATCGAAGCCTTTTGTTCTCCTTCAAGGAGTTCACCAGTTGAGCGTGGACGTCTTTTAATTCCACGTCCAGCCAAATATTGGCATCTTGAAGATTGTTCTTCTCTTGCCTAACTTGCGTAAGGATGCGTTCGCCAGCCTTTAGCTGCCTTTTGAGATGCGAGTCGTTATCCGTTACGCCCTCCGGATTCACCCCGGGATTGTCTGCAGAATTTTCTGTTAGACTAGTCATACCAGCCGCTTACTAACTGGTGCATCTTCGTACAATTGAGATAAATGTTACCAGATGAGGCCTTCTGGGATTCCTCTAACTTGGCAACCGTGTCCCTCAGCTGGGCCTTGCATTCCTCCAGCTCCCGAGCTAATTGTTCATTCTTATCTAAAAGGACCTGTGCACAAATTGATCCTTAAAACAGTTGTTCCAACCGTTTCAAGTCTCAGGGGCTACTGTTATACATGCTTATCAAAATTTCTTACACATATATCTTTGGTATACTGGTCCGTCGCTTCGGCAAGTCCGCCTTGAGCTGCTCGGATGTACGCGTCCCCCGAATTGAAGGCATTAAAAGCCTCATCGGAGAAGATGTTGTTCCGAAGCACGGCCCTCCGGTGCCGGTGATTCATGGCGCTCTCTACTTCGGAGTTCGTGGCCGATAGCATATCCGCGTACTCTATCGGAGAACTATGCGACACTGGCCCCGTGTCCGCCTCCGCTCTCGAAGCCGGTTCTGGAACCCGGCTGGTGGAGGCGTGATTGGCGGGATCCCCGGATATAGTCCGGTTGCTCCTTTTCCTCCCAGGACACGGAGTTGTTATACTTCAAATACCATATTCGCAGGACAGGTTTTTTCTTTACCTTTGCAGCGGTGCATCGACCCTCACCACCTTCCTCTTGAGCCTGCCCGATCCGGACGCCCGTGTTCGACAAGTCCCTAGGGGCTCGGCCTCGTGCTCCGACCGTCGTCTCTGCAAACAGCACGACGCCTCAAGGGTAAGGCATGATACCTGAGGGGAGTCCTTTTCGGAGGATAGGGTTTTTAGTTTGGCTTACACGCGACACAGGGAGCAGTCCGGGATAGTCGGCAATAATGGCCACTGAGGCACCATCACAGCTCGCTTGATAAAATACCCCGTTGACAAGCTCCACAGTAATATCTGGATCTTCTTCGAGTCCTGGATCTAGGGCCCTTCCGGGGTCCTCTGGCTGCGGGGAGTGGCTGAAGATTCCTTCTATGGCCCTCCTCAGTTCCTGCTCGGAAACATCAATGCGGGTAATCTTAGCAGAGAATGCTAAAGTAAGTGAAGCAGGGAAAGGAATGATGACTTACCCACTCTGGGGGGTTGTACATGGAGAATCCGTCCCGTGGTTTAATGTGAAGTAATTCTTCCTCTTCCCCTTTGTATAAATCAGACAATAGCCTTGCCAGAGCAGTGGCAGAGTCTGGACCCTTACGGCCGCAGCAGGGGGCGTCGTCTTCCCCGTTGAAGTGCCACATGGGCTTCCCCCGATATTGAAGCGGTTGCACTCCCCGCATTATGCATATTGCCATGACCTCGACTATCGTCAGTCCGGATTTGGCCAGTAAGTTTATCCTGCTCATCAAGAAATGTATTTCCCTGGTATCCTCCTCTTGGGGGCCCCGTGGGTGCCAGCTTAGATGTGCCCTCGGCGGGGCGTTAATGAACTTGGGGAGACCTGTCCGGACTGGATCCGGAAGGGGAACGTCATCAATGTAAAACCACTCTGAAGGCCAGTTCTCTGGTGCCTTCTTGGGAGTGCCGGATAGGTATCCGGTCTCGGTAATGCGCCATACTTTGCCCCCGCCCACTTGACATAGGGATTCTCCCTGGGTGCGGGGGACAAGGCAGAACAGCTTCTTCCATAACCCGAAGTGAGGTTCGCAGCCTAAAATAGCTCGCAAAGGGCAACGTACTCCGCTATATGTAGTACGGAGGCAGGGGTAAGGTTGTGCAACTAGAGACCGTAGAACTCCAGGAGACCGCAAAGAAACGGGTGGATGGGAAACCCGACGCCCCTTAGCAGATGCAGGATAAAGCATATTCGCTCCTCTGGAGATGGATTAGGAGATCCCTCCGCTTGTTCCCCTCCGTTATAGGTGGCTATTCCAGCTCGAACGGGGATCATAAACACCGGTGGGAGAAACCCTTGGGTTTGTAACTTTATCAAATGGCTATGAGGAACTGAACACTCTTCCCAATCCCCCGACTTGGAGCGAGGAGAGCGAGCAGAAGAGCTGCAACGACCGGCCATGGTGGAATGGTTTTTTCCGAAGCGCTCTGTGGGATGCTTGCTCGAGGGGGGAGAGTGAGGTTTGGATCTGAGAATTCCCGTCTCTTCAAATAGATGGCCCACCGGAAGGATCACGGGTGGCAAATGCAAAAATGCCTCGTCTCCTCGTATTCGCTTGACACGTGGAGATGGTCATTATTGAGGCATTGAAGCCGAGGAGTGCGACATTGATGAGAAACCAGACACTATTCGTCGTAGCAGGTACATTGGAGTATTTGGAGAAGGAACCCGCCTTGCAATGCCGAAGACAAGACTGCGCGCCGGACTCATCGTCATTGAAGCCTGGTTCAGGGGCTACTGAGGGAGTCCTAGATTAGGGGGTATCCGGACAGCCGGACTATATACATCATCTGGACTATTGAAGCGTGAAGATACAAGACTCAAGACTTCGGCCCGTGTCCGGATGGGACTCTCCTTTGCATGGAAGGAAAGCTTGGCGATCCGGATATTGTGTTTCCTTCCTTGTAACCGACTCCATGTAAACCCTAGCCCTCTCCGGTGTCTATATAAACCGGAGAGGTTGGTCCTTAGAAGGCCGATCACAATTACAATCATACCATCATAGGCTAGCTCTTAAGGTTTAGCCTCTACGATCTCGTGGTAGATCTACTCTTGTACTACTCATATCTTCAATATTAATCAAGCAGGAAGTAGGGTTTTACCTCCATCGAGAGGGCCCGAACCTGGGTAAACATTGTTTCCCTCGCTTCCTGTTACCATTAGCCTAAGACGCACAGATTGGGACCCCCTACCCGAGATCCGCCGGTTCGACACCGACAACCGGTACCCGTCAAATTGCATAGGGCGATCTCCACAACCTAATTGGAGACCCCGATGCTTGCTCGGAGCTTTACACCACAATGATTGAGCTCCGAATAACACCAACCGTCTAGGGCGCCAAGGCACCCAAGAGGAACAGGCTCTAGGATGTCCAAACACCCAAGAGTAACAAGCTCAAGGGTACCAAGCACCCAAGAGTAATAAGCTTCTCAACTTGTAACTTCCACGTATCACGTGGAAATGTGGATCTAGATCTCCTCTCTGTTTTCCCTCAAAAACTAGCAAGAATCCATGGAGGGATTGAGAGTTAGCAAGCTGGAAGAAGGTCAGCAATGGGGGAAGAACCCGAGCTCAAAGGATAAGGTTGAATGGGGAAGAAGACCCCCTTTTATAGGAGCTCCCGAATCCAACCGTTATGTGCTCAGTCCGCGCACGAGCGGTACTACTCAGGGGAGCGGTACTACCGCCCGGGCGGTAGAACACAGAGAGCGAAGCAAAACAAAGGGCGAGGCAGAGCCGAACGAGCGGCACTACCGCTAGAGCCAGCGGTACTACCGTTGGCCGCAGTGGTACTGCCGCTTGGCCCAGCGGTACTAGGGGCGGTGGTAGCCGCGGTACTACCACACACAAGCAGTACTACCGCTCCTACTGCTACTACTACTACCGAAGAACCAAACGAGAACCAGTAAAGATGATGCAAGCATGCAATGGTTTGAGCTCTCTACGAACGATATGATCAAGTTACTTATCGAGAGCCCCCCTTGATAGTACGACAAACGATCCTATAACCCGGTCTCCCAAATACCACCGTGAGACCGGTAAAATAGAAAACCTATCAAGGGAGAACCTTTGCCTTGCACATAGTCCACTTGAGCTGGATGATGACGATCTTGACTCCCTCAAGTTGGACCACCTTTCTTGATTGCGTTGGCTCGGTGAAGACTAGTAGATTTCTCCCCCATACTTCACTATGGGTGGGCCACTCTTCCGCACATCTTCACAAATCCATTGTTACCATAATGGACGGCAAGCTTCAAGAATTTGATCTCTTCGTGATTCTCCATTTGAACTTACACACCGCAACCTAACCCCACAAAGAACTCTCACATAGACCATGGGTTAGTACACAAAGCGCAATGGACAATGCTTACCATACCATGGGATCACTTGATCCCTCTCGGTACATCTTCTACGGTTTGTGAGTTGATCAACTTGATTCACTCTTGACTTAGTCTTGATCAACCTTAAATCTTTCCAACTCTCCTCATTTGGATGATGTCTTGAAGGTAAACATGAATGACCACACAATCTTCTTCTTCAAGACATGCTTGCAATAAGCTCAACACTCACATGACCAATCTTTGGATAATTCCTTAATAGCACCTTGGTCATCACAAACTCTCCCTGAAACCAACAAATGGACTCCAAGAAAAGCCTATGGACAAATCCTTCAAATATAACTCAAGGCAACCATTAATCCATAGAGATTGTCATCAATTACCAAAACCAAACATGGGGGGCACCGCATGTTCTTTCACTAAGGTTTATCAATCCGTCAGAGGTGTAGGATCAAGATGATCTCTCTCAAACGACCCTGCAACCAAATACCAGAAATCTCTTCTGCCCCCAACACACCCAATACAATGGCAAATTGTATAGGTGCACTAGTTCGGCGAAGAGATGGTGATAAAAGTGTAATATGGATGGTAGAAATATATTTTTAAAATCTGAATAAATAAAAACAACAAGGTAGCAAATAGTAAACGGGCACAAAAACGGTATTGAAATGCTTGAAAATGAGGCCTAGGGTGCATACTTTCACTAGTGCTATCTCTCAACAATACTAACATAGTTGGATCATATAAACATCCCCCCAAATGCGATCAAGAATCACCCCAAAGTTCCTATCTAGCGGAGAACATAAGACGGAATTGTTTGTAGGGTACGAGACCACCTCAAAGCTATTCTTTCCGTTCGATCTATTCAAGAGTTCATACTAAAATAACACAAAGCTATTCTTTCCGTTCGATCTATCCTAGAGTTCATACTAAAATAACACCAAAGCAAATTCAGTTTTATAATATTCAATCCAACACAAAGAACTTCAAAGAGTGCCCCAAGATTTCTACCGGAGAAACAAAGACAAGAACGTGCATCAACCCCTATGCATAGATTACCCCAATGTCACCTCGGGAATCTGCGAGTTGAGTGCCAAAACATATATCAAGTGAATCAATACGATACCCCATTGTCACCACGAGTATTCAGTTGCAAGACATATATCAAGTGTTCTCAAATCCATAAAGGTATTCAATCTGATAACAACGAAATCTCAAAGGGAAAAACTCAATTCCTCACAACAAGATAGAGAGGGGGAAACACCATATGATCCGACTATATTAACAAAGCCTACGATACATGAAGATCGTGACATCTCAAGAACACGAGAGAGAGAGAGAGATTAAACACATAGCTACTGGTACAAACCCTCAGCCCCGAGGGTGGACTACTCCCTCCTCATCGTGGTGGCCGCCGAGATGATGAATATGGCCACCGGTGATGATTCCCCCCTCCGGCAGGATGCTGGAAAGGGTCTAGATTGGATCTCGTGGATACAGAGGCCTTGCGGCGGCGGAACTTCTGATATAGGGCTACCCCAAAGGGTTTTGGAATATTTGGGAATTTATAGGGTGAAGAGGCGGTTCAGGGGGCACCCGAGGTGGGTCCCGGCGCGCCCTGGTGGGTGCTTCTCCCCTCGAGCAGCCCCTCAGGTGATTCCTTGGCCCACTGGCTTTCTTTTGGCCCAAAAAAATCCTCCAGGAGTTTCGTTGCATTTGGATTCTATTTGATATTAATTTCCTGTGATGTAAAAAAGAAGCAAAAAACAGCAACTGGCACTGGGCACTGGGTCAATAGGTTAGTCCCAAAAAATAATATAAATTTGCTATAAAATGATTGTAAAACATCCAAGAATGATAATATAATGGCATGAATATTTCATAAATTATAGATACGTTGGAGACGTATCATCACCCGCGACGCGTCTCCGATGTCCACGCCTGTTCAGTGTCGGAGACGCGTGACTGAACAGGGCGGGACGAATATCTACCATGCATGTTCAATGCCGATGTCCGGTCGCCTGGCGCCATTAAGCTGGCTCGTCGGCCAAGAAACCCACTCCAGCGTCATGCATTGATTCACCCGGATGCCTCGCCTCACCGGAATCCTCTATATAAAAGCGGCCACACCTGGCTAACTCCACACCACAACACAAGCCCCTTCACATCCTCCTTCCTTGCACTGCATCCGCCATTACCGCCAGCAGGAAAGCACCGTGGGACAGTTGATAAGTCTCCAACGTATCTATAATTTATGAAGTATTCATGCCATGTTTACAATGATTTTATATGGTTTTGGTGCACTTTTATATGGCTTTTATATGATTTTCATGGACTAACATATTGACCTAGTGCCCGGTGCCAGTTGTTGTTTTCTACTTGTTTTTGATTTTCTAGAAAATCCATATCAAACGAAGGCCCAATGCAACGAAACTTTTTGATGATTTTTTTGAAACAAAATAGACCCCCGAAGCTTCATGGGAGGACCAGAAGAGTCATGAGGCCCCCACAAAGCCACCAAGGCGTGCCCAGGGGGTGGCCGTGGCCTGGTGGCATTTGGGCCCATCTTAGCTCCTTTTCGTGTGATTCAAACTATGAAAATTCTTATAAATAGGGAAACCCCTAAAAATAACCCGAGAACTTCGACTCCACCGCCGCAAGCCTCTGTATCAAAGAGATCCCATCTGGAGCCCTGTTCCGGCACCCTGTCGAAGGGGAAAATCATTACCGAAGGCCATCTTCATCATCCCGGCGGTCTTCATGACGAGAAGGAAGTAGTTCACCCTCGGGGCTGAGGGTATGTACCAGTAGCTATGTGTTTGATCTCTCTCTCTCTCTCTCTCTCTCTCTCTCTCTCTCTCTTTCGTGTTTTTGATTTGACACGACCTTGATGTACCATGAGCTTTGTTAATATAGTTGAATCATATGGTGTTTCTCCCTCTCTATCTTATTGTGATGAATTGAGTTTTTTTTACTTTTGAGGTTTCACTATTATCGGATTGAATACTTTTATCGATTTGAGAACACTTGATGTATGTCTTGCATGGGGATACCCGTGGTGACAATGGGGTGTTCTACTGATTCACCTGATGTATGTTTTGGCACTCAACTCGCAGATTCCCGAGGTGACATTGGGGTAATCTATGCACAGGGTTGATGCACGTTTTTTTCCTACTTTCTCCGGTAGAAATCTTGGGACGCTCTTTAAAGTTCTTTGTGTTAGATTGAATATTATGAATCTGAAGTTGTCTGATGCATATCAAATAACCAACTCACTGATACTTGTGATGACATTGAAGTATCTAGGCGAGATTAGAGTTGGTTGATGTGTATCATATGGTGTTATTTTAGTACGAACTCTAGGGCTGTTTGTGACACTTATAGGAATAACTCAATAGATTTATCAAAAAATGATAACTTTGAGGTGGTTTCGTACCCTACAAACAATTTCATCTTTATGTTCTCCACTTGATAATAACTTAGGAGTGATTATTTGTCACATGTTGAGGGATTGTTATATGATTCAATTATGTTAGCATTGTTGAGAGATTGCACAAGTGAAAGTATGAGCCCTAGGCCTTGTTTTCAAGCATTGCGATACCTTTTGTGCTCTGTTTTATCAGTTGCTACCTTGCTGTTTTTTTATTTTCAGATTACAAAATCTATATCTATTATCCATACTACACTTGTATCACCATCTCTTCGTCGAACTAGTGCACCTATACAATTTGCCATTGTATTGGGTGTGCTAGGGACACAAGAGATTTCTTGTATTTGATTGTAGGGGTTGTTTAAGAGAAACCATCTTCATCCTACGCCTCTCACGGATTGACAAAACATTAGGTCATCCACTTGAGGGAAAATTTCTACCGTCCTACAAAACTCTGCGCTTGGAGGTCCAACACGAGTTTATAATAATAAGTTGTGTTGTAGAGATCAACAACCTGTCGTCAGAGATGAAGCACACGGTAGTCGCCCTTGCCGCCGCCTGGCATAGCCAGCGTGCCAGGCGGATCAAGGCCGTCTTGCCGGCCAGCTCGCCCGAGGTCTCCGACGACGAGGACGACACCATGATGGAGACGGGCTCCAATGACACCGTCCCGGCTCCCGCGCCTCCTGTGCACGCCCGCTTCACCATGGAACAGGTGCAGGCGCAGTTCAATACCGCCATGGTGGAGGTGCGGCCTGCGCCGACACCTTTGTCGAAGTTCCAGCAGGCGTGGAGCAGCGTGTCATCTACGATGCCGGCCGCGTCCATTGGTATTTGCAGACGCAGCGGCAAGCCCGGCCATGACAAGCATGACCGCAAGGCGGCGTCCGGCGAACTTCACCATCATGTCGTCGATGCTAGGGGCACACCAACCTGAGCACCCGCACCTGCGGCACTACCTCCCAGTCCACCAGTGTGTCAACCACTGGCAGAACCGCATCTCGGCGCTGTAGCGGAATGTCAACCTGTCGCATGGTTGGCACCTCAACCCTGACAGGGTGCCACTTTCGGTGGTGCCACGGTCCGACCGCGCGTGGATGGAGGAGATCCGCCTCCATCGTGCTGTCCCAGATCCTGAACTGCGCGGCTACCCGGACTACACCGTGGACTCCCCTTATTGGAACATGGGGTTCACATTTTAAGATAAAGAGTGTTTCGAATTGTTGTTGCTTTAAAAAATTATTCACATTTTTAAATATGTTCACGCTTTAAAGAAATGCTCAAATGTTCCAAAAAAGTTCCATTTAAATAAATATACACTGAAAATTGTTCGCAAAATAAAAAAAACATGTTTTTTTAAAAACATGTGTTCAAAAAATGTTCGTCTTGAAAACATGTTCTAATTCTAATAAAAAATTCAAGAAATAAAAAATGTTAAATATTATTTGAAAAAGGAAGAAATATTTGTTTTTTAAAGTAAAAAATAAAACCGACCGACACACTATTCCATGTGCATGCACCGCTACTCTTTCCATCAGATGAAGGATTAGGAGCAAGTTCTCCGATTTTGCAATGGGCATTTGTACTAGTAGTAGCAAAAAAGAGGAAGTAGATTTTTTTTTTTTTTTGAGAATCAAAAGGGAGTTGATATGGTGTTTTTTTTTTTTCAGATGGTAACTTCACTCCTTCAGGAGGAACACACGATCGAGCATGAACAGCCACGATGCGTCCGAGAGCCCTCAAGGAGCCCTCCTCTCGTCATCCTAACGTTGGCAGGGCAGGACGACCATTAGTGCCACGGGCTCGAGCCCACCAAACCCACATACCAACTCCCTGGCCCTCAAGGGCTGGAGTCACAAGCGCGCGCCACCACGCTCGGCCGACGCGCACCACGGGTGCTGGGTTTATATGCTGGTGCGGGAGCCACCCATCTAGCGAGGTGGTACTATTGCCTTCGGTGGGCAGCGCGTGGCCAGTGAATGCTTTCTCATTTCTTTTGTCAGCAAATCAGGTCCAGACCAAAGTAGTGGCGAACATTTCTACGGCTGGGTGTTTCTGTTTTGTCCACGAGCTACTTTTTTCGTCCTGTTAGTCTGTTACATTAAAGTTCATGCATGGTTGCAAATGTCATGTACATGTGCTAAATTTCCTATAGCATCAGTTGATACTGCCATTAGCGTTTTTACGTTATTGCTAAGCTTGCATGCTTTGGCGATTCCATTTCTGGATATTACCATTTTAACATAAATCGAACGTCAATGTTTCCGTTCTTACGGGCTCTAGTAATTTTTCTGGCCAATGCTATTCAATTCATAGGCAAGCGCATCTCCAACGCCGACACTCACAATGGTAGTATGCGTCTGGACCTGGTAGTCACAAACGTCAAACCAGAACCAAACGTGTGTGTGTGTGTGGGGGGGGGGGGGGGGGGGGGGGGGGGCTTTGCGAGAATCCGGACACGAGACACATCGGACTCTGACACCCCTAGTCCGCCCAAGAGGAAGGCAGATCCTGTGCTTTTGTAGCTGCACACACCGTTTTCCGCGACAAAATCTCCTACTCTCTTCTTCCATCCCGCCGCTCTCCACCCAATTCCATCCTTTTCTCCCACTCTCTTCTTCCCTCCCGCCTCCGACTCATGGTACCGGAGGATAACCTACCGGAGATGGAGGTGGTGGAGGATTTGAGCATCACGCTCGCCCGAAAGATCAACTTGGCACGTGGCAAAATCATCGTGTCAAAGCGAAGGCCGCAAAGGAGGAAACACTCAAGAAGCAGAAGGCCGACTGAGGGCGTGCTGGTGGTGGACGTGGAGGTGGACATGCTAGTCACGAACGTGGTGGAGGTCACGGCCTGGGCCGCGGTGCCTCGATAGTGTCGCCCATTGTATAGTCGCTGTCATGGTCGGAACATTACAAGGCTTCATATGTACTTCTACACCGTCAAACAACTCGGTAGACATTCCGCGGCAACCGCCCCGAAACAACTCTTCTCGGAGTGCAGCTTGTCCGGGCACGGCCGGCGGCCGGGGAGCAAATGGGTGCCCACACGCTGTTATTGGCCATGTAAAAACTTTTACACGAACTGCTGGATAGATATTCTTTTATGATTGAGCATGTAAAAACTAAGCATACTTGTCTTTTTTTTATTGTGACCGGGCATGCAAAAACTAAGCATACTTGCCTCTTTTTGATTGTAATCAGGCATGTCATTCGAAACTAGTGTAATCTGGCGTGCTATATAGACCAGACTTTCTTTGAATTTTAAATTACAGTTCACAGACGGACATGTAGAGGATAGTTTTGGATGGCCGGCTCCTTCATCAGTGTCTAAGGACTAATCCCCGGTCCACGGACGGAGGGGAAAGCCAATTTCCATATCAGTGTTTTTTTCTGGCGGGGAATTTCCATAGCAGTGTTGGACATGCCCTAACTCAAATTTTAGCTTAGATGCTTTTTTGCTTGAACAAAATTAAGCGCGAACTAGACACACACGCACACACTCTTAAAGCAGGCCAGCAGCCCCATGCATGGCAAGAGCCGAGTTGAGTTAACCTTCTCGATTTCTTTTCAAGGTGGGTTCTCCTCATCAATTTACTCGAGCGTATTATTGTTTTCTCCCAGTAAACAAGGAAAATGGCACAAGCTCCATATAGAAAGAATAAGAAGACACACATCACCTTCAAAAATTAACATTAAGAAATTCTATTCGATGCGCTCATTTTTTTATCGGAAACCTAAGTCACATATTTCTATCTTTGTTTCGCAAGATGCACACCACAGAGCTAAAATCATCACATCTTGTCCTGTTCATCCAAGCAAGTGGATACTAAGTCTTTCGGAGAAAAGAACGAAATGGATAGACAAAGGTGCATTTTTTTGGTTCTTTGAAAGTTGAGAGAGACATGATCATTTTGTACCCTCTCTGGAGCTTTTCCTTTTAACCAAACCATGTCCTCATTTCAAAATACAAAAAGGGATATGTTTGACACTTGAATATTACTCCCCCACTTCCTTCATACCTAGGGCTGATATGCTAATTAATAGAGCGATAAAAAAGCATGATGACTAAAACCCAAAGCAATCAACATCCACTCCTTTTTTATTTCAAGCGCTTGATTTGATCTCTCTCGCCTCTACCTCCCACCACCGCCACCATCCAACGGTCTCCAACCGCAAGGCAGATGACCCTTCCTCCGGTTCCGAAACTTTCTTTTCATTCCCACTGATCTGATACAAGGTGGGTAGGCTTCATCTTAATTTGTCCACTAGGAGCATGCGTAGTCATGTTCTCGGATGAAGTCATGCCAGTTAAGCTCACTAACAAATTTAGGTGTCGTATTGTGATTGCTTGTCCTCGACGAATCAATGGCGGCTCGAATGTTCGAACAAGTGGGTGGACACCATGATCCTTGTGAGCGAAAACGGCAAACCGTTTCCGTCGTATATCTAGCACCTGCAACACTAGCACTAAACTAGTGCAACCCGTGGTTACAATATGTCACAACCTACATGGCCAGATTGATAAATTAATTGGTGCGTGCGCCTTTTTTAGGGCATGAGCTATGGAAGCACTGGTATGGTGTGGTCTCAGTATCCACTCAAGGCATGTACAATGGTGGCATATGGATACATATGCCCCATGACAAAAAGTAATTTGAAGCATCTACATTAATTTTTCTAAACAATGCAAGCTATCACTAGTGGGCCTAATTAAGAAATAAAAAATAAAGACTCTAGTATACATGCATCTCTACTTTTCACTCTAACCTTTTCAGCTTTTGTCACTGGATCACACTTTTCTCTTCAAGCACCCGCCTCCTAGAGAGGATCCCGCTTCCCTATCCGAACCTACTTTACGTCATATCCGATCCTACATGGCATGTGAGGCATCACCTTGAGGCTATGCATTGTACATGCCCTCGGGCGCATAGAAATGAGGCAGCACATGCAGTTAATCCCCCCATGCAATCTCTCTCTCTCTTCATCTGCTCCACTTTTCCTTGCGGTCCCTGCCTCTCTCTCTCAGCTTTTTCACCGAAGCAACCTGCTCCTCTGCAAGATCCCGTGTTGGTTTGCAGGCAGCCATCTTTTTTTATCTCTCTTCTCCACATCATCCATTCCTCATACGTGGATAATGGAGCAGCTGTCCATGATGGAGCGTAATACATGCTCTTACATGGATACAATAAGGCGTTCCTTTTCTTTATGTTCCTTGACAGAGAGAGACATGATCATTTTTTAATCCCATTTGGCCATCTTTTGTTTAAAACCAAACTTTGTCCTCATTTCAAAATACAAAGGAGATGTGAGTGACACACGAGTATTAATAGTTGGACAGGATATAAAAATACAAAGAGATAAGTAGGCAGTGGTTACTCGTTAGGCTAGACTCTACCCAGGGACTGATCTGTGACTAAATAATAGAGCAGGGTGCTGGCTGGAAAAGCCAAAGCAATCAGCATTCACTCCCTTCCATTTTAAGCGCCCGCGACAGAGTGAGCCGAGCAGAGCAGAGGAGCCAATCTACTCTTCCTCCCACCGCCGCCGCCGCCGCCGCCGCCGCTCGTCGTTTCAAGAGGCCGCCTCCAACCGCAGCGCAGGTGACCCAAAAGCTTCTTTTCAATCGCGTCGATCCGATACAAGGTGGTTAGCTAGGCGCCAGTGTCGATTTGCTCTGCCTTGTCCCGATTTCGCCGCCGGCGAACTCCGGTTCGATCTCTCCGTGTTCTGTGCGGCTGATCTGTTCATGCTCCTCGCGGAGGCTCCATCTAGGCGTGGCTAGGAACCCAGCACCAATCGGGTCAAAAGGGGCTACTCCGCTGCTGTGCACGGGCGTGACCCTGAACTTCGTAGGAAAAAAAGGTCCTATTTAGCATGGATTTTCGCCGGATGAAACGAACATGCCTGCTGTTCCTCCTCCGAGGTCTGATTCGTGGTTCATCTTTGCAGCAGGATGAGCGAAGAGGACTCGACGAGCGCCGCCGCCGCGCAGCAGCCGACGAGCCGGCCAGCTCCGAAGCTCAACGAGAGGATCCTGTCGTCGCTGTCGAGGAGGGCGGTGGCCGCGCATCCGTGGCATGATCTCGAGATAGGTGAGGAGGAGGAGCCGTCTTTTCTCCATTACTGAATGCCTTTATAAAAAATAAGCATGCTGAATTGCTGATCGAGTGTTTGGTGCACAGGCCCTGGGGCTCCAGCGGTGTTCAATGTGGTAAGTACCATCTTTTTACCTTGCCAGCTGAACATCTTCGCCAGTTAAGATATTTGATGTTCTGTTGTCGCAAAGTAAATTAGGAAGTTGCATCTTGGGCAAGTGGTGGACTATTGGCATCCACACAATGGAATGTCATTGTTGACTATATTGTTGTCTGTCTATGGGATCTCTGAGGATGCAGTTGATTCTGAAGCACATTTTGATGCTTCATTGCACTCTGTACTAGGAAGTAGGCAACAGTTGCTTTTCACTTTCAGTGAGATCTCGATGAAATACACTGAATATTTACCTTTCATTCCAAACATTTCAGTAATTTCAGTGGTACACGTGAGTTCAAATATCGGCCCTTTGGCGAAAATGCAAACTGAAATCACTGAAATATATTGAATTTCTGTCGTTGCTGAAATATTTCTTAAGCTCAAAGTGACAACCAGAATATACCAGACATCCTCTTTTTAGTTTATGTAAGGTTGCGCTTGGTAAAAGGTGATTTGGGCTATGTCTGAATCAAAATAACTGATGTTCGATCAGTATTGCAATTGTAAGAGCCTGTGGTAACATTTCAATGTTTTCCTCAGCCGTTTCAGTTCAGTAGTGTATAGACATGCCAGCTAAAATGTTCAAAATAAAGCAATCGGTATCAAATGGCACACAAATCTACCCACCATAAGAAAATAAAAATAGCATCATACATGGAAATCGTCCACCGGTTCTCACTGTTTTATCCTTATACTGAATTCAATTGGCCTAACATCAATATTGAGGCTAATGATGGTAGTATGCTTAGTATTGGATGTGCAGTTGTGCACTATCTGTTGATAACCTCGTATCACTGACTTCAGCATGCCTCTACTTTATTTGTTGATTCTGTAACTATTTAAATCTCCTTTGGCTGGATTGGGTCTGTGATTGTGATACAAGTAAAATTGTCACTGTGATTTTAGACCTGTAGTTACCCCCGGAATTTTTTTCCTTGATATTATTATTTTTATGACTTACGAATTGTAGCACTAGTTTCTAGGCTTGAAATTGAAAGATAAGCGCTTTTAATCTAACCATTTTTCCCAACGTACATTTTTTCAACAAACATGTTTAACTTTATTGACCAGCTGATATATAGTTGTGCAACATTAAGATGCATTTATCATCTAATCTACTGTTTAGCAAAATTGCTTCTCAGTAACACACAAGTATATTGAGTGGTCTTGGTTGTTCTGTTAACGATGCTAGACTCTTTATGTAAAGTTGGTCCAGCAGTGCTTTGAACTCATGAATTTAACTGTTTACATGTATATGCTACTGCAGGTTGTTGAGATCACAAAGGGAAGCAAAGTAAAATATGAGCTTGACAAGAAAACTGGACTGATTAAGGTGTGTTCTGTTTGTATATAAGATCAACACTTTCTATTTCATGACAATGAATTGCTTTAATATTTTTTTACTGTACGTGTGTAAGGAATGATAAATTGAAAAGCATCCACCAGCATAATGCACCTCTATTGCTGTACTTGCTGAATTGATCTAGCCCTGTACTCATGAGTTAACTTATTTTGCTATTTTCCGTCAAAGCATAATGTACTTTTGTTATTATGTTATACAACATGACAGGTTGATAGAGTTCTGTACTCATCAGTTGTATATCCTCACAACTATGGTTTCATTCCGAGAACACTTTGTGAAGACAACGATCCAATGGATGTGTTGGTCCTGATGCAGGTTAGTCTTACCATGTTCATGCACTCCAAGCATAATGTATCTCCTTTTTATTTTATAAGGCTGATCTGGTTTGTCTTAAGTCAAGCACTCATAAACTTGACAATATCATGGTTAAATATTATGGGTTTTGACTTGAGACAAATTGTGCAGACCTTATAAACTGAAACAGAGGGGGCAGTGATCATTGTGTTACTCTTTTATCTATCACAGGAGCCTGTTATTCCTGGTTCTTTCCTCCGAGCTAGAGCAATTGGCCTTATGCCCATGATTGATCAGGTATTCCTTGTTCATTCTCTGCGCGTTAATGGGAGATGAACGGAAATAGCATTACCTTGTTTTACTGAGGATGGTGGTTGGTTGTCATTAGGGCGAAAAGGATGACAAGATCATAGCAGTCTGTGCTGATGATCCTGAATACCGTCACTACAATGACATCAGCGAGCTGTCTCCTCACCGCCTCCAAGAGATCAAGCGCTTCTTTGAAGACTGTATCCTGCATAATCAAATTTATTTGTTTTCCTTGTTACATGCCGTAGCAGAGTATCTTATATACCGTATATAATTTAGAGGTACATTTATTCGCATCCTTAACCGTAACTTCTAGATAAGAAGAATGAGAACAAGGAGGTCGATGTCGATGCGTTCTTACCTGCGACCACTGCCCGCGAGGCCATTCAGTATTCATTGTAAGTGCAATTTCGTGTTGATCTCTACCAAGATGACGGTGAAGGTGTATTTTGGTTTACACTGACGCTTCATTTCTTTTTTCACCGCAGGGACCTGTATGCGCAGTATATTCTGCAAAGCTTAAGGCAGTAGCATGTCGGTGGTTGTTCTATCGCGGAAATCTTCTATTAGTAACAAGCGGGGAAGAGCTGAGACTATGGCCCCGTTCGGATCTTCTCCTGCTCCTAGCTTCCTCGGCTCCGCGCTGGAGCCAGCCCCAACGCCACGGCTCCGAGAAGACCGCTTCGTGGAGCGAAGTCCCCTCGTAGTGCAAAAAAGAGAAGATGGTCGAGCCCCGCTCTCAAAAATCGAAGGAGATAGAGTTGGGGATTATTACACGATATGCCACCGCCAAGTGACCAGGGGGCAGCGTACCGGTTCGCTCGACTTGTTCTTTCCCCTCGAGACGTTGCTATTCCATTGAAACCTGGCCTGCCTTTCCTTTGAACGGGCCTAAAGCAAGTTTATTGGGCTATCAGCCCAACTAACCAACTGGAAGTGGAAGCTGGCCTCCCGAACGGTTTCTCGTGAGCCAGGTTTTGTACGAGAAGTAGGATTTGGTAGGAGGAGCGGAAGCGGGAAATACACTTTGGTTCCTGGGTGTATATACACCCTATATGGGAATTTATTATTATTATTTTAATAAAAAGTCAAAATAGGTAAGAACTATTTTGACAAAACACTTGACTTACTTTTGCACTAGTAAATAAATCTGGATGAAAAAAAACAAAAGTTGACCTCACAGCAAAAAAGACAAAATTTATTTGCTATTATAGGTCACTATTCACACTATTTTAGCCAAAAAATTGTCTTTTTTGAAAAGAAGTCAAAGGGATTTTTTTTGTGGATTTATTTTCTCACGAGTACAATAGAAGGTCAAGTTTATTTCAGAAATATTTTCAGGAAATTTTGACTTTTTGTTGAATTACTATTTTTTTTACATATAGGATGCATATGTCCCCCATAGACCAAAAGTTCCCCTCCGAGCGGATGCTGGCTATTTGGAGAAGTTGGACAACATCCGAACGGGGCCTATGTGTGTTATAAATAAATGCGCAACAATGTGTACTCACACTGTTTATGAAGATTAAGTGATGCTTTATGGTTGGAAAATTTTGTTGTGCCTGTTAGCAAATTGCTTGCCTAATTCATATATCCAAATTGTAGTGTATTTTAATCCTGATTGTAGCGTATTTTAGATTGGCCTGTTTGGTTAAATTTTTTAGCACACCTGTTTGATTATCGTCCTGGGCTCCTGGCCAACTCGATTGGGCCAGGCAGTAATTGTCGGCCTCCATTTAAGAGGCCGGATGGAGTTGAATGTGATCTGGGCCTGGGCCAGGGCACTAACCTTCCAAAAGTAAACTAATTAGGCCTGGGGCGTGTCGATAGTGAAGACCTGGTCCAACTCTGACATCTCCAGGACTTTTTAACTCCACGATGTTCTTCCAAAAAAACTTAATAACCCGCGGGGTCAGAATATTCATGGCGGCGTCCGAAACTGCACAGCGCCCTCCGGCCATTGCTGCCCTCGGCTCCGACTACGTGACTGCACAGTGGTCATCTCTCCCCACAGATTTGGTCTGCCTCGTCGGGCTGGCGGGTGCTAGCCGGAGACCTGCTGGACTACGCCCGCTTTCGGGCCGTGTGCGCGCACTGGCGGTCCAGCACCGTCTGTCCGCGCGGACATGGCATCGTCGATCCACGCTTTCACCCACGGCGATGGATGATTTTGCCCGAGGGTCGCGACATTCACCCTCGCATCGACAAGAGACGGTTCATGAATCTCGGGACCGGAGTCTTCGCTTGCGTCTCACTGCCTCTCTTCATGGACTATCGTGTCCTTGATTCGGTTGACGGCCTCCTTGTCCTCTACAAAGCTAACGCCAAGACCTTGATCCTAAACCCCTTCACCGGCGACGTTGTGAAGCTCCCGCCTCTCATGAAATCCCACTGGAACCTAGATATAGGGGGACGGTATGATTCAGTGCAGCTCAAGTTCATCACATCCTTGAGCGTGAGCGTGGTTGGAGTCATCACAGTCATGATCGTGCATCAATATATGTGCCGTGTACTTTTTGCTACCACCAATGACAAGCTGTGGAGGGTCTCGAATTGGAGCCTCTCACCCTTGTCCATACCCATATCATTCCAAGGAAAGTTTTATATACTGGACCCTCATACTATGGGTAGCAGCAGGCGACCGATACTACAACTTGACCCGCCTAGTTATGAGTATGGGGCAATGTCGCCTTCTTTGTTGCCGCCAAAGTTGATTGCTATGTGCCCGACAAGCAAATTTCGTTCCTTCACCATAGCGGAATGTGGCTCAGATATCCTAGTGGCCGGTTTTGGCCATATGCCCCTAATTTCTACAAACAAGCTAGTGGTTTATCGAGTAGCCGATCTTGCCAAGGGCAAAATTGCCCCAGTAACAAGCATCGGAGGCAATACTCTCTTCCTTGATATCAATCCGAGCACGAACATCAAAGATGGCGATATTCTCATCACAAGGAGTATGACTAGAAGTTATGGAGCGATGTCTACCATTATGAGCGACAGTATTGTACGTTCTTGCAACGGTTATCCTTTCCAATACCATCTCAGTAGCGCAAAATGGTCGCAAATAATGGATGAATGTGATGGCCCGCATGGCTGCAATTGTGGCCTCATTTACCATATATATGATTGCTGCCATTGTAGTCACAAGCGGGTCGAAGTGTAATTGTTTCTCAGTTAGAGACTTAAGTTTGTGCTATGTACCGTGAACTTGCTTGTTTAATTCCGGCCAACATACAAGTATTCTCTTGATCTCGTTTGAATTCAGCAGCAGCCTTTACTACGGCTGGCTAGCTACATTACATATTGAAGTTCGGATTGTTACTGAAAACATATGCTGACATGTGCACGTGTATGTGTGTTTTCCCAGTCTCCTCATTTTTAATAATCTATTCCCTCCGTTCCTAAATATAAGTCTTTGTAGAGATTCCACAAGGTGGACTAGATACAGAGCAAAATGAATGAATCTACACTTAAAATGCATCTATATACATCCGTATGTGGTTCATAGTAAAAATTCTATAAAGACTTATATTTAGGAACGGAGGGAGTAAGATCAACCATCACAGCACCGTATGTGATCAAATCGGACATAATGGGCATGGAGTACATCCATGTTTTCTACTGAGTATATGTGTTATGTGCATATTGTGTAATTGGGTCCGCCTCCTAATTCCTTGTATAGTTGAGGTCTGTGGCCCATCTTTGTACATCATATATACATACCTATGTACGAAGAGCAATACATCGTGCAATTCACATATTCTATGTGGTTTCAGTTTCCGAGTCAAAACCCTAGTCTTCCACCGCCGCCGCCCGCGCGCCTCCTCCCGCGCCGGGCACAGTCCCGCCGCCGCCCGCGTGCCTCCTCCCGCGCCGGCTGTCGTGGTTCTAAGCCTGACAGTAGAGTGGGGGGTAGGTATGGAGAGGCAAGGTCCTAGCTATGGAGAGGTTGTAAACACAAGGGATGTACGAGTTCAGGCCCTTCTCGGAAGAAGTAATAGCCCTACGTCTCGGAGCCCGGAGGCGGTCGAGTGGATTATGAGTATATGAGTTACAAGGTGCCGAACCCTTCTGCCTGTGGAGGGGGGTGGCTTATATAGAGTGCGCCAGGACCCCAGCCAGCCCACGTAGGAGAGGGTTTAAGGTGAGTTAAGTCTGGGGCGTTACTGGTAACGCCCCACATAAAGTGCCTTTACTATCATAAAGTCTACTTGATTACAGGCCGTTGCAGTGCAGAGTGCCTCTTGACCTTCTGGTGGTCGAGTGAGTCTTCGTGGTCGAGTCCTTCAAGTCAGTCGAGTGTGTCCCTCGTTGGTCGACTGGAAGGCGACTTCTTCTAAGGGTGTCCTTGGGTAAGGTACTTAGATCAGGTCCATGACCCTACCCTAGGTACATAACCCCATCATTAGCCCCCGAATGGATTGAGGCTTCGAGTGAGGAAGGAGTTGATGTCGTTTCCGATTAACCTTTGCGCTCTGGTCGTGCGTTGTCCTGGACCAAAGAATCTCTTCGTCGACAGTGAGCAACTTGTCTTCAGTCGACTCGATCCATTCTATTCTTGCGTCGAGTGATCTTTCGGGCTTCGACGATCTCCGAGCGACGGATCGCCGGAAACCCCGTGTCTGACAGACTGATCTGCTGTTCGCGGATTCCGCGGGATGCGAAATTTGGGGACGCGCGCGAAGTGGAGCGGACCGCGGCGTTCGGATGGGACGGGACATAGACGCCTCGATCTCCGCGCCGCTTTTTTCGCCACGTATCCCGTCTGCATAACTGTTCCTGATATGATTAGATCGACCGGGCCCACCTGTCATCCACTCGGAAGGGACCTTATAAATGCGCCCGGCGAGGATTTCTGTACTGTGCCTCAGCATTCTCTCTCTCTCTCTCTGCTTCCTTCTTCCCCGCCCAGCGTGCTCGCTCTCGCCCCCGCACCACTTCCCTTCGCGCATCTCGCCGGCAACCATGGCCAAGGAGAAGACGGCGGCGCTGGAACGTGCGAAGAAGGCGTCGGCGTCGGAGAAGGCAAAGGGGAGATCCACCAGCCGCGGCGGGTCCTCGTCCAGATCCCGCCTGCCGAAGGGCTGGGTCCAAGGAGACTGGATCCAGTCGACCATCACAGAGAATGACCTCCTCGACATGGCCAACGAGGGCTTGATCCCTCATGGAGCTGCGAGGCTTCCGGGGAAGGAGTGGCAGCCCCAGCCAGAAGAGGGTGAGTGTGTGCTCTTGGCCACCCATGTTGATCGTGGATTTTCCTTGCCGCCGAGTGTTTTCTTCCGTGGCTTCTTGAATTTCTTCGGAGCGCAGCTCCACCACTTTACCCCAAACTCTATTGCCTATCTTGCCGCGTTCGTGTCCATGTGTGAGGGTTTCCTGGGCTGTCGACCGCACTGGGGTTTGTTCAAGCATATATTCACGTGTCGCTCTCAGACCGTGAAGAAGGCGAGCCCAGGTGATGAGAGAACCCGAGTTGTCCAAATGTGTGGGGGTCTGGGGATCCAGGTGAGGAATAAGAGCACCTTCCCGCCCATGACCTTTCCCGAGTCCGTCAGAGGCTGGCAGTCGACTTGGTTCTACTGCCAGGTCCAGTCGACGCCAGGGCAGTCGAGTGGACTCCCTCCGTTTACCATGGACCGAGTGAACAAGCCCTCCCCTCTGAAGTTGATTCCGGAGGAGAAAGCTGACGTGAAGATGTTGATGGAGCGCGTGGTGCAGTTGGTTCGGGAGGGAGTGACGGGCATGGATCTCCTGGAGGTCTTCCTTAGGCGTCGCATCCAGCCCCTTCAGTTCCGGAGCCACTGCATGTGGTTGTACTGTGGGACCGAAGACGAGACTCGAGTCCATCCAGAAGCAGTCGACGATGTCACTCTGGAAAGATGGATGGTAGCCGTTACCGGAAACAAGGACAACCCACGCGGAGCCAGAAGGATTCCTCCACTCGACCACAACAGCGATCCAAACAAGGTACGTTTGCTCTGCTCTCCACTGTGTTCTTGTCGCATTCATTTCTGTTTATCCTGCCGACTGGTCGACTGATCCTTGTCTTGATATCTGCTAGGCTCTCACCGAGCTGTACTCGATGCCCAATGGGGCCCAAGCTCCGACTGAGGAGGGTGAGGCGAGTGGGGCGAGAGCCAGGAGAGGAGGAATGGGACTCGGACGTTGCAGAGGATGACGACGACGATGATGATGATGACGGTGATGAAGATGACGTTGAGGACGAGGAAGAAGAGGAGGAGGAGGTCGTACCACCGCGCTCAGAAAGGCGGTCGAAGCTTGTCCACGACCCTTCGACTGAACGTGGCAAGGGGGTTGCGACCGTTGCCCAGTCGACCAACGCCCTCGGACCACCTCTCCGGTGCCGACTGAAAAGGCGCCGAAGCAGCCCAGGGCGGCCTCGTCGAAGCCGACCAAGCTCCTGCCGAAGATGAAGGTGTCCATCCCCACCATATCAGGGTAATCGTGCTGCTTAAGTCTTCTTATTTTGTGTGAACTTTGTCTCTGGTCGACGCTGAAGTTAGTCGACTGATCCTTTGGAGTTGCAGTGCTGCTACTTCTGAAACCTCGGCCCGGGCTGATGACCATGAGATGGAGGACGCAGCAACTTCGAACCCAGGTACTGTATTCTTAACGCCGTTCTTAGTCGACTGACTCGCGATCTCTGATCCTGATTCTTCTCCGTAGCTCCACCCAATACTGTTATCGATCTCCCTGATGATGATGAGGATGAAGAACCACTGAAGCGCAGGAGGAGTAGGAAAGCGTCCGCCAGTAAGGTGCCCCAGGATGTGACGGCGCCTGAGATTCTGATTGCGGAGGAAGAGAACACCACTCGACACACGGTGTCCTTCGCAGATCCATTGACGAGTGCTCAGCAGCCCTCCCTCTTCACAACGCACCACGTCCCGGAGGACCAAGCTGGCGCGGCGAAGGAAGCGATACGCCAGGCGGGTATCATGATGGAGCAGTTGAAGACCATCCGGGATGCGAGCCAGGCAGCTTATGACGCCAGCTCTGCCCTCCAAAGCAATGTCCAGGTCAGTCGACCACTGTTTGTTCTGTTGGATATGCTACCAAAAACTTTTCCTTTCCGGAATTTATAGTAGTCACCCACTGGGTGTGTCGAATAAACTCCGTGTTAGCGGGGGCACGCTGAGTGCACCCGCTGGGTGTAGTCCCCAAGGCTAAGGTCGACTGCTGGCAGCCGGCCTTAGGCTTTATGATGTCAATCTTTCTGTCAGTCGACTATGTCGACTGGATTTCACGAACCGGTGGGGGCACGCTGAGTGCACCCACTGGGTGTAGTCCCCAAGGCTAAGGTCGACTGCTGGCAGTCGGCCTTAGGCTTTATGATGTCAATTTTCTGTCAGTCGACTATGTCGACTGGATTTCACAAACCGGTGGGGGCACGCTGAGTGCACCCACTGGGTGTAGTCCCCGAGACTGTGGTCGACTGCTTGCAGTTGATCACAGTCTTAGAGAATGCATCTCGCTCTTTTTTTTTGAGGTCGACTGGTCGACTTTGTCTTCAACAGGATTAGTGGGGGCACGCTGAGTGCACCCACTGGGTGTAGTCCCCGAGACTACGGTCGAATGCTTGTATTCGGCTGTAGTCTTAGAAACGTGTGTTTTTTCCTTTTTCACTCGGAAGTGAATTATATTTGACATTTAGTCGATTGGTTCTTCGCAGAACTCTTGTGATCTTGTGGCTCGCTACTCTGAGCTGGAACACAAGCACACTCAACTCGAGCTGAGCCTGAAGCTGGTTCAGGAGAAGCTGACGAAGGCAAAGGAGGATACCGAAGGTATGTTTGGTGAGACCCTGACGACTGCTTTTCCCCTTGCTTGTTTCAAAATCTGATCTTGCTGTAACTTGCAGGTAAGGTAAGGGAGGCCCAACAGAAGAAAGACCTTGAACTAGCTGAGAAGATCAAGCTTGCTGACGAGAAGTTAGCTTCAGTCACCAAGCTTGAACAAGACAATACCAATCTGAAAGCTGCTCTTGGGATCGCCAACAAGGAGATCAGTCGACTAAAAACTGATAAAGCTGCCCTGACCGACCAAGTCAGCAAATTGACTGGGAAGAAAACTGATCTGGAGGCCTTCCTGAGTAGTCTTGCCAAGAAGCTGTTTCTTATGCTTGAAGGTAAACCTCTATGCTTGGCAAACATTTCCAATTGTGGTTTTTTCCATTCGACCATCCCCTTGACTTAGTGATCATCCTTGCAGAATTTTGTCAAAACTTTGAAGAAGAAACTAGCCGGCTGGAGCCAAACCTCGACCCCGTCAATTCTCCGGTGAACGACGAAGTTGCCATGGATGTTTTCCGACTGGAGTCTCGTGTTGCAGCTGTCGTGGACTATCTCGCAAGGCTGAAGGCCGCCACATCTCGCATCGACTCGACGCTCTGGCCTGAGGAGACACTTCAGAATGACCTTGAGTCGCTGATGGCCCGGTTGAACACGATCCCTGGTCGAGTGCAGGAATGGAAGAAGTCCTCGGCTCGGTGTGGTGCAGATGTTGCTCTGTGTCTGGCCCGAGTCCACTGTAAAGATGCGCGAGAAGAGAAGCTGGCGGCTCTTCGGGTGGCCAACACCAAGAAGCACGACTTCAGGTCCTTTATGGAAACTTTCCTTGCAGCTGCCACTCGGATCGCCGACGGAATTGACCTTGATGAATTCGTTGCTCCTTCCAGCCCTCCACAGGAGGGGTAAAAAACTTCTTCTGGCTCGACGCTTTAAATTTGCCTCGGTATGCCGAGTGGAATTGTAACCGATAAACCTTAACAGGCTTAACGCCTGAGCACTCTCGGTTCCTTTAGATATCGATTCAAACTTGAATTTGGTGCTTGAATACGATTGCCTTTGGCTCGAAATATCTTTTGCAGGTTCAAAGCAAGGCGCCTTTACTGCAATCGACTTATTCTTTAGTCCACTTAGGCGAGCACTGGGCTGTGGCCAAGCCTCCGAGTGGAAGCCTGGCTTACCACTCGGTAGGATTTGACAACTTAGGCGAGTGCTTGGACTGCAACTAAGCCCCCGAGTGAGAGGTTTGCTCTTCACTCGGTAGGATTTTTATAACTTAGGCGAGCACAGGGCTGCAGCTAAGCCTCCGAGTGGAAGTCTGGCTTACCACTCGGTAGGGTTTTGATAACTTAGGCGAGTGCTTGGACTGCAACTAAGCCCCCGAGTGAGAGGTTTGCTCTTCACTCGGTAGGATTTTTATAACTTAGGCGAGCACAGGGCTGCAGCTAAGCCTCCGAGTGGAAGTCTGGCTTACCACTCGGTAGGATTTTTATAACTTAGGCGAGTGCTTGGACTGCAGCTAAGCCCCCGAGTGAGAGGGTTGCTCTACACTCGGTAGGATTTTGATAGCTTAGGCGAGTGCTTGGACTGCAGCTAAGCCCCCGAGTGAGAGGGTTGCTCTACACTCGGTAGGATTTTGATAACTTAGGCGAGTGCTTGGACTGCAGCTAAGCCTCCGAGTGGAAGTCTGGCTTACCACTCGGTAGGATTTTTATAACTTAGGCGAGTGCTTGGACTGCAGCTAAGCCTCTGAGTGGAAGTCTGGCTTACCACTCGGTAGGATTTTTACAAACTTAGGCGAGTGCTTGGACTGCAGCTAAGCCCCCGAGTGAGAGGGTTGCTCTACACTCGGTAGGATTTTGATAACTTAGGCGAGTGCTTGGACTGCAGCTAAGCCCCCGAGTGAGAGGGTTGCTCTTCACTCGGTAGGATTTTTACAAACTTAGGCGAGTGCTTGGACTGCAGCTAAGCCCCCCGAGTGAGAGGTTTGCTCTACACTCGGTAGGATTTTGATAACTTAGGCGAGTGCTTGGACTGCAGCTAAGCCCCTGAGTGAGAGGGTTGCTCTTCACTCGGTAGGATTTTTACAAACTTAGGCGAGTGCTTGGACTGCAGCTAAGCCCCCCGAGTGAGAGGTTTGCTCTTCACTCGGTAGGATTTTTATAACTTAGGCGAGCACAGGGCTGCAGCTAAGCCTCCGAGTGGAAGTCTGGCTTACCACTCGGTAGGATTTTTACAAACTTAGGCGAGTGCTTGGACTGCAGCTAAGCCCCCCGAGTGAGAGGTTTGCTCTACACTCGGTAGGATTTTGATAACTTAGGCGAGTGCTTGGACTGCAGCTAAGCCCCCGAGTGAGAGGGTTGCTCTTCACTCGGTAGGATTTTTACAAACTTAGGCGAGTGCTTGGACTGCAGCTAAGCCCCCCGAGTGAGAGGTTTGCTCTTCACTCGGTAGGATTTTTATAACTTAGGCGAGCACAGGGCTGCAGCTAAGCCTCCGAGTGGAAGTCTGGCTTACCACTCGGTAGGGTTTTTGATAACTTAGGCGAAACGGATTCGCAGCTAAGCCTCCGAGTGAGAGTCTGGCTCACCACTCGGTAGGATTTTTACAAACTTAGGCGAAACGGATTCGCGGCTAAGTCACCCACTGAGGGGGAATTTTATTTGGACAAAAATAAAAAGTGACAGAAATTATGGAGGAACTATGACACTATTATTTTGAGGTCCATGGACTACAGAAGTACTTTATTGCAACTCATCCGAGTGATAAAACTTAAGTGTAAAATGGGCGGAGTAGCTCCGCGTTCCAAGCTCGGGGCTCGTCGATATTATGCTCGACGTTGTAAAGACGGTACGCCCCGTTGTGGAGAACCTTGGTGACGATGAAGGGGCCTTCCCAAGAAGGAGCAAGCTTGTGTGGTTTGTGCTGATCCACTCGGAGAACTAAATCCCCTTCCTGGAAGGCTCGACCTCTCACATTTCTGGCGTGGAAACGACGCAAATCTTGTTGGTAGATGGTCGACCGGATCAGAGCCATCTCCCTTTCTTCTTCTAAAAGGTCGACTGCGTCCTGCCGCGCTTGTTCAGCCTCTGCTTCGTTGTAGATTTCAACTCGAGGAGCATTGTGGAGAAGATCACTCGGCAAGACTGCTTCAGCTCCGTAGACCAAGAAGAATGGAGTTCTTCCGGTCGACCGATTAGGTGTGGTCCGCAGCCCCCAAAGCACTGAGGGAAGTTCGTCTACCCAAGCTCCAGCCGCGTGTTTGAGATCACGCATCAGTCGAGGCTTCAATCCCTTAAGAATCAGTCCATTAGCTCGCTCTGCTTGTCCATTCGACTGCGGATGGGCGACTGAAGCGTAGTCGACCCGTGTGCCTTGGGAGTTGCAGAAATCTCTGAATTCCTCTGAGTCAAAGTTCGACCCATTATCCGTAATGATGCTGTGCGGGACTCCATATCTGAATATTAGTTCCCTGATGAAGCTAACAGCAGTACCGGTGTCAAGGCTCTTGATTGGTTTAGCCTCGATCCACTTGGTGAACTTGTCGACTGCCACCAGTACATGCGTGAAGCCACTTCGTCCTGTTCTCAAAGGACCGACCATGTCCAGTCCCCATACTGCGAAAGGCCAGACGAGTGGGATGGTCTTCAGAGCCGACGCAGGCTTGTGCGACATATTCGAGTAGAACTGACATCCCTCGCACTTATCCACTATCTCTTTTGCCATCTCATTCGCCTTTGGCCAGTAAAATCCGGCTCGGTATGCTTTGGCCACGATGGTCCGAGAGGACGCATGATGACCACAGGTCCCCGAGTGAATATCATTGAGGATGAGTCGACCTTCTTCTGGTGTTATGCACTTCTGACCAACTCCAGTCGCGCTTTCTCTGTACAATTGTCCTTTGATTACGGTAAAGGCCTTAGATCGACGGACGATCTGTCGAGCCTCTTCCTCATCCTCCGGAAGCTCTTTTCTCAGGATATATGCGACATACGGAACTGTCCAGTCGGGAATGACCACCAAAACCTCCATGATCAAGTCGACCACCGCTGGGACTTCAACTTCAGTCGGATCTGTGGCACTCTTGGGCTGTGGAGTTTCTTCGGTGAAAGGATCTTCTTTGACTGACGGAGTGTGTATATGCTCCAAGAACACACCACTCGGAATGGCTTCTCTCTTGGAACCTATCTTTGCTAGATCATCAGCTGCTTGATTTTTCAGTCGGGGTATATGATGGAGCTCCAACCCCTCGAACTTCTTTTCCAGCTTCCTCACTGCACTGCAGTATCCAGTCATGGCTGGGCTTCTCACGTCCCACTCTTTCATCACCTGATTGACCACTAAATCCGAGTCGCCATAGACCATCAGGCGACGGACGCCGAGTGAAATGGCCATGCGCAACCCATATAAGAGGGCCTCATATTCTGCCTCATTGTTGGAGGAATCAAAGTGAATCTGGAGCACATATCTGAGCTTATCTCCTCTGGGGGAAACCAGGACAACCCCAGCACCGGAACCATTCAACATCTTAGAGCCATCAAAGAACATGGTCCAATGCTCCGAGTGAACTTCAGTCGGCTGCTGCTGTTCAATCCACTCGGCGAGGAAATCTGCTATTGCCTGGGACTTAATGGCTTTCTTTGCCTCAAACTTGATATCAAGGGGAAGAAGTTCAATCGCCCATTTGGCCACTCGACCAGTTGCATCTCTGTTGTGCAAAATCTCTGATAGTGGAGCGTCGCTGACGACTGTGATGGAATGATCAGAAAAATAATGAGCAACCTTCTTTGTGGTCATGTATATTCCATACACAAGCTTCTGATAATGAGGATATCTCTGCTTGGATGGAGTCAAGACTTCAGACAAATAATACACTGGGCGCTGAACTTTGAGAGCTTTTCCTTCTTCTTCCCGCTCGACCGTTAGCACAGTACTGACGACTTGTCCTGTGGCTGCGATATAGAGCAACAGAGGCTCTTTGCTGATTGGAGCAGCAAGCACCGGCTGGGTGGAGAGCAGAGTTTTAGCTCGGCAAACGCTGCATCAGCTTCTGGAGTCCACTCGAACTTGTCTGTCTTCTTCATCAGTCGGTAAAGAGGCAATGCCTTTTCACCGAGTCGTGAGATGAATCGACTTAATGCGGCCAAGCATCCAGTAAGCTTCTGGACATCGTGCACTCGCACAGGGCGTTTCATTCGGAGAATAGTGCCAATCTTCTCTGGGTTAGCGTCGATTCCCCGTTCGGAAACGAGAAAACCGAGTAACTTGCCACCAGGAACTCCAAATGTGCACTTTGATGGATTGAGCTTGATATCATATCTTCTGAGGTTGGCAAATGTTTCGGCGAGATCAGCGAGCAGGTCGGAACCTTTTCGTGACTTGACAACGATATCATCCATATATGCTTCCACATTCCGACTGATTTGAGTGAGTAGACACTTCTGAATCATTCGCATAAATGTGGCTCCGGCATTCTTGAGGCCGAATGGCATGGTGATATAGCAGAAGCACCCGAATGGAGTGATGAAAGCTGTTTTTACCTCGTCGGGTCCGTACAGACGGATCTGGTGGTACCCGGAGTAGGCATCTAAAAAAGATAGCCTCTCGCATCCCGCGGTCGAGTCAACAATTTGATCTATGCGAGGGAGAGGAAAATGATCTTTCGGGCAGGCCCGGTTGATGTGCTTGAAATCAATGCACATTCGGAGCGACTTGTCCTTCTTAGGAACCATGACGACATTAGCGAGCCACTCGGAGTGGTATATCTCTCGGATAAATCCTGCCGCCAACAGTCGAGCCACTTCTTCACCAATGGCTTTTCTCTTCTGGACGGCGGACCGCCGAAGATGCTCTTTGACTGGTTTTGCAGATGAGTCGACTCTTAGGCGATGCTCAGCCAGTCCCCTGGGAACACCTGGCATGTCAGCGGGCTTCCATGCAAAAATGTCCCAGTTCTCACGGAGGAACTGGATGAGCGCTTCTTCCTATTTTGGGTCGAGTGTTGTGGAGATGCGGGTCGGAGCTGCATCGGGGTCGGTCGGGTGAATGTGAACAGGCTTCGTCTCACCGGACGACTGGAATGCAGACTCTGTGGCGGGTTTCTTTGATCGCAGCAAGTCACTCGGATCTGCGTTTTGCTTGTATTCCTCGAACTCGACCGCTGTCACCTGGGAATCGGCAATCTTGGAGCCCTTCTGAAAGCACTCTTCTGCCTTTTTCCTATCACCGGTGACAGTGATCACTCCTTTGGGGCCGGGCATCTTCAATTTGAGGTACACGTAACATGGTCGAGCCATGAACCGTGCGTAAGCTGGTCTCCCCAAAATGGCATGATATGCACTCTGAAAATCCACGACCTCAAACGTCAACTTTTCTTTGCGAAAATGTTTCGAATCACCAAACACCACATCCAAAGCTATTTGGCCGAGTGACTCGGCTTTCTTCCCTGGTATAACTCCATGAAAGCTCATGTTACTAGTGCTCAGTCGGGACATCGGAATGCCCATTCCTTTCAGTGTGTCTGCATACAACAAATTCAGCCCGCTTCCACCATCCATCAGCACCTTTGTCAGTCGAGTGCCTTCGACAACTGGATCGACCACCAAAGCTTGCCTCCCAGGGGTGGCAATATGAGTCGGGTGATCAGATTGGTCGAATGTGATGGGTATTTGAGACCATTTCAGATAATTTGCTTTTGCTGGGGCAACCATGTTCACCTCTCGGTTAATGACTTTCAGTCGACTCCTGCTTTCCACATCTGCAAAGATCATCAGAGTGGAGTTGATATGCGGATATCCTTCCTCACTGTCCTCCTTGTCTTCGGCCTTGTCCGACTCCTTCTCCTTGTCCTTAGACTGTTTTCCCTGAAACTGCTGGATCAGGAGTCGACATTGGCGAGTGGTGTGCTTCGGGTAGATGATATTCCCCTCTTCGTCTTTCTTCGTGTGGATGTGACATGGCATATCCATTACGTCGTTCCCTTCTTTATCCTTTACCTTCTTGGGGTTCCAGGATCCTTTTGGTTTCCCCTTAAACTTTCCCTGAGTCACGGCCAGAGCCTCTCCAGGAGCTGCCGGTTCAGCCTTCCGCTTCTGTTTCCGACTGGTGTTTCCTTTTTCCGACTGACTCGGCTTGTGCTTGCCGCTTCGGAGTCGGTCTTCTTCTTCGCCGTTGGCGTACTTGGTAGCAATCTCCATCATCCGACTCAAGGTCATGTCACCGGTTCGACCAAACTTCAAACTCAGTTCTCTGTTCTTGACGCCATCTTTGAAGGCGCAGACTGCCTGATGATCAGACACATTCTCCACAGTGTGGTGCAAAGTGATCCACCTCTGAATATACTCTCTGAGAGTCTCATTAGCCTTCTGCACGCAGACTTGCAACTCTGTCAATCCAGCTGGTCGCTTGCAAGTTCCTTCAAACGTTCTGATGAACACTCGGGACAGATCCTCCCAAGTGTAAATGCTGCTAGGAGGTAATTGAGTCAACCATGCCCTGGCAGAACCTTCCAGCATGAGGGGCAAATGCTTCATGGCCACCTCGTCGTTCCCACCACCAATCTGAACTGCCACTCGGTAGTCTTCAAGCCAAGTTTCAGGCTTAGACTCACCAGTGAACTTGCTGACTCCTGTTGCCAACCTGAAATTGGGAGGGATAACTGCGGCTCTGATAGCTCTGCTGAAACATTCAGGACCAGAAACATGCACTCGACTGCTTGTGGGTGCATCTCTGTCGAGTCCGCCTCGATGGGCTCTGTTCCGGTCGACCAAACCTTGCACGATAATGGATCGCGCGTCGAAGCCTGGTTCTCTGGGGTCGACTGGAACCCTTCGCCCTGTACTGTACTGACGCCTGTCATCTTGCGCCGAGGAGCATAAGACCCACCCCTCGGAGGGGAATGGGGCACTCGACGCCTATCATCTCGGTCGAGTCGTCGCCATATTGGCCTCGCCGATTCTCGTGCTGCCTCACGCCGCGGAGGCGATCTGGGGCTGTGAGCCGACTGAACCGTATTCGCAGTGACGGATCGACTGTGAATTCTGTTGCGCGACTGAGACACGGCTGAATTCTGATCTCCTGCTGCCCGGAGCAGATCCCTGATCTGCAGCAAACCTCTGCCAGCTTCCGACTGCGAAGGCTGGATGGACTCTGCTATACGGGTCGCAGCTGCTAAATTCTGGATTGGGGTTCGATATACCTGAGTCGGCGGGAAGAGTTGACGTCGACTGGTGTCGGGAACTCGTTGCCGCGCGCGCTCGTCGAGTGCTCGCTGAAGATTCTCCAGTCGAGTGCGCTCGGCCAAATTGGCCAGACGCGCCTCCTCCAAGGCACGAGCCTCGGGGGTTTCTCCTGCGATGGGAGTACGCAGGGGATCCTCGTTCCTGCGGCGAAGTTCCTCTCTTTGCAGAGAGTCGAGTGGCTCGGGCTGGTACTCTTCGTAGCCTCATGCAGGGTCGCCGCCGTCACCTGCTCCACCATCACGGGCGAAGCCAGGGGGACTGTGGGGCACGTCGACCATCAAGATTTCCGCCGCTGGATCACTGCTACCGCACTCGGATGCAGTCTCTACGGAGCCAGTCGACAGATCGAACAAGCCGTAGAGAGATTCGTCGGGCTCGATTGCCGCAACTTGGGTGGTGGCCGATTGGCGAGCCACCGCGTGCCTCACCCATCGCTGAAGCCTCGACCGGCCCGAGCGCTTGCGCTGGCGGGAGACCGGGAGGGTGGACGATGGAGGAGCCGACCGATACTGGGTCGACGGTTGCCGCAGCAGAACGCCGCGGACACATGCACGAAAATGCGTCGCACCGCGGACGGGGAGCGCATCAACGTCGAGTGGAGCCTCCTGGAGCCACGCGGAGTCGTCGGCGATGAAGGTGAGAGTGCCGAGACGGATCTCTTGACCCCCGACCAAAACTCCAGCAGACACCATGATGAAAGTACTCGGAAGAATCGCAACTTCTCCACAAAATCGCTAAAACACCTGCCCCACGGTGGGCGCCAACTGTCGTGGTTCTAAGCCTGACAGTAGAGTGGGGGGTAGGTATGGAGAGGCAAGGTCCTAGCTATGGAGAGGTTGTAAACACAAGGGATGTACGAGTTCAGGCCCTTCTCGGAAGAAGTAATAGCCCTACGTCTCGGAGCCCGGAGGCGGTCGAGTGGATTATGAGTATATGAGTTACAAGGTGCCGAACCCTTCTGCCTGTGGAGGGGGGTGGCTTATATAGAGTGCGCCAGGACCCCAGCCAGCCCACGTAGGAGAGGGTTTAAGGTGAGTTAAGTCTGGGGCGTTACTGGTAACGCCCCACATAAAGTGCCTTTACTATCATAAAGTCTACTTGATTACAGGCCGTCGCAGTGCAGAGTGCCTCTTGACCTTCTGGTGGTCGAGTGAGTCTTCGTGGTCGAGTCCTTCAAGACAGTCGAGTGTGTCCCTCGTTGGTCGACTGGAAGGCGACTTCTTCTAAGGGTGTCCTTGGGTAAGGTACTTAGATCAGGTCCATGACCCTACCCTAGGTACATAACCCCATCACCGGCCGCCGCCCATCCCTCTCCCGCCCGCAGCGCTCGCCACGCCCACTCGCAGCGCTCCTTCGCATCGCACACCCGCCTGCAGCGCTTCTCCCGCTCGCTCGTCGTCCGCATCCAGGAGCCATGGCTCATGAAGACACATGCACGGGTGCACGTTCTGGACAAGGAGGTGTTACACGGGCTGGAGTGCATCATCGCTCGTCCGCGTCTTCTCAATTTTGCTCATCGCGTGTCTCGGCGGATCATCCGATGCACGTCTCCGTAAGATCAAGTGAAGATTAACGTCAAGTTTACATGCCTTTGCCGGGAGGCCCGTCCGCCGCTGCCTCTGCCGTCCCGCCGCCGGAGCCCTACGGCTCCGCCGCCGGTGCTCATTTCAGCTTTTTTTTTCTCTCTTCGCCTAGGCATAGCTTTGGCCTTATATGACTTCGCTTTTTTTTTGCCGGCGTATTTTGCGTGTGTGTGTGCCTGTTGGCTATGTGCATCCTTATTTTGTAGAGGCCGGGTATATGCTCATCATAGTTGTATCCCCTTGATGCTACATTATAAGTGAATAAAAACGCCCTTTATCGAACAAATGTGTTTTTTTAGGATAATGAGGCAAATTGTATGCAAAGATTCTTTCTGAGGGGGTTGAGGCAAATTGTTTGCACTTTTTTTTACATTACGAGAAACCAATTGTTTGCACAGATACTAGTTGCGATCTAGGAGTAACTAACGGAGGCCAACTGCATATACCGCCGGGCTGGGCTCCGACTCTCCATCGAACCGCTTTAAAATTCCTGTCGCGATCGACACGATCCATCGCGAAAGAGCAGATCGCTCTTTTCTTAAAAAAGAAAAAAAAGCAGATCGCTCTATGTCGACGTCCTCGGCGGCGAATCACTTGCGCTCTCCGGCTGTAGCGGCTGCCTCCGCCACCGTCCCCGACGAGGCGTCTCCATCTCCATGGACTTCCCTCCACGCGGATCTGGTTCGCCTGGTCGGCTGGCGAGTGCTGTCGGGAGATCTGCTAGACTATGTCCGCTTCCGCACAGTCTGCACACGCTGGCGGTCTAGCACCGTCCGTCCTCGCGGCCGTGGAATCGTCGATCCGCGTTTTCACCCACGCCGATGGATGGTGCTGTCCGAGGGACATGGATTAGAGTTTGACCCCAACGAGGCGTCGTCCCTCCACGCGGATCTGGTTCGCCTGGTCGGCTGTCGAGTGCTGGCTGGAGATCTGCTCGACTACGTCCGCTTCCGTGCAGTCTGCACACACTGGCGGTTCAGCACCGTCTGTCCTCACGGCCGTGGAATCGTCGTCCCGCGTTTTCACCCGCGTCGATGGATGGTGCTGCCCGAGGGACATGGATTACACCCCGACGATAAGGGCAAGAGACGCCTATTCAGCCTCTCCACCGGAGTTTCCGTTTGCCCTCGACTTCCACACGACTGTCGCATCCTCGACTCGGTCGACGGGATCCTCCTACTGCAGCGGCAGCAGCGACAACACGATCAAGGTAGCATCTGTCTTTTCAACCCCCTCACCGGCGACCTTATGGAGCTCCCGCCGCTCGGGTCCATCGTGTCAAACTCGAAACTCCACTTGAGTTCCCATGAGATAACTACTCATGTGGTACCTGGCGGCGTGGTCACCTCCTTGACGGCGAGCTCGGATGGAGCCGCTGCAGTGATGATCTGGCTTGTAGAATTATCACGCGTCATCTTTGCTACCACCAAGGACAAGCAATGGAGCCAGTCGACCCGGAGGTTCTTTTGGACCAGGAGGCCTGTATCATTTCAAGGAAAATTATACATCTTATCTTATGACCTACCTAGTCATGCACATCAGGTTCTCCAGATGGGCCCGCCCATGCATGAGCATGGGACAACCTCGGGGTTAGGTTCACCTTTCTTACCGCCATCAAAGTTGATTGCCACATGTCCAACGATGAAAATCTCCGATGGCATTGGCCTAGCAGAATGTGACTCGGAGATTTTGGTCATAGCCTACAAAGATCCTACACACACGCATATGGTGGTTTATAGAGTAACTGATCTTATCCTCGGCAAGGTTACCCCGGTGACAAACATCGGAGGCAAATCTGTCTTTTTTGATACCGAAACAAGTATGCAAACTGCAAATAATGGGGTGATTCCTACGATCACGAGCGACACCATTGTGCTTCGCCGGCATCACGAGAGATGTCACCTTTGGCAGTACCACCTTGATAGCGGCATGTGGTCGCCAACAACACACCCCATGAGCCATTGTGGCCTCATTTGCCATATATACGACTGTTGTGGTTGTACACTGCGCGCCCATGCCGGCTGGTGAGCTCTAGATGTGAATTGATACTACCAAACATGTACAATTATTTTCTGATTTGGATGTGCTAACTTGTTTTTCGGTTTATGCATGTACTCAGGACTGTCAGGGGTATTATGACCAAATGATCGAAGCAGCTGTAGCAAGAGAGGAGGCTCAACCTGGATTGAAAGTGAAGAAGTGGTCGTCACTACTCTTAATACTCTTAATAGTAGTGATGACTTCTCTTCGAAAGCCTTCTCAAAATGAAATTCTATGGCAACAGCGTTGTTTACCTATCCGACGCTTTCTTTTCTTTTTATCGGCCTCTAGCTACTGGGGATGATTCTTATGGATGCTTGGGGCCAGTTCTTTCGGACAGTGGCTTTTGCATAAGCTGCCATGAGAATAAGCCTCATATAAGCTGTTCTGGAAATAAGTCCATGAGAATAAGCCATCTTTTCTCTGTGCTTATTTGCTATGTTCTGTGATGAAAAGTGTCCCTAAACTGTACATGTATGACCTGACCTATATTTTGCAATTTACGTTGTGTTTATAGTAGCAGCAACTTGGACAACTTCATTCATATTCTGTTTCATTTTTAGCAAAGGTATTCTTACTGCCAACTTGCAAAACGGCTAGCAGGACCAAATCAAACAACAATCAAACTGCTAGTGCTTGTATACAAATTTCTGAATGCCTTCAGTAACAATTGCTCTTTTTACAGTAAGTATTGGACCTGACCAAGAACTAGCCCTTGCAGTAGTTTTCTATATTTCTGAATCCTGAAGAGATGTCAACCAAAACCAGCTACATCTCTATGTCTAGGTCATCAAGAAAAGTACTGTGCCTTGGTCATCAAGGTCATACATCTGGATCTATTTTGGTTTTACTATACACTGTTAAGAAAAGTACTCGGCCTTGAAAAGCATCACGTTCTGGCCCCACAAAAAAAAATTCAGAGGAAAGAAAGGAATTTATCGATGATGGCTAGAAAGAAAGCAAGGGACCCACCCAGCCACCTAGCTCGACCCACTGGCACCCATCACCGATGCACGACAAGTAGGACTTGGACTATTGTGTTTGCTCGGTAGCGAAGCACGGGCATTGTGAATTTTATCGCTCCTATATGTGAAACTTTGAATTTGTTTAGTTATAGCAGTTGAGGCAGAGGAAGAGTATGATAAAGAGATGCAGAAAAAAGGGATTGATTAAATGTCCACATAGTATGTAATCTATTACTCCCTCCGATCCAAAATAAGTGTTGTGGTTTTTGTTCAAATGTTAACTAAAACCACGACACTTACTTTTGACTGGAGGGAGTATGTTTTTACGCCCACTTGTTTGTTTCTTTTCTTTAAATCCTTCTTGTCTATAAGAGAACTAACTAGATGCTTCATTTGGATTTGTGTATAATTGGGTAAGGGGTATATGATATACTGTTTCTCCCGTTGCAATGCATGCGCATATTTGCTAGTATTTTAACATGAAAGAAAACTAGCGGCTCTGTTACAACATATAAAAATTTAAATAGTTCTATGAGACAGCGGGAACACACACAAAGACATGCATAACCGGTCAAACATTAGGAATCATATGCTTGTACGCGGTGTCAAAAGACATCATGTGTCGAAACTGCAGGACAAACCGAAGGAGGTATATACAGAAGACCCAAGTAATCTCATTGACAGCAATCTCTGTTGTACACATTAACAACAATCTCTGTTGTACCCAAGTAATCTGTCTAGGACGATGAATCTGCTCTAGAAACTTAGGTGTACCAACTTGCTCGCACGGAAGTCACCACAATGACAACAATCGTAGATATGATAAACAAGGCCACAGGTGCAATCATGGTAATCATCAGCACACCCCATGGCTGGTCCTTGGGACCATTCGCCGCTAGAGAGGTCATAGTACAAAGGAGAGTTATCCTTGAGACGCCGACGGCGTACAATGGTGTCGCCCATAGCAGTAGGTATGGCCTTGTAACTCACAGCAATAGTCTCCCTCACATAAACAGAGATATCATCGCCGTCGATGCAAATTCCATGGTCAATAGTAGTGAAGAGAGTATTACCTCCAATGCTTGTTGCCGGGACAACCTTGCCCATGATAAGATCGGCTACTTTGTAGATGAGCAAGCGGCCCTTGAAAAGTGGGTTAGCATCGTGACCAATCACTAGGATCTCCGAGACACAATCTTCCATGTAGAACATGCCAGAAATTTTGTCAGTGGGACACGTGGCAATCAACTTTGGTGGCAACAAATAAGATGAGTTGCCGTCATGATCAAGGCGGGGTGGGTCGATCTGGAGAATATGTTGTTCACGGCGATATGTGGTTGGAGAATCCAACACAAATAATTTCCCTTGGGATGATATTATCTCCGAGTACCATCCGATATTCCAAGTCGAGACACTCCACTGCTGGTCCTTAGTAGTAGCAAAGAATACACGTGATATATTGTAAAGCTTGATCATGACTGTGACGACTCCATCAATACTGACGCTAATGGAAGTGACACTACGGAAATCAACCCGTCTTGTGCCATCGGACATATCCAAGTTGGCTCTTACAAGGGACATGAGCGGTGGTAGCTCCGCAAAGTCGCCGGTGAAAGGGTGGAGGACCAGGATTGCGGAGGTGTCTTGGCTTTTCCGTTGCAAGAGGAGGAGGCCATCGGCCGAGTCAAGGACATAGCTATCGCTTAAGAACGGGAGCCAGGCGCGGACGAAAACTCCTGTGGAGAGATTGAAGAAACGCTTCTTGCCGTCGGCAGGGTGAAGGCCGTGACCCTCAGGCAGCAGGAACCACCTCTTGGGGTGGAAGCGTGGGTCGACGATGCCGTGCCCCCGCGGCGCGACGGTGCTGGACCGCCAATGGGCGCACACGGCACGAAACCGGACATAGTCCAGTATATCTCCTGCCAGCACCTGCCAGCCGAGTAGACGAACCAAATCTGCATGCAGAGACGACCATGATGGATAGATTTCGTCTTGGGAGCTGGCGGCAGCATCAGCGATGGCTGATGCGCCGTCGCGGTTCGCCCGTGATGATGACATGACATGGGTGGATCGATTGCAGACGGCGTATCTTCTCTCTTCTCTCGAACAGTAGAAGATCGATCGCAGACGAAGTATGTTCTCTCTTCTATGGGAAAGTAGAAGATCGATCTGGTCTTTCTACCCTAGCTAGCTCTACGTGCCGAGGGATAGCTTCTTTTTTTTTCCTTTGAGAAGAACGTACCGAGGGAAGGGACAGCTGAGACGCAGACTGCGTACGACTCCGCTACGAGGAGATCAAACCGATCGGAACTCGACTCGATTGGCAAAGATTACTGGGCCGGGTCGTAATTGGCGGCAGAATTGGACCTTGGATGCTATTACCCCTCTCGTGGATACAAATGCAAAGCCCAGCTAGCTGGACTTTTAATCCTAAAAAGGGGGAAATCTTATCTGGCTGCCGTCAGATTTTTTAGGTGTTCCCAGCGACCGACCTATTAGCCGTTGGATCAAAAACACATATCTTAAACCACCTGTGAGGGACACGCCATCTTGTCCGAGTCGTTCGCTGGACTGGAAATGCTAGCGAACGACAACACTACATCCCACCCCCTCTCGGCTATCTTTCTTAGTTTCTCTCCCATAGGATGTGTGTGTGATACCGCCGCTGTCTCCATCGAGTTTCTCGGTGAGCGGACCTCGACGGGATCTGCCATGTTGCCAGCGGAGAGGAGTGGAGGAGGTTGCCAGTGGCGGAGGTAGCGCCGCCCCATGTACCAGCCTGTCGTGAGGTGCGCGTCGGGAGGAGCAGGTGCGTCACGGGCCCATCGTCGTCGCCGCGTGGACCGCGTTTCACCTCGGGCACGTGATTCAGGGGAGGATATCTCGCGGGTGGCGTCGGGGGGCTCGGGAGGCCATCCATGGGATGGGAGGGTCGGCGGCGTTCGACACCGACGCACGCGTGCCCCGTCTTCGGCCTGCCGTCGCCCGTCTGTGAGGCCCTCTTCTCCCGGTTGTCGCAATCACAATACATTAAGAGTGTTGCGTGCAGGGCGAATAATCCCCGAGTGGAGCTAATCCACACAAGGCAGGATGGGCCAACAATAAAACTGCCTATATAAATTCGGGAATTATTCAAATCATCCGACGAGACTGCCGGGAGCAGTCTCCTCATTTGTTCCTCCCGAGCCCCCACTCCCAAGCTGATGCCTCCCACGCTGCTCCGACCGCGATCAATGAGGCCCGCCGAAGGCAAGCATATCAACGAGGCCATCGGCAAGCACACCAACATGGTTGCCCTCGAGGAGCACCGTCATCCATAGGTGTCGCCTTCTCGAGCTTTAGCCGCGATTGGGGCTAGAAGGCGGCGGGATCCGAAGGAGGAAGACGAGGAGTGTGGCTACCAGCGCGCTAGGCTGAGAGATAAGGTGGGCCAGGGTGATGTGCGAGACTGTACAATGGGGGCTTGATCACATGGCTCGCAACCGACATACCAAAGTTTCGGCGGGCGCACTGGCGTGAAACGTTTTCCAACTTTTAAGCACTGTATGCATATCCTCCACCCTTTCACCAACGACTTTGTGGAGCTACCGCCGCTCATGTCCCTGGTAAGGGCCAACTTGGATATGTCAAATGGCAGGAGCTATGTTGCTTTCACTGGTGTCACCTCCATGAGCATGAGTATTGATGGAGTCGTCACCGTCATGATCAAGCTTTATAATATACCACGAGTATTCTTTGCTACTACCAAGGACCAGCAATGGAGTGTCTCGACTTGGAGCCTCCAAGGCTACTCTCATACAATATCATCCCAAGGAAAATTATTTGCGTTGGATTCTCCCACCACATATGGTGGCAAACAACATATTCTGCAGATCGATCCACCCCGCCTTGATCATCACACAATGTCATCTTATTTGTTGCCGCCAAGGTTGATTGCCACCTGTCCCAATGACAGAATCAGAGGCCGGTTCAGCATGGAAGAATGCATCTCGGAGATCCTACTGATTGGTCACGACGCTAACCCACTTTTAGAGGGGCGCATGCTCGTCTACAAAGTAGCCGATCTTATCATGGGCAAGGTTGTCCCAGTAACAAGCATCGGAGGTAATACTCTCTTCACTACTATTGACCATGGAATTTGCATCGAGGACGATGATGTCTCTGTCTCTGTGAGGGAGACTATTGCCGTGAGTTACAAGGCCATACCTACTGCCGTGGGCGAACCATTGTACGTCGTCGGCGTCTCAAGGATAATTCTCCTTCGTACTACGACTTCTCTAGTGGCGAAAGGTTCCTAACACTTTCCGTGGGGTGTGCTGATGGTTGCTATGATTGCACATGTGGCCTTGTTTATCATATATACGATTGTTGTGATTGTGGTGACTTGCGTACGTGCAAGTTGGTACACCTAAGTTTCTAGAGAAGATTCATCTTAGACGGATGGAATGTTTAAAACAGAGATAGCTGTTATGAGATTACTTGGGTATTTTTATATATCTCCTTCGGTTCGGGCTGAAATTTCGGCATATATATGATGTGTTTTGACACCGCGTAGAAGCGGATGATTCCTAATCTTTAACATGTTATGCATGTCTCTGTGTGTGTTACCGCTGCCTCATAGAATTATTAATTTTAGCAATATGTGTATATGTTGTAACAGATCCGCTACTTTTCTTTCATGTTAAAATAGTAGCAAACACGTATGATATATCTTATACCCCTAAACCAATTATACACACAACCAAATGAAGCATCTAGTTAGTTCTCTTCTAGGCATGAAGGTTAATAATTAGAAAAGAAACCCGTCGTTAATTATTTAAAAAATACAAGGTCAGTGACTCAAATTTGTCATGAACCATACACTAAAATTACCATGGTGAATTACTTAAATTTGCAAAGATACATGCACTAAAATTTGCCATGGTTCATACCAAAAATATTTTCCTTGGTAAAATACTAAAATTTCATGGTAAAACTACTAAAATTTCCATGATCTATAAACTAAAGTTGCCATGATTTTTAAACTAAAATTTCCATGATGAATTACTAAAAATTGCCATAATCCATGAATTAATTTCACCGTGGTTAATTACTAAAAATTCCCACGATCCATTCATAAAATTTGCTGTGAAAATTAGTTGATATAAAATGGCAGCTTTAAAATCTAGAAGAAGAAAAATAGATGAAACATATCATGGCAACTTTAGTGTAAACACTATGACAATTTCAATGTAAATATCATGGCAACTTTTGGCACAAAAAAATCGTCAAAACATAGAAATATGGGATTTAGTTTTGAATATCTCGTCGAGGCAGATTTAACGATGAAAATAGATTTTTAATCAAATTTATTATTTGGGAGATAATACATTTTGAAGTCTAAAAAAAAATCTGCTGATGTTATCCATTTGATGTTCACCAAGCACGTGTTAACAAACTCGTCATCGGTTATTGCTACCGAAGTTATTAGTCGGTAAAAAAACAGTTATGACGATACCCGGCTATGAAATACAACCATCTAGAAAACATGTATTTAGACGTTTCTAAGTTTAAGTAGGTCAAATTCTTTGGATATGGATCCAATTGATTAAATTTTAAATAAAGTTTGGCCCTAATAAAAGGTTGTCATAAATGTCATTGTAAATGCCTACTTGGATAAGCATCCTATTAATGGCTGCCCCTTATAACAATGTCTATTTAAGCACACCTATCTCACTTGTTTTGGATCGACTCACATCACCAACTCACCAAAGTCCCACAAAACTATCTCAAGATATAGAACCCCATTAGACAATCCAATAGCCATGAGGACATCTAGCTTCCTCCTCCTCATCATTGTTGCGTTCCTCAGTGCCATTGGCTCACCCGCCACAGGCTGTGGGGAACGGATGGGTAACCAATTGTGGAACACAACAATAGAGAATGGATGGAAACCAATTGGAAACATCAATGACCAACACATCCAAGAGCTCATACATTGGGCGGTGTTGGAGTTCGGCAAGCACGTGAACTGCGTGCTCAAGTTCAACAAGGTGGTGAGTGGCAGGCAACAACTTGTTTCTGGAATGAACTACAAACTCATCATCGACGCATCAGACATTGGCGGGAAAGATGACAAGTACAAGGCAGAGGTGTACGAGCAGGAGTGGGCTCACAAACGCCAGCTCCTCTCATTCGCCAAGGTGAAATAGGCGGGTAGCAATAACTTCGGTAGTAATAATTGTGATGTTGCAGATTTGTTAACTGTTTTTTTATCGACTAATAATGTATCCTCTTGCGTTGCCATGCTTGTAACATATCAAATAGCATTCATCTACAACTTGACAATGATAAGAGCAGAAAATCGAACAACTAAATATAACTTGCAATTGCAGAGATCTATAACTGCAATACAATGCAATACCAAAGAGTCATGAAATAAAAACACGGTATTAGCACTAGATCGATCATTCTGCTATAACCAGTGGGATGGTTTCCAGGACACCATTCAACTTTTCCAAGGATAAGTACATCTCTATGACACGGAAATGAAGAAAAAAATAATACATCTATCAATCTATATACATCTAGTATAAGTTAATTCCGCCCAATGATACCTCCAATCTCCAACCACCGTCACGGTACTGGCGAAATTTTAGAGGTGATGATGCGGAGTGGACTTAATGTGATGGTGATGGAGGAGAGTAATTAGAGGTTATCAGTTAGTGTTTAGGCTTAGTGTTAGAGGGCTGTGTGTTATGCTGGGTGACACTAGGGTTGGGTGCATTAGAGGGATGTCTTTCTCGGATGGTAGTAGTCACTGGCCTCAAGAAAGAAATGTTTGGTGGCTGGAGGAGAAAAATACATATGTGCCATTGGAAATCAGGCTATGGATCTTAATCGACTATGTTATTATAAATTTCCTAGCGAGCAATGAGTAGGTAGTTAGTTAATATGCAAAACCATATAATTTAGAAGTACAGACCTCGGTCGAGAAGGAGAGCCACTTTTGCGTCAACAAGTACATGGGTGAGTAAAGATCCAACTATTCAATTTCTGCTTAAGAAATGAGAAAACAAACGTCTACACGGGAAAATCCATAGCCTTCCCCTTGAACAAAGAGGAGAACATACCATAAAAATCTTCTCCTATGTCGTGGTTGTCGTCGTCTTCCCCGGATAAGCCCGCATGGGGTGAGCTCAGGCTAGAGAAGTTGGACGTTGCGGCGTAGGAACATGTGCGCCACCTCAACTAGGGTAATCCTGCGGTCCCGGAGGAAGGACAACCTCTTCATAATCCTGCCCAACTCATTGGAATCCGACCAGATAGCATTCTACTAATTATTAGGAAATAGGGGGAGTTCTGTGGTTGGAAGAAAGCATATCTCACCGTAAAGATGATCAGTAGAAATATCTCTGTATGTGTAGCATTTTAGAGAAACACTTCCGAGTGTGGTGATGTTTTTGACCAAGGATACAATAAATCAGTAGCAATATCCATGTAGGTGTAAAATTTTTTTAGAGAAACTCCCCCGACCATGGCACTGTTTTTGACCAACGAGATAGGAGATCGTTAGCAATATCCATGTAGGTTAGCATTTTTATAGAAACACTCCAAACCATGGCGATGTTTTTGAGAAACAAGATGAGAGCCGCTAGCACGAGCGTCGCTAGTGCGTGTGATCGCGCATGCAGGTTGCGAGCCAGCCAACGTGCCAAGCTAGTTCATGTGTAGACGTGCTTCTAGGAACTACTTTATAGTGACAACATTGTGTAGTACTAGTAGTAGTGTAGGGATAGAACTGTGTAGAACTACTATGTACATAGGGGGAGGACTGAGTAGGAGTTACTATGTGCATATATGCAGACGGTAGCTTATAATGTGAGGTCGTTGTCTGGAAGAAGGCTCGACTGAAATGAGCAACTGACCCAAAATAGTTTTTCAGTCCACTGACTTGTAGTCGCTTCCTCATTTCTGCACAACATTGTTATGTTTGGCAATGATACGTCTCCAATATATCTATAATTTTTGATTGTTCCATGCTATTATATTATCTGTTTTGTATGTTTTGTATGCATTAGTATGCTATTTTATATTATTTTGGGACTAACCTATTAACCTAGGGCCCGGTGCCGGGTTCTGTTTTTTCCTTATTTTTGAGTTTAACAGAAAAGGAATATCGAACAGAGTCCAAACGAAATGAAACTTTACGATGATTTTTCTTGGACCAGAAGACACCCAGGGGACTTTGAGTGCAAGTCAGAAGAGCCATGAGGCGGATGCAAGGGTGGAGGGCGCACCCTAGGGCGGTGGGCACGCCCCCTACCTTGTGGGCCCCTTGTGACTTCACCGACCTACTTCTTTGTCCTATAAATTCACAAATATTCCGAAACCCTCATAAGCATCCACGAAAACACTTTTCCACTGCCGCAACCTTTTGTTCCCGTGAGATCCCATCTTGGGGCCTTTTTTGGCATCCTGCCGGAGGGGGATTCGATCACGAAGGGCATCTACATCAACTCTATTGCCCTTCCGATAAAGCGTGACTAGTTTACCAGAGACCTACAGGTCCATAGCTAGTAACTAGATGGCTTCTTCTCTCTCTTTGATTCTCAATACCATGTTCTCCTCGATGTTCTTGGAGATCTATCCAATGCAATCTTCTTTTGCGGTGTGTTTGTCGAGATCCGATGAATTGTGGATTTATGATCAACTTATCTATGAATATTATTTGAATCTTCTCTGAATTCTTATATGCATGATTAGATATCCTTGTAGTTCTCTTCGAATTATCGGTTTGGTTTGGCCAACTGGATTGGTTTTTCTTGCAATGGGGGGAAGTGCTTGGCTTTGGGTTCAATCTTGCGGTGTCCTCACCTAGTGAAAAAGTAGGGGTAGCGAGGCACGTATTTTATTGTTGCCTTCGAGGATAAAATATGGGGTTTACATCATATTGCTTGAGTTTATTCCTCTACATCATGTCATCTTACTTAATGCGTTATTCTGTTCTTTATGAAGTTAATACTCTAGATGTAGGCAGGAGTCGGTCGATGTGGGGAGTAATAGTAGTATATGCAGACAGGAGTCGGTCTACTTGATACAGACGTGATGCCTATATCACATAATCATTGCCTTGGATATCGTCATAACATTGAGCTTTTCTATCAATTGCTCGACAGTAATTTGTTCACCCACCGTATTATTTGCCTTCATGAGAGAAGCCTCTAGTGAAACCTATGGCCCCTGGATCTATTTCCATCATATTAGTTTCCGATCTACTATTTTGCAATCTTTTACTTTCAGATCTATAAATGAAAAACGCAAAAATATTTTATATTTTGTTTAGTTTTATTTATCTATGTCTATTAGATCTCACTTTTGCAAGTGACCGTGAAGGGATTGACTACCCCTTTATCACGTTGGGTGCAAGTTTTTGGTTGTTCTGTAGGTATTGGCGATTTGCGCGTTCTTCTCCTACTGGATTGATACCTTGGTTATTAACTGAGGGAAATAATTATCTCTACTTTGCTGCATCACCCTTTCCTCTTTAAGGGAAAAACCAATGGAAGATCAAGAAGTAGCAGGAAGAATTTCTGGCGCCGTTGCCGGGGAGATCTACGCCAAGTCAAGATCTACATCAAGCCTACCAAGTACCAATAATAAACTCTCATCTCTTGCATTACAGTATTCGCCATTCGCCTCTCGTTTTCCTCTCCCCCACTTCAAAAACGTTTTCAGAAAACACAAAAAGATTTGCCTTTTTATTCACCCTTCTTCCGTTTGTCCTTTTCATTTATTTTCGGTTCATTCGTTTGCTAGACAGAATTGTGTTGCCATCATGTCTGAATCTGGGGAGGTTATCGTTAAAAAGATCATAGTAATAATGAGGAAAACTTGGATAATTTTGCTAATACTGATCCTCATGAAGAATCTACTATCTTGCACACTAAAAAGCTTCGCATAGGTAGCAGCAATATTATTGGAAAAGGGGTTATTCAAGATTTATTTACTTGTGCCGGTGAACTACCCATGTTAGGTGGATCTATTCTCCATAAAACTAATAGTCTCGTGGACGCTATATCTTTGCTTGTAATTGAACTTGAAAGACAATTTGTTCAAATGCATCCGTGCATAAAAGGATTTTTCTAGAGTTCTCTAATATTGAGCATTCTTCTGTTAAACACGCCGCTACCATATTTCGAGCTCATGAGTTTATATTCATTATGAAGGAAGCTAGTGAAATTTTTGCGCATTATAAAATAGATGGTAGTCGTCCTCCCATAGAGAGGATTCTCTTTAATCAACAAGAAATAATGCATTTATGATCTCTTGATGATGTTGCTTATAACGAAAATTTAAGAAAAAGGGTCCCTACCGATGTTTTAGTTGAGAGAATTTCTGAAATTAATGATAATTTTGCTATACGAAACAACGAATTAGGTTTCTCTCTAGAAAATAAGTTCATGAATTTTTGCCAAAAGAACGCTTACAATGATGAGTTGACCATACAATACGAGGGGCAGAAGGAGGAGCCAATTCCTCTAGAACTTGATCTTAGGGATCCTTACCTATTAAATTTAGCCCTTTTGATTACTTTTGCTTACCACAAAGAAAGCTTGCTGCTGAACCAAGGGAGTATGAGATGAGCATACGTGATATGCCTTATTATTGTTATTATGGCAATATCTAGATCTATGTTTTTTGCCTAGCTAAGGGCGTTAAACAATAGCGCTTGTTGGGAGGCAACCCAATTTTATTTTTGTTCTTGCTTTCTTTGGTTCTATTTTTCAATAAATTTTTCATCTAACCTCTAGTTAGATTTGTTTTTGATTTTTAATTTAGTGTTTGTGCCAAGTAAGACCTTTGGGATGATTTGAAAGATAGTAGATTGGTTTTGCTGAAAAACGGAAACTTCTGTATCTAGTATCAGAATTGTTTCTGGTTAGCGGAGCGCGATAAATTCTTGAATTTTATACACGTTTCTGATCTACAAATTGCCCAGGTTGTCCTAATTTTCAGAATTTTTAGAGATGCAGAAGTTTTACATCAATTCACATCTTTACAGACTGTTCTGTTTTTGACAGATTCTGTTTTCTTTGTGTTGTTTGCTTATTTTGATGCATCTATGGCTAGTATCGGGGGGTATGAACCATGGAAAAGTTGGAATACAGTAGATATTACACCAATATAAAATAAGAATGAGTTCACAATAGTACCTACATGCAAGAATTGGATTTTGTTTTACTAACGGATCTAACGAGTTTTCTGTTGAGTTTGGTGTTGTGAAGTTTTCAAGTTTTGATTAAAGATTTGATGGACTATGAAATAAGGAGTGGCAAGAGCCTAAGCTTGGGGATTCCCAAGGCACCCCAAGGTAATATTCAAGGACAACCAAGAGCCTAAGCTTGGGGATGCCCCGGATGGCATCCCCTCTTTCGTCTTTATCTATCAGTAACTTTACTTGAGGCTATATTTTTATTCGCCACATGATATGTATTTTTCTTGGAGCGTTTTGTATGATATGAGTCTTTGCTTTTTATTTTGCCACAATTATCCTTACTGTACACACCTTTTGAGAGGGACACACATGAATCATGATTTATTAGAATACTCTATGTGCTTTACTTATATCTTTTGAGCTAGGCAATTTTGCTCTAGTGCTTCATTTATATCTTTTTAGAGCACAGCGGTGGCTTTATTTTATAGAAATCATTGAACTCTCTTGCTTCACTTATATTATTTTGAGAGTCTCTAAACAACGTGGTAATTTGGATAGGTTATTAATTTGGTCCTAATATGATGGGCATCCAAGGGAGATATAATAAAAACTTTAATATATAGAGCATTGAATACTATGAGAAGTTTGATTCCTTATGATTGTTTTGAGATATGAAGATGGTGATATTAGAGTCATGTTAGTGAGTAATTGTGTATTGGTAGAAATACTTGTGTTAAAGTTTGTGATTCCCGTAGCATGCATGTATGGTGAACCGTTATGTGATGAAGTCGGAGCATGGTTTATTTATTGATTGTCATCCTTTGTGTGGAGGTTGGGATCGCGCGAGGGTTAACTCCTACCAACCCTTCCCCTAGGAGCATGCGTCTAATAATTTGTTTCGATAGCTAATAATTTTTTTCAATAAGTATGTGAGTTCTTTATGACTAATGTTGAGTCCATGGATTATACGCACTCTGACCCTTCCACCATTGCTAGCCACTCTAGTACCGTGCAACTTTCGCCGGTGCACTAAACCCACCATTTATCCTTCGTCAAAACAACCACCATACCTACCTATTATGGAACTTCCATAGCCATTCCGAGATATATTTCCATGCAACTTCCACCGTTCCGTCATTATGAGTTTTTACCTTGAGTTGTAAGTAAATAAAAGTGTGATGATCATCATTATTAGAACATTGTCCCATGTGAGGAAAGAATGATGGAAGCTATGATTCCCTCACAAGTTGGGATGAGTCTCCGGACTTTATGAAAAATAAAAGAGGGCAAAGAAGCCCAAATAAAATAAAAGAGGCCAAAGAAGCCCACCAAAAAAATTACTAAGAGAAAAGAGAGAAGGGACAATGTTACTATCCTTTTCCACACTTGTGCTTCAAAGTAGCACCATGATCTTCATGATAGAGAGTCTCCTATGTTGTCACTTTCATATACTGTGGGAATTTTTCATTATATAAATTGGCTTGTATATTCCAATGATGGGCTTCATCAAATTGCCCTAGGTCTTCGTGAGCAAGTGAGTCGGATGGACACCCACTTAGTTTCTTTGTGAGCTTTCATAAACTTATAGCTCTAGTGCATCCGTTGCATGGAAATCCCTACTCACTCACATTGATATCTATTGATGGGCATCTCCGTAGCCCGTTGATACGCCTAGTTTATGTGAGACTACCTTCTTTTTGTCTTCTCAACAACCACCATATTCTACCCATTGATATGCTATACCCATGGCTCACGCTCATGTATTGCATGAAAGTTAAAAAAGTTTGAGAATACTAAAGTGTGAAACAATTGCTTGACTAATACCGGGGTTGTGCATGATTTAATACTTTGTGTGATGAACATGGATCATAGCCAGACTATATGATTTTGTAGGGATAACTTTCTTTGGCCATGTTATTTTGAGAAGACATGATTGCTTTATTAGTATGCTTGACGTATTATTGTTTTTATGTCAACATTAAACTTTTGTTTTGAATCTTGTGGATCTGAACATTCATGTCACAATAAATAAAATTACATGGATAAATATGTTAGGTAGCATTCCACATCAAAAATTCTGTTTTTATCATTTACCTACTCGAGGACGAGCAGGAATTAAGCTTGGGATGCTTGATACGTCTCCAACGTATCTATAATTTTTGATTGTTCCATGCTATTATATTATCTGTTTGGATGTTTTATATGCATTAATATGTTATTTTATATTATTTTTGGGACTAACCTATTAACCTAGGGCCCAATGCTAGTTTCTATTTTTTCCTTGTTTTTGAGTTTCGCAGAAAAGGAATATCAAACGGAGTTTAAATGGAATGAAACTTTACGATGATTTTTCTTGGACCAGAAGACATCCAAGGGACTTAGAGTGCAAGTCAGAAGAGCCACGAGGCGGCGGCAAGGGTGGAGGGCGAGCCCTAGGGGGGTGGGCGCGCCCCCTGCCTTGTGGGCCCCTCGTGATTCCACAAACCTACTTCTTCGTCCTATAAATTCACAAATATTCCGAAACCCTCAGAAGCATCAACAAAAACACTTTTCCACCTCCACAACCTTCTGTTCCCATGAGATCCCATCTTTGGGTCTTTTCCGGCATCCTGTCGGAAGGGGATTTGATCATGGAGGGCATCTACATCAACTCTATTGCCCTCCCGATGAAGCATGAGTAGTTTTACACAGACCTACGGGTCCATAGCTAGTAGCTAGATGACTTCTTCTCTCTCTTTGATTCTCAATACCATATTCTCCTCGATATTCTTGGAGATATATCCGATGTAATCTTCTTTTGCGATGTGTTTGTCGAGATCCGATGAATTGTGGATTTATGATCAGCTTATCTATGAATATTATTTGAAGCTTCTCCGAATTCTTATATGCATGATATGATATCCTTGTAATTCTCTTCGAATTATTGGTTTGGTTTGGCCAACTAGATTCGTTTTTCTTGCAATGAGAGAAGTGCTTGGCTTTGGGTTCAATCTTGCAGTGTCCTCACCCGGTGACAAAGTAGGGGTAGCAAGGCACGTATTGTATTGTTGCCATCGAGGATAAAAAGATGGGGTTTACATCATATTGCTTTTATTCCTCGATATCATGTCATCTTACTTAATGCGTTACTCTGTTCTTTATGAATTTAATACTCTAGATGCAGGCAAGAGTCTGTCAATGTGTGGAGTAATAGTAGTAGATACAGGGAGGAGTCGGTCTACTTGATACGGACGTGATCCCTATATTACATAATCATTGCCTTGGATATCGTCATAACTTTGCGCTTTTCTATCAGTGCGCGACAGTAATTTGTTCACCCACCATATTATTTCCTTCATGAGAGAAGCCTCTAGTGAAACCTATGGCCCCCGCGTCTATTTTCCATAATATTAGTTTCCTATCTACTATTTTGCAATCTTTTACTTTCAGATCTCACTTTTGCAAGTGACCGTGAAGGGATTGACAACCCATTTATCGCGTTGGGTGCAAGTGTTTGATTGTTTTTGCAGGTATTGGTGATTTGCGCGCTCTTCTCCCACTGGATTGATACCTTGGTTCTTAACTGAGGAAAATACTTATCTCTACTTTGCTGCACCACCCTTTGCTCTTCAAGGGAAAAACCAACGCAAGCTCAAGAAGTAGCAGGCAATTTCCAAACATGGCAAGGAATTTGTCCCCTTAATTGATTTTGTGCAAGAGAGACTACCACTACTCCCTCAATCCCTGTACATAAGGCATCAAAGCTGGTGTTGAACTCATGCAGCGTGCGCTCCATGATATTTTGTATTTACAAGGATTGGCTCATGTTATGATTAATGGAGCGCACGCTCCCTGTGGAAAATAATTGGACTGACATTATTTCCACTCTTTCTTACATATTTGCTGCAGGCCACAAACTACTATGGTATTTTACTTTAATGCCTACTATGTTCCCAGCAGACACACCTCTAAGGTTAGTCTCCTCGTTCTATTACTACTCACATGAGCAACTAATGATTGATTCTCTTTGATCCACGTCATAAAATAGATGGTTACTACTACCTAGCTGCCACTCTTTAATTGCCATATTTTTATGAGATAATATAATTTGATGCATGCAGTATACACTTTCAAATTCCAAAAGCATGAAATAATCTAGTTACGCCATGTTTTGGTCTGATAATTTATTATTCAGTCAATGCAATCTGTCGCTGTTACTTCACGCCCTTTTTTCTGCGTGGAACAAGAGATTCAAAGTCCTTTATATATGGATTCGATATTGTTGCTGCTCTCCTATGCTATATTTATTCTTTAGCACCTACTATGATCCCGTAATTTTTTATGACTAATAATAATAGTTGTGGATGCTTGCGAGAGGGGGTAATCACAAGTGGGTTGCTTGTTCAAGTAAGAACGGCACCCTAGCACGGGCCCAAAGTTGTGAACGCGAATCAACTAAACATAATGAACATGACTAGACGAGACTTCCCATGTGTCCTTAAGAATGATTTGCTCATTACAAGAAGAACTTTTGGCTTGTATTTTGATATAAGAAGAATTGTGCCACCTTGTTGCACTCTTGTTACTATTGTTACTTGTTACTTATTACGAATTATATTTCAACAAAACTCTCTGTTATTACTACTTACGACACTTGAAGAAAATACCTTTCTAAAAACCACTTATCATTTCCTTTTGCTTCTCATTGGGTTCGACGCTCTTACTTATCGAAAGGACTATTATTGATCCCCTATACTAGTAGGCCATCACTAGCATGGTCCTAACAGGCCACGCCATAGCAAAGTATAGTCCCAAAAAAACTCAGAAAACATCAATGTCGTGCTAAAATAATTCAACGCCAACACTAAGGGTATATCGATGTCCTACCAAATTTGCCAACCCTGCCATTATTTGGAAAAAATAGTGGTGGTGCTTGTTGGATATTGCGCACCACAAACAAAAGTTGTGGCCAGCCATTTCTGTACTATTGTATTTTCATACAAAGGTTTACATACATGCTTTCTACTACCTTTTGTGAGTTTATAATGCCTATCTTCTTTATCTTAGGCCAATTCATTTAAGTTTCGACCATTTTATGGAGAAGATATTACTCAAAACTTGTTAGTGGGTGCACTAGTTACTACCTTTGTTATGAAATACAACCATCTAAAATGCATGTATAAACCTTTCTAAATTTAAGTAGGTCAAAGCCTTCGGATATGGATCCAATTGATTAACTTTTGAATAAAGTTTACCCCCGTATAAAAGGTTGTCATAAATGCCATTGTAAATGCCTACTTGGATAAGCATCCAATTAATGTTTGCCTCTTATAACAATGTCTATTTAAGCACCGCTACCTCAATTGTTTTGGATCCACTCACATCACCAATTCACCAAAGTCCCACATAACTATCTCAAGATCAAGAACCCCACTAGACAATCCAATAGCCATGAGGACATCTAGCTTCCTCCTCATCATCATTGTTGCGTTCCTCTATGCTATCGGCTCACCTGCCATAGGCTGTGGGGAACGGATGGGCAACCAATTGTGGAACACAGCAATAGAGAATGGATGGGAACCAATCGGAAACATCAACGACCAACACATCCAGGAGCTCGGCCGTTGGGCGGTGTTGGAGTTCGGCAAGCACGTGAACTGCGTGCTCAAGTTCAACAAGGTGGTAAGTGGCAGGCAGCAACTTGTTTCTGGAATGAACTACGAACTCATCATCGAGGCATCAGACATTGGCGGGAAAGAAGACAAGTACAAGGCAGAGGTGTACGAGCAGACGTGGACTCACAAACGCCAGCTCCTCTCATTCGCCAAGGTGAACTAGGCGAGTGGCAATAACTTTGGTAGTAATAATTGTGATATACCAGATTTGTTAGCTGGGTTTATTTATCGACGAATAATTTATCGTCTTGCATTGCCATGCGTGGAACATATCAAATAGCATACATCTACAACTTGACAATGATAAGAGCAGAAAATGGAAAAACTAAATATAACTTGCAATTGAGAAATCTATAACTGTAATAATGCAATACCAAAAGAGGCATGAAACAAAAATGAGGTTTTAGCACTAGATTGATCATTCCACTATAACCCGTGGGATAGTTTCCGCAAGACCATTCAACTTTTCTAAAGAAAAACACTACTCTCTGACATGGAAATGAAGAAAAAAGAATACATTTATCAATCTATATATAGATGTACTATACGTTAATTCTGCTTGATATATCTCCAATATCCAACAACTCATGGTACTGGTGAAATTTCGAAGGTGATGATGCAGAGTGGAGCTCATGTGACGGCGACAACGAGGAGTAATTAGATGTTACCAATTAGTGTTGAGGCTTGGGGTTAGAGGGTTGCGTGTTAGGCTGGGTGATACTAGGGTAGGGTGCTTTAGAGGGATGGTTTTCTCCCATGGCAGTAGTCATTGGCCTTAAGAAAGAAAGCTTGGTGGCTGGAGGAGAAAAACACATATGTACCATTCGAAATCAAACTATGGATCTGAATCGACTATATTATATATAAAAAATCTTGACGAGCAAATAGTAGGTAGTTTTTTTTTGCGGGGGGTAGGTAGTTAGTTCATCTGCAAAACCATATAATTTAGAAGTAACGGACCACGGTCCTGAAGGAGAGCCACTTATGCATCAATAAGTACATGGGTGTGTAAAGACCCAACTATTCGGTTTCTTCTTAAGAAATGACAGGTGGCTAGCCAGCCAACATGCCAAGCTAGCTCATGTGTAGACATGCTTCTAGGAACTACTTTGTAGTGACATGGTTGTGTACTATTGTAGGGATAGAACTGTGTAGTACTATGTACATAGGGGCAGGACTGAGTAGAAGTTACTATATGTGCATATATGCAGACGGTAGCTTATAATGTGAGGTCGTCATCCAGTTGCAGGCTTGACTGCAACGAGCAACTGACCCAATTTTTTTTTTCATCGACTGACATGTAGTAGCTCTCTTTCGATTAGGCACAACAATATTTTGTTTGGCAATTGCCAAATATGGTAGATAATTTGTCCCCGCAATTGATTTTGTGCAAGAAGTCAATCAATATGACAAAACCCCGTCATTTTATTCCTTAGTGACAACAATAAAATACATGTCTTGGCCCTTATTGTTACTGGGTTAGATCACCGCAAGATTGAACCCCCTACAAGGCACGTCTCCATTGATGATAAATCGATCGAACTTGGCCAACAAAGATAGTCGGAGAGAAATACAAAGATATTTAATTGTGCAATAAGGAAAACCAAATAAATTCAGTCAAAAATCTGATCATATAGTCACAATTCATCATGCATGTCCCGACAAACACACCACCGATCAAGAACGAGAACATGGTATTGAAGATCCAAAAGAGAGAGAGAACCATCTAGCTATGACTATGCACCTGTATAGGTTCTAAAGGAATTACTCACACATGGTCATGGAGACAACAAGGTTGATGAAGTGGCCTCTGGCAATGGCTTCCCCCTCCGGCTGTCCTCTGGAACAGGGCTCCAGATGAAATCTCTTCGGAACAGAGACTTGTGGCGGCGATAAAATTCTTCTGGAGGCATGATGAATGGTTTCTGTATTATTAGGGATATCTGCAGTGAAATCAGGTCAATGCGGTATCTGTGGACCTGACATGAATGAGGGGGAGGCCACCCCCTGGCCGTGCCTGCTTTCCATGTGGGCCCCTCGTGGCTCGTCTCGACTCCTCATGAAGGTTCCAGTGATTTTGTGGCCCAAAAAATCGTGTTAAATCAGCAATGTACGTATTTTAACCTCCATAGATATTGATTTTCTGTAAAACCAAGAGCAAGCAGAAAACAAGAACTGGCACTGGTCACTACATTAATAAGTTGGTGCATAATAATAATAATATAAATTGATATAAAAGGTATATAAAAATGATAATATAATAACATTAAACAATCAAAAGTTATAGATAGGTTTGAGACGTATCAGTTGCATCGTCTCCTACAAAGGCGATAATCCAAGATCTCCGACCAGCCAGTTACTCATTTAACCTGGCTGGTCTTCTAAATGGCAGCATAGATGTTCAGCATTGCCGGGTAGGCAGCCGGATTCCATGGCGTGCAGCCAGCGTCGTGGGACCTCTGGACGATCAATGCACAGTCGCCAAAACAGAGATCGTGAGCCAGCTGACGGTGAACCGCATGCCTATTAAGGCTGGAGAAAACGAAACGTTGCACATCCATGCAAGAAGGGAGACGTCGGAGATGCGTTCGATCATCGCCATCGGCAACATGCAAAGAGTGCTCAGGAGCAGAAGGTGCAAGGCAAAACGAGGGGCAGGCCAAACGCATACGTTCATCCGAGTGCGGCATAAAACCGCAAACTTATAGCAAGGCACAACCGCTTTAAGAAAAAAGACCAAGCTACTCTGGGGGCTGCACCCAGATACAGCTGGGCGCTAGCCAGCCAGCTGGGTCACCGCCGCACCCCTATTCGAATGGCCCTCTCTGACCACCCGTCTCGCGGGTGGCGAGAGGGACGCGACCCGGCAAGATGCAACGGGAACTGACAGGCGGACCCAGCCTTGATAATTGTGCGCCATGGTGACTCCGGCCGGACGACCCTCTCGAACCACATACACCAGCAGGGGCGACCTCGTGCACCCGCCTTGCACGAAGCAAAAACGTTGGTTGGCGCGCGCAAAACAGCCCCTCATAGGTAGGCCCGGCCTAACCCTCGCGCCAACGAGTGAAGTCTAAAATAAACCCTGATTTTGTAGAGGCTGATTCAAATGAACCCTCACCTTCGAATCCCTGAAGTTGATACCCTGACCTATGTGATCTCGATCTTTTCTAACCCTAGACACGTTTGGCGCACTGGGAAAAGGGATGATCCAAGTCGGGTTCATCCGCTACTTTCACTGGCAGTTTGGGTCCACAAGTCATATTCATCTCTCTTCTTCTTCCTCTATCCTCTCCTCTCACGATCCCCTTCCCCTCACGACTACCGACCCCTCTTTCCTCTCCTACGAGGCTGGCCGAGCCGAGCACTGGTTGGCGTCGACGGCCGCCGAGCCGACTCCGTCCGGCCGATGACTGGAGGCAGCGGCTGTTGGAGACCTTCAAACGGTGGGGCTGGACAGAGTGGTGGTGGCGGGCGGCGGAGTCTCGGCGGAGCGCGACGTGGACAACAGGGCTCGCGCGCGATGCGGTTGAGGCTGGGGGATCGTGGCGGCCGGCACATGGCTCGACCCCGGCAAGCACTTGGTTGAGGCTGGGGGATCGCGGCGGCCGGCACACGGCTCGACCCCGGCAAGCACTTGGTTGAGGCTGGGGGATCGCGGTGGCCGGCACACGGCTCGACCCCGGCAAGCACTTGGTTGAGGCTGGGGGATCGCGGCGGCCGGCACACGGCTCGACCCCGGCAAGCACTTGGTTGAGGCTGGGGGATCGCGGCGGCCGGCACACGGCTCGACCCCGGCAAGCACTTGGTTGAGGCTGGGGGATCGCGGCGGCCGGCACACGGCTCGACCCCGGCAAGCACTTGGTTGAGGCTGGGGGATCGCGGCGGCTGGCACACGGCTCGACCCCGGCAAGCACTTGGTTGAGGCTGGGGGATCGCGGCGGCCGGCACACGGCTCGACCCCGGCAAGCACGGCGAAGTGCGGGCAGCCGGCCGCTGACGTGCGCAACCAGTGGGTCAAAGCCGCCGAGGCACGCGGTGGGCGGTGGTGGTCGGGCCGGCCTATCACGCAGCACCCGCGGCTCATGGCGTAGTCCAGGCTTGGCGCGGCGGCGACGACCGCGACACAGCTCGGCCATGCAAGCCTGCCATCCAGCAAGGGGTCGTGGTTGTGGCGTCCCATCGATGACCGGTTAGAGCAGCGGTGCGTAGGCAAGCCTCGCGGACTGCCTGGCTGCGGCCGACGGCGCGCAGCTGTGAGAAACAGTGCATCTGTGCATGAAGCAAGTGAGGTTGGGCACGAAACCGAGGCAAACGGCGGCGTGATTAGCGAGCAATGCGGCGGCCAATGGCAGGATGGACGCATGGATGCGTACGTGCATGTGTGTGCACAAACAGACGTGAGTGCAGCCTGTAGGACGTCGTCTTGGCATGGCATGGCTTGATGGCGTCGACTGATGGCGCCGCCTCCTCGCAGCGCCGTTCTTCTTCTTCCTCTCATCTCACATGAACACACATCATGGAGAAACTTTACACACACACACACACACACACCAAGGAAGAGCACAAGAGCTTTGCGTAGAGGCCCTGCCCCTTGGTGTTAGACACGATGGCTACATCTTTTTCTCAGCCCGCTCGGCTGCTAACTCCTACTAATCCAACTAACTTGCATGCATCCATGCACGCACGATCCGGCCAACACACCGGCCACTACTCCATCGTGATGGTTATCCACTAATGACGGAATCCACTCACAACTTCATGCACAAAGCTAGCCAACAACCTGGACACATCAAGCCAGCCAACCAATTGAATATAGCCCGGCTAACTGACCGTGATCCACGCTCCTGTATGCATGCGGCTAACAATCTATGCATGTCAAGATTACTACTAACATCGACGACCGCCGCCTCCAGGTTATCTGGAATGGCGTCGATGGCCGAGCCTACCGCATCCAGCACACTCTTAGGTTGGGCTTGCCCAGGTGTAGCACACTGTTGAGGAGCTCGTCGGCGCTGCTGCCGGTCACCACTGCACCGCACCTGGTCGGTTGGGGCGCTGCCGGTCACCGCTGCACAGCAGCTGGTCCGATAGGGTATGCATATGATAATAGGTGGGCCCATGTAGTAAGTCAATGCAGAAATCAATCCTAGCTGGGATCGCACCTTTCCAATTACACAAAACAAGATTTTACTCATGCAGGGTCGGGATTGACCGGGATTTGTAAATGTAGGGTATCAACTTCAGGAATTTGAAAGTGAGGGTTCATTTGTGTCAACCTCTACAACGTCCGGGTTTATTTCGGACTTCACTCCGCGCCAACTATTGTAAGGACCTAGACCCACGCGTGACTTGGCGCCCCGGGCGGTACGCATGCTCTGCCTGTCGCGACCGAACTAGCCCGACATGGGGCGAGGAGGGAGACAGGCGGGTCCAGCCTTCCCATCGCCCACTGGATAGTGCACGGGGACTCGCTCGCGGGCGCGCCCGAAGGCCCCCCATGACGATTGCCCGGGGCACACCTGCAGTCCACCAGTCAATTGTCAAGAACCGACTAGGCGGGTCACTCGGGCGCGCGCCGTCTTGGCAGTTCAGACGGTGCGGACATCCCCCGAGAGTTCCCATGGCACGCCAGCTGGGAACGGACGACGCGGAGGCACTCTTCACCCTCAACACCCCCTGGAGGCGGGTACAACTCTTTCCTCTACCCCCATGAATCAACAAGATGCACCAGCTCATTTTGGAGGCAGGGGTGCTAGCCAAAGTCAGAATATTGAGCCAGCTCCCAACCTGGACAGACTAAACTCAAAGCAGAATGAGCACTATTTTTTCATTGCCTTGCTGCTTCCAGGATATGGCGGAAGATCGGCATACAGCCGACATTAGCACCCTACGCTATCTCGACAAGTTCGTTGTACTCATTGTTGTGTGGAAAATCTGGGACCAGAAACTCAAAAATCTTCAGACAGACAGACCTCTCCCCAAATGATGTACTCCCTCCGTCCCATAATGTAGGACGTTTCTTGACACTAGACTAGTGTCAAAAAGCATCTTACATTATGGGAAGGAGGGAGTAACTTGCCAACATAATTAGCAGACGTTCTGCCTTGCACATTAATGTTTTGTCTTCCTCTATATTTTTTCATTGCCAAATTTAAGTTACTTTTTGACATGCGCTGAAATGCTTTGTCCCCTTGTAGATTTTTCCCATTAGCAAATTTAAGTTACTTTTTGCCATGCACATCAATATTTTTTCTACATTCAAGTATTATTTTTGTTTATCACTTTCTTGTCAACTCAAACTTGGTGAGTTTTTTCCACCACTAACGCGTTTGTCATAGGATTTTTGCCTCATGGGAAATTCTTTGTACAATGCTCCTAACAAATATCTTACAATTTTGCCCCATCCACATTTTGCCATGTCAAACTAGTTGCCATGGTTACTGTGGATTTTCCCTATGTTTTTCGAAAACAATATATAACCAAAACTCTTTTTTTTACATGTTCACATGACTAAGCTAGCATACCACTTCCATTTGTTAGACCATTGCATTATCATTAATTAGACCACGGTAGTTTTAGTGTAGGTAGCTTGGCATTTGTATTATTTACTCTATGGCAAAAAAATATTTAATCGACGGTATTTCTTTTTTTAGACCCTTGCATCTTTTAAGAGCATGCAGTTTAATTATTTATGGCATGGTGTTTTTATCGTTAAGAGCATAGAATTGTTTTTATGAGCTTGGCATTTTTTTAACTATGACGATGGTGAATTTATTTTAAATGGCATGGAAATTTTAATTCTCGAATCATGGTATTTCCTTTCTGTGTGGTTTTTATATTTTTTACAAAGAAAATACACAGTACGGCTATTTTATCTTATTTAAACATCACAATTTTATTTTATTTTACAATCGCAATTTTATTGTTTAAGAGTATGTCACATTAACTATTAATAGCATGTCTTTTCCCTTAAAAAGAGCATGGAATTTTTAATATTAATAGCATGGCATTTTTACTGTTAAGAGCATGACATTTTTATTATTAACAGCATGACATTTTCACTATTAAGAGCATGGCATTCTTAATGTTAATAGCATGACATTTTTACTATTAGGAGCATGATATTTATCCCTTCAAAGAAAAGCATGGCATTTTTCACAACATGACATTTTTACTCATCGGACATGGTGTTTTTAATACTAATAGCATAGAATTATATGTAATGAACGCAGGGCATTTTTTGCATGATTTGTTTTTATATGCCTCCAAGGAAAATTCTAGATTTGTATTTTTCAGTATACGGTGATTACAACGAGGTGAAATTATTCCAACAAGTTGCCATGTGATCATTTTTATCATTTTTTGTGGGAAAATTAAAAGACCTTTTTTATATTTTTATTATTATATGCTTTCATTTTTTTATAACTTAACACACTATTTCGTGAAGCCGTGAGGGGTGTCCTCCCCACCCGAACAGTTCGTTCGCGCTTGTGAGGCCTCCCTGGAACAGTCTCCAGATATTGGCATCCAAAAAAACGCTGCACCTTCAATACTGGAAATGGACCAGTGTTTATTTTATTTTTATTTTTTTGCGAAGAACCATAGGGTATTTTATTCCAGAGTAATAGAGTTACAATCTTCAGCAACTAGTTTGCTAATGCATGGGGGTGGATGACCCAACCAACAGGCTGTGCTATCCCCACATCTACCAAAATTAGCTAAACAATGTGCAACCCTATTCTGTTCACGAAGAATTTTGACAGGAATAACTACCCTATCATTCAAGAACCTTTTGACTCCGACACCAAGTGCCCATATGCCGACCTGTCCAATGAACCATCCCCAAGCATCTTGAGAGCCACCGCACAATCAGACTGAATTACAATAGTGGCTTGAGAATGCTCTATCGCCAGCTTCAACCCTTCCATCATAGCTTGCAATTCTGCCTCGAGAGCTTCATTGCAGTGGAATAATTTGCGGTAGGATGCGAAGATAACAGTCCCGGTCATGTCTCGAAGAATCATTCCCGAGCCCGCTAACCCGTCCGTAGGGTCAAAAGAGCCATCTACTGACAACGCCACCTGGTGCACCTGTGGAGGAGGCCAAGGTTTGCGAGGTGCATATATCCCAGATGGGGGCCTATGTGTAGGTTCATGAACCAACGGTGCTTTCCCTTTCATAATTTCCTCAACACTGAGCGAGATTTGTCGGAAGGTGTTATAGTAACTTGCCAAGAACGAGCAGGAAACCTCGAGTGGAGGGATAGATTTACCATGAGTGAATTCGTTCCGCAGATGCCATATACGCCATAGCACCATAATGATTCTGCTCCTGATTTGCTCGTTTGATTCCGCTAGGAGGTGGAGCAGCCACTCTGAGCCCGTACATGGGATATCTGTTCTGGGGGGAAGTGGCCAGACCAGCCGCATAGCATCCCAGAGCATAGCAGCATTAGGGCATACAAGTAACACATGAAATGAGGACTCCTCCTCCCTTTGACAGAGATTGCAGCAAGCGGATGTACCCATGTGTCGACGAAACTTCTCCACATTTGTTGGAAGTGATCCCGAAATGACTTGCCATGCAAAGTGTCTCATTTTGGGGGGGGGGGGGGGCATCCGCAGACCAGACAAGCTTCCACAACGGTCGATCACCTGTAGGGGTAGAGCTCGACGCACCCGGACTGAGATGATCTCTTATTGAAGTCATTGCAAACTGGTAGGCACTCTTGACAGTAAACTGCCCCGATCTGTCCCAAGGCCACGATACAAAGTCCTCCTGTTGGCGCGGGGAAGTGTGGATCTTCTGTATTGCATCTACATCAGCCTGGTAGAAGAAGTGTTGTAGCAAGTTTAACTTCCAGTTACCGCGATCATCAAGAAAATCCTGGACTCTATTGAGGCGGCAATTGCCTCTTGGCAAGATAGGAGTAAATGGGGGGCCCCTAGGGATCCACGGGTCCCTCCATGTTCTGATGCTAGCCCCATTGCCTACTCGCCAGAGTATTCCTTTTTTCACCAATTCTAGTCCATGCTCAATGCCCTTCCACACCGCCGAGGAGTTTGACGGAAAAACTGTATCTACCAAGTTCCCGTTAATACTTGGCTCGGAGTAGTCTGGCACATAACGATTCTGGATTGGTGAGAAGCCTCCAGGCTTGTTTATCCAAAAGAGCTTGATTGTAAGCTCGCATATCCCTAAAACCAATGCCTCCTTGAGATTTAGGGAGAGTCAAACACTCCCAAGCAACCCATGCCATCTTTTTCTTTCCGTTTTCCACCCCCACCAGTATTGTCTCATCATCTTTGTCAAATCGTCACATACCGACATGAGAAGCTTGAATATACTCATAACATAATCTGGGATGGCTTGGGCCACCGCTTTTATAAGCACCTCCTTACTTGCAAAAGACGAGTATCGTTCACTCCAATTCACCAAGCACTTACTCAATCTAGACTGCAGAGATTCAAAACGTCCCTTATGCATGCGCCCCTCTGGAACCGGGAGGCCCAAATACTTTGGTTCAAACTCCTGTTGAGTAACATTCAAAATTTGTTTCACTTCCTCCACAACTTGATTTGGACAATTGTCAGCAAACAGGATGGAGCACTTCGAGGGGTTGATAATTTGACCCGTAGCTGAAGCATAAGTACTCAACACATCCTTGACAATCATCGCCGAATCCTTAGTAGCACGGAAGAACAGAAGGGAATCGTCTGCAAACAATAAGTGTGATATAGCAGGGGCTCTCCAACAGATTTTGATAGCCTCAAGTCCTCTATGTTGGACTGCCTCATGTAATAAGGAAGACAAGGAGTCAGCCACAAAGAGGAACGGGAAAGGTGATATGGGGTCACCTTGACGTAAACCACACGAAGGAGAAAACTGCTCCAGTAGCCGGCCATTAAACTTGACAGAGTACTTGACCGATCTGACACACTCCATAACTAGATCAACCCAACGTGGGGAGAAGCCCCACTTCAAAAGAGCGCGCTCCAAGTAGTCCCAATCAACACGGTCATAAGCCTTCGAAAGGTCCATCTTATATGCACAAAAATCATTATTTCCGGAAGAAGTTTGGATATGGTGGATACACTCAAAAGCAATCATCGAATTATCTGAGATTAAGCGTCCCGGGATGAACGCGCTTTGATTTTCTGAAATGAGATCCAAAAGGCACGGTCTGAGCCTATTCACCATACATTTAGAGACTATCTTGTATATCACATTGCACAGAGAAATAGGACGGAAATCCTTCAACGTCACCGGGTGTTGGACTTTGGGAATCAGTACAATACAAGTATCATTGACCCCTTCTGGCATATGACCTGTGACAAAAAACAGTCGAACAGCAACTATGATTTCCTCTTTCAAACAACCCCAGTTCCTATGATAAAACCGGGACGGGAACCCATCCGGACCCGGCGCCTTTAAGGGTCCGATTTGGAACAAAGCATCAAATATTTCATCATCAGAGAAAGGCGCGAGGAGACGGTCATTCTTTTCATTCGTAACCCTCGGCTCAAGAACATCTAGAACTGCATCCGGAGTTAGAGTGGGATCTTTCGTATATACCTCCTTGAAGTATGAGGCGGCCATACGCTCCATCTCCGAGGGAGAATTACACCACGAGCCGTCAAGTTTCATTAGCCTTCGTATGTTATTCCTCCTAGCACGCCAAACTGCCTGCCGGTGAAAATAGTTTGTATTGTGGCTCCTTCAACCAAACAATGCGACTCCTTTGCAGCCACACCATCTCCTCACGGTAGAGTAGCTTATCCAACTTTTCCATCTTTTGTTTGATCAAGAGACGGTCCGAGTTGTTTAGCTGTAAGTTTTCCAGTTCCTTCTGAAGATCCTCAATTTGTTTCACTACTTGGCCAAAATTTCCTTTACTCCACTTGCGACGATCAGCCATAACAGACTTCAGGGATGTAGCTACGTTCCCCAAGTCGCCCACAGGCCGAGACCGATCCCACACCTTTGAAATTATCTCTGGCAGTTTTTTGTCATGTTCCCACATGATCTCATATTTAGGCGACCCCTTCCGACGGCGATCTTCAGTATCGTCGAGGCAAAGTATAATGGGACAATGGTCCGACCGAGGGGAAACCAGGTGCTGCACCCTCGAAAACGGAAACAACTCCCTCCAATCATCAGACGCACATGCTCGATCTAACCGAACTCGAACGTTGCCCTATCCAAGCTGGCCGTTATCATATGTATATGGAGCACCTGAGAACCCCAAGTCAATCAATTCGCACACAAAGAGAGTATCTCTAAACGCCTCCATCCGGCTCTCTCCTCTACTGGTTCTCGAGAAGTGTTCATGTTGCCAAAGAGCTTCATTAAAATCACCACAAACAACCCAAGGTAGGTCTGAGACCCCTTTTAATCTGACTAGGTGATCCCACATGCGCTGCCGATGTTCCACACGTGGTTCCCCATAGACAAAGGTGGACCTCCAAGTTTTCCCGGATCCTTGATCCAGAACACTCACATCAATGTATCTTCTACAGGAATCCAGCACTGTCACCCGGAGGGATTCATCCCAAAACAGCGCTAGTCCACCGCCTCGGCCCTCACAATCCACCCCGCAGAATCCTTTGAGACCTAATTTCCACTTCATTCTTTCAACTTTAACACTTGTCTGTCTCGTTTCAGCGAGAAAGACCAAGCTTGGGGAATGGGCTTTTACAAGAGCCCCAACTTCATGAACTGTCCGGCGGTTCCCCGCCCCCCCGGCTGTTCCAAAAGAGGTGACTCATTGGGACTGGCGGCGCTCCTCCTGGGAGCCCGCCAAAATTTTCTCTGAGTTTGAGGTCTCACCATCTCGTTTTGCACGTTTGCTTCCGGAACTATTAGTAGGCGATTCCGGTTCTCCATCACCTTTCCCGTCTGTAAGCAACAATACTTCCCTGTGCGCAGCAGAGGGTGTAGTTGTCCCAAGTGTTTCTATGCCACCATCCATGTTGAGACGCTTACGAGAAGATTTATCCAATTCTATATCACGAGACAGGGAAGTTTTTATAGGGCTAGATGTCGTATCCTTCAGCTCTCTATCCATCCTGACTTCTCCCTTGCCCGCAACAGACTTAGAAACCGGTGGTTCAGTGTAAGTCTTCTTCTCTCCCCTCCTTGCTTCCCAGTCCGAGCGAGCTTGTGCCGGAGGGTCAGCGTAGAGGTAATCACCAAACTTGAGATCCTTCTCAGCAAACACACCATTACCACACTCCTTATGCCCATGGCCAATGATACCACATGCACTACAGAATCTTGCCAGCTTTTCATATCTTACTGCATAAACCTTACGTGCTTCACCCTTGACAATGCTCACAAATTTGGTGAGAGGCTTCCTGATGTCATGTTTCACTCTGACCTGGACGTAATCCCCTCCGGAGTTACCATTAAGCCTAGTTTCAAGGACCTCTCCCGCAGAACGGAGCAACTTGACAATCAGATCATGTCTGCAATACCCGTCCGGTAGCTTGTGGATCTGGAGCCAGATAGGCATGTACTCTATTGGCACCTCTTCAGCGTTCGTGAACCCATCATATGGCACTAACAGAACCGCCATGTTGCGGAACAGCAACGGTCCCTGTCCCATGATGCGATCCCAATCACCAAGACAATAAACTTGAACCACAAACAGATTAGGTCCAATTGGCCGGAAACAACCACCTGGGAACAATTCCACGCCGCCCATTAGCTGAAATTTTTCATGGTCTGAACCCTAGCTAGGGCTACCCATCGAATCTCCTCCAACAGCTCTGGAGCTTCCTCTTCAACTACAACATCATAAACTCCTCTTCAAGGAGGTCCAACTTATCGAAGAAGTCACCGAGATCGTCATCTTTCCCTTGGGACCCGAGGTTCGTTGAAGAAAACGCATCTGATGCCGCCGCCATGGTAGCGACTCGGAGGTTCCAACGTGCGCACCACGGAAACGGAGCGGGGAAGGGAAGGCTCGGGTAGGGAACCCTACGCGAGTTAGATGGAGGCAATCTCACGGCAGGACGGCGCGGGCGCCGGCTATGGTGGACTTACAGCGGGGAATCGCCGTAAGGAGGTGAAACCCTAGCCACCGCTAGGGGAAAAAAGATTCTTATGCCTGGACCAGTGTTTATTGCATCATAAATACATTACAATCATCCCTAGATGACTGTGCTGCCACGAGTGTTGTTTCCGAATTGCCAAAATAATTTGCCGTTTTTTTTTGGCCACTACTGCAAATTTTGGGATTTCGACTCTACAAAATTCAGGTGTTTTCATTTTTATAATGGAATCAATCAGCTCGATGGTGTACGTCCGAGTCGTATGAAGTGTACAGAATATCATTGAGAGAGGCCGAAATTTTACCTCCTTCACTATGTCCCATGCAACCCTCATATTTCAGGAAAATATTTACACTACCAGTGAATCCTGCAACTAGCCTCGTAGTTCAATTTGGGAGTTCAATATCAATCGCCTCCATGGAAAAAAATAGAGAGAAAAAACAACCACCAAAAAAAATTAGCATCAGCCTCCATTGCATAATCTGATGACTATAGCATCGACTGAGTTATAGCTATTGCTCAATCGACTGAGAAATACTCATGGCAAACACTTTTCAGTCCCACTAACGGCGCTCTAGGAAAGGTAGACGTAAACCCATAGCCCGCGCGCCGCGGTCTCCGGCCGTTTTGAACGGCGGAGGATACGGCCATGGCGCAGCTGCATAGCTTCACTGTGTGCTTCCCATAAATGAGGTCAAAAACAACAAACATAAGAGCAGCGCAATAATCCTACATCCACGGGCCTTTTACGGGTGATTACGACCCTTTCCCTTAATCCTCTCCAACCCCCCCCCCCCCCCCCCCCCCCCCCCGAGATTTTCAGGTGGGTGGGGCCCTTCCCTTAATCCTAAACCAATCACAACGTTTCAAGTCAAAACAACTCCGTAAAATGCCCGTATTAGCCCGTGAATGTAGCATTACTTCATCTCTAGCAGACCCCATATAATGCCCTGATCCGCAAATAACCGCCAAAATAGAGGTTCGCGCGGAAAATAATGCCGAGCGGACCTCGCAAACGCGTTGGACCTGCAAAAAAATTATGGGGCGCGGCATAATTCCCACCCCAACCCGCGAAAACGGGGTTCCCCCCTCGCCCCGTCGGTGCCATGTATATAGCGGTACGGGTTGGCGGGGGTAAAATTTCAGCCCGCGCTTTTCCCCACCCACCGCCGCCCCTCTCCCCCTCGCCCCGCCACATGCCCGAGATTGTCCTCCGCCACTTCCTCCTACCTTGGCGGGCCGGAAAGTTGCAGCTCGGCGGCTGTTTGTCGCGGTGGACGGATTTGGCGTTTCCGGCCACCGGTGGCTGCGCCAAGCCATGGATTGGTCGGGGAGCTCCCCGACCAGCCCCGGCAAAGCCCCAGCGCCATGCGGGTACTGGTTCCTCCTTAGCCGCCGTTGTCGGTATGCCGACAAGGACTCGGCCGGCCGTTGCCCGGGGTCAACGCTCGCGCAGCAACTCGCCGGGTAGTGGATGCCGCTCATACAGTGCGATGACTGCACGCAGACAGTGCTGCGGCTGACATTTAGCACGCCGAAACACCTCGGATGGGTATTCTTCAAATGCGAAAACGACGGGGTATGCTCTTTTTTCATTCAGCTTTGCCAACCTATTCGGTTCAAATCGATAGCTTATTGAGATGGTCATGTGTGTCGGAAGGTGGATGCTGATTTTGGTTTTGGGAAGAAGATTACATCGATTTATTGATAGAAAGAAACTTAATATATGTTCATCCACTCGTTGGTAGAATCGAGGCTAATGGTGCGGCTGCATGTGCAAATAGAGAAGAAACTAGAGGGAAAGCAACGTCTACTTTTTTAGAATCAAAAAAGAAGAATGAAGAATGCAAGATCAAGAATCCGCAACTCAACAATGAAGGCATGGAGAAGATATTGGTCCAACTAGTGGAGCAGTTATGGAAGTTGGATATCTTCTAAAATGCCTAATTGTGGTTCTTGTTTTCTTTGGTCTTGCTATTCTAGCAACGATTTGGTGAATTACTATGTATCCAATGTCGTTGAAGAAAATAAAGAAGTAAAGAAATGTATTTTCATCTCTAAATTGAAATGTAAATTACTAATTTGCGGGCCGGCGCGGGCGGGGGCCGAGCAGGCCATGCAAAGCGGACCCGTAAAAAAGGATACCTGCGCTGGCCCGCAAATCCGGTTTTCCGCGAACTGTAAACGCATTTTGCGGGTCGGTATTATACGGGGTCTGCTAGAGTTGCTCTAAGGGCATCTTGAACTGAAAATCGACACATTATTTGTCCACGGACTGGTGCAGAGTCATCACAGACAGGGTATGGAGGCTGGCCAACCAACCCTGTCCCCTAAACGTTCAGCCCTGTTTTTGAAGTCGGTAATGCTTAAAATAATAGCATATCAAATCTTCGATGAGGGAAAATATCGAAATGCGATAGTATTTCAAATTTAAATATGACAATCCAACTAGTTTTGAAATAAAATAGTTCAAATGTGAATTCAACTCACACATATGTTCTACTTGTCCTCTTTAATCGTCCACAGATGCTCAATCAGATCGTTCTTGAGCTGCTCATAAATTGCTCAACCTCGAGTTTATTGACATATTTGGACAAACTCATCAAACGAGACCGGATTCTGATATGGAAGTAGGATAAGATCATCCATGTGGTCAAATTTCAGACCTCTGGCATCACCTTCACCGTCATCCATGATCATGTTATACATGATCACACAACATGTCATCACCTTCCACAAGGTATCTGGATCCCATTTGTTTAGCGGGTCCATGAACAACTGCAAAACAGGCTTGGAGCACTCCAAATGTTCTCTTCACATCCTTTCTAGCTCCTTCTTATCATTGGGAAAAGTGAGCTTTTTTATGACTAGCTAGCTTAGTGATGGTCTTCACGAAGACCACACACAGAGGATAGGTACCGTGAATAGATAGTAGTCCATATTGTAGTCATGCCCATTGACAGTATAGTTGCATGGAGGAGGTCGTCCTTTAGTCAACCTAGGAAACAATGAAGACTGTTGCAGCACACTGATCGTCATTGTGAAACTCGAGTATGCCAAAGAAAGTGTACCAAAATCCAGAGGTCTTGTGATGCAACTGCTTCAAGAATGTTGGTGGGCTTCTTAACATGGTCCATATATTGCCCATGTAGAGCTTTTGGGTAGTTCTTTCATCTCCAGTTCATGCAATCAAGAGATCTGAACATACCGAGACATCCTCTCTTTCGAGAGTGCCATGAGCCTTTCAGTGTCTTTGCGACAGTTGATTCTCTCAAGTACTAAGGTCCAAACACCTTGACCAATGCAGTAGCAAATTTAATCACGGCATCCCCACATGTGCTCTTAGACATCGAAGGTACTCGTCCCACGAATCGCGACCGTGCAATATGCAAGCATCTATAATGCAACCATGCCAATTCTTCGTATGACATCCATCTTCAAGATGAAGTAGTCATCGTAGGCCCGGACGCCATTGTAGAAGCGACCAAACACATTTTTTTGCATCCGACAGCGCCGATGAAACTTGTCCGAGAATAGGGTATCAGGGGCAAAATTGTCATCCATCAGCGGCAAATGCCCGTGTGCCCTTTTCCGATTCAGCACCTCAAGGACTCTTGATCATTCCCTTGAAATAGAGAACATGCTCTTCCACATGCTCCGCGTCAGTAAGGACCGTCTGCATGATCGCCGTTTCATCCACATAATCCTCGTCATCGGACGAGCCATGAGATGACTCAACGTAGTGCTCGTAGATATACACCATGTTAGAATCCATTGCTTCAAAGAAGGGAGTAAAATTTTCCAAAATTTAGCATGGGCATTTCACCAAACACTTGCCGGGCGTGGTGATCCCATGGACGACATAGGGACGGATGGTACCTGCATGGCGGACAAACGAGGGCTGTGGAGTGACGGCATTGGCAAAGCAGCATGGCGGCCAGGTGGAGCAACGGAGGTCATAGAGGTCCGGCAAGGGTTTGGCGGGCGGCCAGGGTGGTATAGCGGTAGCGTCGGCCAGGGAGGAAGCAGTTGTAGAGAAAGCGGGAAGAGACGGAGACGCGAGGTCTGCATGTGATTTTGGATGGTTCAGAGTCCTACGTGCTGGAGGGTTGTTTCTGGTTAGCGGAAAAATGAGCGCGCGGACTGGTCCACGGACCGGTAGGAGACAACTATGGATGGAAAGACTGCGTCCGGATGCCTCTGTTCGGTCTGTTTTGGAGATGCGCTAAGACGGCAAATAAAGGTTGACATATTACAAGATGCGACCAAGAAACACCTAATTCGGAATCGCCATGTTCCATGGCAAGCTCATTATAAAGTTAGAAAAGAGAGTATAAAGCATGTATTTCAAACTTTCATTAAAACATTATTATTTGGACTATTAACATGTAAATACTACTACTGCTGCTACTGCCGAAGATTCTTCTTCCTGTTGTTTCATTATATGGCCAATCTGATTCATGTGGATTATATTGGAGGGTTCCCATGCAATACATGCCTTCATCCACACTTCTGCCGTGAACTTATGATCTGGCTCACTCTGGTTCCGATCGCTCGACATCAAGCTAACCGCACTCCACATCCTTCAAAAGGAAAGAAAAACTCTAGCAAACTGCTCTCTCAGTGGTATGTCTCTCGCCTTTACCGACCTGCTATGTCCCCTCCTTCATGCTCGCCTTTATCATTTGCAACATCAAGCCGTGTGGGGACTAGGCCCTGTACAATGGCAGGTGCTTGCATGGGTGCTTGACAAAAAAAAACCTGATTTTTTTTCCTGGGATTGGTTTGAACAGGTGCTTATATTAGGAAAGGAGACAGAAGCAAAGGTTTGCTTCCAGTGCCAGCGGTGTTTGGGCAAAATAACTGCCTCCCTTGAGTCACGCTGAAGGCAGATAGAAGCAACGGAAGCACCTCTGCCTAGCACCGCGTTGCGAGACCACATTTATTTGCGACGATACGCTGATCCTTTTTCTTAAGCACCCGTGTGTAAGCACCTACCATTGTACAAGGCCCAAGGGATATACTAGAGGTTGAGCGCAGTTGGAGGGGCCTTAGTCCTTCCGAGCCAAGAAAAATAGATGGGGCCTGTCCAAGCTATGAATAGTAGATGGGAAAATATTAAAATATTTTATGTTGCCATGGTTCTTAATGGTTAGGTATGTGTCGCACCTGTATGGTTTCAAGTGCCTAATTTCATGTGTAATGGTTTGCCAGGGAATTGCAAAATGCAATCAAGTGTCTGGCTGTAGAATCGTGGAATAAGGGAACAAAATCATGCATGTGTTCTCTTTAATTAATAGATAATAAAAATAGATATGCTTTCATGGGAGGATTGGTCTTAAGCATAAAAAGGCATCCATGTGCCACCTATCATTTATAATGCACATTAACGAGTTCTATGTTCGTGTACCACTTTCTTTACTTTTTGCGTTAGATCTGATAGTATATGTTAGTGAATTACATTTTTATCGAAATAGATTACAAGTGAAGAGGATTTCAATTATTTTTTGTATGTTATTGGCTATCTTTTGTATACGTGTGACATTTGATATGCAATCAGTAACAACCAATCCATAATGAATAGGAAGACATAGTAATGCTAAGAATAACCCAGTATCAACAAAAAAATGTTCTTAATTTTTTTAAGGCCCGTGGCAACGCACGGGCACTCTACTAGTGTTCAGTAGTGCTCCACCATCACGAAGTCCCTGACTCCATAGCCAGCAGCCAGCACCTGGCTTCTCCACAGAAATCCTGGAGCGAGCGAACAGTGCAGTTTGATAGCTTCTTCTCCCGAGTGATCCTGCCAGGATGAAAAGCGCATGCGAAACGATTTGGTCCATCCGTGCAGGCCTAACTTGTCTGTGACTTGGGACAACCATGGGGCAGATCCCAAAGTTTAAAATCGCAGACAAAAAGTGCGCTATGGCAGCGCAATCGCGGCTGGGGAGCCTCCCTGCGACGAGAAGCCCAATTTCCCGCGATCTGATGCTATCACCGCGATTGCGGCGCGAAACAGCGCTAAATTGGTTAGTTGTCGCTACATTTTCCCCCGATCAACTGAGATTCCATTTTAACGGGCCGAAATAGAGGCCCAGCCAGATCTGAGCGCATATTAATCCGGAAAACCTAGCGTCATTCAGTCATTCTGTCAGATCTCGTCCCTTTGTCTTCCTCTCCTCCGAAAAGTTCTGGCGGCTGGGCGGCTCTTCATAGCTCTTCTCGGCGGCCCGGAGGTAGCGACGAGCAAGGTGGCGACGAACGCTCCAGGCAACAGGCTGCAACCAAGGCTCCTCGAGATGGCTCGAAGCCTACATATATGATCCCACATCCATTGTCTGTTTTCAACTCTCGGTTCGCCATAAACAAAGGTTCCCCTCCATGATATTCCTGAGTCCCCATCTACAATTCTAACATCAATGGTCAGGTTGCAAGATTCTAGTACTGTTACTGTCAAAGACTCATCCCAAAAAAGTGCCAATCGACTACTATTGCCACCACTCATACCATGGAAACCCTTCGGACCAAGTCCTAATCTCATTTTTTTTCAACTTTCACAGACTCTTGTCTAGTCTCACAAAGGAAGACTGGCTTGGGGTTATTGGCTTTTGAGAGGGCCAACACCTCACGAACTGTCCGGCGGTCCCCTCCCCCTCCTAGGCAGTTCCACGATAAGATATTAATTGAGACGGGCGGTCCTCCTTGAAGAAGGACACCAATTTTTGTGGGTTCTCACTATCCTTGGAAACTCTTGCACTCTTGCTACTAGAGCTACTTGTAGGAGAGTTATTCTCCTTTGAATCCTCGCCAAAACCATCAGTGATAGCCAGCAAGGGTTGTGGGGTACCAGAGGCTGCCTTGAGCGCCCCTTCTGCCTCGTCCATGTTCAGTCTCTTTCTGGGGACCTTATCCTGCACTATGTTGCACCCTGGGATCTTCACGGGGCTCATGGACGTGTCCATCATATCAGGATCAACCACTTTCTTCCCCAGCCCAGCAGATGCATTCGTTGCCATAGATTTAACATGCACATTCTTGGAACGATCGGTCGTATGTTCCTCTGCTAGAGTCCCCTCTAGGTTTGTTGGGTGCGTCCGCGTACAGCCAGTCAGCCACACACCAAACTTCATATCCTTCTCCTCCTGTATACCCGTTCCGCACTCCTTGAATTCATGGCCTACCAGGCCACACATTCTGCAAAATCTTGCCAACTTTTCATATCGAACAAGGTAAACCTGGCATTCTCTACCACGGACAATACTCGCGTATTTTGTCAGGGGCACTCTGATGTCATGCTTAACCCTGACTCTTACATAGTCCCCCCTGATATTAACATCCAAGCGCATCTCCATGATCTCTCCTATACCCTTCAAAAGCTTCTCAACTACTCCCTCCGTTCCTAAATAGTTGTCTTTCTAGAGATTTCAACAAGTGACTACATACGGAGCAAAATGAGTGAATCTACACTTTAAAATATGTCTACATACATCCGTATGTTGTAGTCCATTTGAGATGGCTAGAAAGACAAATATTTAGGAATGGAGGGAGTATGTTCTTCTTGCAGTAAACATCTGGAAGCTTATGGATTTGCAGCCAAATAGGCATATGAACAATGCTAACCTCCTCTGTTTCAGTAAAACCATCATATGGGCATAGTAACACTGCCCAGTTACGAAGCAGCCACGGTCCCTGTAGCGTAATTCGCTCCCAATCCCCCAAGCACGACGCCTGCACGATGAAGCGATTGGGGCAGACCGGACGGAATCTTACCCGCTGCATCGGATTCGACGCAGCTCTCATGTCCTTGTAAAATGTCGATTTACTAAAGGTTTTCTCAGTATGAACCCTAGCTAGGGCAAGCCATCTAGTACTTTCCTAGAGTTATGGGTCTTCCTCGTCAATCACAACGTCCTCGAACTCCTCTTCATTGAGATCAAGCGGATTAAAGAAGCCCTCCAGATCGGACTTGGCGGCAGACGCGGGGGACGCCATCTAGACTGATTAGCAGATCACCTGGGAACTAGCTCACACCGTAGCCTGGGGCCTGCCGTCGACGGGGAGAACTCACGGGTAACCTAGATCGCCCGAGAGGAAGAATTTTCTATGGCAACTCCATACAGCAGGCTCATGGCTATATTATTAACCATGCTCTTAGTGTGTGCTTGTACGGGTTCAATACTATGAACTATTTCGTGATATGAAAACAAGCATATACTTATCAAAAAGAAAGCATGTATACTTGCAGAAAGAAAGTTAATGCCTGTGATGTAGAAACAAATGCGTATAACTTCAAGACTGGAAATCGATCGTTGTTATTGCATCGTGAAGACAATACAACCAGCAGGCCCTCCCTCGCTCAGAACAAATGTTACTGGATGGATCAGTTGAAAGAGTCGAGCCGTTGCGTGTTGGTCCAGTACTGCACGAAGATCAGGGCGGAGTGCGTGCTGGCCGTGCCGTCGACGTTCGTCGTGTCAATCGCAAGCAGGTAGTTGAGCGCCGGCGCAACAATCTGGAACTGCCCGCCGTTCACTCTGGTGAACGTCAGGCGGTCGCCCGTCTGATCATTGTGCTGCTGCACGGCCCATCGGCCGAGCTCCTGGATGCGCGGGACGGAGAGGTCCGGGATCGGCTTGAACGGCGTGTGATCCTGATCGAACGCCGCGGTGGAATCAACGGCGGCGGCAACGACGACGAGCGCCAGGAGCAGATGGCTGCAGGTCGCCATGGCCTGTCTCCGCTGGCTGGTCGTCGTGGTCATCGAATTGGTGACGGCGGCGGTGGTCGTGGTTGGAGTAGATCGAGGTGAAGGAGTAGATTGTTGGTTTATATAGACTTCAATCACATCAATATCAATCACTCGCTAGGGCTTGGCACCCTTCATGTCTGTATGTATGGCAAATATTATGATTGCATAGATATATGGCAGGACAACACACGGGAAGATTATTTGTTTCCATGCATGAGTAGTTTCCTAACTGCCAAAATTAAGGATTATTGCCAGATCATCATATAAATATTCAGTAGTATGGCATATTAATTAAGATTGCACACATATATAGCATGCACTAATCAATCCTAAGGCGCGCAGGAATACTCACCTGATTATTTCTTTCCAGGATTTGTTCCCAAATTGCCAAAAGAATTATTAGTTTCCATTTTTTTATTTTTGCGGCGTGGATTAGTTTCCAGTTAACCGCTAGATCCTTTGAATTTCGAGAGTTCCGTCTAAAAAAATCATATGTTTTCTTTTATAAAGAAAATAATAATCATCCCTACATATTTTTTTTGAGGTAGACTGGTATTTTTGATTGGACCACAATAACCGGGGAAAGTCAATTTTGTAGCCTCCTTGTAAAAGCAGACTAGAAATGGCCCAGGTTCAAGATCCAAAAAAGTACTACAGTGGGCAAATCATATTTGACGTTGCAGGCGTTTGTTACTGTGTATATTAATAGAAAAAAACATTGGCGGTCGCTGTGAATCAAATAGGGAGCAACTAATTAACGAGCGCTCCTTCGGGAGTCTCGCAACGATCACTTGTGGTGGGGCTGAGAGCGTGCCACTTGACGTGCTCTCAGCCCCCGCCACGTGTCGCATCCTGGGCGCTTCCTCTTGATTATTTTTATTTGTCCGTGCACGTTTTCTGCTTTTTAGATGTTTTTTTTCTGGTTTTTAACTTTTCGGTTTTCATCAGTTTTTCTTAGCTTTTCGACAATTGGAAAAACAATTTTGCGTGAAAAACACGTTTTTCATTTTCCTTTCGTGAGAAACACATTTTTGCTTCCGTGAGAAACACGTTTTTGCTTAACAGAAAAGATATGTGCTTTCTCATATATTTTTTCCTTTCATGAGAGACACGTTTTCCCTTCCACAAGAGGCACGGCCGTGCCTCTTGGAAACGAAAAAAAAACGTGTTTTCTTTTAACCTTTTCTTCTGTGAGAGGCACGGTTTTGATTCCACGAGAGGCACGGACGTTATCAACGTGGAATTTAGTTTTGAAGATCTCGACGCGAAGAATCCAATGATGAAAACAGTTCGAGATTTCGACGCGCCGTTTAAAAGATTAAATGTTTTCAATAAAAGGATCTAAGAAAAAGTAAAAACTTTCAGGTTGCAACAAGTGGTGCACATGTAACGTGTCACTTTTCACAACCTAGGAAAATGAGAGTGATCTTTGAAAAGAGTACTCCTCAATTAGTGATTTCGATCGAACAAACGACCTCGCACATTGAGGTTCGTTCGTAAACCCAACGCATCGCGGAGCAGGATCTATTAAGCTTCAACTATTCCTTTCTTTCATTCCTTCCTTCTCTTTTTTTTCCTATTTTCCCTTTTCGTTTTTTTCGTTTTTTCCTCTTCCAGGTTTCTTCCATCATCGATTTTCAGTTTTTATTTTCTTAAACGCATGAACTTTTTCCAATTCGATGATGCTTTTTCTTTCAAAATTCATGAACTTTTGTTTTAATTTTAGTGAACTATTTTTAACAACTGATGATTTTTAACAACTGATGATTTTTAACAACTGATGATTTTTTTTAATTTGATGAACATTTTTTTCAAATACAATAAACTTTTTCAAAATTTGATAAGCTTTTTTTAAAATTGATGAAATTTTTAAAAATTGATGATCTTTTTCTAAAATTAGATGATCTTATTTTATAATTGGATGAACTTTTTTCTAAATTGGTGAACTTGTTTTTAAATGGTAAATTTTCTTTTCAATTTTTTATGAATGTTATTTACTTTTTTAAAAACTATTTTCAAAAATTGATGAACTTTTGTTTAGTAGGGCAACTATTTTTTGCATGTTGAGGATTTTTTTTCTGAAATTTGTGACGGATGAGCGGCTCTGAAAGTTGTTAAAGTTTTAGCGCTGCAATTTATCACTTGCGACCTCACGCCCTAGTGGTTAGCCGAAGTCCTATTAGCGGTGTAGGGCGCAGGTTCAACACTCCATGAGAGCACTCTTATATTAGTTTACGGAGGGAGTAATGCACCATTTTGTGGCGGCCCCCTCTTGTGGGCCGGCGCCGATTAGGAGCTCCCACTACCATGCCTTACAGAAAATTGGGCGAAACAAATAGAAAATGGGCCAAAAACAGCCATGACAGTATAATGAACACCAGAAATAAATTACATCCAGATTCGTAGGCCACCTAGCGATGACTACAAGCACTGAAGCGAGCCGAAAGCACGCCGCCATCATCAATCCCTCTAAATTGGTTGTCTGGGTCACAAGCTTATTCCCTCACTAGGATCTACCCCTAACCAGTCCTTCGATCAATATCGTGAACCTTGGCTCCACCATAATCTCCACTCCCACGTAGCTAAAATTGTGGAGAGCTACTTCGTTGCCTCACAACTTAACATATTAGCATATGCCAGGCCGAGAGAAGAGTCCGCAAATGCAATCGAAACCAGTTAAGGCGTGGTAGTTTAAGAAACTTTGAGGCAATTCGCGTGTAGCCAAGTGCTAGCTTTTTCTTTCATTTCTTAATGAAAACATGAAATTTTAGGCGGAAAATAATTCTTAGTTAATTGATATTTTCCAAAGTCTAGGTCAATTTCTGAAAAGTAAACTTGCAGCTTTTCAAAAGCACAAGTTTCCAATTTCCACTAAACTGAAGCACTTTGTAGAATCGAATTACACTTAAGTAAAATCCCGATTGATTGAGACATAGACAAGCCTAGGGAGACGTGTCCATCCACCTTGATAATTTTTGTACCGGAAAGGATGTAGATCGGCTGAACGATCACGTCTGCGCATGCACAGTTGGATCGGGACCACATCCTATGGCTAAGAGCATCTCTAACAGGCGCCCAAAAACTGCTCGGCGCACTAAAACTCGGGTTTTTGGCGCCGGACAGCTCCAGCAAAAGCTATAATAGTGCGCGCATAATAAAAGGTTGGGCATGCACTAAAAAGCGCTATCACATGCTGCAAATTTGGGGCGCCGGATAGCGCGCTTCACAATTTGCGTTGCGTGTTTTTTTGGGCGTGCGTGTCCGCTTCCCTTGCAATAAAATCACTCGGTCTCAGGTTTGGGTCCATGATTTGACTTCTTCCCGGCAACTGGCTTACCGGGCGCGGCAACTCATTGCCGTCCTTCTTGAAGTTCTTCTTACCCTTGCCTTTCTTGAAACTAGTGGTTTTATTGACCATCAACACTTGATGTTCCGTTTTGATTTCTACCTCCGCTGATTTCAGCATTGAAAATACCTCAGGAATAGTTTTCACCATCCCCTGCATATTGTAGTTCATCACAAAGCTCTTGTAGCTAGGTGAGAGCGACTGAAGTATTCTGTCAATGACCGCCTCGTCCGGGAGGTTAATGTCCAGCTGGGGCAAGCGGTTGTGCAACCCAGACATATTAAGTATGTGCTCACTGACAGAACTATTTTCCTCCATCTTACAACTGTAGAACTTGTCGGAGACTTCATATCTCTCGACCCGGGCATGAGCTCGGAAAACCATTTTCAGCTCTTCGAACATCTCATATGCTCCGTGTTGCTCAAAACGCTATTGGAACCCCGGTTCTATGCTGTAAAGCATGCCGCACTGAACGAGGGAGTAGTCATCAACACGCGACTGCCAGGCGTTCATAACGTCTTGAGTTGCGGGGAAAACGGGTGCTTCACCTAGCGGTGCATCTAGGACATATGCTCTTTTGGCAGCTATGAGGATGATCCTCAAGTTCCGGATCCAGTCCGTATAGTTGCTGCCATCATCTTTCAGCTTGGTTTTCTCTAGGAACGCGTTGAAGTTGAGGGCAACATTAGTATGGCCATTTGATCTACAAGACATATTGCAAAAGTTTTTAGACTAAGTTCATGATAATTAAGTTCATTTAATCAAATTATTTAAATTATTCTTACTCAGATAGACATCTCTCTAGTTATCTAAGTGATCCATGATCCGAGTCAACTAGGCCGTGTCCGATCATCACGTGAGACGGACTAGTCATCATCGGTGAATATCTTCATGTTGATCGTATCTTCTATATGACTCATGTTTGACCTTTCGGTCTCTTGTGTTTCGAGGCCATGTCTGTACATGCTAGGCTCGTCAAGTCAACCTAAGTGTTTTGCATGTGTAAATCTGTCTGACACCTGTTGTATTTGAACGTGAGAATCTATCACACCCGATCATCACGTGGTGCTTCGAAACAACGAACTTTCGCAACGGCGCACAGTTAGGGGAACACTTTCTTAAAATTATTATACGGGATCATCTTATTTACTACCGTTGTTCTAAGAAAATAAGATGCGAAAAAATGATAAACATCACATGCAATCAAATAGTGACATGATATGGCCAATATCATTTTGCTCCTTTTGATCTCCATCTTCGGGGCGCCATGATCATCATCGTCACCGGCATGACACCATGATCTCCATCATCATAATCTCCATCATCGTGTCTTCATGAAGTTGTCATGCCAACGATTACTTTTACTACTATGGCTAACGGTTTAGCAATAAAATAAAGTAATTACATGCCATTTATTCAATGACATGCAGGTCATACAATAATTAAGACAACTCTTATGGCTCCTGCCGGTTGTCATACTCATCGACATGGAAGTCGTGATTCCTATTACAAGAACATGATCAATCTCATACACCACATATATATCATTCATCACATCCTTTTGGCCATATCACATCACAAGGCATATGCTGCAAAAACAAGTTAGACGTCCTCTAATTGTTGTTGCATGTTTTTACGTGGCTGCAATAGGGGTCTAGCAAGAATATTTCTTACCTACGTCAAAACCACAATGTGATATCCCAATTTCTATTTACCCTTCATACGGACCCTTTTTATCGAATCCGATCCGACTAAAGTGGGAGAGGCAGACACCCGCTAGCCACCTTATGCAACTAGTGCATGTCAGTCGGTGGAACCTGTCTCACGTAAGCATACGTGTAAGGTCGGTCCGGGCCGCTTCATCCCATGATGCCGCCGAAACAAGATAAGACTAGTAGTGGCAAGTAAATTGACAAAATCTACGCCCACAACAAAATTGTGTTCTACTCGTGCATAAAAACTACGCATAGACCTAGCTCATGATGCCACTGTTAGGGAACGTAGCAGAAACTAAAAAATTTCTACGCTTCACCAAGATCAATTTATGGAGTCATCTAGCAACGAGAGATAGGAGTGCATCTACATACCCATGTAGATCGCGAGCGAAAGCGTTCAAGAGAACGGGGTTGATGGAATCGTACTCGTCGTGATCCAAATCACTTAAGATCCTAGTGCCGAACGGACGGCACCTCCGCGTTCAACACACGTACGGTTGGGAGAGACGTCTCCTCCTTCTTGATCCAGCAAGGGGAAAGGAGAGGTTGATGGAGATCCAGCAGCACGACGGCGTGGTGGTGGAAGTAGCGGGGATCTCGGCAGGGCTTCGCCAAGCTCAGCGAGAGGGAGAGGTGTTGCGGGGGGAGAGGGAGGCGTCTGGGACTTGGGTGCGCAGCCCTCCCTCCCCCCCTCTTTATATAGGGGCCTGGGGGCGCCGGCCCCCTAGAGATCCAATCTCAAGGGGGGCGGCGACCAAAGGGGGGGGGGACTTGCCCCCCAAGTCAGGTGGGGCACCACCAACCCTAGGGTTTCCAACCCTAGGCGCAGGGGCAGGCCCAAGGGGGGCGTACCAGCCCACCAGGGGCTGGTTTCCTTCCCACTTCATCCAATGGGGCCCTACGGGATTGGTGGCCCCACCCGGTGGACCCCCGGGACCCTTCCGGTGGTCCCAGTACAATACCGGTGACCCCCAAAACTTTCCCGGTGGCCGAAACTGGACTTCCTATATACAAATCTTTACCTCCGGACCATTCTGGAACTCCTCGTGACGTCCGGGATCTCATCCAGGACTCCGAACAACTTTCGGGTTACTGCATACTAATATCTCTACAACCATAGCGTCACCGAACCTTAAGTGTGTAGACCCTACGAGTTCGGGAATCACGCAGACATGACCGAGACAGCTCTACGGCCAATAACCAACAGCGAGATCTGAATACCCATGTTGGCTCCCACATGTTCCACGATGATCTCATCGAATGAACCACGATATCGAGGATTCAAGTAATCCCGTATACAATTCCCTTTGTCAATCGGTACGTTACTTGCCCGAGATTCGATCGTCGGTATCCAAATACCTCGTTCAATCTCGTTACCGGCAAGTCACTTTACTCATACTGTAATGCATGATCCCGTGACCAACCACTTGGTCACATTGAGCTCATTATGATGATGCATTACCGAGTGGGCCCAGAGATACCTCTTCGTCACATGGAGTGACAAATCCCAGTCTCGATCCGTGTCAACCCAACATACACTTTCGGGGATACCTGTAGTATACCTTTATTGTCACCCAGTTACGTTGTGACGTTTGGTACACCCAAAGCACTTCTACGGTATCCGGGAGTTACACGATCACATGGTCTAAGGAAATGATACTTGACATTGGAAAAGCTCTAGCAAACGAACTACACGATCTTGTGCTATGCTTAGGATTGGGTCTTGTCCAGTGATCCCGTTATCAATGACATCCAATGTCCATAGTCAGGAAACCATGACTATCTGTTAATCAACGAGCTAGTCAACTAGAGGCTCACTAGGGACATGTTGTGGTTTATGTATTCACACATGTATTACGATTTCCGGATAACACAATTATAGCATGAATAATAGACAATTATCATGAACAAGGAAATATAATAATAATCATTTTATTATTGCCTCTAGGGCATATTTCCAACACTCTGATGTCATGCTTAACCCTGACTCTTACATAGTCCCCCATGATATTAACATCCAAGCGCATCTCCATGATCTCTCCTACACCCTTCAAAAGCTTCTCAACTATGTTCTTCTTGCAGTAAACATCTGGAAGCTTATGGATTTACAGCCAAATAGGCATATGAACAATGCTAACCTCCTCTATTTCAGTAAAACCATCATATGGGCATAGTAACACTGCCCAGTTGCGAAGCAGCCACGGTCCCTGTAGCGTAATTCGCTCCCAATCCCCCAAGCACGACGCCTGCACGACGAAGCGATTGGGGCAGACCGGACGGAATCTTACCCACTGCATCGGATTCGACACAGCTCTCATGTCCTTGTAAAATGTCGATTGACTAAAGGTTTTCTCAGTATGAACCCTAGCTAGGGCAAGCCATCTAGTACTTTCCTAGAGTTATGGGACTTCCTCGTCAATCACAACGTCCTGTAACTCCTCTTCATTGAGATCAAGCTGATTAAAGAAGCCCTCCAGATCGGACTTGGCGGCAAACGCGGACCCGCCGCCGCCGCTCATGGCAGAGTGGGCGTCCGACGGGGACGCCATCCAGCCTGATTAGCAGATCACCTGGGAACTAGCTCGCACCGTAGCCTGGGGCCTGCCGTCAACGGGGAGAACTCACGGGTAACCTAGATCGCCCGAGAGGAAGAAATTTCTATGGCAACTCCATACAGCAGGCTCATGGCTATATTATTAACCATGCTCTTAGTGTGTGCTTGTACGGGTTCAATACTATGTACTATAGCATATACTTATCAAAAAGAAAGCATGTATACTTGCAGAAAGAAAGTTAATGCCTGTGATGTAGAAACAAATGCGTATAACTTCAATACTGGAAATCGATCGTTTTTATTGCATCGTGAAGACAATACAATCAGCAGGCCCTCCGTCGCGCATGTTAGAGATATATTTGGGTTACATGTATTTGGTAGTTTAGGATTCCTACCTTATCTCCAGGAGAGACGTCTTGCCCTCCAAGTCTTGTACTCAATATATACTCGCCCTCAAGGCTCTGATACCATGTTAGAAGGGAGAGAGTAGAGGCGTGGGGGTCGACGGCTGCTTCATCATCAACCGCGTGGCAAGGCTGGACGCGCCGCCCAAGGGACGCCATCGTGCATGGCTGCCGGCCGCTCGTCCGCGCGGTCTCCATCGCCGATCTGTCTTCGTTGTCATCGCCCGGGACATCACCGACAATGTCGTCATCGACTCCGATCTGCGCGTCGTCCCCGCCATGGCGCATACAGCGGCGCCGTCGGTCTGATCGACCGATCACGCGCCTGTCTTCGCCAAGCACGTCTCCGAGCACGCGCCTACCGCTGATCGAGCTAGAGGTTGCCATCGCGTCGTCCCTACGGATCGCTGCGTTGCCGCCCGAGGTCTTCCCGTCGGCTGCCCCGACTCATGCGCCGCTACCGCCGACGCCCCTACGGGCGGTCGCGTCGCGAAACGTGGTCCACGCCGCCGCCCCGAGATCCTCCCACCGGCTACCCCTGTGGCCGCCGCCGCCTCCGTGTCACCCCTTAGGGTTATCACGTCGCGGCACGCGGTCCACGCCGCCTCCCAACGGGCCATCGCCCTCGGCTAGTGGTTCTCCACGCGGCTGCCCCGACCTACGAGCCTCCGCTACACCGCCTCTTCGGGCTGTAAAGCTGCGGCATGCGGTCACCGCCGCCGCCCGAGGCCGTCCCCGCGGTTGCACCGACCTGCGAGCCGCCGCTACACCACCTCTTCGAGCTGTAGCATTGCGGAATGCGGTCCCCGCCACCGCCTCGCGGTTCCCGCCGCCGCCCCGAGGTCTTCCCACCGTCACCCAGGCCCGCTTGCCGCCGCTGCGTCGCCCCTTCGGGCCGTAGCGCCGCGGCCCGCGGTCCACGCCGCCGTCACCGCGCGTCGACCTCCCGTGGTATGCGCCGCGCCGTCTTCCTTGGCGCGGGAACGCCACCGTCCGCGCCGGTCTTCGTCACGCTGTCCGGGTTCTTCGCCTACTTCGAGCACCGCCGCCGCACTCCTAACCTAGCCGCCGCCGCCGCCGTCAGGCCGCCGCGGCGGCTCTTCTTTGGCCGCCGCCGCCGCTACCTTCGTAGCCGCCGCCGCCGCCGCCGCCCGTCCACCCCCTTCGTCTTCGTCCAAGCACCAGCCCGTCGCCAGCGTCGTCGTCATCTACCCCGACCACTTCGTCTACTCCGACCACCGTTGGTGACATCGGCCCTGCGCCGATAGACGCCGCAATTGTCGTCGAGTTCTTCTCTGCTGGCCCCTCCAACTTCTCCGACATGGCGAACAGCTCGTGCAGGTCCCTCGTCTATGCATGCCCGGTGCTGGCAACACCGATGCATGCCTTCATCCACGACGTGTCCTCGGGCCTGGCAAGCCTGGTCGGTGCTTCGTCAACTTCGTCTTCGTCCGTCTACGCATGCCCGGTGCTGGCAACACCGGTGCGTGCCTTCGTCCACGATGTGTCCCCAGGCTTGGCAAACCTGTCGCGACGCGTCGTCAACAACATCTTCTTACCGGCGCACCACTACTTCGACACCCTTGCGCCCATGCTAACTCGGCGCCCCCTTGCGCCCGCGGCTCCACGGCGACTTCCTCGACACCAGCCACCCCGACTCGACATCGACCACGGCATTCTTCGCACGGCTACCTCGACCACGGGTACACCATCCTACGCTCTCGGCTACATCGACATCGGCACAAAGGGCTATCATCCGCTTGAGCAACTCGTCGGCTTCCTCTACAGTCAATGCGTCCGCGACGCGACACCGTCTACGACGTTCCCGCTAGGACTGTGGGGGGATGTCAGTCCGTCGGCTGCTATTCTCTCCAGTCTGACCGTCCGCGACGCTCATGTTGTTCGCAACGCTACCGCTACAACTGCGGGGGGATGTTAGAGATATATTTGGGTTACATATATTTGGTAGTTTAGGATTCCTACCTTATCTCTAGGAGAGGCGTCTTGCCCTCCAAGTCTTGTACTCAATATATACTCGCCCTCAAGGCTCAATAATACATCCATCATATTCCGCAACAATTCCTCTCTCTCCCTTCTAACAGCGCGATCGGTACATATGTCATTGGTTGGATCAGTTGAAAGAGTCGAGCCGTTGCGTGTTGGTCCAGTACTGCACGAAGATGAGGGCGGTGTGCGTGCTGGCCGTGCCGTGGACGTTGGTCGCGTCAATGTCAAGCAGGTAGTTGAGCGCCGGCGCCACAATCTGGAACTGCCCGCCGTTCACTCTGGTGAACGTCAGGCGGTCGCCCGTCTGATCATTGTGCTGCTGCACGGCCCATCGGCCGAGCTCCTGGATGCGCGGGACGGAGAGGTCCGGGATCGGCTTGAACGGCGTGTGATCCTGATCGAACGCCGCGGTGGAATCAACGGCGGCGGCAACGACGACGAGCGCCAGGAGCAGATGGCTGCAGGTCGCCATGGCCTGTCTCCGCTGGCTGGTCGTCGTGGTCATCGAATTGGTGACGGCGGCGGTGGTCGTGGTTGGAGTAGATCGAGGTGAAGGAGTAGATTGTTGGTTTATATAGACTTCAATCACATCAATATCAATCACTCGCTAGGGCTTGGCACCCTTCATGTCTGTATGTATGGCAAATATTATGATTGCATAGATATATGGCAGGACAACACACGGGAAGATTATTTGTTTCCATGCATGAGTAGTTTCCTAACTGCCAAAATTAAGGATTATTGCCAGATCATCATATAAATATTCAGTAGTATGGCATATTAATTAAGATTGCACACATATATAGCATGCACTAATCAATCCTAAGGCGCGCAGGAATACTCACCTGATTATTTCTTTCCAGGATTTGTTCCCAAATTGCCAAAAGAATTATTAGTTTCCATTTTTTTATTTTTGCGGCGTGGATTAGTTTCCAGTTAACCGCTAGATCCTTTGAATTTCGAGAGTTCCGTCTAAAAAAATCATATGTTTTCTTTTATAAAGAAAATAATAATCATCCCTACATATTTTTTTTAAGGTAGACAGGTATTTTTGATTGGACCACAATAACCGGGGAAAGTCAATTTTGTAGCCTCCTTGTAAAAGCAGACTAGAAATGGCCCAGGTTCAAGATCCAAAAAAGTACTACAGTGGGCAAATCATATTTGACGTTGCAGGCGTTTGTTACTGTGTATATTAATAGAAAAAAACATTGGCGGTCGCTGTGAATCAAATAGGGAGCAACTAATTAACGAGCGCTCCTTCGGGAGTCTCGCAACGATCACTTGTGGTGGGGCTGAGAGCGTGCCACTTGACGTGCTCTCAGCCCCCGCCACGTGTCGCATCCTGGGCGCTTCCTCTTGATTATTTTTATTTGTCCGTGCACGTTTTCTGCTTTTTAGATGTTTTTTTTCTGGTTTTTAACTTTTCGGTTTTCATCAGTTTTTCTTAGCTTTTCGACAATTGGAAAAACAATTTTGCGTGAAAAACACGTTTTTCATTTTCCTTTCGTGAGAAACACATTTTTGCTTCCGTGAGAAACACGTTTTTGCTTAACAGAAAAGATATGTGCTTTCTCATATATTTTTTCCTTTCATGAGAGACACGTTTTCCCTTCCACAAGAGGCACGGCCGTGCCTCTTGGAAACGAAAAAAAAACGTGTTTTCTTTTAACCTTTTCTTCTGTGAGAGGCACGGTTTTGATTCCACGAGAGGCACGGACGTTATCAACGTGGAATTTAGTTTTGAAGATCTCGACGCGAAGAATCCAATGATGAAAACAGTTCGAGATTTCGACGCGCCGTTTAAAAGATTAAATGTTTTCAATAAAAGGATCTAAGAAAAAGTAAAAACTTTCAGGTTGCAACAAGTGGTGCACATGTAACGTGTCACTTTTCACAACCTAGGAAAATGAGAGTGATCTTTGAAAAGAGTACTCCTCAATTAGTGATTTCAATCGAACAAACGACCTCGCACATTGAGGTTCGTTCGTAAACCCAACGCATCGCGGAGCAGGATCTATTAAGCTTCAACTATTCCTTTCTTTCATTCCTTCCTTCTCTTTTTTTTCCTATTTTCCCTTTTCGTTTTTTTCGTTTTTTCCTCTTCCAGGTTTCTTCCATCATCGATTTTCAGTTTTTATTTTCTTAAACGCATGAACTTTTTCCAATTCGATGATGCTTTTTCTTTCAAAATTCATGAACTTTTGTTTTAATTTTAGTGAACTATTTTTAACAACTGATGATTTTTAACAACTGATGATTTTTTTTAATTTGATGAACATTTTTTTTCAAATGCAATAAACTTTTCAAAATTTGATAAGCTTTTTTTAAAATTGATGAATTTTTTAAAAATTGATGATCTTTTTCTAAAATTAGATGATCTTATTTTATAATTGGATGAACTTTTTTCTAAATTGGTGAACTTGTTTTTAAATGGTAAATTTTCTTTTCAATTTTTTATGAATGTTATTTACTTTTTTAAAAACTATTTTCAAAAATTGATGAACTTTTGTTTAGTAGTGCAACTATTTTTTGCATGTTGAGGATTTTTTTCTGAAATTTGTGACGGATGAGCGGCTCTGAAAGTTGTTAAAGTTTTAGCGCTGCAATTTATCACTTGCGACCTCACGCCCTAGTGGTTAGCCGAAGTCCTATTAGCGGTGTAGGGCGCAGGTTCAATACTCCATGAGAGCACTCTTATATTAGTTTACGGAGGGAGTAATGCACCATTTTGTGGCGGCCCCCTCTTGTGGGCCGGCGCCGATTAGGAGCTCCCACTACCATGCCTTACAGAAAATTGGGCGAAACAAATAGAAAATGGGCCAAAAACAGCCATGACAGTATAATGAACACCAGAAATAAATTACATCCAGATTCGTAGGCCACCTAGCGATGATTACAAGCACTGAAGCGAGCCGAAAGCACGCCGCCATCATCAATCCCTCTAAATTGGTTGTCTGGGTCACAAGCTTATTCCCTCACTAGGATCTACCCCTAACCAGTCCTTCGATCAATATCGTGAACCTTGGCTCCGCCATAATCTCCACTCCCACGTAGCTAAAATTGTGGAGAGCTACTTCGGTTGCCTCACAACTTAACATATTAGCATATGCCAGGCCGAGAGAAGAGTCCGCAAATGCAATCGAAACCAGTTAAGGCGTGGTAGTTTAAGAAACTTTGAGGCAATTCGCGTGTAGCCAAGTGCTAGCTTTTTCTTTCATTTCTTAATGAAAACATGAAATTTTAGGCGGAAAATAATTCTTAGTTAATTGATATTTTCCAAAGTCTAGGTCAATTTCTGAAAAGTAAACTTGCAGCTTTTCAAAAGCACAAGTTTCCAATTTCCACTAAACTGAAGCACTTTGTAGAATCGAATTACACTTAAGTAAAATCCCGATTGATTGAGACATAGACAAGCCTAGGGAGACGTGTCCATCCACCTTGATAATTTTTGTACCGGAAAGGATGTAGATCGGCTGAACGATCACGTCTGCGCATGCACACTTGGATCGGGACCACATCCTATGGCTAAGAGCATCTCTAACAGGCGCCCAAAAACTGCTCGGCGCACTAAAACTCGGGTTTTTGGCGCCGGACAGCTCCAGCAGAAGCTATAATAGTGCGCGCATAATAAAAGGTTGGGCATGCACTAAAAAGCGCTATCACATGCTGCAAATTTGGGGCGCCGGATAGCGCGCTTCACAATTTGCGCTGCGTGTTTTTTTGGGCGTGCGTGTCCGCTTCCCTTGCAATAAAATCACTCGGTCTCAGGTTTGGGTCCATGATTTGACTTCTTCCCGGCAACTGGCTTACCGGGCGCGGCAACTCATTTGCCGTCCTTCTTGAAGTTCTTCTTACCCTTGCCTTTCTTGAAACTAGTGGTTTTATTGACCATCAACACTTGATGTTCCGTTTTGATTTCTACCTCCGCTGATTTCAGCATTGAAAATACCTCAGGAATAGTTTTCACCATCCCCTGCATATTGTAGTTCATCACAAAGCTCTTGTAGCTAGGTGAGAGCGACTGAAGTATTCTGTCAATGACCGCCTCGTCCGGGAGGTTAATGTCCAGCTGGGGCAAGCGGTTGTGCAACCCAGACATATTAAGTATGTGCTCACTGACAGAACTATTTTCCTCCATCTTACAACTGTAGAACTTGTCGGAGACTTCATATCTCTCGACCCGGGCATGAGCTCGGAAAACCATTTTCAGCTCTTCGAACATCTCATATGCTCCGTGTTGCTCAAAACGCTATTGGAACCCCGGTTCTATGCTGTAAAGCATGCCGCACTGAACGAGGGAGTAGTCATCAACACGCGACTGCCAGGCGTTCATAACGTCTTGAGTTGCGGGGAAAACGGGTGCTTCACCTAGCGGTGCATCTAGGACATATGCTCTTTTGGCAGCTATGAGGATGATCCTCAAGTTCCGGATCCAGTCCGTATAGTTGCTGCCATCATCTTTCAGCTTGGTTTTCTCTAGGAACGCGTTGAAGTTGAGGGCAACATTAGTATGGCCATTTGATCTACAAGACATATTGCAAAAGTTTTTAGACTAAGTTCATGATAATTAAGTTCATTTAATCAAATTATTTAAATTATTCTTACTCAGATAGACATCTCTCTAGTTATCTAAGTGATCCATGATCCGAGTCAACTAGGCCGTGTCCGATCATCACGTGAGACGGACTAGTCATCATCGGTGAATATCTTCATGTTGATCGTATCTTCTATATGACTCATGTTTGACCTTTCGGTCTCTTGTGTTTCGAGGCCATGTCTGTACATGCTAGGCTCGTCAAGTCAACCTAAGTGTTTTGCATGTGTAAATCTGTCTGACACCCGTTGTATTTGAACATGAGAATCTATCACACCCGATCATCACGTGGTGCTTCGAAACGACGAACTTTCGCAACGGCGCACAGTTAGGGGGAACACTTTCTTAAAATTATTATGAGGGATCATCTTATTTACTACCGTTGTTCTAAGAAAATAAGATGCGAAAAAATGATAAACATCACATGCAATCAAATAGTGACATGATATGGCCAATATCATTTTGCTCCTTTTGATCTCCATCTTCGGGGCGCCATGATCATCATCGTCACCGGCATGACACCATGATCTCCATCATCATAATCTCCATCATCGTGTCTTCATGAAGTTGTCACGCCAACGATTACTTTTACTACTATGGCTAACGGTTTAGCAATAAAATAAAGTAATTACATGCCATTTATTCAATGACATGCAGGTCATACAATAATTAAGACAACTCTTATGGCTCCTGCCGGTTGTCATACTCATCGACATGGAAGTCGTGATTCCTATTACAAGAACATGATCAATCTCATACATCACATATATATCATTCATCACATCCTTTTGACCATATCACATCACAAGACATATGCTGCAAAAACAAGTTAGACGTCCTCTAATTGTTGTTGCATGTTTTTATGTGGCTGCAATAGGGGTCTAGCAAGAATGTTTCTTACCTACGTCAAAACCACAATGTGATATCCCAATTTCTATTTACCCTTCATACGGACCCTTTTTATCGAATCCGATCCGACTAAAGTGGGAGAGGCAGACACCCGCTAGCCACCTTATGCAACTAGTGCATGTCAGTCGGTGGAACCTGTCTCACGTAAGCATACGTGTAAGGTCGGTCCGGGCCGCTTCATCCCATGATGCCGCCGAAACAAGATAAGACTAGTAGTGGCAAGTAAATTGACAAAATCTACGCCCACAACAAAATTGTGTTCTACTCGTGCATAGAAACTACGCATAGACCTAGCTCATGATGCCACTGTTGGGGAACGTAGCAGAAACTAAAAAATTTCTACGCTTCACCAAGATCAATTTATGGAGTCATCTAGCAACGAGAGATAGGAGTGCATCTACATACCCTTGTAGATCGCGAGCGAAAGCGTTCAAGAGAACGGGGTTGATGGAATCATACTCGTCGTGATCCAAATCACTAAAGATCCTAGTGCCGAACGGACGGCACCTCCGCGTTCAACACACGTACGGTTGGGAGAGACGTCTCCTCCTTCTTGATCCAGCAAGGGGAAAGAAGAGGTTGATGGATATCCAGCAGCACGACGGCGTGGTGGTGGAAGTAGCGGGGATCTCGGCAGGGCTTCGCCAAGCTCAGCGAGAGGGAGAGGTGTTGCGGGGGGAGAGGGAGGCGTCTGGGACTTGGGTGCGCAGCCCTCCCTCCCCCCTCTTTATATAGGGGCCTGGGGGGCTCCGGCCCCCTAGAGATCCAATCTCAAGGGGGGCGGCGACCAAAGGGGGGGACTTGCCCCCCAAGTCAGGTGGGACGCCCCCAACCCTAGGGTTTCCAACCCTAGGCGCAGGGGCAGGCCCAAGGGGGGCGTACCAGCCCACCAGGGGCTGGTTCCCTTCCCACTTCATCCAATGGGGCCCTACGGGATCGGTGGCCCCACCTGGTGGACCCCCGGGACCATTCCGGTGGTCCCAGTACAATACCGGTGACCCCCAAAACTTTCCCGGTGGCCGAAACTGGACTTCCTATATACAAATCTTTACCTCCGGACCATTCTGGAACTCCTCGTGAAGTTCGGGATCTCATCCAGGACTTCGAACAACTTTCGGGTTACCGCATACTAATATCTCTACAACCATAGCGTCACCGAACCTTAAGTGTGTAGACCCTACGGGTTCGGGAATCACGCAGACATGACCGAGACAGCTCTACGGCCAATAACCAACAGCGGGATCTGGATACCCATGTTGGCTCCCACATGTTCCACGATGATCTCATCGAATGAACCACGATATCGAGGATTCAAGTAATCCCGTATACAATTCCCTTTGTCAATCGGTACGTTACTTGCCCGAGATTCGATCGTCGGTATCCCAATACCTCGTTCAATCTCGTTACCGGCAAGTCACTTTACTCGTACTGTAATGCATGATCCCGTGACCAACCACTTGGTCACATTGAGCTCATTATGATGATGCATTACCGTGTGGGCCCAGAGATACCTCTCCGTCACATGGAGTGACAAATCCCAGTCTCGATCCGTGTCAACCCAACATACACTTTCGGGGATACCTGTAGTATACCTTTATTGTCACCCAGTTACGTTGTGACGTTTGGTACACCCAAAGCACTTCTACGGTATCCGGGAGTTACACGATCACATGGTCTAAGGAAATGATACTTGACATTGGAAAAGCTCTAGCAAACGAACTACACGATCTTGTGCTATGCTTAGGATTGGGTCATGTCCAGTGATCCCGTTATCAATGACATCCAATGTCCATAGTCAGGAAACCATGACTATCTGTTGATCAACGAGCTAGTCAACTAGAGGCTCACTAGGGACATGTTGTGGTTTATGTATTCACACATGTATTACGATTTCCGGATAACAAAATTATAGCATGAATAATAGACAATTATCATGAACAAGGAAATATAATAATAATCATTTTATTATTGCCTCTAGGGCATATTTCCAACACTCTGATGTCATGCTTAACCCTGACTCTTACATAGTCCCCCATGATATTAACATCCAAGCGCATCTCCATGATCTCTCCTACACCATTCAAAAGCTTCTCAACTATGTTCTTCTTGCAGTAAACATCTGGAAGCTTATGGATTTATAGCCAAATAGGCATATGAACAATGCTAACCTCCTCTGTTTCAGTAAAACCATCATATGGGCATAGTAACACTGCCCAGTTGCGAAGCAGCCACGGTCCCTGTAGCGTAATTCGCTCCCAATCCCCCAAGCACGACGCCTGCACGACGAAGCGATTGGGGCAGACCGGACGGAATCTTACCCGCTGCATCGGATTCGACACAGCTCTCATGTCCTTGTAAAATGTCGATTGACTAAAGGTTTTCTCAGTATGAACCCTAGCTAGGGCAAGCCATCTAGTACTTTCCCAGAGTTATGGGACTTCCTCGTCAATCACAACGTCCTGTAACTCCTCTTCATTGAGATCAAGCTGATTAAAGAAGCCCTCCAGATCGGACTTGGCGGCAGACGCGGACCCGCCGCCGCCCCTCGTGGCAGAGTGGGCGTCCGACGGGGACGCCATCCAGCCTGATTAGCAGATCACCTGGGAACTAGCTCGCACTGTAGCCTGGGGCCTGCCGTCGACGGGGAGAACTCACGGGTAACCTAGATCGCCCGAGAGGAAGAAATTTCTATGGCAACTCCATACAGCAGGCTCATGGCTATATTATTAACCATGCTCTTAGTGTGTGCTTGTACGGGTTCAATACTATGTACTATAGCATATACTTATCAAAAAGAAAGCATGTATACTTGCAGAAAGAAAGTTAATGCCCGTGATGTAGAAACAAATGTGTATAACTTCAATACTGGAAATCGATCGTTTTTATTGCATCGTGAAGACAATACAATCAGCAGGCCCTCCGTCGCGCGTGTTAGAGATATATTTGGGTTACATGTATTTGGTAGTTTAGGATTCCTACCTTATCTCTAGGAGAGACGTCTTGCCCTCCTAGTCTTGTACTCAATATATACTCGCCCTCAAGGCTCTGATACCATGTTAGAAGGGAGAGAGTAGAGGCGTGGGGGTCGACGGCTGCTTCGTCATCAACCGCGCGGCAAGGCTGGACGCGCCGCCCAAGGGACGCCATCGTGCATGGCTGCCGGCCGCTCGTCCGCGCGGTCTCCATCGCCGGTCTGTCTTCGTCGTCATCGCCCGGGACATCACCGACAACGTCGCCATCGACTCCGATCTACGCGTCGTCCCCGCCATGGCGCATACAGCGGCGCCGTTGGTCTGATCAACCGATCACGCGCCTGTCTTCGCCAAGCACGTCCCCGAGCACGCGCCTACCGCTGATCGAGCCACAGGTTGCCATCGCGTCGTCCCTACGGATCGCTGCGTTGCCGCCCGAGGTCTTCCCGTCGGCTGCCCCGACTCATGCGCCGCTACCGCCGACGCCCCTACGGGCAGTCGCGTCGCGAAACGTGGTCCACGCCGCCGCCCCGAGATCCTCCCACCGGCTACCCCTGTGGCCGCCGCCGCCTCCGTGTCACCCCTTAGGGTTATCACGTCGCGGCACGCGGTCCACGCCGCCTCCCGACGGGCCATCGCCCTCGGCTAGTGGTTCTCCGCGCGGCTGCCCCGACCTGCGAGCCTCCGCTACACCGCCTCTTCGGGCTGTAAAGCTGCGGCATGCGGTCACCGCCGCCGCCCGAGGTCGTCCCCGCGGTTGCACCGACCTGCGAGCCGCCGCTACACCACCTCTTCGAGCTGTAGCACTGCGGAATGCGGTCCCCGCCGCCGCCTCGCGGTTCCTGCCGCCGCCCCGAGGTCTTCCCACCGTCACCCAGGCCCGCTTGCCGCCGCTGCGTCGCCCCTTCGGGCCGTAGCGCCGCGGCCCGCGGTCCACGCCGCCGTCACCGCGCGTCGACCTTCCGTGGTATGCGCCGCGCCGTCTCCCTTGGCGCGGGAACGCCACCGTCCACGCCGGTCTTCGTCACGCTGTCCGGGTTCTTCGCCTACTTCGAGCACCGCCGCCGCACTCCTAACCTAGCCGCCGCCGCCGCCGTCAGGCCGCCGCGGCAGCTCTTCTTTGGCCGCCGCCACCGCTACCTTCGTAGCCGCCGCCGCCGCCGCCGCCCGTCCACCCCCTTCGTCTTCGTCCAAGCACCAGCCCGTCGCCAGCGTCGTCGTCATCTACCCCGACCACTTCGTCTACTCCGACCACCATTGGTGACATCGGCCCTGCGCCGATAGACGCCGCAATTGTCGTCGAGTTCTTCTCTGCTGGCCCCTCCGACTTCTCCGACATGGCAAACAGCTCGTGCAGGTCCCTCGTCTACGCATGCCCGGTGCTGGCAACACCGATGCGTGCCTTCATCCACGACGTGTCCCCGGGCCTGGCAAGCCTGGTCGGCGCTTCGTCAACTTCGTCTTCGTCCGTATACGCATGCCCGGTGCTGGCAACACCGGTGCGTGCCTTCGTCCACGATGTGTCCCCAGGCTTGGCAAACCTGTCGCGACGCGTCGTCAACAACATCTTCTTACCGGCACACCACTACTTCGACACCCTTGCGCCCATGCTAACTCGGCGCCCCCTTGCGCCCGCAGCTCCACGGCGACTTCCTCGACACCGACCACCCCGACTCGACATCGACCACGGCATTCTTCGCACGGCTACCTCGACCACGGCTACACCATCCTACGGTCTCGGCTACATCGACATCGGCACAAAGGGCTATCATCCGCTTGAGCAACTCGTCGGCTTCCTCTACAGTCAATGCGTCCGCGACGCGACACCGTCCACGACGTTCCCGCTAGGACTGCGGGAGGATGTCAGTCCGTCGGCTGCTATTCTCTCCAGTCTGACCGTCCGTGATGCTCATGTTGTTCGCAACGCTACCGCTACAACTGCGGGGGGATGTTAGAGATATATTTGGGTTACATATATTTGGTAGTTTAGGATTCCTACCTTATCTCTAGGAGAGGCGTCTTGCCCTCCAAGTCTTGTACTCAATATATACTCGCCCTCAAGGCTCAATAATACATCCATCATATTCCGCAACAATTCCTTTCTCTCCTTTCTAACAGCGCGATCGGTACATATGTCACTGGTTGGATCAGTTGAAAGAGTCGAGCCGTTGCGTGTTGGTCCAGTACTGCACGAAGATGAGGGCGGTGTGCGTGCTGGCCGTGCCGTGGACGTTGGTCGCGTCAATGTCAAGCAGGTAGTTGAGCGCCGGCGCCACAATCTGGAACTGCCCGCCGTTCACTCTGGTGAACGTCAGGCGGTCGCCCGTCTGATCATTGTGCTGCTGCACGGCCCATCGGCCGAGCTCCTGGATGCGCGGGACGGAGAGGTCCGGGATCGGCTTGAACGGCGTGTGATCCTGATCGAACGCCGCGGTGGAATCAACGGCGGCGGCAACGACGACGAGCGCCAGGAGCAGATGGCTGCAGGTCGCCATGGCCTGTCTCCGCTTGCTGGTCGTCGTGGTCATCGAATTGGTGTCGGTGGTGGTGGTGGACTGGTCGTGGTTGGAGTAGATCGAGGTGAACGAGTAGATTGTTTGTTTATATACTCAGATCAATATCAATCACTCGCCTTTCATGTCTGTATGTATGGCAAATATTATGATTGCCTAGATATATGGCATGCACTAATTAATCCGTTAGGCAGGACAACACACGAGAAGATTATTTGTTTCCATGCTGGAGTAGTTTCCTAACTGCCAAAATTAAGGATTATTGCCAGATCATCATATAAATATTCAGTAGTATGGCATATTAATTAAGATTGCACACATATAAAGCATGCCTTAATCAATCCTGAGGCGCGCAGGAATACTCACCTGATCATTTCTTTCCAGGATTTGTTGCCAAATTGCCAAAAGAATGATTAGTTTCCATTTTTTATTTTTGCGGCGTGGATTAGTTTCCAGTTAACCGCTACATCCTTTGAATTTCGAGAGTTCCGTCTAAAAAGATCATATGTTTCCTTTTATAAAGAAAATAATAATCATCCCTACATTTTCTTTTTGAGGTAGACAGATATATTTGATTGGACCTCAATAACCGGGGAAGGTCAATTTTGTAGCCTCCTTGTAAAAGCAGACTAGAAACGGCCCAGGTTCAAGATCAAAAAAAGTACTACCGTGGGCAAATCATATTTGACGTTGCAGGCCCTCGTTACTGTGTATATTAATACGAAAAAAAACAATGGCGGTCGCTGCGAATCAAATAGGGAGCAACTAGTTAACAAGCCCTCCTTCAGGAGTCTCACAACGATCACTTGTCGTGGGGCTGAGAGCGCGCCACTTGACGTGCTCTCAGCTGCCGCCACGTGTCGCACCCTGGGTGCTTCCTCTGAATTATTTTTATTTGTATGCGCACGTTTTCTGCTTTTTAGATGTTTTTTTTCTGGTTTTTAACTTTGTGATGAAACTTGTCCGAGAATAGGGTATCAAGGGAAAAATAATCATCCATCAGCGGCAAATGCCCGTGTGCCCTTTTTCGCTTTAGCACCTCGGGGACTCTTGATCATTCCCTTGAAATTGAAAACATGCTCTTCCGCATGCTCCACATCTGGAAGGACCATCTGCATGATCACCGTTTCATCCACATAATCCTCTTCACCGCACAAGCCTTGAGATGACTCAACGTAGTGCTCGTATATATACACCATGTTAGAATCCATCGCTTCAAAGAAGGGAGTAAAATTGTCCAAAATTTAGCACGGGCATTTCACCAAACACTTGCCGGGCGTGGTGATCCCATGGACGGCATAGGGGCGGACGGCACCTGCAGGCCGGACAAACGAGCGTTGTGGGATGGTGGCGTTGGCAAAGCAGCATGGCGGCCAGGTGGAGCGGCGGCGGTCATTGATGTTGGGGAACGCAGTAATTTCAAAAAAATTCCTACGCACACGCAAGATCATGGTGATGGCATAGCAACGAGAGGGGAGAGTGTTCGTCCACGTACCCTCGTAGACCGTAAGCGGAAGCGTTATGACAACGCGGTTGATGTAGTCATACGTCTTCACGATCCGACCGATCCAAGTACCGAACGTACGGCACCTCCGAGTTCAGCACACGTTCAGCTCGATGACGATCCCCGGGCTCCGATCCAGCAAAGCTTCGGGGATGAGTTCCGTCAGCACGACGGCGTGGTGATGATGATGATGTTCTACCGGCGCAGGGCTTCGCCTAAACTCCACGACGATATGACCGAGGTGGAATATGGTGGAGGGGCCACCGCACATGGCTAAGGAACGATCTGTAGATCAACTTGTGTGTCATGGGGTGCCCCCTGCCCCCGTATATAAAGGAGGGAGGGGGAGGTGCGGCCGGCCCCTTTGGGGTGCGCCTGGAGGAGTCCTACTCCCACCGGGAGTAGGACTCCCCCTTCTTGCCTTGGTGGAGAAGGAAAGGGGGAGGGGAAAGAGGAAAGGGGGGCGCCCCCCTTCCTTGTCCTATTCGGACTAGGGGGGGAGGGGGCGCGCGGCCTGCCCTGGCCGGCCCTCCTCTTCTCCCTCATGGCCCACTAAGGCCCATTAACCCCCGGGAGGGTTCCGGTAACCCCCCGGTGTTCCGGTAAAATCCCGATTTCACCTGGAACCTTTCCGATGTCCAAATATAGGCTTCCAATATATCAATCTTTATGTCTCGACCATTTCGAGACTCCTCGTCATGTCCGTGATCACATCCGGGACTCCGAACAAACTTCGGTACATCAAAACTTATAAACTCATAATAAAACTGTCATCGTAACGTTAAGCATGCGGACCCTACGGGTTCGAGAACTATGTAGACATGACCTAGAACCATTCTCGGTCAATAACCAATAGCGGAACCTGGATGCCCATATTGGTTCCTACATATTCTACGAAGATCTTTATCGGTCAAACCGCATAACAACATACGTTGTTCCCTTTGTCATCGGTATGTTACTTGCCCGAGATTTGATCGTCGGTATCCAATACCTAGTTCAATCTCGTTACTGGCAAGTCTCTTTACTCGTTCTGTAACACATCATCTTATTACTAACTCATTAGTTATAATGCTTGCAAGGCTTAAGTGATGAGTATTACCGAGAGGGCCCAGAGATACCTCTCCGACAATCGGAGTGACAAAACCTAATCTCGAATTATGCCAACTCAACATGTACCTTCGGAAACACCTGTAGAGCACCTTTATAATCACCCAGTTACGTTGTGGCGTTTGGTAGCACACAAAGTGTTCTTCCGGTAAACGTGAGTTGCACAATCTCATAGTTGCAGGAACTTTGTATAAGTCATGAAGAAAGCAATAGCAACATACTAAACGATCAAGTGCTAGGCTAACGGAATGGGTCATGTCAATCACATCATTCTTCTAATGATGTGATCACATTAATCAAATGACAACACATGTCTATGGTTAGGAAACATAACCATCTTTGATTAATGAGCTAGTCAAGTAGAGGCATACTAGTGACTATATGTTTGTCTATGTATTCACACATGTATCATGTTTCCGATTAATACAATTCTAGCATGAATAATAAACATTTATCATGATATGAGGAAATAAATAATAACTTTATTATTGCCTCTAGGGCATATTTCCTTCAGTCTCCCACTTGCACTAGAGTCAATAATCTAGATTACATAGTAATGATTCTAACACCCATGGAGTCTTGGTGTTGATCATGTTTTGCTCGTGAGAGAGGCTTAGTCAACGGGTCTGCAACATTCAAATCCGTATGTATTTTGCAAATCTCTATGTCTCCCACTTGGACTTTGTCCCGAATGGAATTGAAGCGTCTCTTGATGTGCTTGGTCCTCTTGTGAAATCTGGATTCCTTTGCCAAGGCAATTGCACCAGTATTGTCACAGAAGATCTTCATTGGTTCTGATGCACTAGGTATGACACCTAGATCGGAAATGAACTCCTTCATCCAGACTCCTTTATTTGCTGCTTCCGAAGCAGCTATGTACTCCGCTTCACATGTAGATCCCGCTACGACGCTTTGTTTAGAACTGCACCAACTTACAGCTCCACCGTTTAATAAAAACACGTATCCGGTTTGCGATTTAGAATCGTCCGGATCAGTGTCAAAGCTTGCATCGACGTAACCGTTTATGACTAGCTCTTTGTCACCTCCATATACGAGAAACATATCCTTAGTCCTTTTCAGGTATTTCAGGATGTTCTTGACCGCTGTCCAGTGATCCACTCCTGGATTACTTTGGTACCTTCCTGCCAAGCTTATTGCTAAGCATATGTCAGGTCTGGTACACAGCATTGCATACATGATAGAGCCTATGGCTGAAGCATAGGGAACATTTTTCATTTTCTCTCTATCTTCTGCTGTGGTCGGGCATTGAGTTTGACTCAACTTCACACCTTGTAGCACAGGCAAGAATCCTTTCTTTGCCTGATCCATTTTGAACTTTTTCAAAATTTTGTCAAGGTATGTGCTTTGTGAAAGTCCTATTAAGCGTCTTGATCTATCTCTATAGATCTTGATGCCCAATATGTAAGCAGCTTCACCGAGGTCTTTCATTGAAAAACTTTTATTCAAGTATCCTTTTATGCTATCCAAAAATTCTATATCATTTCCAATTAATAATATGTCATCTACATATAAAATTAGAAATGCTACAGAGCTCCCACTCACTTTCTTGTAAATACAGGCTTCTCCAAAAGTCTGTATAAAACCATATGCTTTGATCACACTATCAAAGCGTTTATTCCAACTTCGAGATGCTTGCACCAGTCCATAAATGGAACGCTGGAGCTTGCACACTTTGTCAGCACCTTTTGGATCAATAAAACCTTCCGGCTGCATCATATACAACTCTTCTTCTAGAAATCCATTCAAGAATGCAGTCTTGACATCTATTTGCCAAATTTCATAATTATGAAATGCAGCAATAGCTAACATGATTCGGACGGACTTAAGCATCGCTACGGGTGAGAAAGTCTCATCGTAGTCAACCCCTTGAACTTGTCGAAAACCTTTTGCAATAAGTCGAGCTTTATAGACAGTTATATTACCATCAGCGTCAGTCTTCTTCTTAAAGATCCATTTATTCTCAATGGCTTGCCGATCATCGGGCAAGTCAACCAAAGTCAATACTTTGTTTTCATACATGGATCCCATCTCAGATTTCATGGCTTCTAGCCATTTTGCGGAATCCGGGCTCATCATCGCTTCCTCATAGTTCGTAGGTTCATCATGGTCAAGTAACATGACTTCCAGAATAGGATTACCGTACCACTCTGGCGCGGATCTTACTCTGGTAGACCTACGAAGTTCAGTAGAAACTTGATCTGAAGTTTCATGATCATTATCATTAGCTTCCTCACTAATTGGTGTAGTTGTCACAGGAACCGGTTCTCGTGATGAACTACTTTCCAATAATGGAGTAGATATAGTTATCTCATCAAGTTCTACTTTCCTCCCACTCACTTCTTTCGAGAGAAACTCCTTCTCTAGAAAGGATCCATTCTTAGCAACGAATGTCTTGCCTTCAGATCTGTGATAGAAGGTGTACCCAATAGTCTCTTTTGGGTATCCTATGAAGACACATTTCTCCGATTTAGGTTTGAGCTTATCTGGTTGAAGTTTCTTCACATAAGCATCGCAGCCCCAAACTTTAAGAAACGACAACTTTGGTTTCTTGCCAAACCACAGTTCATAAGGCGTCATCTCAACGGATTTTGATGGTGCCCTATTTAACGTGAATGCGGCCGTCTCTAAAGCATAACCCCAAAATGATAGTGGTAAATCAGTAAGAGACATCATAGATCGCACCATATCCAGTAAAGTACGATTACGACGTTCGGACACACCATTTTGTTGTGGTGTTCCAGGTGGCGTGAGTTGCGAAACTATTCCACATTGTTTCAAGTGTAGGCCAAACTCATAACTCAAATATTCTCCTCCACGATCAGATCGTAGAAACTTTATTTTCTTGTTACGATGATTTTCCACTTCACTCTGAAATTCTTTAAACTTTTCAAATGTTTCAGACTTGTGTTTCATCAAGTAGATATACCCATATCTGCTCAAATCATCTGTGAAGGTGAGAAAAATAACGATACCCGCTGCGAGCCTCAACATTCATTGGGCCACAAACATCAGTATGTATGATTTCCAACAAATCAGTTGCTCGCTCCATAGTTCCGGAGAACGGCGTTTTAGTCATCTTACCCATAAGGCACGGTTCGCAAGTACCAAGTGATTCATAATCAAGTGATTCCAAATGTCCATTAGTATGGAGTTTCTTCATGCGTTTTACATCGATATGACCCAAACGGCAGTGCCACAAATAAGTTGCACTATCATTATTAACTCTGCATCTTTTGGTTTCAACACTATGAATATGTGTATCACTACTATCGAGATTTAATAAAAATAGACCACTCTTCAAGGGTGCATGACCATAAAAGATATTACTCATATAAATAGAACAACCATTATTCTCTGATTTAAACGAATAACCGTCTCGCATCAAACAAGATCCAGATATAATGTTCATGCTCAACGTTGGCACCAAATAACAATTATTCAGGTCTAAAACTAATCCCGAAGGTAGATGTAGAGGTAGCGTGCCGACCGCGATCACATCGACTTTGGAACCGTTTCCCACGCGCATCGTCACCTCGTCCTTGACCAGTGCTCGCTTATTCTGTAGTCCCTGTTTCGAGTTGCAAATATTATCAACAGAATCAGTATCAAATACCCAGGTGCTACTACGAGCTCTAGTTAGGTACACATCAATAACATGTATATCACATATACCTTTGTTCACTTTACCATCCTTCTTATCCGCCAAATACTTGGGGCAGTTCCGCTTCCAGTGACCAGTCTGCTTGCAGTAGAAGCACTCAGTTTCAGGCTTAGGTCCAGACTTGGGTTTCTTCTCTTGAGCAGCAACTTGCTTGCTGTTTTTCTTGAAGTTCCCCTTCTTCTTCCCTTTGTCATTTTTCTTGAAACTAGTGGTCTTGTTAACCATCAACACTTGATGCTCCTTCTTGATTTCTACCTCCGCAGCTTTTAGCATTGCGAAGAGCTCGGGAATAGTCTTGTTCATCCCTTGCATATTATAGTTCATCACAAAGCTCTTGTAGCTTGGTGGCAGTGATTGGAGAATTCTGTCAATGACGCTATCATCCGGAAGATTAACTCCCAGTTGAATCAAGTGATTATTATACCCAGACATTTTGAGTATATGCTCACTAACAGAACTATTCTCCTCCATCTTGCAGCTGTAGAACTTATTGGAGACTTCATATCTCTCAATCCGGGCATTTGCTTGAAATATTAACTTCAACTCCTGGAACATCTCATATGCTCCATGACGTTCAAAACGTCGTTGAAGACCCGGTTCTAAGCCGTAAAGCATGGCACACTGAACTATAGAGTGGTCATCAGCTTTGCTCTGCCAGACATTCTTAACGTCGTCAGTTGCATCAGCAGCAGGCCTGGCACCCAGCGGTGCTTCCAGGACGTAACTTTTCTGTGCAGCAATGAGGATAATCCTCAGGTTACGAACCCAGTCCGTGTAATTGCTACCATCATCTTTCAACTTTGCTTTCTCAAGGAACGCATTAAAATTCAACGGAACAACAGCACGAGCCATCTATCTACAAACAAACATAGACAAGCAAAATACTATCAGGTACTGAGTTCATGATAAATTTAGGTTCAATTAATCATATTACTTAAGAACTCCCACTTAGACAGACATCTCTCTAGTCATCTAAGTGATCACGTGATCCAAATCAACTAAACCATAACCGATCATCACGTGAGATGGGGTAGTTTTCAATGTGAACATCATTATGTTGATCATATCTACTATATGATTCACGCTCGACCTTTCGGTCTCCGTGTTCCGAGGCCATATCTGCATATGCTAGGCTCGTCAAGTTTAACCTGAGTATTCCGCGTGTGCAAAACTGTCTTGCACCCGTTGTAGATGGACGTAGAGCTTATCACACCAGATCATCACGTGGTGTCTGGGCACGACGAACTTTGGCAACGGTGCATACTCAGGGAGAACACTTCTTGATAATTTTTTGTGAGAGATCATCTTAAAATGCTACCGTCAATCAAAGCAAGATAAGATGCATAAAGGATAAACATCACATGCAATCAATATAAGTGATATGATATGGCCATCATCATCTTGTGCTTGTGATCTCCATCTTCGAAGCACCGTCGTGATCACCATCGTCACCGGCGCGACACCTTGATGTCCATCGTAGCATTGTTGTCGTTACGCCATCTATTGATTCTATGACTATCGCTACCGTTTAGAGATAAAGTAAAGCAATTACAGGGCGTTTGCATTTCATACAATAAAGCGACAACCATATGGCTCCTGCCAGTTGCCGATAACTTCGGTTACAAAACATGATCATCTCATACAATAAAATATAGCATCACGTCTTGACCATATCACATCACAACATGCCCTGCAAAAACAAGTTAGACGTCCTCTACTTTGTTGTTGTAAATTTTACGTGGCTGCTACGGGCTTAGCAAGAACCGTTTCTTACATACGCATCAAAACCACAATGATAGTTTGTCAAGTTGGTGCTATTTTAACCTTTGCAAGGACCGGGCGTAGCCACACTCGGCTCAACTAAAGTGAGAGAGACAGACACCCGCCGGTCACCTTTAAGCAACGAGTGCTCGTAGCGGTGAAACCAGTCTCGTGTAAGTGTACGCGTAATGTCGGTCCGGGCCGCTTCATCTCACAATGCCGCTGAACCAAAGTATGACATGCTGGTAAGCAGTATGACTTATATCGCCCACAACTCACTTGTGTTCTACTCGTGCATATAACATCAACGCATAAAACCTAGGCTCGGATGCCACTGTTGGGGAACGCAGTAATTTCAAAAAATTTCCTACGCACACGCAAGATCATGGTGATGGCATAGCAACGAGAGGGGAGAGTGTTCGTCCATGTACCCTCGTAGACCGTAAGCGGAAGCGTTATGACAACGCGGTTGATGTAGTCATACGTCTTCACGATCCGACCGATCCAAGTACCGAACGTACGGCACCTCCGAGTTCAGCACACGTTCAGCTCGATGACGATCCCCGGGCTCCGATCCAGCAAAGCTTCGGGGATGAGTTCCGTCAGCACGACGGCGTGGTGACGATGATGATGTTCTACCGGCGCAGGGCTTCGCCTAAACTCCGCGACGATATGACCGAGGTGGAATATGGTGGAGGGGGCACCGCACACGGCTAAGGAACGATCCATAGATCAACTTGTGTGTCATGGGGTGCCCCCTGCCCCCGTATATAAAGGAGGGAGGGGGAGGTGCGGCCGGCCCCTTTGGGGTGCGCCTGGAGGAGTCCTACTCTCACCGGGAGTAGGACTCCCCCTTCTTGCCTTGGTGGAGAAGGAAAGGGGGAGGGGAAAGAGGAAAGGGGGGCGCCGCCCCCCCCCTTCCTTGTCCTATTCAGACTAGGGGGAGGGGGCACGCGGCCTGCCCTGGCCGGCCCTCCTCTTCTCCCTCATGGCCCACTAAGGCCCATTAACCCCCGAGAGGGTTCCGGTAACCCCCCGGTGTTCCGGTAAAATCCCGATTTCACCCGGAACCTTTCCGATGTCCAAATATAGGCTTCCAATATATCAATCTTTATGTCTCGACCATTTCGAGACTCCTCGTCATGTCCGTGATCACATCCGGGACTCCGAACAAACTTCGGTACATCAAAACTTATAAACTCATAATAAAACTGTCATCGTAACGTTAAGCGTGCAGACCCTACGGGTTCGAGAACTATGTAGACATGACCTAGAACCATTCTCGGTCAATAACCAATAGCGGAACCTGGATGCCCATATTGGTTCCTACATATTCTACGAAGATCTTTATCGGTCAAACCGCATAACAACATACGTTGTTCCCTTTGTCATCGGTATGTTACTTGCCCGAGATTTGATCGTCGGTATCCAATACCTAGTTCAATATCATTACCGGCAAGTCTCTTTACTCGTTCTCTAACACGTCATCTTATTACTAACTCATTAGTTATAATGCTTGCAAGGCTTAAGTGATGAGTATTACCGAGAGGGCCCAGAGATACCTCTCCGACAATCGGAGTGACAAAACCTAATCTCGAATTATGCCAACTCAACATGTACCTTCGGAAACACTTGTAGAGCACCTTTATAATCACCCAATTACGTTGTGACGTTTGGTAGCACACAAAGTGTTCTTCCGGTAAACGTGAGTTGCACAATCTCATAGTTGCAGGAACTTTGTATAAGTCATGAAGAAAGCAATAGCAACATACTAAACGATCAAGTGCTAGGCTAACGGAATGGGTCATGTCAATCACATCATTCTTCTAATGATGTGATCCCATTAATCAAATGACAACACATGTCTATGGTTAGGAAACATAACCATCTTTGATTAATGAGCTAGTCAAGTAGAGGCATACTAGTGACTATATGTTTGTCTATGTATTCACACATGTATCATGTTTCCGGTTAATACAATTCTAGCATGAATAATAAACATTTATCATGAAATGAGGAAATAAATAATAACTTTATTATTGCCTCTAGGGCATATTTCCTTCAATTGAGGCCCGACAAGGGCTTGGCGGGCGGCCAGGGTGGTATAGCTGTAGCGTCGGCCAGGGAGGACACAATTGTAGAGAAAGCGGAAGAGACGGAGACGCGAGGTCTGCGTGTGATTTTGGATGGGTCAGAATCTTACGTGCTGCAGGTTTGTTTCTGGTTAGCAGAAAAATGGGTGCGCGGCAGGGTTTAGAGGAATAGTCGAGCGTGGCGGATGCTGGGGCGGGGTGGCGCCGACGGACGATTAGGCAGGTGGAGGTGGATGGGTCAAAGGGTGTGCGGGGTCACCAACATAAAAATGGTGGTAGAGTTTAGAGGGATGGTCGGGGTGGAATGGAGGAAGAAGGCAACATTGGGAGGAAGACATTAGTGTTATCTGCTAATTGCAACTACATGCTGCTACATTTCATTTGCATAATTCATCCTGGACAATCATAGAAACTGAAGAAATATGTGCAACCATGTCAGAGATCTATTTGGCTGGATAGAGTAGGGAGAGTGTAGTATGAAGCCTAGGATGGTCTGGATTGTCGCCGCCTTCCACAATGACTCTTCTTTTAATCACCGCTGCTTTCGGATGCAGCCGTCGTCATGAGTAAGCGGTCTATGGGGAAATACGATGTGAATGAGAGAGGGTGTCATGGAGAAGGTGACGTGGGTGTCATCCAGTTTTAAAGGACGGATCCATCGAGAAATGTGCCGGTATGATGGAAAACCGAGCATGAAGTGGATATTTTGGTAGGAAAAGGGAATGATGCAACATGGGGTGGGTTTTTGGGTAGGGGCAAGCATTGGGGATAACTGAGCGCATAGTCTGGATAACGACATTTCTCCCCATATATGGGTTGGATTTGAGGAAGCAAGGACTATCCAAACGATTGAGTTTTGGGGAGCCCACTGGCGCCCATTTGATGCCCGAACACACGAAACATATAAGGAAGACATGAGCTTCGACCTTGCCAAAGACCTTAATTATTTGTTTGATTTATTTATATACATTGTAGCCCGTAGCAACGCACGGGCAAGACGTTAATTACATATTGATACTAAGGTAGGATATACTAATTACTTTTTTTAATAGTTTGGATTGCTTACCACATGTATCACATGGTATATAATTACTTTGCATTGGCATTGATATTGGGTGTGATATTAATTAGGAAAATATGCTAAATGTGTTTATGCTAAACACACAGGTGACATTGACCATTGGATAGATACGATTAAACGGATGAGATATATGTTGGATCTCCACAACTCTCTCTTTTTATGTTGATAGATATATTAGGAGTATCTCTACTCCTAATGGACGACTTGGTGAATAGTCTGCGTGGTTTAATTTCGCTGGGGTTTTTTTTTTGTCATCCTCCCACCTCCGGTTTTTTTTTCGTCATCCTCCCACCTCCGTTAACTGCCAGCAGCCCAGCAACATAAGAACATCCTAAATTGGGATAAAGACAGCCAAAGTGCACCATCAATATACAATGAGGCTTCTGAGAAATAACTGCCAGCAGCCCAGCAACACTAATGAAACGGAATAAGGCAAATTCAGTTACTTCAGAATGGTAACAAGCGGAAGGAAAATAAGGCAAATTCAGTTACCTCCTACTCTTTTCAAAGTGCTTTGAAGTCTCTTGTCATTGGTAGTTGTGGTCTTGTGCACTGTCTTGTTCTTCCTATCATCAGCGGAAGGAAAACTAAGTATAACAAGCGGAGAAAGGTTTCATATTTTTGTACTCTATAAGCTGATATGCGCACTCTAAATGGCATTCACTGAAAAATCAATTTAGAAATGTGACAATAGCATGCTTGGATGATAATCAGTATGCATAGCTAGCACGCTTCAAATTTGGCATTTCCACACAGGAAATCAGCAATGGTTCACAAGGCCCACAAATTATTGATTTTGAGGTAACATTTTAGGTCTGAAACAAACTATTTACACGGGTAAAATGGATACATGTAGAATAGATAATATGCTGAAAGCGGGAAACGCTACTGCCTGTAGCAAAACCAATGACACTACGGGCCTGTTTGGTTCACGCCCAGGTCAGCCCCGCCAAAGTCAGGCTCGCCAAATTATTGGCGAAGGATTTCGCCGCCTCCGTCTCACTAGTGTGCGGGCGTTAAAGTTGGACGAATGACCAAAAAATTGGCGTGGGCAGAAAACTTTGGCTATGAACCAAACGGACACCGTTGCTTCCGGTCAACGCCAAAAGTTTGGTAAGGTAGCCTCGGGCTGCAATCCAAACAGCCCCTACCTATGGATAATAGTAACAAGGTTAACACAGAAAGCACATTTAAACACTACCCTTGACTCCGGCACAGGGCACCGGCCATCTTCTTCAGCTTATCAACATTCATCTACACGACACACAGGAGTTCTTGCGTTAATAACAGGACAGGCGAGCAAAAAAGGGAGCAAACAGTTAGGTGCTAGAAGCAGGGCAGACGACATGGCAGCATCCAGTCACTGAGCATTAAGAGTCAACGTTCGGAAAATAGTTAGGAGCTAGAAGCAGGGCAGACGACATGGCAACATCTAGTTATGTTTCAATTTTTTTGCAAGAACAAAATGAATGGATACTAACTTCAAAATGTAGTGTATGACAGAATTAATACTAACTTCAAAATGATGCCTCTAGTATAGATATACAAGGAAAAGGTGCATACATTTCTCGACAGATTCCATGGATCGAGTACGTACTTGCTAATAATTTGGTAGGAGTAGGGCATAATGTAGGGATCAAGCAAGAGCATCCATTTGAATCTACGTAACGGATATGGAATCATTCAGAACGACACCAATCTACGAGTTGAGCGACTGATTAGTTAATGGCCGCTAGTGAAGCTAAGCTAGGTGTGGTTAGTTGGGCGTCAAGTGTTGTTGTATCTGATTATCTCTCAGACGAAATCAATAAGACCAAAATTTGCCGTGCACCCATCAATCTGACAAAATCAATAAGACCAAAAATGTGAGTACTCATCATCTGCAGCCCCTGAGGAATCAGAGATTTGCCACCGAATGATGGGTAAACAAAATGCAGCTGAAGCATCTTCAGAGTAGCACATGCCCTTGAAAATATAGAGCCAAATCTTTCACCCATTTCAAAATAATGATGACAGAACCAGTACGCCTCTTGCTAGCTCAACTAAAACACCTAAAAATGCCCTCAAAATCAACACTAAACACTCATGGCTGAATAAAAAAAATCAACAACACTTCCCCCAAATAAACATTGACTTGGACATGAAACAATATGGATTAATTAATAACGATCTTGGTATGCCTATGTGTGTACCTGCGTGTGGTCGACCATCACAGCGAGCCGACCACCATAGATGCAGGGACCCTTGACTGACATGTCAACCATGCGTCAACCGGCCAGCATCAGCGCATTGCTTCTGGCCTTCCGCACTCCCCTCTGCTCTCCCTCCTCTCTTTCATGGCTGGCACAAGGGATGGGATGAGACTGACGAGAGGCAACCCCTCTCCTTCTCTCTTTCAAGCGGGTCACGACGCTGCATTTTTACATGAGATTACAGAGTTAATCAGTTCAGTTACATGATAATATACTTAGTCCTCAATATGATCATGTGTAAGTAACGAACAAATCAAAATACCGTAATGTTCATGTTTGTCTCCAAGATATACAAGGAGAGAAGTTAAAAATCAATGCTTAGACTAAAATTACAACTTACTGAATGAAAACTTAGTTCGGTTCAAATTATAGATTTGTAGTTTTAAAACGTTAATCACACAATTTGGTCTATATATCTTCAAAGTAGTTTGGACAAAAAACAACCTGATGTGCAGAAAGAAGAGATACTAATACATATATTCATCGTACTTGAATGCACAAAAGAACAACAAAATCGGAACCAACTGAATCACCTGTACGCTATGGCACTTCTGCCTCATAGACTTCGTTGACCTGATTAGTTTACGGCAACGACCCTACCTCTTCTGTTGCATCCGTGCTTGGCCACCACGACGTCTCCTCCTCCCAATGTTCTACGCACCGACGGAATCGGCCGGCCTAGATGGCGGCGACGGAGAGAGAGTTGGGTGAGTGGGAGGGGCGGATCTGGCCGCCGGCTGAGTCCTTAGGTGCGGGTGCGGGGAGAGGGCGGCGGCGGTTTGGTGGCGCCCGCGGAGGAGTGGAGTGGAGTGGAGGCCGACAGTGTTGGGGAGAGGATGGAGGTGGGCGGCTGCGGCGGCGGCGGTCGGAGGCAGGGCCAGTCGACGAACACCCATGCGGCGGCAGCGGCGACGGCGGCGTGAGGAACCCTAGCGTGCGAGGGGCGGGGACAGGAGCGACTCATCCCTGCGTTTTTCTTTTCGACGGGAGATCGGGAGGAGCGGTGTTTCCTGAGGACTGGTTTTTTCTTCTGCAGTGCGTGTGTGGGATGGGGATGGGGGTGGGAGGTGGCGAAAAAAACCAGCAAAAATAAGGGGGATGAGAGGTGATGAAAAAACCCGAGCGAAAATAAACCATGGATACTATTCACCAACTGATACATTAGGAGTAGAGATGAGCTTCGACCCAGCCAAAAAACAATAAGACTGTGTAAAAGGCCAAAACTGAAACCATGTTTTCAACACTAGAAGAAGATTGCCAAATTGTCCATCTTTGACAAGACAATTTTATTTTTTATTAAATTTATATAGCAAAATTTGGGCAAGTTAACTATACTACAAATTAAATTGTCCATCACCGTACTACAAATAATTGATTCCAATCTAATTTTCATGCACACGAATCAACGATCATTCATGTTAGACAATTATTTTTAAAGATTTGAAGTTGACGAGAGGGCTCGTACCATGGAGGCATAATAGAAGTCAGGTCCATGGCGGCTCCTCGTGATGGTGCTTCCCCTAATCCACTTTATGCTGGCTAAAATCACTACGTGCATATACATGGGCTTTGACCTGCTGCTGCCTGCAATCACTACGTGACATGGGCTTTCATTACGGGAGGCACGTGGGGCGAGACAACCACAAATCGTATGCATACACACACAAATATGCCAATACCTCATCGATATTAAGGGGCAACGTGATCGTTGGGGGGGGGGGGGGGGGGGTCTAGCCCCCCTCGCCCCCTGAATCGTCCCTGCACAGAACTGATAGCTCATGCACAGGCACCGTGATAACTTTGACCCGAGAGAAAAAAGTTCCTGACAGTCTGAAGCTATCTCCAAGTCCTGCAAATTTAGGTCACGAGCGATGGCAAGAGCCTCGTTGCAAGCTAGCGCCTCCAGGCTAGCTGGATCGATCAAGCCTTCATACACCACTGCCGAGGCTCCTAGGTAGTTTCCGGCCTTGTTTCTACAGACCACTGCAGCAGCTCCTCTTTCTCCCAAGGTGGAAATAGAGCCATCACAATTCAGCTTTGAAGCTTCACCCGATGGTGGTAGCCAAGCCCTAGCCCGGGGCCGCTCCACTCGCCCCAGCTGTCGACTCGGCGTTCTGGCAGCTGCAATCTCTAGGTCTTCCAAGTAATTCTTTATGAAACACATTGTTGAAAACGGACTCTGAAATTCATTGTCACTCGTGGATAGCCTTCCTTCGAGCCCACCTATCGACCACATGGTCACCAGAACGCGCACAAGGTCATGTTGGTTTGTGGTCTCGAACATCCAGAAAAGCCATAGCCTAGCATCTTCGTTTTGGTTTGATATCATATGCTCAAGTAGTTCCTCATCACCCAGAGCCCAAACGCACCTGGCCATTCGACAACTTAGAAGCGAGTGTCTCCATGAGTCTTCCTCTGCATTACAAATAGAACAGACAGGGTTGTCTGCCATTTTCCTCTGGTGTCGGACTAGTCCTGTGGGAAGCGAGGTGTGCGCGAGCCGCCGCACGAAAACGCGAATTTTGGATGGCACTTTTACGTCCCACAACTGTGTCCATGATCTCCTGTCAGCTACAACATTGGAGTGTCCCGGCCGGTGCTCGAGCCAATCTTCTCTCTGAGCCTTGATTGCAGTAATCATCCGGTATGCTGAACGGACGGATAAAACACCACGCCGATCGTAGTGCCAAGCCCAGAAGTCCTCCTGTACCCGGTTGCTGATGGGTATGTTGAGGATCACTTCTGGAGCAATAAAATGATCCATGAGGGTTTGCCTATCCCAAGAGCGGATCACAGGATTAATGAGTTCCGACACTAACAAAGGTGGGCTAGCTGTTTTAGCACAGATCGGCCGTAGTTTGTAGTCCCTTGGTATCTAGTTGTCAGACAAAATCCGGGTTGTCGAACCTAATCAGCCCAAGAGACAGAACATCTCTCCCTTCTAAGAGCGAACGCCAGACCTGGGAGGGGGCCTGACCCAAAGTAGCTTCAAGGATGTTTTCATTAGGATAATAGCGGGCTCTAAGAACCCGTGCGCTCAATGTCTCAGGCTCATTTAACAATCTCTAGACTTGGCGGGCAAGTAGTGCCAAGTTGAAAAGTTCAACATCCTGAAAGCCTAAACCTCCCATAAATCTTGGTTTAGTCATTGTATTCCATGACACCCAAGTTGTTTTCCTTTGTCCGTTCCTACTCCCCCACCAGAACTTTCGAATTATGCCATTGATATGTTCACGAAGCCCCCGTGGTAATTTGAAGCATGCCATCGAATATATAGGAATAGATTGGGCCACTGATTTTATTAACACTTCTTTACCTCCCGCTGACAAGCCTTCTCCATCCACCCCTGAACACGCTTCCAGATTCTGTCCTTGAGATATCTGAAATATCCTTCCTTTGCTCTACCCACATCAGCAGGTAAGCCTAAGTATTTCTTTGATAAAGATTCATTATGAACATTTAGTGTGTGCTTGATCGACTCTTTTGTTGAATCAGCCACCCCTTTGCTGAAAAAGATGGACGATTTGTCTGCATTTATCCTCTGTCCAGAAGCATTGCAGTATGTTGTCGGTATATCCCTGACTCGGGTTGCACTTTCATCAGAAGCCTCAAAGAAAAGCAAATTGTCGTTGACAAAAAGTAAATAATTTACAGTAGGGGCAGTCGGTGCAACTACTATCCCCCGCGCCGCTCCTCCCGCCTTCAATAAACATGATAAGCCTTCGGCCGCTAGCAAGAACAAATAAGGCGATATAGGGTCTCCCTGCCGTAAGCCTCGGGAAGGCCTGAAAACATCCATACTACCTCCATTAAACAGAACTAACAAAGAGACCGATGTCACGCACCTCATGACAGTTTCCGTAAATCTAGGGCTGAAGCCCATCTTGAGCGTCACTGTCGTATGCCTTCATCATATCAAGTTTAAGCGCACAAAATCTATTGCTTTTGACCCTTTCATGTAATGCAAGCACTCATAAGCTGTTATGAAATTATCCGTAATGAGACGTCCAGGAACGAAAGCCGACTGCTCTTCAGAGATGATACCGGGGAGAAAATATTTCAGTCGGTTTGCTAAGACCTTTGAAGCTATCTTGTAGATCACATTACAAAGACTTATCGGCCGAAATTGTCCTAATATGTTTGGACTCGCTATCTTGGGAATCAAAACAAAGGCCAGAATCTAAGTTCTCACCCTGAAGCATCAGTCCGAGCAAATCAGAGCAATGCCTCCAACAAGGTAACGACGTAAAAAAAATATCGGCATTGCCAGGTGTAACCACTCGGGTGACCTAGGCTTTCGCCCCGGAGCTCGAGACCAGGTGCACACAACACCACCATCCAAGTCAGACAAGTGTTGTCGCCACCGCTTTTTCGCAATCCCAACATCTACAATTGGACCGCCGCCACTCCACAACTTACCCTCTGCGTCAGGTCATCATCCATAATTTTATCACACCACTGAAGTCATCAATCGGATAAAGAGATAAAACCTCCCAAAGTCTTTTCGATGATCTCCGCAGTCGTGGATAAGTAGGAAGTCGTTGCAGAACAATCTACGAACACCGCCATATGACCGATCTGATCTAGATCAACACCATCAACCGAAGATCATAGTGTCGCCTGCCGGCACACACGGAAAGCCAGCACATCGCCACAGCCCCACATATCTAGCGCAACGACCGATCTGATCTGATCTGATCTAGCCAATTTATAGGGTATGCAAAGCTAGGCAAGCTAAGTTGAGCACAAAGCTGCCTTGCTTTGGTACTGAGCCTTGCTCAGTCTAGTAGTACTCCTAGCTAGGGCTTGATTGATGCATAGGATCGTGAGTGGCTTGTAGCTTGGCATCTTTCTTCCACTCAGCCCCATCACTGAGAGAGTATCTTGCATGTGTCAAATTCCCAACTTAGCTTACTTGAAAATTGAAATGCTATCTTGTCAAACGCACATGTGAAACACGTATTACGTGACATTTGCAACAAGCCATCTAAGCATCTTCCGTCTCCTACTCTCGGGTGTGCGTTGTTGACTTTTCGTTATTTTGTGGAGAAGAATAAAATAAAGTGCATGGCATTATTTAGGGGACTAACAAAACTAGCTAGCTAGCCACACGTCAATCAAATTAGGAGAAAAATTAAAAGGGGTTCGAAAGATCAAATTAGAGAAAGTGACTCGCCAAGAGAATGTTGTGCTTTTATTTGGATTAGGCATCCAATTTAATTAGCTAGATTGCTAGCTCTGCATGCGACAACAGCACGTCCTCTCATTTGGGCATCTAGCGCGTTTCTTTTTCGTTAACTTGGAATGGGACAGCTGCAATGCATATGCATGGCCGGCCACAACTCAATCAAACTAGTCAATTATTTAGCCAGGAGGAAAACAAAAGAAATTGATTGAGCTCGAAGCAGACAGGGTTGAACTTTAACAATTAGCTCACTCAAGCCGTCCGAATTAGACTGCTTTGCATGTATAGTCGCACATTTGGTTTTAGTTAATTACTCCCTCTTTACACTAATGTAAGACATTTTTGCAGTTTAAATTGAACTGCAGAAATATCTTATATTAGTGTACAGATGTACTAGTTAGCAGGGAACCTTCTTGTTAATAGGTTATCCTACCGACGATGCAACTAGTGTTTCAGGTATCATCGCAATAATCAGGTGCTTTTTCCGCAATGCATATGACTGGCGAGTGGAATATATGACGACTCTGTGTTATTCTAGTTGCGTTCCATGGGTCGTGTGTCAACAAGAGCCATCGATCAAAAGGGATGAAAGGAAACAAAGTACTCCATTTTATTAAAGAAGTAAAGGATGATGCATATTGCATCTATTCCATATGCAACAAGTGCAATATTGAGTATTAAGCACACAAATATATCAAGTATACTAAGAGCTTCAGATTTGGTGGGCTACTAAGGAAGCTTTGATCGGTGGTCGATATACATGGTCAATTACAAAGATTTTCTCTTTTTTGGAGAGCATGCTTTATCAAGTCAAAGCGTTAGTTTACTTTTTACATTAATTGTCTTTTGTTGTTGTTTCAGATTTTCAAAACCCTTATACTCCAGGTCCTCATGGGCTATGGCCATTCTCTCCCTAAAGTATGACGACATGGTTGACTGGAACTTGAGGAGTACTTTTCCCTCCCATTGTGCTTTACCGATACTATACCAAGAAGGTGCAAAACAGAGTAGCTGAGAGCTGACGTCGGTCTCATGCATGCATGCATGTATGTTTCATGTTTGGCTTCGAATAAATGTCGTTTGGAACAAAGGAAACAATATTTTACATGATATAACGTTTATTGAAATTTTGTTTGATTCCATTTGAAAGTTGAAACATAGGCAGATATCTTCCTTTTTAAATTTTAATGAATGGTATATTGTATATAGACATTTGGAACAAAGGCAGCTGTCTTATTTGATAGAATTTCCATCAAAACAATCTTTGATGCCATTTGGAGCAAAGGCAGATGTCTTATATTTCATTTGACATTACAATAAGTTGCATAGAAATTTGGAGGTTACCATACCCAAGTTAAGAGCTCATTAAGGGCATCACAACCTCATCTCAGTCCCCCGCTTCCCCTCGCCTCACATATGCTTCCGTCCCTATTTCCGCTGGGCCCTCCATCGCCACCAGCCCACCACAACATCATTGCTCCCACCCTCTACATGACATATGTCGGGGTCTAGTAGGCATGGTGCAATGATCAGACCGTTCTAGATCGACTTGTTAGTGGCGCCGCCTGCCCTGGCCCTTCCTCGGACACATCCATGTCGGCGACCAGGCGTGCGATGGAGCGGGCGGACGGGGACCAAATCTTTGACAAGTCATTGTAGCACAGATCTGCTTCAGCATCATTGCGTTGTCGATGTTTGATGAGAGAGCGAGGTTTACCGGTAAGGAAGGGTGCCTCACGGTGGACTTCATATATTCGTCCATGGAAGAGGCAGAATTACCAAATCCAGTTCAAGCGGAGCGCTAGCGGTAAGGTTGTTAGAATCAGGATTGAATTGAATCGGGGCTTTGGTTGTAGGATCGCAAATCGCAGGATATTAACAATCAGGATCATAGAAACGTAGATTCTATGAACTAAAAATTAAAAGGGGTTCAAAAGATCAAATTAGAGAAAGTGACTGGCCTAGGTTCATGCAAGATAAGCACAGAATGTTGTGCGGTATTGTGACGAGGCGGAGCGCCTGTAGTCAGGCCCCGGGATGTACCCGTGTTCGGTGAACCTCGTTAACAAACTTCGGTGTCATGCCTCGTGTGATTGCTTGGTCCTCGGATGATCGACTATGCGCCTCGGATTTATTCTAACACATGCTTTGATCGGTCTTTTCTTACTTCCATTAACTAATTACTAGTGCAATAGTATGCATACATCTTGGTGAAAGGGAATTGAAGTTGAATTGCCACTTTGTGACGCATGGTTGCAGTGGCAGCTGCGACATCACTTATAGATAGACGAGACAGTGGTCGTTTCCCTTTGAGAAATATGCTGAACCATGTGCCTGGCCGGCGGTGAAATGAAACGATGGATCCATCAAGTTGGTCTGCTGGCTGGCTGGCTTTGACAGATCGGAGGCTGGGTCGATCGAAATGGTAACCCTGACACTTATAGACGCAAACCCAACTCCATCACTTGCTAGTCCCTCCGTCTCATAATATAGGAGCGTTTTTTACTCTAGGAGCAGATGATCCAGATTATCCGTACAAGACTTACCAACCAATTCGTACGTGCGTGTTTTTAATACACAGAGACATGCATGCATATCACTTTATACAGACAGATCGGCCAACTATTTTGAGGGTAGTAACATGCATCTGCATGCATGCTTCATGCTGCTAGGTAGAATAATGCAGCTGCAAATCTTTCACTTGCAGCATCTAATCGGCCATCCCACACAAGGAAAAGACGCGTGCAGATTAAGCTCTTGCAAGCAAGCACAGATCGATCACTGACCAGACCCATCGGACATCTATCTAGCTAATTTGTAGGGCATCCAAGGCCAAGCTAAACTGAGCCCAAAGCTGCATTGCTTTGGCCACGCACCTTGCTCAGACTAGTGCTTGTTTGATGCATCACATCAAGCCTGGAAATTCGGCAGCACTAGGGCTAGTTTATTTGTACTACTCTACTATATATCTCTTAGGCATGCAGCTCCCAGCTTAATTAGCTTACTTGAAGTATTCCTACTGGATGTGGAATTGTCAAGCACACATGTGAAACACGATCTGACATTTGCAGCCAAAGACTCTCGCTCGTCTGGCACGTTGTTGCCTTTTTGTTAAATTTGAAAATAATAATATAAAGTGCATGCAAGCTGCAATATAATGCACTTAATTATTTTGATTAGGCCTCCAAATTAAATAGCCAGCTTTGCATGCACCAACAGCACGAGACCAGAGTCGTCTCGTCTTCTCATTTGGGCATCTGGCGGGTTGCTTTCTTCGTTAAGTTGGAAAGAGCCAGCAGCACCTCAATGCATGGCCGGCCACTAGTCAATCAAACTAGTTAATTAATTAGCTGGGAGAAAAATAATTAAGGAATGTGATTGGGCTGGAACAGACAAGGTTGAGCTTTTACAGTTAGCTGACTCGACTCATCCTTATACTAGTCCAAGATAATAGACTGCTTTGCATGTACGGTGGCACATTTGGTTTTAGTTAATTATCATTAGCAGGGAACCTTCTTGTTAATTAGGCAATCCCACTAAGGATGCATGCATGTGTGCATTCCTTAAAGCGGGATAGTATCAACTAGTGCTTCACGTACCATCGCAATAATCAGGCCCTTTTCTGCGATGCATGACTAGTGGAATATATCATGACTGTGTTATTTTAGCTGAGCTCAATGGGCCGGGTATCAACAAGAGCCATCAATCAAAAGGGATTAAAGGAAACAAAGTACTCCAGTCTAAAAAAAAGGTAAAGGAGCTTGCATATTGCATCTATTCCATTTTTAACTAGTGCAAGATTGAGTATTAAGCACACAAATATCTTAAGTACACTATGAGCTTCAGATTTGGTTGAGACGTTGAGTGCCTAGGAAGCTTCGGTCGGTGGTCTATATGCATGGTCAATTACTACTAAGATTTTCCCCTTGTTTGGAGTGCATGCTCTATCAATTCAAAGCGTTTAGTTTTTGTTTACTTTAAGTATCTTTATTTATGTTGTTTCAGATTTTCAAAACTCTTATACTCTAGGTCCTCATGGGCTATGGTCCTTCTCTCTCTAAAGTATGACAACACGGTTGACTGGAACTTGAGGAATACTTTTTCCTTCCAATTTGCTTTACCAATACTATATGGAGGAGGTGCAAAGTGCAAACAGAGCAGCTGGCGTCGTTCGCATGCATGTATCCTTGTCTTAGAATAAGTATCAGTTGGAAAAATGTAAATTTTACAGGGTTTCACTTTTATAGAAATTTTTCTTTGATGCCATTTTGGAAGTTGGAACATAGGCAGATATCTTATATTTCTTTTGAATTCCAATGAACAGTATATTGTACATAGATACTTCGGAAGAAACCAAAACATAAGGTAAGAGCTCATGCTTTCTTCTTTACAATTTGGACCTATGATCTGAATGACACCTTTCAAGATTTATGTTTCGCTCAACTTAAGTCTCGTTTGGAATAAAGAAAAAGCACATAAATTTAGATGATAGAATTCCCGTTTGGAAAAAAAATTGATGCCATTTGGAACAAAGGCAGGTATCTTATATTTCATTTGAGATTCCACTGAATTGCATTTTGGAATCTTGGAGGGTAGCAAACCCAAGTTAAAATTATGATTCCTTCTTTTAATTTGGGTATACAACTCCCGCCACGTTGCGGGTCTGCTAGATCGGTTGGTGCTCTCGGCTTGCCATGTGATGGATTGGTGAGGCCACCGGATTAGATCATGTGTGTCGGCGTGAGATCAGGGCACATCATCAAACGACTATGTGTAGCAGCATAGATCGCCATGAAGGTGGCCTTGGGTTGAACCATGTATTGGTTTTGTCACACTTTGTTGAATAATATAATAAAAGATGATGGTGTGCATTGCTTGATGGGGAGGCTGGGGTCATCCTCCTTTTCAAAAAAAAGGACACCCGCGGCACATTTGAAATTTTCATGTGCTTTTGCGTCCTATGGGAGTCAGTTCCTATGTTTCACGCATTATTAGCAGTATTTCAATACTCTAATAATGAAAGTCTCCTATACCAGTTTTACTAAACACTCAAACCACGTGTTCCAAGAGATGTAGTTTCAAAATTTGGCACGGCCATTGGGTACAAGACTCTGGAGTATTTCAGTGGTTGCGGCCATGCATTTGCATTGGGAACGAGCAGGCTGGTGGCTAGGAGGGCTTGCACACCGCTTCTACAAGGCAGGACCTATCACGTCTGCGTATGCATGCTCATTCCAGCTGCCCCCTATAGCTTCTATTAGATCCACGCGTGGCAAACTTGGATGTACGCATGAAAAAGAAGGAATACAACTGCATTTCTTTCTTTCCATAATATATATCTTGGCATTTCTTTCTATATGATCACTAGAATTTCAAGGATGCTATATTGCATCGATCTACCTGAATTTCATACATCAACAGGGATTGTGACCACACAGGTGATTATCAACGAATGTCCACCGAAATCCTTTAGGTCGCGTCCATTGCAACAAAAACAAACAAACGAAGAGTTTTAATAGGTTTGGATCAATAAAAATATACACTGCAAACGAAAAAAATCACAACTTCATAAATTCGGTCATACAAATCAAACAACCTACGTATAAATGGACAACTTTTCTTCCTCTCCTTCCATCAGCATGGTATGCGCACCACGCAACTCAATTTCGCATGCATAAGAAAAAGGCGAAGCGAACAAGCGTGATTCGTTCATCCACTTTCTGCCACGTGTGCGTACGTTATGGTGGGAGGCGCACCGAGATCAGCTATGTATTTTCCAGGTCCTTCCCCGGCGTACACGTATAGGTGGCAGAAATTTCTTTAAGAGTTTCTTGATGGTTTTAGCCGTCTCATATGATGTAGATTCCTCCCATCCATACGAGAATCTCGACATTGAGACATCGTAGGGGTTAGCGGGAGTCTTAGATGACTCATATTTATCGAATGTTCTTTAAATCAAAATACGGTAGTTATCACCTCTCTGTCTCTCCTCTTGCCCCCCCCCCCCCCTTCCCCCATGCTTGTTCCAACCATCGCCACCACCACCACACCATCAATATCTCTATATTGGTCTCAGACAGGGAGGCACAAGTTTATTTTGAGGCGCACATGTCCCCACCCCTCACTAGCATCAACCCCTAACCAATCCTTTGATCAATATCGTGAACTTCGGCTCCAGCATAATCTCCAATCTCATATACCTAAAATGGCAGAGAGCTGCCTCGGTTCTGCCTCACAATCTTGAACATGTTGCCAGCGTATGCCAGACGTGACGAAGAGTTTGCAAATTGTGATGCCATGCCATCGAATCTACAAGGCATTGTAGTTTGAGAAAATTTGAGGCGATTATACACATGTAGCCAAGTGCTAGACTTTTTTTCTATTTCTTTATGAAAATGCAAAAATCGTACATGGTAGATACTTAATTCAAACAAGGAAATTTATAAGGCGGAAATAATTCTTGGTTGATTGATGTTTTCTGAAGTCTATGCCAATTTCTAAAAAGTGAAGTTGCAGTTTTTCAAAAGCGCAAGTTTCCAATTCTCAGTAAACCGAAGTCGCACTTTGTGGGATTGGTAAAACTTAAGAGAAAATCTCGACTGATTGAGGCATAATCAAGCCTAGGGATGCATGCAGACGTGCGCATAAAGAGTGCATCCATCTGCGCTGATCGTTTTGGTATCAAAACATCTATTAAAGAAGCAGCAATTAGTTTATCTTTTTTGTTTGAATTCATCGCCAGGGAGAAATGCTCACTTGTACGTCGATCTCGATCCAGAAGGAATGAGCCGGTTCATCTGGAAAACCGGGTCGAAAACCATGATCCAATTTACATTTGAAACCGACAACGCGAACCGTCGCAGCATCGTCTTAGCAAATTCATGTGTAATTAACTGGATAATTCCCACTCACGGAAGAAGAAGAAAACACTGAATGATTCCCATAGATATTCATTCATTCAAAAGCGCCGGTGCATGGAGTTAAAACATGCTCGGCTGACGTGGCGGCGTGCTGACGTCAGTGATTACTGTTGCTCGCGGGGTTTGAGGAGAAGGTTCTTGAGATGCCAGGCTGCCAGCTGCACGCACGAGAAAGAGAGAGAGAGAGAGAGAGAGAGAGACAGTCGTGGTGTGCTTCCTCCTCCTGTTTCCACGAGAGAGAGAGAGAGAGAATCGCCCCTTCCGTTAGCTCGCTCTCAGCTCCTCCCTGCCGCCTATATATGTACCTGCGGCATGCACTTGCTCCTCCACCGCCTCTCCGGCCCCAAACCACACCAACACCCAAACGCGTCAGCTAGCTAACCGGGCCGTCGTCGTCGACCGGCCAGTCTCCCCGGCCGGCCCCGGCATCCCCCGTTATCTCGCCCCAGCTCCGTACGTCCGCACGCCGGACTCTTCCACCGCGCCCACCTCACACCTCCATCACCTGGAGCATCGGGGATCGTCCAATTAATCATCCCGGCATCTCTTCTCCCGTCGGAGGGAATGGGCGTGGGCGTGATGGAGGGGATGAAGCCGGTGGCAGCGATGGTGGTGGTGCAGTTCGTGTTCGCCGGCGTCAACATCTTCTACAAGCTGGCCGTGAGCGACGGCATGGACATGCGGGTCCTCGTCGCCTACCGCTTCCTCTTCGCCTCCGCCGTCCTCTCGCCCATCGCATACTTCGTCGAGAGGTACCTTAATTACCTAGCTCCTCCGTCCATTCGATCCTTTCCCAAGATTCAAATCCCCCTTGCACTAAATTTACTCGATCGCACACATGCATGATTGCATGCATTATATTCCGAAGCATCTAGTACACACACATCATCACGATCGATGCTTATTTTTCAATCGGTTGTTAGTACTACTAACTATTGGAGTATATATACTGAACTGTAAATATACTAGTTTGAGGTGAGCTTCTTTTACTAAGAATCATTAGTGTTCTTGCACCTTTCTGTGTGTGTTGGGTCAAGTAGTTTCATTCTCTGAAGAAGCCAATTAATGGAGCCAGTGCATGCATGCATGTCCTTTTCTCGCTCTTTCTCCATGTTTTCCGATGTTCGCTCCCCTTTGTGTTGACCCGGCCGGACGCCCCCCAATTGTTTCTGGTTTAGCAATAAAAACGAGAGCTTTGTGAAAAAGCTACGGTCTACATATCTTCCTTCTCCTACTATATTCCGTTGTTGGAAAAAGAATTCAGAAAGTAGAGTACAATATATTCATATGTGCTTCCGGAGTATCAAGTACTATGTTATGTGTACGTGTGCAGATGCTTCACTTTATTATCATCATTCTATAGGCACTCAAAATGCATGCTACCTGATTAACGAGTAGAGTACATGATTTTTTTTAATTGACAAACTTTATATATATATTAGTACCATTTTACACTTGCATGGCAGTGTATTGACTGACTACTATAATATGGATTAATCATTCTCTGCTGCCTTATTTGTTTCGAGCAGGAAGAAGCGAACCAAGGTGACGTGGCGAGTCCTGCTGCTCTCCTTCGTCTGCGGGCTCTGTGGGTAAGCTCTAATTTTAATTAAATTGTTGTTGTTGTTGTTGTTGTTGTTGTTGTTGTTTCATTTTTCTCTGCTTTGTTTACTGCACTTGCCACGACTATTGAGAAGGAGAGCAAAAGGAGCAAAAGGTTAGGTCGGATTGGCATGGCTGCCGGAATTTAGGTGCGACGCTGCTTTTTGCAATGATGCACACATGCATGTACTCCCTCCGTCCGGAAATACTTGTCATCAAAATGAATAAAAGGGAATGTATCTAGATATATTTTAGTTCTAGATACATCCCTTTTTGTCCATTTTGATGATAAGTATTTTCGGACGGAGGGAGTAGCTAGCTAGGGGGCTCAATGCAACGGTGCATAATACCCTCCCAATGCAAGGTCAACCGGGCGGGCGGCCGGTGGATGCGTCACGGGGTGCTCGCCGGCGGCCAACACTTTACCTTCCTTTTCCATCTATCCAGCACATGCATGGTGCTTCCAAGTTCCAACCACTTGATGTATGATTAGTTAGGCACAACCAACTGCTCGATCCGACCCGATGGAACCCCCTGCTGCTAGCTAGCTTTAGTTTGCCTGCCAAACAAAGTACAAACTCCACGTACGCCCTGTCCTCTCACTTTACAAAACATGCATGGAGCTACTCGTCTGTGAACATCATCGTCCTCGTGCTGCCCCTGATGCTCGCTTTGTCAACTCCATCGGTCACTGTACTCACGCATGCGTGCTCAACTGCTTAGTACAATTGCACCGATGGAGCCAGCTATGGGTGGACATGCAGCCACGTACGCCGGGCCGCCCCCGCGCGCGCATTTATCTCCTCCTTGACTTGCGTATCCATGCATGCATGCATGCACGCCTATACCTAAGCTAGCACCGCATTGGATTGGATGTATGCATTCCCAATGGAGCATCGTCGTCGTGTCGAATATCCACACCACGTCCGTATATACGCGTCACCTTCTTTTCCAATGGAGGAGAGGAGTTATATGGATGTATGTATGGTGTATGTACGTCAGGTTACATAATTACATTCTGTCGTCGTGTTTCTTGGACTAGAGTAGTTTTTCTGCATGCATATTGCCGGCTTCATCGCCTAGCTCGTCTCGTCTGCAATTTTCAACTCGTCGTCGCCCACGTTGCACGTCCCTAGATATATATCGACTCCGCCATTAATGGAGTACGTACGTCTAGCTGTGGAACTTGGTCACGATGAAGAAGATTGACACGTGTATGTACGTACGACGCGTGTCATGCAGCTACCGTACGTACGACGTATATGACCAAAAAAAGCATACGTGTGATCGATTACGTTCCTTTTGAATGTTGATGTGACATTGCATTTGCATATGCATGACGCGATCGAGCACATGAGATGGATCGATAACTTCTCAACATGCATATGTACACTACACGTGTGTATGGACTTGACTGGTTGCAAAATGTTTCATGCAGGGGCTCGCTGGCCCAGAACCTCTACATCTCCGGCATGAAGCTCACCTCCGCCACCTTCGCCTCCGCCATGACCAACCTCATCCCGGCCATCACCTTCGTGCTCGCCGTGCTCTTCCGCTACGAGCGCCTCGCCATCCGCACTCTCGCCGGCCTGGCCAAGGTCACTGGCACGCTGCTCGGCGTCGGCGGCGCCATGCTGCTCACCTTCTACAAGGGCGCCCAGGTCACCCCCTGGCCACCCACCCACATCAACCTCGCAGCCCAGCTCGCCGCCCGGCACCAACACGAGGAACATGCCTCCTCCTCCCTTCACCCGGACAGCGGCAACCGCGCCATGGGCTGCCTGCTCTGCACCGGCAGCTGCTTCTTCTACGCGCTCTGGCTCATCCTGCAGGCCCGGCTCAGCCGGGAGTACCCCTTCCACTACTCCACCACGGCGCTCATGTGTGGCATGAGCGCGCTCCAGTCCGCCGCCTTTGCGCTCTGCTTCGACCGGGACCTCATCCAGTGGCGCCTCTCCTCCGGTGTCCGCCTACTCGCCGTCCTCTACACCGGTGTGGTCGCCTCGGGGGTCATGCTCGTGGTGCTCTCCTGGTGCGTCAAGCGCCGGGGCCCCCTCTTCGCGTCCGTCTTCAACCCCATGATGCTGGTGGTGGTGGCCGTGTTGAGCTCGCTCCTGCTCGGCGAGGAGCTGCACCTCGGCAGCGTGCTCGGCGCCGTGCTCATCGTGCTGGGCCTCTACTCCGTGCTCTGGGGAAAAGGCCGCGAGGCCGTGGAGCACGAGCCGGCCAAGGCCCGCGCCGCTGGCACCGAGCTGCCGCACATCGACATCGTCGTGCATCGCCATGATCCTCCTCCGACGCCGCAGCAGCAGAGCACGGAGCCGGGGCCGGCGCGGTAAAAATCGGAGCAGGCATGCAGGAAGAGGACCAGCGATCGAAGAGATGAACTGGCCCAAGATTTGTTACTGTTTCATTTGTCAGGAAAGGATGGACAGAGACTGTACCGGTGGAACTTGTCGCAAATGGGAGAGTCAGTAGTAGTTGAGCTCGTTTGTTGGGTGGTTAGGACTCGGTTAGATATCTAGCGTAGTTACAAGGAGTGGCTTCTCTGATTCTGTTGGTGCTGAAATGTGAAGATAGAGGAGGGAAGGATGTAGTACAAGGAACTTCAGCAGGATGAGATGAATTAATGGACAAACCAATAAATTTCGGACACAAAATCCTTTTAGATGAGAAATCAACTCCATTTTACAACTTGGTAGAATGTACAATCCGGTCTCATATTATAAGATGTTACTCCCTCTGTCTCCAAATTCATGGCATATAAACTGTAATAACCCATAATTTAGGGTTATTATTTTAAATTAAGATGAATAAGGATATATGTATTATCAGTGAAAATAAATAATATAGTCTGTTTTCGTTCTTTCAAAGAAATATAATAGACAAGTAAGTTTTCCATGCAATAAATATTAGATGAAAATAATTACACACTAAGGAGAAGTATGTATATATACATTTGAGACTAGCATACACGCATCCACGCTATATTTGAATGTAAAGAAATACTACTAGGCAGTACAAGCTAGTAATGAGGAGATGGCCAAATATTAGAAGATGTGCATGCATGTAATGATGAGAATGCACACGTACGTTGTACTATCCTTACAAGCTAAGTAAAATCCTATGCACGTGGAGGTGGCGTGGCATGCAGTTAGTGGCTTGGACATTTCTAATCTCATACGTGGAGAGATACGTGGTAGTCATCCTGTGAATCTTTGACACATGTGAGAGGGTGAGCCAATGAGAGCAACTCATTTTGCTAACTCATAGTACGGCGGCCGGCGTTGCCTTTTACCATTTCCAAGGGTCAACTCCAAGAGACAACATGGCTAGATATTTCGTTGATGCTTAGACGGTGCTCTCTCCCTATATATACCCTTGCTGCTGCAGCCGCTTACTTGCACCCCACAACTCCAAGAGAAAGAAAGAAGAGAAAGCCAGAGGAGAGCAGAGTGGGGGAGAGACACTGATGAATATATTTGTAGAAGGAGAGTGAGGGGAAGGTGCTAATGAGTATACATACATAGAAGAAAGTATACAGATATAGTTGGCCAGTCGACATAGAAGATGGCCAAGCTGAGTATGTAGAATATACGTGTACTATGGTGCGGCATTTACATAACAGCGGTCCATCGAGGAAAAATATATATCTGATGCTATGAAGAATAATTCCTAGTATCGAAGCAAGTAGCTGCTTTGCTAAACTCCCTGATCTCTCCTTATTGTTGCCTTGCTTGATTATCTGGTAATATCATTGCACCTTGATCTTTGTTGATCCTCTCTTGATCCTTGAAAGAGAGATGTGTTTTCCTCATAATCCATTTGTTGATGGAATCATTCTGTTTTGAGAGGAACTCATGTAAAGCCATGAGCATATTGATATTCCAGTGATCCTATCGTTGATTAAGCCACATATCATATTTTGGTCCATATACATTGGTGTCACGACGGCAAACGTATTGTACCGGTCACAATTCAGGTATGGGACTGTCTGAGTTCTTCGCTAAGAACGACACCCGTTCGGAAGCGTGTCGGTGATGGATCCGTACGAGCGATCGACACTAGTAAGTCGGGTGGTCGGTTCTTAGGGGATCAAAGAGCTCTGCTTTTCTGGAACCTGTGTGGTTCTAGTCGAGGCTGTCGACGTCGGAGTACCCTCTTAAGAGCGTAAAAGTGTGAAATTTCACCCCTGTGACTCCCGGGTTGGGAAGCTTGCGGTCATGTGTGACGCTAATAATTTCTTGGTCCATTATATCCGGTTATGTTGTTCTTTTATCTGTTTCCAATGAATTGGCTCCAGCAATTTGTCACGTTATTTATGCTCCTTAGATACAGTCAATCTGTTGTTACTGTATCAATATCCTTAAATTCTACTGTTGTTGAATAGTGAAGTATCTGCTTGCTGAGTATGACTTGTCGTACTCACCCTTGCTTCCTTTGTTTTTTTTTAGATGCAGACGATGCAACTTAAGTATGCCCAGAAGATGTCATAGAAGAATAGGCTGGTCCGGTGGGTGGGAAACGACTAGAGTATTTAGTATATTTTGGCTATTTAGTAAATGTAAAGTATTTGTGTAGTTAATATATGAGCTTTTGTGATCCACTGGTGGTTTATGCCTGCTTAATTACGCCTTGCGTGACTATAGGCCTCTGGTCTATAGGCTCGCGGCGGCTGTTTCGCCTAGGCCCGGTCTCGGGGCGTGACATAAACTGAGTCAAAAAGTCAATGCTTCTAAGTTTGATCAAGCATACATACAAAAATATAAAGATAAACAATATCAAATCAATATCAAAATATCAAAATATACAAAAATATAAAGATAAACAATTTCATCTATATATTTGGTCCAAGTTAGAAAGCATTGACTCTTTGACTCAGTGTATATGCCATGTATTTGGTATGATGGGAGTATAATAAACAATATAATATATTTGTTGTAAGGCCAGCTCCAACGCACGACCCCAAACAGACGTCTGATTTTTCCGAATTTTGTTTGTTTGGGTAGGGCAATGGGTGACGTTCGGCCGTTTTCTGGATACGTTGGCCGTGCACTCAACGCGCGGAAGCATCTCGTCCACCCGCCTGAAATATTTTGCAAATGAAATTTTGCAACCGCAGCCATAGTTCATGCTGGCATCAAAGCAGGCGGCCGACACCACACATATGTCAGCGTGTAAAATGATCAACCCCCAAGTTCTCTCGTCGGCACCCTTGCCAACCTTTCAAATGAAGAACCCCCAAGTTTTCTTGCTGGCAACAAAGCCATCGGACCGTACACTTGCCCGTCTTCAAAAAGATCGGCCATAGTCCAGGGTCGAGCCCTCCCTAGTTCTTGCTGTCTTGGCCGAACATCTTCTTTTGCCGCCCGGTCCAACTTCTTTTGTTCAGAGACATGTTGGTCAAGTCCACACTCACGATTGCTAGTGATGGGGTCACCTACTAAGGGTAGGGTCATAGACCTGACATCTGAAGTCCACCTAGGACCCCATTCCATCTTTGGAGGGTCTCCGGACCACAGCGCATTCGGATGCGCATTCCTGGATATCCACTCGGATATGGTCCAGCCACCTGGACGTCTTCCTTCCAGTCGGCCTCACCGGCATCACTCGGATACAGAAGGTGGAGAGGCGACGTGGGAGCTGCAATGTTCGAAGGGCTTCACGTTGAACTTGAAGTGTAGTTATAGCTACAGTTACCAGTAATGCTTGTATTAACTTTCCTTTGTATCTCCCTTGTAACGTGGCTTTAACCGGGGATGACACACTCTATATAAGACGCCTTCTAGCGAGTGGACAAGGTTTCGCAACCTACTGTAATCATACACACCCAGAGAAAAACACAGATCCATAGCTCGAGACGTAGAGCTACTACATCTCCGAGTGGGGCGTGAGCTCGTAAATCCTTGTGTTACACCTGTGTCGTAGCTAGGTTCAGCCCCTGTTCGTACACCTAGTACTCACTGTCAAATTCATTGCCTTGAGATTTGGCACTCACTGTGGGGCTGCGCGTCTAGCGGTATCCAGCGCAGGTGGAATTTTCATCATTATCATCATCATTATTCTCGGCTGCGATATCCGATTCGGTGCCTAGCTTCGTCGCCGAACATTTGGCATGGCTCCAGGTAGCGCTGCTGGACGTGGAGTCGCTGCCCGTCCGGGGCGCGGCGCCCTTGCGCGTGTCATCCTACGAGTCCTTCTCTGACAGCCATTAGTCCCATTCCGCGAGGCACCCGCTGGCCGCCGCCGCAAGCGTTCAAGGCACTCGTGGCTCCAGCGCTGGCTCTGGCACGCTATGGCCCTTCAGGCTGCAACTTTTCAGATGGCGGTGCTCGAGCATGACGAGCCCATCCTTGATCTATTCTCCACCCTGCACGAGGAGCCTACGGACGAGTCCGAGTGCGAGAGCTGTGAGTCCACTGCTGAAGTTCTTATGGCCAGCACAGAGCACCATGGTCCTCCCGGGTACACGGCGCTCGTGAAGGCCTCGCGCTTCACATGAGCGCGCCGGCGACGGCCTTGGAGCTCAGCCCGCATCCGTCTTCAACCCCATGATGATGGTCGTGGTGGCCGTGCCCAGCTTGCTGCGGCTCGGTGAGGAGCTGCACCTCGGCAGCGTGCTTGGCGCTGTTCTCATCGTGATGGGCCTCTACTCCGTGCTCTGGGGAAAAGGCCGCGAGGCCGTGGAGAACGATCCAGCCAAGGCCCGCGCCGCCGGAACTGAGCTGCCGCACATCGACATCATCGTGCACCGTCATGATCCTCCTCCCACGCCGCAGCCGCAGCAACAATTGGACAACACGACACCGTCAGCGGCGCTGTCAGCATCGGAGCGGGAATACAGGACCAGCGATCGACGAGATGAACTGGTCGGAGATAGACTGTACTACCGGTCGAACTAGTAGTAATTGGGAGAGTCGTAGTTGCACTCGTTTGTTGGGTGGTTAGGACTCGGTTAAATCTGTTGTTGCAAAACCCTACCCTACCTCTCCCCCTTTCCTACCTCTCTCTTTCTGTCACCTCACCCTAGCCCAAACCAGAATGAGGAAGAAGAAAACACGAGGAGAAAGGAGACACGGTGCAGTTCCGGCATGCGAACTCCCACCGCACAGACGGCTTGTTTCCTCTCGAGCACGAACTCGAGCTCACTCCACAGATGTTACAACGGCCTCCGTGTGGCTTTATACACGAGCCAGCGCACCGGGCACGAACCCACGCCTCCACTCCCTCCCGATCGTTCGTGCTTCGCCCCTTCTTCTCGTGCCCGCGTCGCACTCCGATGCGCGCGGCCCACGGCGAGCTCCAATGGCAGCACCCTCGATCACGTCACGCGACTCGCAAACAGCCTAGACCTAGTCACACACACACGGTGCAAACCCGCACGGACACGCCCGTGCTGCACCCGCACGCACACGCACACTACCCCGCTGCGTCCACCACACACAGCGCGTGCCCATACACGCGTCGGGCGCGCTCGACGCGTCGCCACGGATTATTAGCCCAACACACTCCTCCTAAGCCGTGGCTCAGAGGAGCCTGTCATCCTCGACGCTGCCGTCCACCAGCAGTGCACGCTCCGCCGTCGGTGCCTTCCACAGCTGAGGGCACTCCCTCTTGAAGTGGCCGCACTCGCCACACTTGTAGCAGCGCCTGCGTCGGTTGCCGTCGTTGCCCGACGCCACGCTCCTGCCATCGTCGTCGTTTTCCCGAGCCCCGCCATGCTGCCGCTCCGGCGCCCGCCACCGGGCCGCCGTGTACATGAGCTGGCCATCAGCCCGCTCGCCGCCCGCCTGTCCACGTCATTGCACCTGTTTGTCGAACGCCTTCAAATGGCCCAACGCTTCCTCGAACGCCATCGTCGACGCGTCGCAGAACTGCTCGGAGTTGAGCAGCTTCTTCACCAGCGTGGCGTCCTCCAGCGTCATTCCGAGCTCCGCGAAGTGCGCCACCATGCCATCGAGCTTGCCAGCGAACGCGTCCAGCGTGTCGTCCTCTGCCATGTGCATCACCTCGAATTCTCCACGGAGAGTGCCCAGCCGCGCCGCCCGCACACGTTCCGCGCCGACGAACCTCACCTTGAGGCTGCTCCACACCTCTGCCGCCATCTTCTTGGACGCCACCTGTAGCAGAAGGTCCTCCGCCAGCGCCCCGAGCAAATACGCCCGCGCCAGCTTGTCCTTCTTCGCGATCACCGTCCCCGCCGCGTCCTCCGGTGGCACCACCGCCTCCCACAGCCCAGCCGCGTCAAGGTTGGCCTTGACTTTGATTGCCCACGTGGTGTAGTTCTCACTGGTGAGCATCGGCACCGGCTGCGGCAGTGAGCTGCCCGATCCGCCGGCGTACGGGACGAGGGACATCGCTGGCGAACTCCTCCCTCCACGTAGCTCTGATGCCAAATGTTGTTGCAAAACGCATCCCTAGCTCTCCCCCTTGCCTACCTCTCTCTTTCTGTCACCTCACCCTAGCCCAAACCGAAACTAGGAAGAAGAAAACACAAGGAGAAGGGGGACACTGTGGAGTTCCGGCGCACGAATGCCCACCGCACAGACGGCTTTTTTTCCCTCGAGCACGAAAGAGAGCTCACTCCACAACTGCTACAACGGCCATCGCGTGGCTATATACACGAGCCAGCGCACCGGGCACAAACCCACGCCTCCACTCCCTCCCGATCGCTCGCGCTTCACCGGCTCTGCACGTGCCCGCATCGTGCTCCGACGCGCGCGGCCCATGGCGAGTTCCAATGGCAGCACCCTCGATCACGCAATGCGACTCGCTAACAGCCTAGACCTAGTCACACGCACACAGTGCACACCGGCACGGACACGCCCATGCTGCACCCGCACGCACACACACACTACCCCGCCGCGGACCCGCCGCGTCCAACACACACAGCGCGCCCATACACGCGCCGGGCACGCTCGACACGTCGCCATGGCTTATTAGCCCAACAAAATCTATAGTCTAGTTTGAAGGAGTGGCTCTGTCGTTGGTGCTAAAATGTTGAGGACCAGAGAATCATAATTCAGAACTGCATGAAAAGATACAGGAGATAATATGGAGACGTGGTAGGTCCTGCCTGGTGATTGCACGCAGGAAAGCGGTGTGCAAGCCCTCCTAGCCACCAGCCTGCTCGTTCCCAATGCAAATGCATGGCCGCAACCGCTGAAGTACTCCAGAAGCTGTACCCAATGGCCGTCCCAAAATTTGAAACTACAACTCTTGGAACACGGGGATGGAGTGTTTAGTAAAAATTCTAGGAGACTTTGATTATTAGAAAAGAAATGCTACTAATGATGCATGAAACCCAGGAACTGGATTCCCATAGGAACCCAACCAAGAGCACATGAAAATTTCAAATGTGCCGCGGGAATTGTATACCCAAATTAAATGAAGGAATCATGATCTTTTAATTTTGGTTTGGTACCCTCTAAGATTCCTATATGTAATTCATTGGAATCTCAAATGAAATATAATATATCTGCCTATGTTCCAAACGGTGTCTAAGATTTTGTTCTATGCAAATTCGATCATCGAAATTTATGTGCTTTTTTTATTCCAAACTAGATTTAAGTTAAGCCATACATACATTTTGAAAAGCATAGTTCAGATATCAAGCATGGATCGTGAGCTCTTACCTTATGTTTTGGTTTGCTCCAAAATATCTACATACAACATACCGCTCATTGGAATTCAAAAGAAATATAAGATATCTGCCTATGTTCTAACTTCCAATTGGCATCAATGAAAAATTTCTGTAAAAGTCATACCCCGTATTTTTTTTCCTTTTTTCCAAATGACACTTATTCTAAGCCAAACATACGTGCATGCATGCCAACGATGTTAGCCGCTCTATTTTGCTCTATTTGCACCTCCTGTTTATAGTATCGGTAAAGCACAATGGAAGGAAATAGTATTCCTTAATCACCTCCTGTGTATAGTATCGGTAAAGCACAACGACGTCATACTTTACCGAGAGAATGGCCATAGCCCATGAGGACCTGGCGTATAAGAGGTTTGAAAATCTGAAACAACATTGGATAATTAAAGTAAAAGGTAAACAAACCCTTTGAATTGATGTGAGCATGCACTCCAAACAAGGGAAAATGTTAGTAATTGACCACGATCGAAGCTTCCTAGGCACTTAACGTCTCAACATAATCTGAATCTGAAGCTCATATGGTATATGATAGACAAAGGGTTTTGGGTATTGTGGGCTTCGACACATGTTGGGTCGGCCACGGCAACATATATATAGAGGGAATACCTCATCGAGTACAAGTACAATTGTACAGAAGTTACAATACGTACATAACTACAAGTCTAACACCCTCCCTCAATCTTAACCGTGATCTGAAGAATTCAGAAGATTAAGATTGCGACGACAATCCTCAAACTGAGGTAATGGCAACGGCTTCGTGAAGATGTCAGCAAGTTGACCTTTCGAAGGGATGAACTTGATCTGAAGTAACTTCTGCGAAACTCGTTCTCTGACAAAGTGATAGTCAACTTCGATGTGTTTCGTTCGGGCATGAAGTACCGGATTTGAAGAAAGGTATGTAGCACCGATGTTGTCACATCAAAGAACAGGTGGATGATTCTGAGAGACTCTCAACTCTCGAAGCAAGGACTGAACCCAAATAAGTTCAGCGGTGGCATTGGCAACTGCTTTATATTCAGCTTCAGTACTACTACGAGACACTGTAGCTTGTTTACAAGCACTCCAGGCGATCAAATTAGGACCATAGAACATAGAGTCAGCATAAAAAAAAGCCGAGAGGGCACCAAAAGGAGCAGGCCGAAGATGCAGACCCAGAGCAGCAGTCAAGCAAACATAGCGCAGAATGCGCTTCACAGCTGTCCAGTGAGTATCCCAAGGAGCATGAAGAAACTGGCACACGCTGTTAACCGCATAGGATATATCAGGACGAGTAATCGTCAAATACTGTAAGCCACCAACAATACTGCGATACGTTGTAGCCTCATCCGAAGAAAGAAGAGTACCATCAAGTGCAGAGAGGCGATCAGAAGCTGTCATGGGAGTAGTAGTAGGCATACACTGAAGCATACCAGCACGGCGAAGCAAATCCAGAGAGTACTTCTGCTGAGTAAGAGTCAGACCGGCATCAGAATGAGAGACCTCCAAGCCAAGGAAATAATGAAGCTGACCAAGATCTGTAATAGCAAAATCACCACTCAAGGCAGAAACAAGACGATCCGTAGCAAAGGCCGACAAGCTGATCAGTATGATGTCATCTACATACACCAGCAGATATATAGTGATAGTAGGACGTTGTAGCATGAACAAGGACGTATCAGCTGTCGAAGGAACAAATCCATGTGCACGGAGAGCAGTACCGAGACGCGCATGCCAGGCACGAGGCGCCTGTTTAAGACCATAAAGAGCCTTTACCAAGCGACACAAATGCTGCGGACGAGCAGGATCAACAAAACCAGGAGGCTGGCGCATATAAACCTCTTCATCAAGAACACCATGAAGAAAGGCATTCTGAACATCAAGCTGTCGAATAGACCATCCACGAGTAACAACAAGAGACAGTAGCAGACGAATAGTCGTAGGCTTGACCACAGGACTGAAAGTATCCTCATAATCAAGACCTTGACGTTGTTTGAACCCGCGAGCAACAAGCCGAGCCTTATACCATTCAATAGAGCCATCAGCATGTCGCTTAACTTTGAATACCCACTTTGAATCAATAATATTGACACCACTCTTCGGAGGAACAAGACACCACGTAACATTTTTCAGCAAATACTCTTGTTCCATCGCAGAACGCCAGTGAGGGATACCCATAGCTGTCTGATAATGATGGGGTTCAGCAGTAGGATCAGTTCCAGAATGAGCTATACATGCCGCGAGCCATGCAACCGTGCCACCGGTGCGTTTGCGCGGAAGAACAATGGCACTCTTGCTGCGAGTGTGTGGACGCTGAACAACAGGAGCAGTTGGTGCAATCGAAGTCGTAGGAGCCGTCAGCGGATAGGCCCGCGTCTCCTGAGGAGAAGACATGGCCAGTGGCGGTAGCAGCAGGGGACGGCCAACAGTTGGTGACCGCATAGGCGATAGCGACGAAGGCGGGCTGCCAGGAGGCGGCTGAAGGAAATATGCCCTAGAGGCAATAATAAAGTTATTATTTATTTTCTTATTTCATGATAAATGTTTATTATTCATGTTAGAATTGTATTAACCGGAAACATAATACATGTGTGAATATATAGACAAACATAGTGTCACTAGTATGCCTCTACTTGACTAGCTCGTTAATCAAAGATGGTTATGTTTCCTGACCATAGACAAAGAGTTGTTATTTGATTAACGGGATCACATCATTAGGAGAATCATGTGATTGACTTGACCCATTCCGTTAGCTTAGCACTCGATCGTTTAGTATGTTGCTATTGCTTTCTTCATGACTTATACATGTTCCTTTGACTATGAGATTATGCAACTCCCGTTTACCGGAGGAACACTTTGTGTGCTACCAAACGTCACAACGTAACTGGATGATTATAAAGGGGCTCTACAGGTGTCTCCAAAGGTACATGTTGGGTTGGCGTATTTCGAGATTAGGATTTGTCACTCCGATTGTCGGGGAGGTATCTCTGGGCCCTCTTGGTAATGCACATCACTTAAGCCTTGCAAGCATTGCAACTAATGAGTTAGTTGCGAGATAATGTATTACGGAACGAGTAAAGAGACTTGCCGGTAACGAGATTGAACTAGGTATTAAGATACCGACGATCGAATCTCGGGAAAGTAACATACCGATGACAAAGGGAACAACATATGTTGTTATGCGGTCTGACCGATAAAGATCTTCGTAGAATATGTAGGAGCCAATATGAGCATCCAGGTTCCACTATTGGTTATTGACCGGAGACGTGTCTTGGTCATGTCTACATTGTTCTCGAACCCGTAGGGTCCGCACGCTTAAGGTTTCGATGACAGTTATATTATGAGTTTCTGTGTTTTGATGTACCGAAGGAGTTCGGAGTCCCGGATGAGATCGGGGACATGACGAGGAGTCTCAAAATGGTCGAGACGTAAAGATCGATATATTGGACGACTATATTCGGACATCGGAAAGGCTCCGAGTGATTCGGGTATTTTTCGGAGTACCGGAGAGTTACGGGAATACGTATTGGGCCTTGTTGGGCCATACGGGAAAGAAGGAAAAGGGCCTCAAGGGTGGCCGCACCCCTCCCCTTGGTCTGGTCCGAATTGGACTAGGGAAGGGGGGCGCCCCCTTCCTTCCTTCTCCTTTTCCCTTCCCTTTCCTTCCCTCCTACTCCTACTACTTGGAAGGGTCCTAGTTCTACTAGGAAAGGGGGAATCCTACTCCCGGTGGGAGTAGGACTCCCCTAGGGCGCGCCATAGAGAGGGCCGGCCCTCCCCCTCCTCCACTCCTTTATATACGGGGGCAGGGGACACCCCATAGACACACAAGTTGATCTTCGTGATCGTTCCTTAGCCGTGTGCGGTGCCCCCCTCCACCATATTCCACCTCGGTCATATCGTTGCGGTGCTTAGGCGAAGCCCTGCGACGGTAGAACATCAAGATCGTCACCACGCCGTCGTGCTGACGGAACTCATCCCCGACACTTTGCTAGATCGGAGTCCGGGGATCATCATCGAGCTGAACGTGTGCTGAACTCGGAGGTGCCGTACGTTCGGTACTTGGATCGGTCGGATCGTGAAGACATACGACTACATCAACCGCGTTGATATAACGCTTCCGCTTTCGGTCTACGAGGGTACGTGGACACACTCTCCCCTCTCGTTGCTATGCATCACCATGATCTTGCGTGTGCGTAGGAATTTTTTTTGAAATTACTACGTTCCCCAACAGTGGCATCCGAGCCTAGGTTTTATGTGTAGATGTTATATGCACGAGTAGAACACAAGTGAGTTGTGGGCGATACAAGTCATACTGCTTACCAGCATGTCATACTTTGGTTCGGCGGTATTGTTGGATGAAGCGGCCCGGACCGACATTATGCGTACGCTTACGCGAGACTGGTTCTACCAACGTGCTTTGCACACAGGTGGCTGGCGGGTGTCAGTTTCTCCAACTTTAGTTGAACCGAGTGTGGCTACGCCCGGTCCTTGAGAAGGTTAAAACAACACTAACTTGACGAACTATCGTTGTGGTTTTGATGCGGTAGGTAAGAACGGTTCTTTCTCAACCTGTAGCAGCCACGTAAAATATGCAACAACAAAGTAGAGGACGTCTAACTTGTTTTTGCAGGGCATATTGTGATGTGATATGGTCAAGACGTGATGAGATATAAGTTGTTGTATGAGATGATCATGTTTTGTCGAAGTTATCGGCAACTGGCAGAAACCCTATGGTTGTCTCTTTGTTGCATAAGATGCAAGTGCCAAATAATTGCTTTACTTTATCGCTATGCGATAGCAATAGTTGCAAGAGCAATAGTTGGTGAGACGACCATGTGACGACACATTGATATAGATGAAGATCATGGTGTCATGCCGGTGATGATAGAGATCATGACAGTACTTTGGAGATGGAGATCAAAGGCGCAAGATGATCATGGCCATATCATGTCACATATTTTAATTGCATATGATGTTTATCTGTAATACATCTTATTTTGCTTAGTTCGACGGTAGCATTTTAAGATGATCTCTCACTAATTATCAAGAAGTGTTCTCCCTGAGTATGCACCGTTGCGAAAGTTCTTCGTGCTAAGACACCACTTGATGATCGGGTGTGATAGGCTCTACGTTCAAATACAACGGGTGCAAAACAGTTGCACACGCGGAATACTCAGGTGAAACTTGACGAGCCTAGCATATAACAGATATGGCCTCGGAACACGGAGACCGAAAGGTCGAGCGTGAATCATATAGTAGATATGATCAACATATTGATGTTCACCGTTGAAACTACTCCGTCTCACATGATGATCGGGCATGGTGTAGTTGATATGGATCACGTAATCACTTAGAGGATTAGAGGGATGTCTGTCTAAGTGGGATTTCTTAAGTAATATGATTAATTGAACTTTAATTTATCATGAACTTAGTCCTGGTAGTATTTTGCAAATTATGTTGTAGATCAATAGCTCGCGTTGTTGCTTCTCTATGTTTTTGCTTCCCTATGTTTTATATGTGTTCCTAGAGAAAACTGTGTTGAAAGATGTTAGTAGCAATGATGCGGATTGGATCCGTGATCTGAGGTTTATCCTCATTGCTGCACAGAAGAATTATGTCCTTGATGCACCGCTAGGTGACAGACCTATTGCAGGAGCAGATGCAGACGTTATGAACGTTTGGCTAGCTCAATATGATGACTACTTGATAGTTTAGTGCACCATGCTTAACGGCTTAGAATCGGGACTTCAAAGACGTTTTGAACGTCATGGACCATATGAGATGTTCCAGGAATTGAAGTTAATATTTCAAGCAAATACCCGAGTTGAGAGATATGAAGTCTCCAACAAGTTCTATAGCTAAAAGATGGAGGAGAATCGCTCAACTAGTGAGCATGTGTTCAGATTGTTTGGGTACTTCAATCGCTTGAATCAAGTGGGAGTTAATCTTCCAGATAAGATAGTGATTGACAGAATTCTCTAGTCACCATCACCAAGTTAGTAGAACTTCGTGATGAACTATAATATGCAAGGGATGACAAAAGTAATTCCCAAGCTCTTCGTGATGCTGAAATCGACGAAGATAGAAATCAAGAAAAACATCAAGTGTTGATAGTTAACAAGACCACTAGTTTCAAGAAAAGGGCAAAGGGAAGAAGGGGAACTTCAAAAAGAACGGCAAGCAAGTTGCTGCTCAAATGAAGAAGGCCAAGTCTGGACTTAAGCCTGAGACTGAGTGCTTCTACTGCAAAGGAACTGGTCACTGGAAGCGGAACTACCCTAAGTATTTGGCGGATAAGAAGGATGGCAAAGTGAACAAAGGTATATTTGATATACATGTTATTGATGTGTACTTTACTAGTGTTTATAGTAGCCCCTGAGTATTTGATACTTGTTCGGTTGCTAAGATTAGTAACTCGAAACAGGAGTTACAGAATAAACAGAGACTAGTTGAAGGGGAAGTGACGATGAGTGTTGGAAGTAGTTCCAAGATTGATATGATCATCATCACACACTCCCTATACTTTCGGGATTAGTGTTAAACCTAAATAAATGTTATTTAGCTTTTGCGTTGAGCATGAATATGATTTGATCATGTTTATTGCAATACGATTATTCATTTAAAGTCAGAGAATAATTGTTGTTCTGCTTACATGAATAAAACCTTCAATGGTCATACACCCAATGAAAATAGTTTGTTGGATCTCGATCGTAGTGATACACATATTCATAATATTGATGCCAAAAGATGCAAAGTTAATAATGATAGTGCAACTTATTTGTGGCACTGCCATTTGGGTCATATCGGTGTAAAGCGCATGAAGAAACTCCATAAAGATGGACTTTTGGAATCACTTGGTTATGAATCATTTGATGCTTGTGAACCGTGCCTTTTGGGCAAGATGACTAAAACTCCGTTCTCCGGAACAATGGAACGAGCTACTGACTTGTTGGAAATAATACATACTGATGTATGCGGTCCAATGAGTGTTGATGCTCGTGGCAAGTATCGTTATTTTCTAACCTTCACAGATGATTTGAGCAGATATGGGTATATCTACTTAATGAAACACAAGTCTGAAACATTTGAAAAGTTCAAAGAATTTCAGAGTGAATTGGAGAATCATCGTAGCAAGAAAATAAAAGTTTCTACGATATGATCGCAGAGGTAAAATATTTGAGTTACGAGTTTGGCCTTTAGTTAAAACAATGTGAAATAGTTTCACTACTCGCGCCACCTGGAACACCACAGTGTAATGGTGTGTCCGAACGTCATAACCGCACATTATTGATATGGTGCGATCTATGATGTATCTTACCGATTACCACTATCGTTTTGGGATTATGCATTGGAGACAGCTGCATTCACTTTAAATAGGGCACCATCAAAAATCCGTTTGAGACGACGCCTTATGAACTGTGGTTTGGCAAGAAACCAAAGTTGTCGTTTCTTAAAGTTTGGGACTGCGATGCTTATGTGAAAAAGTTTCAACCTGATAAGCTCGAACCTAAATCGGAGAAATATGTCTTCATAAGATACCCAAAGGAGACTGTTGGGTACACCTTCTATCACAGATCCTAAGGCAAATTCGTTGCTAAGAATGGATCCTTTCTATATAAGGAATTTCTCTCGAAAGAAGTGAGTGGGAGGAAACTAGAGCTTGATAAGGTAATTTGTACCTTCTCCCGAATTGGAAACTAGTTCATCACTAAAATCAGTTCCAGTGATGCCTACACCAATTAGTGAGGAAGCTAATGATGATGATCATGAAACTTCAGATCAAGTTATTACCGAACCTCATAGGTCAACCAGAGTAAGATCCGCACCAGAGTGGTACCGTAATCCTATTCTGGAAGTCATGTTACTAGACCATGATAAACCTACGAACTATGAGGAAGCGATGATGAGCCCAGATTCCGCGAAATGGCTTGAGGCCATGAAATCTGAGATGGGATCCATGTATGAGAATAAAGTGTGGACTTTGGTGGAGTTGCCCGATGATCGGCAAGCCATATTGTATAAATGGATCTTCAAGAGGAAGACAGATGCTGATTGTAGTGTTACTATCTACAAAGCTCGACTTGTCGCAAAAAGGTTTTCGACAAGTTCAAGGTGTTGACTACAATGAGATTTTCTCAACTGTAGCGATGCTTAAGTCTGTCCGAATCATGTTAGCAATTGCCACATTTTATGAAATCTGGCAAATGGATGTCAAAACTGCGTTCCTTAATGGTTTTCCTAAAGAAGAGCTGTATATGATGCAACCAGAAGGTTTTGTCAATCCTAAAGGTGCTAACAAAATGTGCAAGCTCCAGCGATCCATCTATGGACTGGTGCAAGCATCTCGGAGTTGGAATATATGCTTGATGAGTTGATCAAAGCATATGGTTTTATACAGACTTTTGGAGAAGCCTGTATTTACAAGAAAGTGAGTGGGAGCTCTGTAGCATTTCTAATATTATATGTGGATGACATATTGTTGATTGGAAATGATATAGAAATTCTGGATAGCATGAAAAGGATACTTGAATAAGAGTTTTTGAAAGCAAGACCTCGGTGAAGCTGCTTACACATTGAGCATCAAGATCTATATAGATAGATCAAGACGCTTTATAAGATTTTTCAATAAGTACATACCTTGATAAATTTTTTGAAATAGTTCAAAATGGAACAGTCAAAGAAGGAGTTCTTGCCTGTGTTGCAAGGTGTGAAGTTGAGTAAGACTCAAGACCCGACCATGGCAGAAAATAGAAAGAGAATGAAAAAGTCATTTCCTATGCCTCAGTCATAGGTTCTATAAAGTATGCTATGCTGTGAACCAGACCTATTGTATACCTTGCTCTGAGTTTGGCGGAGGAATACAAATTTTGATCTAATAGTAGATCACTGGACAGCAATCAAGAATATCCTTAGTGAGGACTAAGGAGATGTTTCTCGATTATGGAGGTGATAAAAGAGTTCGTTGTAAAAGTTACATCGATGCAAACTTTTACACTGATCCAGATGACTCTAAGTCTCAATCTGGATACATATTGAAAGTGGGAGCAATTAGCTAGAGTAGCACCGTACAGAGCATTGTAGACATCGAATATTTTGCAAAATACATACGGCTCTGAATGTGACAGACCCGTTGACTAAACTTCTCTCACAAGCAAAACGTGATCACACCTTAGTACTCTTTGGGTGTTAATCACATAGCGATATGAACTAGATTATTGAATCTAGTAAACCCTTTGGGTGTTGGTCACATGACGATGTGAACTATGGATGTTAATCATATACAGATAGGAATATTGGTGTTAAATCACATGGTGACGTGAACTAGATTATTGACTCTAGTGCAAGTGGGAGACTGAAGGAAATATGCCCTTGAGGCAATAATAAAGTTATTATTTATTTCCTTATTTCATGATAAATTTTTATTAATCATGCTAGAATTGTATTAACCGGAAACATAATACATGTGTGAATATATAGATAAACATAGTGTCACTAGTATGCCTCTACTTGACTAGCTCGTTAATCAAAGATGGTTATGTTTCCTGACCATAGCCAAAGAGTTGTTATTTGATTAACGGGATCACATCATTAGGAGAATCATGTGATTGACTTGACCCATTCCGTTAGCTTAGCACTCGATCGTTTAGTATGTTGCTATTGCTTTCTTAATGACTTATACATGTTCCTATGACTATGAGATTATGCAACTCCCATTTACCGGAGGAACACTTTGTGTGCTACCAAATGTCACAACGTAACTGGGTGATTATAAAGGAGCTCTACAGGTGTCTCCAAAGGTACATGTTGGGTTGGCGTATTTCGAGATTAGGATTTGTCACTCCGATTGTCGGGGAGGTATCTCTGGGCCCTCTCGGTAATGCACATCACTTAAGCCTTGCAAGCATTGCAACTAATGAGTTAGTTGCGGGATGATGTATTACGGAACGAGTAAAGAGACTTGCTGGTAATGAGATTGAACTAGGTATTAAGATATCGACGATCGAATCTCGGGCAAGTAACATACCGATGACAAAGGGAACAACGTATGTTGTTATGCGGTCTGACCGATAAAGATCTTCGTAGAATATGTAGGAGCCAATATAAGCATCCAGGTTCCGCTATTGGTTATTGACCGGAGATGTATCTCGGTCATGTCTACATTGTTCTCGAACCCGTAGGGTCCGCACGCTTAAGGTTTCGATGACAGTTATATTATGAGTTTATGTGTTTTGATGTACCGAAGGAGTTCGGAGTCCCGGATGAGATCGGGGACATGACGAGGAGTCTCGAAATGGTCGAGATGTAAAGATCGATATATTGGACGACTATATTCGGACATCGGAAAGGCTCCGAGTGATTCGGGTATTTTTCGGAGTACCGAAGAGTTACGGGAATACGTATTGGGCCTTGTTGGGCCATACGGGAAAGAAGGAAAAGGGCCTCAAGGGTGGCCGCACCCCTCCCCTTGGTCTGGTCCGAATTGGACTAGGGAAGGGGGGCGCCCCCTTCCTTCCTTCTCCTTTTCCCTTCCCTTTCCTTCCCTCCTACTCCTACTACTTGGAAGGGTCCTAGTTCTACTAGGAAAGGGGGAATCCTACTCCCGGTGGGAGTAGGACTCCCCTAGGGCGCGTCATAGAGAGGGCCGGCCCTCCCCCTCCTCCACTCCTTTATATACGGGGGCAGGGGGCACCCCATAGACACACAAGTTGATCTTCGTGATCGTTCCTTAGCCGTGTGCGGTGCCCCCCTCCACCATATTCCACCTCGGTCATATCGTTGCGGTGCTTAGGCGAAGCCCTGCGACGGTAGAACATCAAGATCGTCACCACGCCGTCGTGCTGACGGAACTCATCCCCGACACTTTGCTGGATTGGAGTCCGGGGATCGTCATCGAGCTGAACGTGTGCTGAACTCGGAGGTGCCGTACGTTCGGTACTTGGATCGGTCGGATCATGAAGACGTACGACTACATCAACCGCGTTGATATAATGCTTCCGCTTTCGGTATACGAGGGTACATGGACACACTCTCCCCTCTCGTTGCTATGCATCACCATGATTGCGTGTGTGTAGGAATTTTTTTTTTGAAATTACTACGTTCCCCAACAGCGGCCCAGTAGGCGCGGGTGTTGCCAGACCGGGTGACGCAGGCGAGTCCGGCCCAGTCACTGGAGAGTCCGAGCCAGTGGACGTGGGCAAGTCCAGCGCTAGCGGAGCCGGGTCCGAGCGCACAGCGGGCGCGGGCGCAGGAGACCCTGCATGGCCCATGCAGGGAGGAGGAGCCGCGGGATCGACGTGATCCGTCGAGGGCAAAACTGTCGCTACCAGAGCCGGATCCGAGCGCGCAGTAGGCGCGAGCACGGGAGACCCTGCATGCCCCATGCAGGGAGCCGCAGCGACCGGATCGACGTGATCCCTCGAAGGAGCCGTAGGATCAGCGGGTGAGTCATCTAGGAGAACAAGCCGAGCACCTCTACCAGTTCCTGCACCATGGTTAGACAACAAAAGAGGCGAGTGTGCAGCATCTACAAATTGATCAGGGAATAAAGGAGATGAATGCAATGGTACAGCAGATGTGGTAACAGGAGTTGGAAGATTAGAAAAGGAAAAACATGCTCATCAAAGACAACATCGCGCAATATATACACACAATTTGTTGGAATATGAAGGCATTTATAACCTCTGTGCAACGGATTGTACCCAAGGAAGACACATTTTTTAGAACGGAACTCAAGCTTGCTACTATTGTAAGGACGGAGATGCGACCAACACGCACAACCAAAACCTTTAAGAAAAGTGTAATCATGAGTCTCATGAAGCAAGAGTTCAAGCGGAGTTTTCATGCCGAGGAGCCGAGATGGAAGTCTATTTATAAGAAAACAGGCTGTAGTAAAAGCATCGCTCCAAAAACGAAAAGGAACAGAAGCATGAGCTAGTAAGGTCAAACCGGTCTCAACAATATGACGATGCTTACGTTCAGCTGAACCATTCTGCTGATGTGTATGAGGACAAGACACACGATGCGAAATCCCAAATTTCTCGAAGAAGGTACTTAGATTGCGGTATTCACCCCCCCCCCCCCCCAAATCCGACTGTACATGAATAATCTTGTGTTGTAGAAGACGCTCAACATGTGTTTGGAATTTAAGAAAAACATCGAACACATCAGACTTGTGTTTAAGAAGATAAATCCAAGTAAAATGACTATAAGCATCAATGAAACTAACATAGTACTCGTGACCACTAACAGACATCTGACCAGGACCCCAAACATCAGAAAACACAAGCTCAAGAGGAGTTTTGACTACATGACTAGAAACAGAAAAAGGTAACTGATGACTCTTTCCCTGCTGACAAGCATCACAGACTGAAACATCTTTATTACTAGACATAGACGGTAGCTCATGACGATGAAGAACATGGCGAACAATGGGTGTGGCAAGATGGCCAAGACGAGAGTGCCATTGTGAGGGGGACACTCGAACACACTGAAGACTTGAGGGGCGGCTGGAGAGACAGACCGCGGCACATCAAGTGCATATAGTCCATGGCAAAGTCGACCTCTAAGAAGTACGTCCCGCGTAGCCCGGTCCTTGATAAAAAGATAAAACAGGTGAAACTCACAAAACACATTATCATCATAAGTAAGTTTAGGAACAGATATCAAATTACGGGCAACAGTGGGAACTCGAAGAACATTCTTAAGACGCAACTGCCTAGATGTATGTGAAAGGAGAGATGCCTGACCAATATGAGAGATGCGCATACCTGCCACATTGGCTGTGTGAACCTTGTCAGGACCATGGTAGGCCTCACGCATAGCAAGCTTGTCCAGTTTATTTGTCACGTGTTCGGTAGCGCCAGTATCCATGTACCAGGTGGGATCAACATTATAAGACTGAGTCCTCCCTTGCTGCTGCGTCATGTTGACTTGACGCTCATTGCCCTTGTCGTTGTTGCCAAGACCAAGAAAGTCAGGCTGGAAATGACGGTGACAGCAAGATGCAACGTGGCGAGGAATTCCACACGACTGACAGGGGGCAGCAGCTCCACAAGCGGCACAACAAGCACATGGGCACCCGTTCTCGATGACGACTAGGCAGGTGCAGCAGGAGGTGCGGCGCCCTTGCCTCCCACAGGAGGAGTCGAAGCAGCCATTGGAGCAGCAGGACGGGCACCAGGACGGGCACCCCCCTTCCCGCCACGAACATCAGCGTTAACCAAGGGGGCCTCATCCGGATGACGACTGGCGAGGCGCTGCTTCGTTGAGAGGAGGCGCTGAAAGAGCTCCTGCCGCTTGATGGGAACCTTGCATTCCTGGATCACCTCCACAAGAGAATCATACTCGGCTTTGAGACCTTGGAGGACATACGTAGTAAACTCCGTGTCACGAAGGGGCTCACCGATAGAGGCAAGCTGATCGGCGAGGTGCTTGATCTTGTTTAAGAAAACGGTGACAAAGTGATGGTCCTTGTGGGTCTCATTGAGCTGAGTACGAAGAGCCATATGCTGAGACGAGGATTGTGCGGAGAAACTAGACTCCAGCGCATCCCATACCTCATGAGATGTAGTAGCAAAAAGAACCAAACCGGCGACGCCCTCGGTGAGAGAGGACTGGATCGTCGAGAGAATCGCTTGATCTTGAGCAATCCACGGCCGGTACATATGATGATCCGGCAAGGGGCATGGCAAAGTACCATCCAAAAAACCCTCCAGGTAGTGACTATGGAGGAAGGGAAGAATCTGCGTGCGCCAGAACAGATAATTGTCCATCTTTAGTTTAACCGGGAGAACATTGCTGAAGTAGAACGGCGGAGTCGTGATGACGTCGAGGGCGAACTCGTAGGGCGGCACAGTAATAGCACCGGAGGAGGCGACATCCGCCGCGAGTGAGGACTGCGGCGCAGCTGGGGGAACCGGTGGTGGAGGAGGCAGTGACGCACCGTAAGGAGCAGGCCTCGGGAACGCCGCATAGCCGGAGCCGTACGGAGCACCATAGCTGGCACCAGGAGGGGCTCCATGACCAACACCATAAGGGACGCCGTAGGGGGCGCTGTAGAAAGCACCATAGGCGGTGGGGTCGTACGTGTATGGTGGTGGCGGCGCGTAGGGCGCCAGCGCGCCGTAGTTGGGCCGCAACGCCGGTGAGCCGAGAGGAACCGAGGAGGTCGCCCCGGAGAACAAGGCCCCCGTCGATCTGGTCATCAGGGGGGTAGAAGCAGGTCCTCCTTGGAGGATACTGGACAGGAATGGCGGCACATGGGCCATCGGAGCGAAGACGGGCGCACCCTATCCGATGGGATCGGCGAGCGAAGCAGGTGCCGAGAAGGGATCGGCGAGCGAGGTGGCAGCGGCAGACATAGTCACCGTGCCGATGAAAGCAGCGATGGTGGCCGCGTCGGAGAGGGCAGCGGCGGCGGCCGCCGAGGAGTCAGTGGAAGATGACATGGGTCGGCGTGGCGGGGCTAGGTCAGGATCGCGAGATCGCGTCTGATACCATGATAGACAAAGGGTTTTGGGTGTTGTGGGCTTCGACACCTGTTGGGTCGGCCACGGCAACATATATATAGAGGGAATACCTCATCGAGTACAAGTACAATTGTACAGAAGTTACAATACGTACATAACTACAAGTCTAACAGTATACTAAGATATTTGTGTGGTTAATACTCAATCTTGCACTAGTTAAAAATGGAATAGATGCAATATGCAAGCTTCTTTACCCCCTTTTTTAGAATGGAGTACTTTGTTTCCTTTCGTCCCTTTTGGTTGATGGCTCTTGTTGACACCCGGCCCGTTGAGCTCAGCTAATATATTTCTAGTCATCATATATTCCATACTAGTCATGCATCGCAGAAAGGGCCTGATTATTGCGATGGTACGTGAGGCAATTTACCCCTACCCTATTGTGCATTGTTGAAACTCAAATTGAAGGTGCTAGGGTAGAAGATTTAGCTCGAACTTTGGGCTTTGACAACTCTTATGTTGTTAGTAGTCAAGGTAGGAGTGGTGGAATAGGATTGTTTTGGAATAATTCAATAAAGGTGGAAGTTCTTGGTTACTCTGTGTATCATTTAGATGTCTCTGTTGAACAAGATGCAGATAAGTGGAGAATGACATGCGTTTATGGGGAGGCTCAAACACATATGAGGCACCACACATGGACAACTTTGAAAAACATTAGCACTTTGAGCGATCTTCCCTGGCTCTGTATGGGGGGTTTCAACGAGGTTTTATGTCCAGATGAACATCAAGGAGTTGGCCAGCGTAGCACCGCCCAGATCCAAGCCTTCCAAGAAGTCCTTGACGTTTGCATGTTGCTTGATCTGGGTTATAAAGGCAATTTTTGGACTTTCAAGAAGAAAGTAATGGGCGGGAGCTATACCAGATGCAGGCTTGACAGAGCCCTCACCAACGCGTCATGGCTGGCCAAGTTCCCGCTGGCTGCGGTCACGCACTTAACGGGGGCAACATCAGATCATGCCCATCTACTCCTAGAGATGGATGTAGGAACAAACGAGCAGTCGCAGAAACCCTTCAGGTACGAGCTGATGTGGGAGGCACACGAGACCTTCCTTGATACAATAACGTCGGGATGGGGGGCCAGACCTCCGTGCACTTCGGTGGCTGCTCTACGCCACAAGCTGCAGGATCTGGCGACCAACTTGCAGCGGTGGAGCCAGGATACATTCGGGAGTGTTAGGAAGGAGATAAAAAAACTCAAACAGATGCTAGAGGAACTCAAAAGCGACCCAGCAAGATCGGGTCCTTCCCATGTTGAGCTAAAAATCAATGAGAAGCTGATTGAGATGTATCACAGGGAGGAGATTATGTGGCGGCAGAGAGCCAGGGTAGAGTGGCTCTCGGCAGGAGACAGAAACACAAAAAAAATCACCTTCGAGCGAGTCTACGGCGCAAGAAAAATATGATCAACGCATTACAGAATTCTCTGGGAGTGGAGATAACCGATCCAGCAGAGCTAAAGGTATTAGCTAATGATTTTTATAAGTCCTTATATCTCTTTGAAGGGGTTCAGAACATGGATGCCGTGCTCGACCATGTGCCGAGGAAGGTGACAGCCGAGATGAATTCTAACTTGTGTGCTTCGTACACCAAAGAAGAGGTTAAGATTGCTTTATTTCAGATGTTTCCGACCAAGGCCCCAGGCCCAGATGGTTTTCCTGCTCATTTTTACCAAAGGCACTGGGATGTTCGTGGGGATGAAGTAACGAGTATAGTGCTCAGAATAGTGAAGGGTGAGGAGAGCCCAGAATTTGTGAATGATACGGTCTTGGTTTTGATTCGTAAGGTAACGACCCCTACGGTGCTTGCTCAATTCTGACCTATAAGTCTATGCAATGTTCTCTATAAAATAGCCTCGAAAGTGATAGCCAACAGGTTGAAGAAGATATTGCCTGATATAATTTCTGAGGAACAGTCTGCTTTTGTCCCTGGGAGGCTAATTATGGATAACACCATATGTGCTTACGAGTGCTTACATTTTATGAAAAGGTCGAGAGCAAAGTCAAATAGTTTTTGCGCTCTGAAGCTGGACATGATGAAGGTATATGACAGACTGGAGTGGGCATATTTGAGAGGTATCATGACTAAACTGGGTTTTGATCTACACTAGATAGATATGGTCATGGGTATGGTTTCCTCAGTCTCCTTTTCTGTTTGCTTTAATGGTGAGAAGCTTGACTCTTTTATACCCTCACGTGGTATCCGGCAGGGAGACCCAATCTCCCCCTACTTGTTCTTGATTGCAGCAGAGGGCCTTTCATACCTCCTTAAATCAAGTTCTCAGTCGTCTCTGACAGGTATCCAGGTGGCTCCAACGGCTCCCACCGTCAACCACCTCTTGTTTACAGATGATAGCCTGTTGTTATTTAAGGCAAGTGGGGAGAGTTCAACTATGGTGTCAAACCTACTTGATATATATTGTACTGCTTCTGGACAGCGGATCAACAATGAAAAATCCTCTATTTTCTTCAGCAAGGGCTGCCCAGTGCAGACAAGAGAAACTGTCAAGAACAATCTGCAAGTACAAAATGACTCTTTGAGTGAACGTTACCTAGGAATGCCGACAGATGTTGGCCACTCAAAAAACGGTACGTTCAAATATCTTCGGGATCGAGTGTGGGAGAAGATCAAGGGGTGGATGGAGAAGTTACTGTCAGCTGCAGGTAAAGAAGTTTTGATCAACCTGTTGCACAAGCTATACCAGTCTATTCCATGGCTTGTTTCAGATTGCCACGAGGACTTTGTGAGAGCATAATGTCTATCATACGACAACTCTGGTGGGGCTCCAAACATGGAAAGAGAAAGCCCAGTTGGGTGGCATGGGACGTAATGACTCTGCCGAAGCATTTGGGAGGCCTAGGTTTTCATGACATGGAAATTTTCAACCTCGCCCTTCTGGCAAGGCAGGCGTGGCGCACCTTGACAGACAGCACCTCGCTCAGTGCTCGTATCCTCAAGGCAGTTTACTTCCCACATTGCTCTCTCCTTCAAGCCGATCGAGGGGGGGAGAGATGTCATGTGGGGCATGTCCTACAGGCGTGGGCCACGCGGCCAGGAGCAGCAGCCGTCGGCCGCATCAGGCGAGGCGTAGGCTGGGCAGGAGTCCTGGTTCTTATACATTAGTTCCTAGAATAAAAGACTAGTTTGTTACGTATAGGTTTCTAGTTTGTTAGCAGCCCATGGGGCCTTTATATATCGTATAATCAGCACCCTTTGAGGGCAAGCAATAAAGTTATTATCTCCTACCTCTTCCTCTGTCTCCTATCCTCTCCTCCCGCACCATTGAGCAGCCAGGCAAAAACCCTAGCGCTCCTATCCACCGAGACTACGAACTACGTAGTCGAGGCCCCGCTGTCTTGGGCACCGAGGCCCTTGACATCGCACCCATCCCAGATATGGCGGGCGATTTTGGATGGCCGTGACATCTTGGCACAAGGGGTTATTAGGCGCATTGGAGATGGGGAGACAACAGATATCTGGCGTCATAATTGGATCCCACGTGATGGCCTCAAGCGACCCATATGCTCAATTGTTCAGAACCCTCCGGCGAGGGTGGCGCAGCTCATAGATCCAACGTCGGCAACGTGGAATGAGAATCTGGTGCGTTCAGTGCTCACTCACTTTGATGCGGAAGAGATCCTACGGATTCATCTATGTACACGCCAGGTGGGAGATTTCTGGGCCTGGCATGAGGAACCTCGAGGAACTTTCAGTGTTAGTTCTGCTTACCGAATGATACTAAAAACAAAACATAGCAGGGAGGCATGGTTAGCAGAGGAGGATGGTACATCATATGAGCGTCAAGAGACCAAGAAGTGGTCTATGATCTGGCACATGCAAGTTCCATCTAAACTCAAGGTTTTCGTTTGGCGGCTAGCTCGTCACTCCATACCAACGGGCTCGGTCCTCAAACACCGTCACATGGCAACAAAGGATACTTGCGTGTTATGCGGGGCTGTTGACACATGGAAACATGCTCTTATTTCATGTCCGATGGCAGCAAGTGTTTGGGCGTTGGCTCTAGATGAGTTGGTCCAACATATGGTTGAGTGCCAGGAAGATGGTCCGAAGGAGTGGCTGTTTTCATTGCATGAAATATTGACGAAGGATCTCTTCGATTGATTGGTGGTGACGCTCTAGGCTCTTTGGTACGCGAGACGTAAGGCAATTCATGAGAACATATTTCAGCCACCATACTCTGTCAACAGCTTCATATCAAAAATATTTGGACGAACTACAAGTGACCCACAACAGGCAACCATCGAAGCCACCTCCAACCAGCGCCCGACCAGCAAGATGGCTCGCCCCGCCATCAGGCAACGCGAAGTTCAACGTCGACGCAGCGGTAACAAGAAACGGTGGGGCAGTTGGGGTCATATGCAGAGATGACAGAGGTATGTTTATGGGAGCTTCGACTCTTTCTTTCAGATACATTGTGGATCCCCCGACTTTGGAAGCCCTTGCCATCAAAGAAGCACTCGCTTTGGCGGATGATCTCTACTTGAGTCGAATCCAAGTTGCATCGGATTGCAAGACGGTGGTGCAGGACATACATAAGGAGAATTTGGCAAGTTATGGAGCAGTTATTCATGAGATAGTAGAACATTCTTTAGCCTTTGATTTTTGTAATTTCAGCCATGAGTTTAGGAGCTCAAATTTTGAAGCTCACAACTTAGCAAAGCATGCTTTATCTCTCGGTGATGGCCGCCATGTTTGGTTAAGGCATCCCGGGAATTTACCTTTCGTCCCTGTAAACATTGTGACGATTTAATAAAAGCTTCGTGATGTTGCCTAAAAAAAAGCAATGCCCACATGCATGCATCCTTAGTGGGATTACCTAATTAACAAGAAGGTTCCCTACTAATGATAATTAACTAAAATCAAATGTGCCACCGTACATGCAAAGCAGTCTATATCTTGGACTAGTATAAGGATGAGTCGACTCAGCTAACTGTAAAAGCTCAACTAGTTTGATTGACTTTGTGGCCGGCTCTTTCCAACTTAACGAAAAAAAGCAACACGCCCAAATGAGAAGCCGAGACGAGTCTGGTCTCGTGCTGTTGGTGCGTGCAAAGCTGGCTATTTAATTTGGAGGCCTAATCAAAATAGCAGCACAACGTTGTCTGCTTATCTCGCATGATCTTTAATTGATCTTTTTTGAGCCTCCTTTAATATTTCTCCTAATTTGAGTGACTTGTGGCTACTTTGATCAGTTTCCCCCAAAATAATTAAGTGCATTATATTGCAGCTTGCATGCACTTTATATTATTATTTTCAAATTTAACGAAAAGGCAACAGCGTGCCAGACGAGCGAGAGTCTTTGGCTGCAAATGTCAGATCGTGTTTCACATGTGTGCTTGACAATTCCACATCCAGTGGGAGTACTTCAAGTAAGCTAATTAAGCTGAGAGCTGCATGCCTAAGAGATATGTAGTAGAGTAGTACAAATAAACTAGCCCTAGTGCTGCCGAATTTCCAGGCTTGATGTGATGCATCAAACAAGCACTAGTCTGAGCAAGGTGCGTGGCCAAAGCAATGCAGCTTTGGGCTCAGTTTAGCTTGGCCTTGGATGCCCTACAAATTAGCTAGATAGATGTCCGATGGGTCTGGTCAGTGATCGATCTGTGCTTGCTTGCAAGAGCTTAATCTGCACGCGTCTTTTCCTTGTGTGGGATGGCCGATTAGATGCTGCAAGTGAAAGATTTGCAGCTGCATTATTCTACCTAGCAGCGTGAAGCATGCATGTTACCCTCAAAATAGTTGGCCGATCTGTCTGTATAAAGTGATATACATGCATGTCTCTGTCCATTGAAGAGAATGCACGTACAAATTGGTTGGTAAGTCTTGTATCGATTATCTGGATCAGAAAGCGCATGCATGCAAGATATATACAGTATACATCATCTAGCTAGCTAGCAAGTGATGGAGTTGGGTATGCGTCTATCAGTGTCATGGTTACCATTTCGATCCAGCCAGCAGACCAACTTGATGGATCCATCGTCTCATTTCACCACCGGCGAGGTACCTGGCTCAGCAACGGCAAAAAAAATTCTCAAAGGGAAACGACCACCGTCTCTGTAATGCATACTCTAATGTACTACTTTACGAAAAAGGGTTTCTTCCTGCTTTATATTATAAAGCATAACCGCCAAGCATCCAACAACATAAGAGTAGTACAATACATAGTACAGAAAGCAAATAAATGAGGTCCCGCTGGGGGCACAGCCAAACAAGCCCCAAGTACAAGGAAAAGAACTCTAGTCAGGCTCCGGTGATGGGGGTGGAGACGGCGGGGACATTGTGGCAGCCGAAGAACAAAGACCGGTGACGATGGAGTCAATGTAGCCACGATCACGCCGCTTGCTAAGCGGTCTCCAGAGCTGTAGTAATCCACAAATTTTAAAGATGATGTCATGACACGACAAGGAATGACGTGCTCGATCACTAATTTATTACGACCGTTCTAGAGGGTCCACGCCAGGGTGCCCACTGCGACCCAAAGGGACGGCCTACTAATAGGCGGGGAATCTAGGACCTCCCTGAATAGGTCAGGGAGGTTATCATGGCACCAGGATCCGCCCACGACGTCCCGGAAGCAACTCCATAAGAATCGCGCCATCGGGCATCGAAAGAAGATGTGGTTGGAATCTTCCGGGATTCCACAGAGGGGGCATAGGCCATCACCCGGGCCATTCCTCTTCTGGACCTCCGTGTCTGAGGGCAGGCGGCCACGAACCCATTGCCACATGAAGATACGTATCTTAAGTGGCAACTTGATTTCCCAAAGAACCGTAAGTTCATTGGGACCCAGGGCCGGCAAGATTGCCCGGTATAGAGACTTAGTTGAGAATGAGCTACTCGACTCAAGGTTCCAGGCCACAGAGTCAGGTTCGAGCGAGGGGGAGTGTAAGGCAATGCATTCCACTGCGCTCGCTCAAGATCCCCAAAGGTGCGAAGAAAGGAGATGGTGCCAATGTCCTGAAGGGCCGCTCCCACCGAAATCTGTGGATGGGCGCAAATCGAGAATAAGGCATAGAACCTTTCCGCGAACGGTCTGGTTCCCGACCATCGATCCAGACAGAATAATGTATTAGAACCCGAGCCCACAGCAATTGACGTGCTGATCCGGAGGACCGGCAGCAGTTGAATGATTGACTGCCAGAACTAGGACCCCCCAACCCTGGGGGCAAAGGCGAGTGGTTTTCCACGCAAACACTTTCGCGGATAATATCCAACCACAGCCCACCGGCGGTCTCAATGCGCCACAGCCACTTGGCGAGAAGAGCGATATTCATATGCTTCGAGGAAATCACACCAAGGCCACCCTGATCCTTGGGTTTGCATATCTCAGGCCACTTGACCATGTGGTATTTCTGCCTATTGTTTTCTCCCACCCAGAAAAACCGGGAGAGGTATTTGGCAATCTCCTAGTGAAGGGATTCATGAAGACTATAGAATCCCATCATATACATGAGAAGGCTAACAAGGGATAAGTTCATGAGAACCACCCGAGCTGCCCTTGCCACGGCTGTACCTGGAATTGGAGCTTGGAGACCGTAGGGCGGAGGTCTTTTTCCTGAAGGCGAACATCACTAATTGGCATGCCGAGGTAAGTCGTCGGGAAGGATCCCAAGCGACAGTTAAGGCGGTTAGCTATACTGGTCGCCTCCTCCGTGGAGTAGCCAAGCACCGTTACCTCACTCTTTGCGAAGTTTATTGTAAGCCCCGACATCTCCTAGAAACACAGGAGCAAGAACTTGAGGTGTCGGATGTCCTCATCCGATCCCTCCACCATCAAGATCGTATCTTCCGCATACTGCAGGTGAGTGAGCCCCATCATCCCCAGTGAGATGGGGACATATATACCTCTAATGTGGCTAGCCCGCCTAGCCAAGTCCAGGATTGTAGCCAAGGCGTCGACCACCAAATTAAAGAGGAAGGGAGAGAGGGGGTCCTCTTTAGACCCCAAAGTAGTAGAGGCACTCGATGCACGACGCAACTGGGCCGTGCGCCACCATAGCGGAGCAGGAGGGATCAGGCGAGGGGGCGAGGCCCAACATCGCGCGGCCCAACATAGGACCGGATTGGGCCTGCGCCACCACAGCGGCCCAAGAAGGCCCGGGGTCAGCCCCCAACCCAGGAGGCCCAAACTGCCTGGGCTGGCCCAACCCCCCAACCAGCGACGGGTGATGGGCTCTGATGTACTACTAGTTCGTAGTGTATGTATGTGCAATCAGTAATAATTAGTACATGGAAGAAAGAAAAGACAGGCCACATCAGGGCCACTAGCTAGGAGGGCATAATAATCAACAATCCTCTACTTTTCGCCGTCTCAAAGATGCAGAGCAAACCGAGGCACAACGCAATGCACTTCCACATATATATGGCACACGAACCACCTGCGCCATAAATCACACAAAGTAAGAAAGGCACGTGTCCAATAATAGTTCACCATACCAGCTAAACTAATCTGATCAGAGACCAAAGCAGCAAAAACACAGGTCCGCAACCACACGTGAAAATGGCTAGGTGATTAACCATACCAACTAGACCATCTGTGCCTAGCAATTAGTAGAAGAACGCTAGTAGACAAGCGCATGCCAAATAGCTAGGTAATTAGTAACCATACCAACCAGACCATATTATCAGAAACAAGAAGAGCGAAAAAGGAAATACACGCACAATAAAAGACGATCCCGCCAGCTGCTAATTAATTAAATTAGGAAACAGTACCCCCCGCCAAGCTAAAAAATTCTTTGAACTTTTGTTGGAAATCAAACATTCTTAAATTTTATCAAATATAAAAAAAATTAACATCTACCGTACAAAAAATAATAATATATGTATAATATGCATACACATTTCATGATATATATAATTTTTTATTGTATGTATTGAAGTTTTTTTCTGCATAAATGTGGTCAAACTTTGATTTAGAAAACATATCCTGGTTAATGTCTATGCTGCCAATAAAACATACATACTTCACAAGAAAAATAGTAGGGCGATTAATTGTTGGAACACAAGCATGCTAGAATAACAAAATCATACAAGGTTACATGCAAAACTTGTCCATGTTCCACCTTGATCGAATCTCCATTTGTCAGAGTTATTTTTTGGCAGATCACTCAATAGGGAATCAGCTAGGGGAGTAGATCAGGGGGAACACATGAGAGACCGGATTACTCAAGTTCAAGCCCTCATGGTGGAGGTAAAATCCTACTAATGCTCGTGTTGTACTTATGAATAGGGGTTTATGGATCCATATTTTACGAATATTTAGAGATCATTTGTTGCATATTATGTCCGTATATCATGTCCCATTGAGCCAATTACATGCACATATGCATGATTTCCAGTTTTTGCACTTTTCACCATGAGCATTGCACAATCTTTATTCTTTGTTACTTCCTATTAGTTTTCATTGCCTTTGTGTGTTTGGTAGGTTATGAGGACTTCCCATGCACTTAGCACGATGAAATGAGTTCAAATGGACGACATTCTGCTCCCAGACTCCATTTCAGAGAGTGAAAAAGTCATTTTTGCAAAGCTTTTTCTGGTGTCGTTGCCTGGGAGCATAGTGCTTGACTATTACTTTCCTGTTCACACATAGTTTTTTTGTTGTTGCTATAAATCCAACAATTATAAAATATGCTCATCCTGTCTTTTGAGATGTCTACTTAGGAACAACAGAAATCTGCAATGGAGGAGAGGAGCTAGAAAGAGAAGTTGTTTTCAGCTACTGATGAAGCAACGCTAAATGGATGTTTACAATTGGTAAAGAAAAGTGCGTCCCTTATATGTGTTCATAACCGTTACCATGCATAGACTGTTGAGCCGAAGAGCACCTGAGATATCAATGTAAGTGTAATATCGACCTGTACTGGCGAGCTATAATTCCAGTGATAAATTGAATGCCATATTGGTCTTCTTACAATTTGTAATTCTTGAGGATGTCGATGATGTTCTACATCGTACCTTAGGTATGGAGAATAAGGATGATCCAGTCATTCTAATTTACATGAAGTTGCAACTTATTCATACTTTTTCTGCTTAAATGTTTTCTACGATAACCCACTAGTGATCAATGAACAAGATCAGATAACACCCACCTTGGGAGAAGTAAAAAAAATTGCAGGATCCGCAGAAGGATGAAGAAGAAGGTTGCACAAGAAGAGCAAACAGCTCCCATAGATGAATGGCTGCAAGAACCGTTCGGATACCACACAGGAATTATAGGTCCAAAATTCAAACTAGAAAGCATGAGCTGTTACGGAAAGTCAATTTGGCTCCGGGAGCACATGCTCTTGGGCCCATTTTTTTTAAATGTCAACAAAATTGAGACAATTGTTTTTGATCTTTGTCACATACAAATGCTACCTGCAAATTCTTGAAGACCAAATGTCACCCCAATTCTGTTTTTTTTTTACCAACGAAACCAGCTGCTCCATTCCGCATGAAAATTGCCAAGCATGCTTGCGACATCAACCTTATCATCTATAAAAAAAATTCAGAATTTTTTGAAAACATTTTTTTCAGGGTACTGTTCACCCAGGAGCGAAAACGCCGCCCGCGAGCTCTTATATTATGTTTTGGTTTCCTCCAAAATATCTCTGTAAAATATATCATTAATAAAATTAAAAAAGTATCTATCTATGTTTCAACTTCCAAATGGCATATATCAAAGAAATATTATATATCTGAATAGCATCGGTAAAGCACAATGGAAGGGGAAAATATTCCTCAAGTTTGGCCTCTTGAGTCTGATTCCCTAGCTATCTTTAGTTCTTCCAAATTCTTCTCCCGAGCCACCCTCATTTCATTACGAAGGTCCTGTAGATAAAAAATGCAACATCTCAAATGCATGTTGGGCTAAGGCTAAGACGTGTTCTGCAAAATGGCACCGGATACAACTGAAAAAAAGACACCAGATAAATATGAAAGAGCCCCAAGTCCGCCAGAACTTGTCATTTTGGGAAAGCTTTGAGCATGGATTCTTTAGTTTGGATTAATGTGAATCAAAGCATGTGTATGTACATCAGACATCGTGCATGCCAGGCCTGGATACTTGGATACATTCAGATATGCACAAATATGTATCTCATACGAGTCAAAGGAATTACAATTGTTTTCTTTAAAACGCATGGGATACCTCTCCAGAATATGTAAAAACCACTAAGCATGAACATGAACATGTTAACAGTAGCAACATAGAGTCACAACCACAGACCACAGGCACTAACTCTTGCCATAATTAATAGAACAAAAAGAAATCTGACATGACAAGTTGATGCTGTTCTTGAAATTGCTTTTATGTGAGGGAAACCTCAAAACCTTGTTTTAGCAGACTAAGTAGCGATTGAAATGTCCGGAAGATATGAAAGCATTAGTTATATTATCCAGGATTTGCATCTAGCTAGCATTGACTTTTAGGTTAAAGTCACCACTTGCAACCTACAACTATGCGCAATCAAATCACTCGAGATTGATAAGGCTTACCCATTGGCAACATCATCCAATGAGGATGCCTTGCTATACTGCCTGGCCAGCATGGGAAAGGTTGGGAACTAGCTGCACAAAAAACAAGCATAACTATTAAACATGCTCTAGGAAATGACTAGCAAAATAAAGTACACAAGACACAGAAATACTAACATCTCTAGAGCATCATGCTCACTCAATGTACACAAGATCGCGTTTTCAGAAAAACAGCAGGAAACTCCGCTCCTTCAATGACTCATCCCTGGAAGTACATGTGTACAAACTTCTGAAAAGAGAACATACTATTATTACCAACTCTTGCTATTGGGGATCAAGAAGCTCCCTGACAAGCAAATTTAGTTGAGAACAAGGCAACAAGCTGTCATGTTTCTCTTTGTTAGCACATACTCCCTTCGTCAGAAAAAGCTTATCCCTCAAATGGATGTATCTAGCACCAAGTTAGAGCTAGATACGTCCATTTGAGGGACAAGCTTGGGACAAGCTTTTTCAGACGGAGGGAGTATAATCATAATCTGAAAGAACTAAAGTTTTCTCTGTAAAAAAAATAACGCTAGTAATGCTCTCATGATGCAACAGAGAACTTAAAAACCTGCAGAAGTAGAGGGATCCGCACAAACTTGACATACATAGTAGGAACGGCATCAGGAAACAATAATGCAACATACAGATCGAATAGAATCAAATCAAACAGCATCCAAAAGGCACACGTGAACAAACAAGGAGGATCCTGTACATCACACTAGACCCTAACACTAGGTGTCTGCTCCTGATTAGTACCAACAGATTGGCTATCTTCTACATATGTGAAGGCCTTGATAAGTTCAGCAACTCACCAATATGTATGTCCAGTTTGAATACTTGTCCATCAATTATATTTCATAATCATCAGGTTCCACGAAAACTCATGCCTAGTAAAATTGAAGTGGTACTATTATGCTTTTAGAGTTCTGGTTTTGATTCAAGTACACCATCAAAACTGCCAAACAGAAATGAGAACGTCCTCCTCAGGTACTTGTTCGCATGAATTATTCATAATCTAATGCTACCTCCGTTAGGAATTACTTGTCACTCAAACGGATGAATCTAGCACTAGCGAACAAGCGCTAGCTAGATACATCTGTTTAGCAACAAGTAATTCCAGACGGAGGGATAGCTTCATAAATATAAATTTAGATAAAACAGAAAAGATGGCTAAGTAACAATACCAGGGAATATTTAATGTATTAAAAAGAGATAATGGTCTCTTCTTGTAAAGTTAACAAGGAACAAAGAAGCTCGACGAACATTAATCTTCACAAAGCCAAAAAGACAAGGACAAATACCGAGATAAACATTGTACAATAACTATGTTCTCTTAGAGCTATCCGTCAATCTACAATGCTCACTCATGGCGCATGTCCAGCGTATAACTCACCACAGCGTGATGGGACACACACAGCAGCAGAGAAAGCATACAAGAGCAAGTGAGTGCCTTACCTACACTGCAGTCAGAGAAGAAACAGCCGCCGGAGGGGCAGGGGAAGCAGTGCGGGAGTCTTCATCACGGCAACATGAACATGACCCGTTCATGATAGCAAAAATCACCTCTACGAGCACCTCTGCAAGAGGAAAAGGCAAATGAAGAAAAAACCAACTTTGGGCAAACAGTAACATGCCAAAGTAATATCTGACATCATCGAACTTGTAGTTTGTCCAAGTCCACTTTTGGAGCAAGAACCGCGGGCAAACATCTCCTACAGTTCCAACCCAATGACACAGAAGTAAATATCGATACGCAAAATAATAACCAGACTAAAAGGAGACATGATAAAGCCTGTTAAGAGGTGACACGGTCGCATCTTGAATAATTGTACTGCCAACCCAAATTGTGCATTACTTCCAGTTTAGAAGCATGGAGGGCAATAGGTACGAATGGTCATTTATAATAAAGCCGAATAGCTTTGCAGCCCAGAAGTCTACTACATCTATCTCGACTTGACTTTAGAAGTACTGCATGTGGAAAAATGGATTAAGCACCATCAGTTCATCCTTTAGATGGCATGTGACCATGCTCAACCCATGAACTGCGCAGGAGGTGGTATGGAACACAGAAAGCTAAGTTGACACCTAAGACAGCAAACACTTTTGTTCCTTAATAGTTCAAATAGGAACATGTTGTAATCCCCATGTCCTCGAAAACCAAAAGCTAGATTCTTTGTGGCCTGACATAGGAAAACTTCAATATAAATTTGATGATGTCCACCAATGGGGGAGAGAGAAAGAAAGAGAGCAGAGAGAGAGAACAAGTGGCTTACCACCTATGGGTGGTAGGCTGAGCAGCCTTGTTTGGGTCGTCGTCATCGCCTTCAATGTTGGGGTCGGACTAGATGATGTTCTCGTCGAGCTCGACAGCTCAAGCGGTACCGCATGTTCCTCATCAATGTCATCCATGGAGGACGCCTGCTGCTCTGAATCGAGAAAATAAATAGGATTAGGTGATCTAACTCCAAGCAACACTCTTTTCAGTGGGATCTGTGGAGGTAGCACAACGATAATCAGTGCAAATGCTCATAGATAAACAAATGTAGGCAAAGGAAAAATGATGGCATTGGATGCACAAAATTCCTGTAGCTCACACCTCACAGGCAAGCGCGGGGACGCAATTCCCAGAAATGGTGCTTCAGCTCTAAGATTATGGACAGACAATAATAGTAAAAAAAGACCCTTTGTTGTTCTATCAAGTAAATAGCTGCAAGCTACTAGACACTCTACCATGCTCCCTACAGCGTAGGCATCAGTTACACTGACACCACAATTGACCAACATAAGCGGCTAGATGATTTTATCCTTGTACTCACTTTATAGATCAAGGTTAGATGAACATTCCCACGGATCGAACGCAGTTGGGCGAGCTTACACCCATAAGGTTCAAGCCAACCAAGCGATCACTCGATTCTCGGTTTTTACAAAAGACAGAGTGCACTCCATATAGAAGTTAATTGACAGAATAATTTACTCTCAAGACTACCTCGATTAATGTGCCATCAAATTCCATCAATATATGAAAAGGAGAAACAAAGTATGACACAGCAAATTTCCTCCCATGGTGAAAACAGAAATGTGACTTTCTAAAAAGTGATGGATGAAAAGAAGTACCCATAATGACAAATTCCTCGGTTGATGACCGAGCTATCACTCAATTCTCATTTTTCACAAAAGTCAAAGCTGTTCTGCTTAATCATTTATACTTACAAACACAACCATTTTAGGATAGATTGCGGCTCATATATAAGGCAATCGACAGAGTAGTTTACTCTCAAGGCTACCCATGTGTTATCAAGTTCCACCAGTATATGAAAAGGAGAAAAAAATGACACTGTATAACTCCTCACGTGATGGAAACCGAAATGTGTTTGTCTAAAACGGGTGGATGAACCCAAACAGCACAAAACATCTATGTGGAACCACCTATCCGACCATACATAAAATAACTGGAACCACATCTATCTGACCATACATAAAAAATTCCACACTTGGAACCGTGAATCCAAACAGCAGTGTAGTCGTAGTCGTAGAAGGACAAAAGCAAGTTCAGTTCCGCGGCTAGCTCTACCTACTTCCGTCTTCAGGATTAGGCAGGAGGCGCTCCCATCTTTGTCGCCCCCTTGTCGCTGTGCGAGTCTGATGAGAATGCTCAACATTGCCCGCGTTTTTTCACACCTGCAACAAACCAACCATGATCATCATCATCACCCACTCGGTAACCGCAACAACAGCTCTGCGGGTTCACCTAATATTTACTACTTGCTTAATTGATTTCTTAATTAACAAAATAACAATCGCAAACCACAGAGCATCTATAAAGCAGCAGCGCCCAGTATCCTTGCCAATTTCTGTGCCATCCCCTGCTCCACCTTTGGCTTCAGATCAACCGCCCTCCTGTGATAAACCAAGGGTGTAGGAATGCTGGCACTGACAGGCAGAGAATCCTAATTAGTATACTATCAAACCCCATCAGGAACGGGAAAATTAAAGCACAGGCAGATGCATATTCATAAAGTGGAGGCACTTTTTTCATTAGCGATCTGATCTTGCCGTCAAGACATAGATAACGCCCTACTGTACATTCGTTAGAATACTGGACATTTCAAAGATTTCAAAGGCCAATAATTTCTATCGCCCTTATTGATCTAAAGTACAAATGAGGTGGTGACTTACAGTCTAGTGACGCCTCCTTCATTGCTCTGTTTAACTGCATCACATCATTTCGCACTGAGTCTACTATCATTCCCATCCCATGTGCTGAACTTGCCAGATGCTGAAAACATCAACCGGGCAATTTAGTTGAAATATACTTCCAAGCATATCATGACAATGTGACAGCCTAAAAAAAAGTCTAGAGTCGATGTTTAGAACAGCTTCATATGCACTATCAGTTTAAACTCGGGTGGGCGATTCGTCCCTGTAGGATTTTAAAAAGAAAAAGAAAAAAGCTCGGGTGGGCGATTTGTCCCTGTAGGCTTTTAAAAAGAAAAAGAAAAAATATCTATTTAAAGCATGCACCATCTGACCTGTAAAAGTAGAAGAAAACATCTTATAATGCAAACGCAACATGAGTGCATGAAACAATCAACGGAATAAAAATAAAGCTTAATGTTGTTCAGAGAGTAGGCAGGATGCGTATAGATAATAACACAAAAAAGTTAGGTCTATGCGACCGGCACGGTGACCACAAAGAAGTTGAATGCCAAGAAGGAGCAGTATGCACCTTCTATACAAATTTTTTATAGGAATCCACCATCTGTGACTAGTAATAAATATAACAAAAACAGAGCTGCTCTAACTAGAACATCTATTCTCATAAGAAGTGTTGGTTTGGGCATTCCTTTTGCATTGACGGTTATGAATAAACCATAACTGCATGCTGAGTGTGCCCAGAAGGGCGTCAATTCCCGAATCAATCAAGTGTGATCAACACTTTGGTCTCTTTAAACCATCTAATCAAGTAATCAAGTACCATATAATCTAATTGATAGCTACATACAGTAACTGATTAAATCCCTGCACATGCACATGAGCGTGAGGTGTAGAGAGCAGACGAGAGGAGAGGAACCTATGTCGTGAAGTGAAGCTAGGCCACGGAAGTGAGCCCCAACAGGAATGATTCCTCCATGAGCTGCTGCTGAACGACCTCCTTGTCCTCCTCTTCCTAGGCATCCTGCTCATCCCCAATGGCTGTGTCGTCCCTATGTATGATGAACAGTCAGACAAAACCAATATATAACAGGAAGGATTCTCTTTTTTTTCTTTATAAATGCCAGCCACCACTCCATCTCCTTTACATTCATACGTACATACATAGTAATTATTGTTGGCCATTCAAACATGTATGATCCATCAGCAAGAAAGAAGACGGAAATCAAGTATATATGATTCAGAAATTCACTCTTTCATTCACACCCTCGAAATCAACAACACTTGGGAATTCAAGAATTCATTTGTGCACTCCAAACCACTACTACACCCGAAAAAGCAAAGCAATAACAAGAAACACACATAGCAAGCAAATCTGAAAACAGCAAAAACAAGCTCAGTACAAGGCAAGGGGCCTTGTCAGCATGTCCCCGTGCCGTGTAAATTTCTACCTCTGTTGAAACACTGCCTGTCGAGCCACGGGTTGCCGTTGGATCAGGTTGTTGTACTATATATAGTCTTCTAGAAGCAGTCTTGGTCCTGGTTGACCACAATGGCATTGGCCTCCCTCCGCCGCCGCTTCCGTGCCCGCCGTGGGATCTCTAGCGCCCCCTTCACCGCCACCACCACGTCACCCACACCTCCTGCACCGCATGGACAGTCACTCTCACATCACATGTGTTTCTTATACTTCTAGTGTAGTCGCACAGGGACAAAAGGAAGTTCAGTTGTGCGGCCAGCTCTACCTGCTTCTGACCTCAGGATGACACATGAGGCGCTCCAGTCATTGTCGCCCCGCTCACCAATCTGATCTTGCCGTGAAGCCTAATTAGTAGAATCTCAAACATATCAGGAACAGAAAAATAAAAGCAAAGACAGATACATATTCAGAAAGTGGGGGCATTTTTCCCATTAGCAATATATAACTGAAAGATACCAAACTGATCTTGCCGTCAAAACAGAGATAACGCTCTAGTGAATCAATCAAGTATGATCAACACTTTGGTCTCTTGAAACCATCTACTAATCAAGGATTAATCTAATCCAATTGAAAGTAGGTACAATGATTGCTGGGATCAATCCCTGCACATGCACATGCACATGAGCGTGAGGGGGAGAGAGCAGAGGGGAGGAATCGAACCAGCTATGCCGTGAAGTGAAGCCAGACCACCGGAATGAGCGCCAACAGCAAATATTCGGACTTGTTCCGCCATGAATTGCTGCTGATGGAGCTCATCCTCCTAGGCTTGTTGGCCCCGACCTGCTCCCTCTTCGACCACACCCCCGACCGCTGTGTCATCCCTGTTGTTGTGGAGTAGGAGCGCATGAGGAAACCACGGGAGGGACGGAAGAAGATCAAATCGAAACCTTGATGGCGGGGGCACTAGGGTTGTACCTTGGCGAGCGGAAGAGCGGCAAACCAGCCCTCTGGTTTCTGATGGAGCATTATTGACTGCTTGCTCTGTCCATCAGGGTATGCTGACAGATAGAAGTATCTATGTCAATGAAGAAAGGCAAACTAGATAAAGCATTGATATAGTTTCAGCAAGCAATCGTGTATCACACCAATTCAACTTTGTTCCAGGACAAAAACAGAGTTGAGTTCAACTGAATCTTACAAGCTACTACTAGTCTAGGGGGGAGAATGCACACATAGATGATGTCTTGCACTCATTACGTACAGAGCAGTTCTGAAAATATATCAAACTAAGCTTCTGTAGATTATACCAAAAGCCGCTAGGCATTAGTTAGACAATAAGACGTCGCTACATGGAAGATCCTTGAATAAACGGTGAGTAGTAGAAACTAGGAAGTAAAGAAAAGGAGTAGATTTCGGTGTAAAAAGTAACCAAGTACATGACTAATCGAATCGAATAACGTAGCAACTCTAAACGATACGTGAAATCTGAACCAAGTGCATGGGTGATTAACCCGAGTGTATAAAGGCAAGACGTCGACCCTGACTGCAAGGTGCCCAGAAATTTCCTCCGGTAAAAAAACTTGCAAAAAAAACTAATTGTGTCCTCATATCTGTAGGGCCTAGCTAGCACAGTGGCATTGGTTCCTGATAAGTTCAGAAAAGCATTGGTTCCTTGCAATTTACCCGGCACCACTACATGAAAAAGATGCTGACCTTAGTTAGTGGTCCATGGCTAACACATAATCAACTCGCCTAACTGCAATTCCTAGATGGAACGAGGCTACAATGTGTAGACCAACAAGTTGGAATTCCTCGACGGAGCGAGGCCACATACATGTGTGCTTCAGGTAAAGGCCGGCACCAAACCAGGAGGGAGGGAGGAGAATAGAGCAGAGGGCTTACCGCTGCGTTAGAGGGTCGAGCTTGCTGGGGCCAAGGTCGGCGGTGAGGAGGGGACGGAGATGGGCGAGAGAGGGGGAGCAGCCAGCCAGCAGCCTTCTTTTTTTCTGATGGAGCATTATTGACTGCTTGCTCTATCCATCAGGGTACACCTGACAGATAAAAGTATCCGTGTCAATGAACTAGATAAAGCATCGATATTGTTTCAGCAAGCGATCAAGGATCACAGCAATTCAACTTTGTTCCAGGACAAGAACTGAGCAGAGTTCAAAAATATCTTCCAAGCTATGCTGCTAATCTGGGCGAGAGAATGCACGCACGCATATGAGATGCCTTGTGCCCATGACGCGCATAGCAGTTCTGTCGATGCCCTCAAACATGCGGTTGCTGAACCACAAATATATCAAACTACAGAAGCTAAGCCTCTGTAAATTATACCGAAATCCGCTAGGCATTAGGCAGACAAAGAGAAGGCGCTACATAAAAGATCCGTGAAGGAACGGTGAGTAGTAGGAACTAGGAAGTAAAAAAAAAGGAGTAGATTTCTGCATAAAAAGCAACCAAGTACTGTACAGGACTAATTGAATCGAATAACATAGCAATTCCAAAGGATATGTGAAATCTGAACCAGGTACAGGGGTGATTAACCAGAGTGTATAAAGGCAAGGCGTCGGCGGAGACTGCAAGGTGCCCAGCAATTTCCTACGGTAAAACTTGCAAAAAAATATAACTAATTGTGTCCTCATATCTGCGAGACATTGGTAGCACAGTGGCATTGGTGAAACAACCGACCCCTACTGCATCTTGAGTCGCTGCCAAGAAACTCCAAGGCAGTTTACAGAGATGCCAATACTATCTACGAGACAAGGACAGCATTTGCTTGGCAATTTACCTAGCACCACATCCATGGAAAAGATCCCAGCTTTAGTTAACGGTTCATGGCTACCACATGACCACAATAATCGACACGCCTAGCTGCAATTTCCTTCACGGAAAGGTGGTACAATCGCAATGTATCAAGTACTGTAGCATCTAATCTAATTTATAGTAGCTACAGTAATTGATTCAATTCAATCCCTGCACATGCACATGCACATGAGCGTGAGGGGGAGAGAGCAAAGGAACCGAACCACCTCCTATGCAGTGAAGCACCGGAGTGAGCGCCGCCAACAGCAGTGATTCAGAGACAAGGAATCAAGTTACTCCATGTGAACCCATGAGCTGCTGCTGATGGAACTCCTCCTAGGCTTGTTCGCCCCAACCTGCTCACCCATCGACGTACTACCCGTAATCGCAGTGCCGTCCATGTGGATGATCTTTGGCCCTGGGTTTTGGTCCTTCCACTCAACCGCTCGACCTGCATTCAGACAGGAGTGTTAGGCAACATCATGCAAGGCGCATTTAATTTGGTGATGAATAAAATTCAGCAAAGGCAGAAACATGTTGAGCAGAAACAAGTCGCATAACAAGTCATGATCCACAAACAAGTACGTAGTTGAATGCCAAAAAGGAGCCGGAAATCAACTAGCCTAGCTGCAAGCAATTCCTTGACGGGAAGATGCTACGGTGTCTAGTAGACGAATAAATTGGAACCTGAACCGAACCTGAACCTGAACCTGAAGGTGCCAGATTTGTGCTCAAGGAAAAGGCACCGAGGAAGGGAGGAGCAGAGAAGTTACCCCTGACTGCGTTGCGTTGTCCCGAAGATTTGATTTCAAGTCCCGAAGCGAAGCACGCGCGGATCAAGAAACCAAAGCGAATGGAATTCACGCGCATTCATTGCTCACTCGGCCCCTCTCATGGATTGCCCCTTGAACCGATCCTAGCCGCTCTTCTCTTCTAGATCCAACGGCAGAGACCCCACGTCACGCGGATCACGCCCAGTTAAAACCACCACTCCGACCTAGTTTCCTGGTAGATTATTTCAAAACCGGAGAAAAATATCTATAAAACTACTTCACTATAAATAAATAAACAGATATACGGAACTTAAAAATGTTGAAATATTTTTTTGTCCTTTTTTTTGTGGGACCCACTTACCGATCGGTCGCCATTCATTTTTCTTCTCCCCTACACTCAAATCTTGGTGCGAGAAGTTAGGCGGGAGATATCGGGTGAGAAACACACAAGTGGTTTTTAGGAGGGTGGCACGTATTAGACAGATGAACACATGGCGCCGGAAAATTTGGTTAAACCGGTAATATTAATTTGATTTCCAGCGCGGGCCATAAAATAGAAATGATACATTTTTTCTCACCTCAATCGGTCCCTCGTGAGGCTATAAGGGAGAATCGTTGTTCCCAACCGTCTTTTCTTTTGCCGATGGTGAGCCCGTGGGTCCATGATTTTCTCTAGCTTTGTGAGGGGTTTAATTTGGAACCCCGTTATCCACCTTTAAGCAATCCAATAGCCATGAGGACTTCGAGCTTCCTTCTCATCGTCGCCGCCATGTTCCTCTATGCCATCGCCTCACCCGCCACGGGTTGTGGGGAATGGATGGGCAACCAATTGCGGAACACGACAAATAGAGAATGGATTGGACCCAATCGGAAACATCAATGACCAACACATCCAGGTGCTCGGCAATTAGGCGGTGATGGAGTATGGAAAGTACACGAATTGTGTGCTCAAGTTCAACAAGGTGGTGAGTGGCAAGTACAAGGCAGGGGTGCTCGTGCAAGAGGGGACTCACAGACCCAATCTCGCATGAAGCATATATACTGGAATAACAAAAAGGTAGCATTCGCTGATCAAAACTTACTGCATGAAGTATATGTCGCACCTACCTAGGCCAAATCTCCATCTACCAATGCAAAGATAATTTTATCCCAAGCTTTATTATACCTAGCTAAATAGGAGATCACGTGCGCCAATGATATGAAGACACGGCGCGGAAGCGATCGAACGTAGTCTAGCAGGTCGTCTAGGTCTCCGGTCAAATACCCGCCATCCGACGATCGTGGCGCACCAAATCTTGGTGCAGGGTCGCCCATGGCCATGGATGAGTGTGGTCGGAGCTAGTTGTGGCGAAGGGCTCTCACGACTCGCCAATGACAACATTGATTGTATATTAATAACAACATTATTTCGAAAAAACTATTTGTCATGTATCAAGATCGAGTGTATGTTGGATAATCAGCGGAAGCACTAAAATGAACAAAGGATATACACCTGCGTATGTATAAGAGAAAAACCAGGGTATTACAATTCAAATTTAATTTGCTCTATGCATATTTCCGCCGATCGATGGTACACCTAGCCTAGATATGCCATGCATTATTGTTGGCAATGAAATGGTTATTATTCAAACTGGCTGGACTGATTATTCTACCACCTGTGTTCCTACATGCATATATAGGAGGGGAACCATTAACACGCCAACTAAGTTGTCTGAACTATGACTCAAAAGAAAATTTTGTGTGAACTAGATAAGTTTGGGCGGATGCAACAAGTAGCTCACCACTTAGAAACGCAGCGACAGATATTGCACATATGGTCAATGAGGCTACAAGTACAGCACTCCTTGCTACAACCATGTTCTTCACATCCCCCAACTCTTGATGACCAGGTATCGCTGCTGAGGTGGTATTGCAAAATATATTTAGCAAAGACGGGATCTGTAAACACAATGGTATCACCCGTCATTGCAGGCACCGCCGAGGAACTAAAACTCGGGTTCCTTATAGTATCAATCAAAAGAGCATTTCCTCCGATGCTTTTTACTGGGACAAACTTTTCTTGGGCAAGATCCACTAATCTGTAAATGTGCATCGACTGTGTAGCTTCTCTATTGCCAAGCACCAGGATCTCAGAGTCGCATTCAACCAGCTCTGGCGTGGGGAACTTATCCGCCAGACACGTGGCAACCAACTTGGGTGACAACCAAGAAGACAAAGCTAAACCTGATGTCGTTGAATGCTCTTGCCAAGGTGGGTCGAACCGGAGAATATTTAGTTCCGAGCTAGATCTCTGCTCCTGCAACATGTAAAGTTTTCCTTTGAATGATAATGGCCTCGCATGTGGGTAGAAGCCTAATGCAGATAAACCCCACCGCTCGTCCCTTGTACTAGCAAAGAGTATGAACGGTGTATTTTGAAACGCGATGATTACCCTAAGGACTCCATCCGGACTCGTGCTCACGGCGGCAAACATATTGATTGGTAACGAGCGTGCTCGCAAGTTTGCTGGGAGAGTTATGTCCATTGGCAGAGGTAGGTTTTCTGGGAGCTCCACAACGTCGCCTGTGAAGGGGTGGAGGAGGCATTGACGGTTGCCCTGGGTCCGCCCTCGCACGAGGAGGAGCAGGCCATCTACAGGGCAGAGGACGAAGTGGTCTCTGAGAAGAGGAAGTCGAGGGCGGACGAAAGCTCCACTGGACAAGTTGAAGAAACGTTTCCTGTCGTCTTCACGGGGATGGAGCCCGTGCCCCTCGGGCAGCATCATCCAACGGCGCGGGTGAAACCGCGGATCGACTATTCCGCGGCCGCGCGGACAGACGGTGCTGGACCGCCAGTACGGGCAGACGGCATGGAAGCGGACGTAGTCAAGTAGGTCCCCGGCGAGCACCCGCCATCCAACGAGGCGCACCAGATCACTGTGCAGGGTCGTCCACGGCGAGACGTTGCCGGAGCTGGCGGTCGTAATGGCCGGTGGACCATTGCGAAGCGAGGACAAAGACATCGATCGATCTCGATCCCGGCCTGTGGATCTATCGATTCGTAGTTTCCTGTTTTATACCCTAGCGTAGCAACGGGTACTAACTCTCGTTTTTTTTTCGAGGTAGGGTACGAACTCTCGTACGACTCAGGAACTAAAAGCTGGTCAAATTAATCTCCCCGGCCCTTTTTTTTTTGGACCTAGGGCCTGGCCTTGGAATGGTTTAGTTGGGTTTTGTTCTTTTTTTTTTTGCGGGGGAGTTGGGTTTTGGTCTAATGTCTACTTGCTGACGGGCCTAAAAATATTGGATCAATTACTCCCCCGGCAGTGGATCCTGGGCTAGCCTATATTTTGTCTTATTTATTACACTGATATTTTACAAATTGTTTATCGGTTAGATATTGGAAAAAATGTGAATTTTTTAAAAAACAGCTCATGTTTTCAAAAGTTAAAAAATGTTTGTGATACTACAAAAGTGTTGACGAATTTGAACTGGGTCTCCAATTGGAATTGTGTCACCCCATTTTGACTGGGCAACTATTTCTCAAGACTCTCCCACTCTAGTCTTTTATACTATAACACTGCGCACGCACCCACGTGAATAGTAAACTTATAAAAAAATACTAAAAAAATTCAAAGTTTCTGAAATTTCGCAGTATGAAACTTAGTCGGCCATTCTACTCATGTGTGAATATTCATGATATATTGACACCCATAGTATTCTTAGTGAAGAAAATACAAATGTGACAATACTGCTCATTAAACAGTGTCTTTTAATATAGCTTCGATTTTGTCATTTTTGCCTAGATTACCACGGATGTGATTTCTTCGTGAAACATCATGTGCGAGTATACCGATTGACTATGTATATTACAAAAATAAATTCAGATCTTTTTGATTTTTTCTAGCATTTTTTTTAATTTACTATTCATAAAGGGTGTGCACGCACCATGTTCACCAAATCCACACTATGTTTCCTTATTTGTAATGCCTCACAAAAAAAATGAGGTCTTAAATTTAGAATTTGGGGCACCCGATTTTGAGCGGGTTAATAATTTCCCAACGAGCTCTCTCATTTAATTCTTTTAATTCACTATGTTCCCTAATTTTGAAGCCCTTTCATTCGATTAAGGTATTCAATTTTGAATTTGATTTACAATTTTGATCAGGTCAATGATTTTTTAATATTTTTTTTCAAAACGGAGGCAAAAGATTTGCCTCATCGATTAATTAAGAAGAAGCGAGTTGCCTAATTAATTAATACGATTTTTTAAATCAATCAATAACAACCGGCCTATCATACTCCCTCTGTTTTTATTTTCTCCGCATATTAGAATTGACTGAAGTCAAACTTCCTAAAATTTGACCAAGTTTATAAAAAGAATATAAATATTTACCATAACAAATCTATATGATGTGTAAGTGCATTTGATAATGAATCTAATGGTGTTCATTTGTTATTGTATATGTTAATATTTTTGTCTATAAACTTTGTCAAAGTTACCAAGTTTGACTTTGACCAAAGCTAATACGCGGAGTAAATAAAAACGAAGGGAGTATTAATGTCGCACACCCTCCGACCACTTCTAGGGGGAAAAGGCGCCATCATATGATATTGTAGTGCCAATAGAGTACATGCAACCACCGACTCAAAAAAATTCTCATTTAAATATGAGTTGATTAGTGGTATACACAGAATCATACCACGAAAGTCACACCAAATCACCGCATTACAAATAAAAATTAAAGACACTCCATCGTCTCCCCCACCCACCAAACTAAGTGTTCCATCAGTTCCAAATGCAAGGGGTGTTAGTTTTTTGGAAAATCAAATTTCTTTAGCTTTGACCACGTTCGAAACAAAAATATTGACATCCACAATATTAAATAAAAAATTATAGAAATTTGTTTCATGATGAATCTAATGATACCGATTTGATATTATGGACTTTGTTATATTTCTCTACAAATTTAATCAAACCCAACAACATGAGCAGTGCAGCAAAGCACGCCTAACCCTTCTAGTTCAATGCCATTCCCAATCCAGCGCCCCGTTGCAAAATTTCACTATTTGACTTGATCATTTCAACACCTGAATTCTACTATGTCTTTGTCCTAAAACAGAGTTCTATTCTGTTATGTTTTGTGTTTGCCTCAGAACAAATATGTAACAGGAGTAATCGGTAACAAAAACACATATTTATTCTGATTAATAAGTTAACGAAGGTATTTACAGTTCAGATTGAACTTGCTGCATGCATATCGCCACCCATGCTAACCTAGCCTAGATATGACCTGCATTATTGGTGGCAATGAAATGATTATTGTTCCACCTGGCCGGACTGATTATTCCATCACCTGTGTTCCTGCATGCATATATATAGGAGGAGGGAAATCATTAACACGTAAGCCATCTAAATAAGTTGTCTGAACTTAACCAAGTTTGGGCGGGTGCGACAAGTAGCTCACCACTTAGAAACGCAGCAACAGGTATTACACATATGATCAATGAGGCTACAAGTACAGCACTCCAAGCTACAACCATGTTCTGCACATCCCCCAACTCTTGATGACCAGGAATCGGTGTTGAGGTGGTTTTGGAAAATATCTTTGTCACAGATGCGATTTGCATGCACAATGGTATCACCCGTGATGGTAGGCACCGCCGACAAACTAAAACTCGGGTTGCTTTTAGTATCAATCAAAAGAGCATTGCCTCCAATGCTTTTTACCGGGACAAACTTTCCTTGGGCAAGATCCGCTAATCTATAAATAAGCATCTGTGTAGTTTCTGTATAGCCAACCACCAGGATCTCGGAGTCGCATTCTACCAGCTCGGGCAAGTGAAATTTATCCGCCGGACACGTGGCAACCAACTTGGGTGACAACAAGGAAGACGAAGCTAAACCCAATGTCGTTGAGTGATCTTGCCAAGGTGGGTCGAACCGGAGAATATTTACTTCCCAGCTAGATATTTGCTGCTGCAACATGTAAAGTTGTCCTTTGGATGATAATGGGCTCGCATGTGGGTAGAAGCCTAAGGTAGATAAACTCCACTGCTCGTCCTTTGTGCTAGCAAAGAGTATGAACGGTGTATTTCAAAACGCGATCATGACCCCAAGAACTCCATCCGGACTTGTGCTCACAGCGGCAAACACATTGGTCGGCAACAAGCGTGCTCCCAAGTTTTCTGGGAGAGTTATGTTTGCCGGAAGCTCCACAACATCGCCCGTGAAGGGGTGGAGGAGGCATAGACGGTTGCCGTGGGTGTATTGCCACGGCCGTAGGAGGAGGAGCAGGCCATCTGCTGGGCAGAGGACGAACTGGTCTCTGAGAAGAGGAAGTCGAGGGCGGACAAAGACTCCAGTGGACAGGTTGAAGAAACGTTTCTTGTCGTCTTCATGGGGATGGAGCCCGTGCCCCTCGGGCAACATCATCTGCGCGGGTGAAACCGTGGATCAACGATTCCGTGGCCGCGCGGGCAGACGGTGCTGGACCGCCAGTACGGGCAGACAACACGAAAACGGACGTAGTCAAGTAGTCCCCGGCGAGCACCCGCCATCCACCGAGGCGGACCAGATCCCCATGCAGGGTTGTCCATGGCGAGACATCACCGGAGCTGGCGGTGGCGGCGGTAATGGCCGGTGGACCATTGCGAACCGAGGACATCTCGATCCCGGTAGATTCGATTGGTAGTTTTCTGTTTTTCACCCTAGCCTACACGAACGCTTCGCACGACTCGAGAGGAATCACAAACTGGTCAAGGATCGTACCGTCAACAAAAAGGAACACCTGGCTGGGCCTGGCCCGTTTGTTTTTTAACCTAAGGCCTGGCCTTGGGATGGTTGAGTTAATCTAAAAATATTGGATTAGTTACGCTTACAAGTAGTGATACTGGTAATTCTCAACACAAAAAAAAAGTACTCGGTGATATTTAGCTCATTATCGGTATATATAAGCCTGCTATGATTCGAGTCTAGTTGTGCACAAATGCCGGGCTGGCAGTGGAGGCAAAGCGAGTGCCGAAAGTTAATTTGGACGAACACATATGCGAATATAAACCAAATATGTTGCTTCCGCAGGTCAAAATGACCGTGATATTTTATAAATTTTAAGCTGGTTTAATATATGTTCACATATGGCATACTTATTCACCAACCCAGTCGACTAACATAATAGCTGAATGAACGGAAGCGCCAAGAAACGCCTATAGGGCGCCTAGTCCGCGGGATGGTATAGGAAATGCATGGACAGTGCATCCTGTGCAAGCCTATATTTTTGGCTTATTTATTGCACATATTTCAAAAATATTCTTGGTCAGTCAGATATTTAAAGAAGATGATGTGATTTTTTTAAATAAAAAACGTATGTTCACAAACATTTTGTGATACTACAAAAGTGTTTGCGAATTTAAAAATGTTTCCAAGTTTTTGAAAATCCTGAAATGATAAAATTCACCTGAATTAAAAGCATTCAAGACTTTTATAGTAAGATTAGAAATATTCATGAATTTTACAAAAATAATGCTTGCAATTTAACTAAAAATGTTCAGAAATTTATCGAAATGTTTATAAATTTTGAAATAGTGTTCTTCATTTCCAAATAAAATGACCATTTGTTCCCAAAAAAAATGTCATCGGATTCTTTAAAAAATATCCATGCTTTTATAAAATATTCATGATGTTTGATAAGGAAAATAAATAAATAAACAATTGAGTATAAATTAGCACGATGTGCTTCTGTGTGAGGTAACCATCAAAATGGGGTAGACGGAAGAAGAAAGCAGAAGTGGGGTGTTTCATAGTTATCGAGAGTTGTGCGCGACTTCCCTTGCTCCACCGCGCTATGCGCCAAATAGGGTTTGCTCGCACCAAGGGCAATCACGTAGTGAGATAGGTCCCCTTGGGCTCCTACTTGACACTCGTTATTTCGATAAGCATTGCCTCTTTATATGGCGGTGGCCGGTGGCATTTTGACTGTAAACAACTAGAAGTTGGATGACATGATTTTGCGGGAGGGGTGAGAAGTCGGTTGGGTTGCGGGAAGCTGGTCTGGAGGGGCTTTTGCTCCATATTGCAATTTGGAGAGATGCTTCTCTAAAGCCTAGGCGTGAAATGGTTGGGCTTCTGCTCTTAGGGGATCTGGAAGAAGCAAAAGTTGAGGCGCAAGCTCAAACCAACAGGTGCTAAGCTCTTGAGAAGAGCACAACTTATACCAACATACACTAGAAATCACCTGAGTTGATAGATACCTTGTTTAGTGTGAGTTTCTTAAGGTTCGTGAAACCACAAAATCTATGGGTAGTTCTAAATATACATGAAGAGCTCTTGGGTATGGTTTCTTTGGTGATGACAAGGTCAGGGTGGCATATCTTGAGCCATGTCCAGTCAATAGAAATCACGCTCATCCTCACGACTTCTTTTAGTGATGACCGTGACAATGTGTCGCTCAAAACATCATGTCCAGTAGTGCTACATGTGCAATAGCCCACTCTTTCCTAAAACTGTTATTTAAGACTCGGATAAAAATAGCCTTCGGTTTCTCAGTGACTCCGTTGAAGCATTCTTGGCTGCCTAGTTTGTCCATGGGTGGTACGCCGATATAGAGTTATAGATATGAGTATATATCGGTGTCAAGCGAGGAAGCACAAGCTAGATAAAGCATTGTGCATTTGTGTCCCTATAATTTTGATCAAGCAATGGTGAATCACACCATTTCAACTTAATTTGTTTTGAGGCAAAAAGACAATAGAATAGAAGTCTGTTTTAGGACAAAAACAGAGTAGAATTCATTCAGATGTTGAAATGATCAGGTCAAAGTCTGAAACTTTGCAACGGGGAGTCACTGGATCGGAAATGACATTGAGTAATCAACCAGGATCTATCCTCGACCATTCTACATGGATCCCTTTGCATGCATACAACTATTTCATGAATCATGATATACTCTGCTTTATTATTACAACCAATCCCAGTTTTTTCCTGCTACAATGGAGGTTCATTTAGCAAGCTAGCTAGCTTTGGCAGATCACTCGGTTACCAGTCTAGCTAGATGGCTCTTGATGTATGTACGTATTTGGAGTAGAAATTACTCCTCCGGCTGCGTCTCCGGCTCCTGCCTGCAAAAGGGAAATGCCTACATACATCAGTCGGGATCGGGATATACAGAGATCTTCAGGTAGACTGTCATGGACTGGTTAATACTAAGAGAATTAGTTAATTCTTTAGCTCTGCAGCTCCCATTTCATAGGAGCAGATACATGTGTCTGTCATTTCACTAACTGTTTCCAAGGTAAGCATGTCTAGGCGATTAACCAAGGAGATCTTATCAGTTTAGAGGCTCATAAACAATGGATTCGTGCGTGTGATGCTTAGTTGCTTACTCATCAGGTGAGGTGTACTTGGCAATGGCGGCGGTGATCCTGTCCTTGTCCCGGGTGGCGAAGGACTCGACCAGGACCCCGGCCTTGTAGAAATGGAAGAGCGGCACCACCTTGATGCGCAGCCGCTCCGCCACCTCCGACTGCTCGTCGTACTCATCAATCACCTGCAATGCAAGCATGCATAGCTTCTCTTTCAGATGCATATAAGATGATCTTTTGACTAATCAAGATTTGCTGGTGTCAGGAGGGTCGGACGTTGTGCTTGAGGAAGATGACGGGGGAGCCGTGGTCGCCGGAGCCCTTGCAGAGCTTCATGAAGCCCTGCTCGATGTACTTGCAGCTGCCGCAGGAGGGCCGGAAGAAGTCCACCACCACCAGCGCGCCCGTCGCCCGCGACCGCTCCAGGAACCGCCCCAGCTCCTCGTCCGTCTTGAACTCCGTCACGCACTCCACCGGGCACGACTCGTCCTCCTCCTCCTCCTCCTCCTCGCCGTTCACGGGGGCAAGCCCCGGCAGGGACCCGTTGGTGCTCCCCGCGCCCTCCTCGTTGCTCTCCGACGACGACGACGACGACACGGAGACGCGGATCTGGCGGCGGCGGCGGAGACGCAGTGGGGATCTTGGGAAGGGGAGGGTGGTGGTGGTGGTGGCGCGGGGCGGAAGGGAGCGGCCGGAGGTGGTGGGGAGGGGGAGGAAGGAGCCGATCATGGCTGCATTCTCGTGGATTTGTGGTGCCTGCCGTCTTGAGGTGGTGTTGTGGATATTGCGTGGGATTCTTTTCTTTTCTTTTTCTTTAGAAAAAGTCTTCGAGAGAAGGTAGGAGAAGATCTACGTTTGTGGCTGGGATTGATTTGGTGTGCGCGCGCCAAATCTTTGATATTTTGCCTTATTTTTCTCAAGTGAAAAATGTCTTTTTCAGAGCTAGCCAAGTCTAAAATCCAGAAACTTCACATCTGCAATTTAAATGCCATGCATAAACATCACGAAATCACACACAATTAAATGGCGTGCTCCTTGTTCATCTGCGATTGACTGTCCTCCTAACCATCCTACCACAGGTTGGTTAACAATTAGATATCAAATTTATTAGTTGTTTTTCATGTGGATTTTCTAGTGTAATCTACTGACTTCCTTCAAATGGGAGTACAAATAAAGATCTTACAATCCGTAAATATTCATATGAAAAAGAAGAGAGAACATTAGAAAAAGCAATATAATAAGCAAAGTGTTGAGCTCGGCTGAACAGTAAAACAATATTTTTTTTTAGAAATTTCTGATTTTTTGCGTGTGAAATATTAACAATTTTTTTCATAGCTTGCAAATTTTCATCATGGATGACATTCATGGAAAATGTGGCAAAGAAACAAAAGTGATGCTCCAAAATGCGTTTGAAAATAGAATTTGGAGCATCGACTCTGTTTTGTTTTTGTCACGATTTCCATGATGCCACATGGTGATGAAAGTTTTGAGGCAAAAAAATCATTTTATCCATGTTTCACACAAAAAAAAAATCAGAATTTTTAAATCTATCAACCTTTTTGGTTTGATTTTACTGTTCACCCAAGCTCACATACCTCGGGACTAGAACAACCGCTTACATATAATAATAAATATCAAGTCAAATGTTACAAATATAGTTATAATTACAGAGCTCTCCTTGGTCAATGGTCAACCTACACAACACTGATAGCTAGAAAAAAAGTCAGGTTTTTAGGGAAAAAAAGTCAGAACATGTTTATTTAGAAGCAAAAAAAAAGTCTGAACATTTGATATTTGTTTTGTGTGTGGACATCTGAACATTTGATGTGACCATGTGGGCCCTAAACGGTAGTCAGGTCCAGTTAAAGCCCAAGAGAAAGACGGCCTAACCCAAACGAGAGACGCACTCGAATCTTCGCAACAGCCTCGCCCCGCCGCCGCCGCCGCCGCGGCCACGACCGGATCTCGTCCTCCTCCCGGCCCAGCAGAGGGCGATGGCGGCGAGGGCGCTTGGGCTCGCCGGCCGAGCGCTCCTGCGGCCGCTCTCCTCGCCGGGCGCGCAGCGGCTGCTGTCCAGTGACAAGGTACGCTCACCAGCTCCCCATCCCTCCCTCCCTTCCATTGCATTTCCCCGCAAGAAACCCGATACAGATCCATCTAACTCGCAACACGATGGTAGCCAGGTAGACTGAACCAAATCTTGAACTGAAACAGACAGATAGGACAGATTCGTGAGCTAGGCAAGTGTGCGCATGCTTCCCACCAATTCAACTGCGATGTAATTTCATTTCGTGGGGAATGATTAGGCAGAGGTGTTCTTGTCATCATAAATTCCTTTTTTTTTACTGGAGTACTCCCTCTGTAAAGAAATATAAGAGCATTTAGATCACTACTTTCTTTACGGAGGGAGTACTTTCCTAAGGGTGCCGGCCCCCTTTGCCATTGCCAACTAACCTACCAAATTAACTTAGCCCAGTGCTGCTGATGTTGTTGACCACAAGTGCTTGCTACTATAGCCATGAATCTTATTGTGTGATCTTTATTCTTACAGCCGCATTGATATATACAGTCATTGTCTCCTGCCTTTTCCCCAGTTCTGCCTGGACACGAACAGAGTGGTCCATGTTGTTATCTGGTGCTTGACACGATTTGTATCTCAATTTGTGCTCTTGCAGGGCCCACTGGAGGGCCTCGTGAACGCCGGTGATCCGATGAGCCGCCTCATCATGCAAGCACGGAACCAGACTGGCGGCGGTTTTTCCCCTCAATTCGCTGAGAACGGGTTCACAGCAGGTGGTTTCAGGATGGGTGGTAATGGATTTACAGCCGGTGGTGGCAGGATGGCTGGAAACGGATTCACAGCCGGTGATGGCAGGATGGGTGTAAACGGATTCACAGCCGGTGATAGCAGGATGGGCGGAATTGGATTCACAGCCGGTGGTGCCAGGATGGGTGGAAACGGATTCACAGCCGGTGGTGGCAGGTCGGGCCGGTTTAACATGGAAATGCTGCGGCCAGCAGGGGCTCCGCGAGTGAAGAGGGACGTTCTCCACGTCACGCTCAAGGGGAAGAAGACCTTTGTGACAGTGACGGACGTCAAGGGGAACAGGAAGGCTGGGGCTTCCGCTGGCTGCTTGGAGGATCGAAAGGGGCGGTCTCGTCTTGCTCGGTATGCCGGTGAAGCAACAGGGGAGCACATGGGGCGAGTCGCCAGCAAGATTGGCCTCAAGTCGGTCGTCGTGAAGGTGAAAGGATACTCCTTTTTCAGGAAGAAGAAGAAGGTGATCATGGGCTTTGCGGATGGTTTCCGGGGCGAAAGAGTGAGGACCCCGTCTCCTATCATGTACGTCCACGACGTGACCCAGCTCGCGCATAATGGATGCCGGCTGCCCAAAAAGGTAAGGAAGTAAGACTGATAATAGCCCCCAGCAAGAAGTGTGGAGATCAGTATCCTGTCCCAAGGAGAAACAAATTAAGAACGATATGTATGTATCGACAGGTTTTGTAATAATGTCATGAGCCTGGAAGTATTTATGAATACTTATTAGACAGTCTTAGATTGGCGCTTGTAAGACAAACATTTTTGTCATTTCCTGTAATGTTGCTGAAGTGATGGATTTGTTTTCATATCCCTCTCCTTTTGTGGAGCTCCTATGTAGTTACAGCACTGCAAGTGTATGTGTTGAGAAGCTGCTAATTTCTTGTTTTTCAAGAAGTGAAAAAGTTTGAAGTCGCAGGTAATTTGGACGGGTTGCATCCCTCTTGCACATTAAAATAATGTTCTGCTCTAATAGTTGCTCTGTCCCCTTGTTTTCTTTTTTTAACCGACAAGAAAAATTCTGAGATTTTTATAGAATTAAACTTTGTCTGTGATTCTTTCAAGCAAGACAAAATGCAAACTCACCAAAATATGCAGAACTCCCTTCATCATATTCCCTCTTCTCCTCTCACTAAAATTTCTCTGTTGAGATCCCCTTTGCAGTTAACTAGAAGGGCGAATTAGTAGGTGATTATTTAGAACTTAACTACTAGAATCTCTATGTAGTTAGAAGGAGCGACTTCTCTGATTTTGTTGGTTCAGAGAAGAATGTAGTATTGTGAAGGAACTTGGGGAAGATTAATTGCAGCAAGGAAATCACTGAATCTTGACAGTATCATACACAGACCATGCATGGAATAGGATGAATGATTCCATGATTTTATTAATGACAGTGTATCACATATATATCGCTCAAAATTGCTACCAACTGCTTATGTTCATAATAGCAACGCCGAAAAAGAAGAAAGCATAGTTAATCCAGATTGCAACCAAAATGTTGACAACACTGAATTTTCGTGCACACACTACTGCATCCAATCATTTGGCTTGTACATGAATGCTTCCCTTCTGAGTATTATTATAAATCTTCATAAAGCTCCCAATCGATCATTTTTCCACCACGCCCATATACATCAATCGTCGGCATATATAAATAGCATCTCCAGCCCCAGCATTGTACTTCACAAAATGGTGACGATATGACGGAACTCCTCGCTGCCAAGGATTTGCTCTGCAAACATCCTATTCTGATCGGCATGGTAATGGTCCCCCTCGATACTACCAGCCTTGCTGACTGAATAGATATCATCAGTGTGAAGAGTCTCGGCATACGCCACTGGATCTACCACCATACGTTGAAGTACAGTAGCATTCCCAAGGATGTAGAGCGCCAGCTCAGCTAGCCCCAATACATCACAAAATCCAGACATGTGGACACTCTTGAGGTGATGATGCAGAGGCCCTTGCGCAGCTGTCACCATCCTCATAGTAGGAGGGCAAAATCTATCACGACCAACCTGCACACACATATATCCGTTAATTCACTATAAATATTCTTCAGGGGGGTAGGGGTTAAACAGAAGCAACAGACATAACTATCCTGATTAATGTGTTGATTTTTTTTTCATAATCAACAGTTAAATTACTTACATGCAGTTCTAATTCTTCTAAGAGAGGTGATAATTGCAAAAGATGAACAAACCCTATTGCCCAACTATCATCATATGGATCCCACCCGATCTCAAGGTTCATGTTCAGATGCCTCAAATTGATGAAGCTATTCTGGTTTTCACTGAATCTTAGCACCTGGAAGAGAAACAGTGCACAGATACAAAATTAACAATTAAACTTTGTGATAACAAAATTTTAAATGAAGTAAAACAAAGCACTACTTTCTAGAGCAGACCTGATCCAAATTCAAAAGTAGAAATAGTTTTTGCACATGAGGAAGAGCAAGCTCGGTGAAGGTGAAGGCCAAGTCATCGAAATCATAATCATTGAACTCTTGAGTCCTCATGTTTGATACAAAGGTTGCCTCCGACAACCTCAAGCAATCACTGAGCACAATTTGTGCGAGATCTTCGTCGAACTCAAATTTGGTAAGATTTGGAGCATGCAACTCTAACATTTCCAGTTCAGAACGGCGCACACGCAGGTACTGCAACCTGCACAGTTCCTGCCCTATGCGTAAACTTGACAAGGGGGAGCACCACTCTATGTTTATATGCTCGAGAAGAGCACAACTTAGCAACAGGCACTGGAGATCACCTTCACTGATGAACACCGTTTTTAGTGTAAGTTTCCTAAGGTTTGTGATACCGCAGAAACTGGGGGGCAGCTTTAACCATACATAGCCCAGAACAAGAGATGTGACACAAGAGCCGCTTGGGCCACTGAGCTTGCACAGCGGGAAAACATCCTTGTACTGGTCACATCCAGGGCCAGCGCAATCGACATCAAATGTGAAATCGAAAGCAATGTGCTTGGCCCTTGACGCAATGGAAAAGCTAACCCATCTATCAATGTAATACTTATGCTTTCTGCGGAGACCAAATTCAACAGCAAACTTGTCCAGCGTAGTCGTAGTTGTAGTAGAAGTAGACCACAGTGGGCGCAATACACTCTCCACATTGAAGATGAATTCAGCAGTCCAGGATGCTCGTTTAGCATCCGTGTCTCTAATGATGGCATTAATGGTTTTGGTGAAGTCCGGATCTGGGTCAGTACTGATGCCAAAGGTGTCTTTGGTGAAGACCAGATCTGGGTGGCATATCCGCTGCTGTCTCCATTCACCAGAAAGCGTGCTCATCCTCACGACATCCTTGATTGACAACCGTGACAGTATGTCGCGCAAAACGTCCTGTAATGAGCATGAGCAGTCAAGTTGTGGCACCAATTCAACAGTCACGCTCCCCTTGCTAAGACTCTGCTTTTTAAAAGAGTCGGTAATACCCGACGTAAATAAGGCATTGCGATCCTTACATAGGGTAGAAGTTGAAGCTGAATCTCTGCCACCTTAGGTTTCTCCACCCTACTGAAACCAGCGCTCTTATTTTCGATCGAAAGTTCTTGGCTGCTCTGTTTCTCCATCAGAGTGGTCCGATAGATAGATCGATCTGGGTGGCAGCAAAGAAGAAGTACAAACCAGATAAATCTCACGGTGAATCGTTTCAGCAAGCAATCGTTATCATTGGTTTCGGAAAGCATCATTATCATTGATTTCAGATAGCAATCGTGATCATGAATCCCGCCGACTCAACTCTGTTCTAGGACAAAACAGATAACGTAATTTGGCGACAAACTTGTATCAGGTATCTTGCATCACAAGATTTTCCTCTTCATTTTTGTAACTCCTATCTTCACGTAACATCAGAGGAGTAGGTTACTAGCCTTGGCTGGGAAAAGAATAAATAAACCAGTAACCTGAAGCTACATCATGTTTAAAATTGGCCTGAAGGAACATTACACTACAATGGGGATCGCTCATGCGAAAATTCAAAATTTTGCAATCGGGATCGCAGGGTCGGGATTGGAACTGGATAACTAACCAAGATCCTAGCCTCCATTCAGATATCATCCTTGGGATTGTTTTTCTCTTAGGAATTGAGGAACGCGCCCATCAATTTTTAACAGGGATTCAAACTGACGTACCTACGGATGGAGTAGCGGCGCCGGATGGGGAGGAGCCTCTCCCAACGGGCTCGCCGGAGAAGGGAAAATCCCGCCGGCGAACACGCAGGAGCTCACCGCCGCGCCATTAATCGCCTGGATCGAAGGTCGCCGCCGCGCTAACCCTAGCGGTGCTGGCAGCCGGGAGGAAGAAGGGGAGAGATTAATCTGGGCCGCACATCTCACATCCAACGTGGGCTATGTTCTCCCAACCTTTATTTTCTTGGCAATTCTTGTTTCCAGTTTTTTTTTTGTTTCAGATTTTTCTTTACCGTTCTTCGAAAATAAAGGCTATTTTTTAGGCGGTTGCTACATGGCATACAACTGGTAATTAAGAGTTATAGCTGCCTCCCTAACCGTCAGATCGATGTGGATGTTCGATTTGCCTCCCCCATAGCAATACCGGTCGTGTTGGAAACCTATTGCAGCACTAACCATGTTGTGAACCCCACGCGTCATGCTGTGAGCCCCATCATTCGCTTTGAAGCATCCGTCGCCGATCATGTGAGTGCCTCTCTTCCTCACGTTCGCTTGGGGGGAGCGCAGGCCATAAAGTTGGGCATCTAGCTTGTGGGAGATAGAGGCATCCATGACAGCTTCTATAAAGGTGGGAGAAGCCCTCATCGGCGAGGATTCTAAAGGAGGAATCTAATGAAGAAGAGAGATAGGAGCAGAGACCACTACACCTTGTAGCACTGGTGATGGCGACAACTTGCAACACCAATGGCCGCAGCTTTGCGAGCTGTCGGGGAGCAACCGAGGGGGGTTCGATGTTCCATTTGGATGGAGCAGCCAAGCTGCGAGGAGGAGGAAGACGAGCGAAAAGATAAGGTTGAGGGTGTTTGTGGTGAATACGTGTTAACGAATCCCTTATCCAAGTAAAAGCACGTCCCAGTCACAGGATCAAGCTCGATTGAACAGTGATGCACACATTCGATGGAGCATTCTTTTTCAGCCAACTATTTTGAATCGTTTCCATTTTCTCTTTACCATTGTCCAATGAAAAAAAAACAGATTTCATGGCTCTGTAGTCTCCCTTCTCCTTGTACTTATGCTTAACTAGCATCCCATCTCCTCTCAATGCGCCATGGATCGCACACCACCACCTTCTCCAACATCAAGTTAGGGCCTTACCGCACCCCTAGCTACTAGGCATGACTTAAGCCCGCATTGCCCTCTAGAAACCACATGCAAGCTCAACGCCGACGACCCCACACATCTTCCTTCCACCACTTGCACGTTCCTTCTCTTGCCCCAACCCTAATGGGACGCGTCACATGTGCCCATGTTCTTAGTTAGCATATTATTGGTTTGAATCTATCCTAAAGGTGGAAAGTGACTATGGCACCCCGATTCAGCAAATCGGAGGCCATGTGTCCCAGCCCAGAGATTCATGTCTTCTTGGGTACGATATAGCTTGATAGGGAATGAACCATAATATATCAGAGTATACTACTGTTACAACGTCATAGGTTACAATACTCTTGTGAAGGAAGGAAGTACTATTAGAGGAAATACATTTGTGTGTTTATTCTTCGGTCGACTCGTTCATAGAATGCTAAAGGCGGAAGCGATATAACACAACGAAAAGTGTGATGATAGTGGGGCTCCAATCTCCCCCCTTCCCTAGCATCGGTTGTTAAAAACCTCCATGCTCCTTCCAGTACACGCTGGGGAAGTAGGCAGAGAAGTCGTGGCTCTCACGAGGGCGAACCTGTATGAGAGGAGGTTGCGGTGCGAGTGGTGATAGTGGACATGACATGGGGACGGGTTTTGAAGAGGAAGAAGAGGACCGAGATGCTAACATGGAGGAGGCGGATCCAAGTACAAAAAATAACTCCAAGCACATTGTTGATCTTGGTGCTTCAACTAAGGTAATTGGAAATGAGATTTGTTCATGTTAGCTGCGGCAACGATGGTACCCTAGCTTTCACAGCTCCTCGCGTAGATTAGGTTCCTCCAAGCCCGCCCCCAAAACATTATCAAAAGATGACCAAGATGGGACAAGCTTCTGACAAAAAGAGCTCTAAGAAGTTAAGTGTGACCGACAAAACCATTGATCTACGTTTGGCGGTCTCCCAAGTGGAGGACCGCCGGGCACAATGAGTCTCTTGTATTGAAATTGCGGTGGGATATGCAACACCCAGACAATTCGAGAGCTCCGCCAAATCGTGATGAAGTTTGCCCCTATAGTTCTTTGCATTGTAGAGACTCAGATTAGCGTGGTCCATGCTGAAAATCTTGTTGGTTCTTTAGGCTATGATAACGCTTATGTTGTTGACACCACCACTAGAAGTGGTGGTCTAGCTATGTTTTGGGCTACTCAAAATACCATACAGATGTGAAAGTTTCTAAACTTGGAAGCAGCCCCAGGAGGTTGTCATGTTTCTATGACAAAGCACAAACTCAGTTGCATCATAGAACATGGGACACAATGAACGATTTATGCTCTTTGAACAATTTTCAATGGATGCATTTCGTTCTCATGAACACGATAGTGTAGGTCATCGTAGTCAGACTCAAATTCAAGGTTTTTGAGACGCAATACATATTTGTGGACTGGTTGATTCTGGCTTTCAAGGGAAACCATGGACTTTTAAGAAGCAAAAGTTGTTGAGGGTTCTTTCACGAGTCTTCGGTCGGGCGGGGCCTTGGGCTCACCTGAATGGTGTGCACAATTCTTGTTGGCTACAGTGGAACATCTCATAGCCGCGACTTTCATTATTCTCATATTCTATTGATGATGGATTCGTTGGAGGGCAACTAGAGACTTGCGAAACAAGTGTTGGCACATAACCGTTTACAAACGAACACAAATGTTGGTGATATCGTTGGAACGATCATGTTAGATGTTGAAAGTTTGGAAAGGGGTCGGCATAGGAATTGGATAGTTAACCCATATCGAGTCACGACACACGGCAGGGTCCTCTCCTCATCACAGTACGTCAATCACCAACTGCGTAATCTAGGAAGGACACAATCGATTCTTTCAACGGGTTGCGATATATATACCTATGGATGAAGACATCGATCCGCATATGGGAGAGAGCTGCACATAAAGGAGCTCGCCGAAGAGTGGAGGGAGCCGCGTCCGCGATCAACTGGGCATGCTGGAACTCGCTCATCGTCATTGCATCTCTGTTGGCAGTTGTCGGGGATAGTCTAGGTAAATACACGTTGTGTCGAAATGTCAACGCTTCGCACAAGGAACGAGCGAGCGACAAGAGGTGAGATGAGTCGGCCCATTTAACCTATTATTGCACGCTTCTACCAATCTCGGTTTTGAATTTTTTTTTAAAGAGCCTTTGAGAAGGTTATTTGCTTGACTTCTACACATTTTGAGAACCTCTTATAAGGTTTTGGTCCGTCCTTTTCTTTTTCTTATTATTTTCCGGTTGGTTTCTTCATGGCATTTTTCTTTTTTTTGCAGTGGTTATTCTTTTCTTTTCAAAAATCAAAAAATGTTCAGAAGTTTAAAAATGATTTGAAATAAAAAATTGTTTATGTATTCAAAAAATATTTTAAAAAATATTTGGTTTCAAAAAAATTGAGAATTTTAAGAATATCTTTTTTATAAAAATGTTTGGATTTCAGAAAACATTCACAATTTTAAAATACATGTTTACAATTTCAAAAACTGTTCATCTTTCCAGAAAATGAAAAATTTAAAGGTGCTATTTTTTTAAAAATGTTCATAATTTATTTAAAATATTTTCCCCATGTTTTCTGAAAAAGTAATCGCTACAGTAGCCGACTCATTATAGTAGCTTGCTGGCTACTGTTGTCGAGCCTCTGTAGTGCGCCATGGGTCGGATATGTTGTTGGCTCACCACACGGCAACATAGTGCATCACTTCTTTTGATTGCACAACATCGGATTCATGTTGTGGGGCGCCTAGTCTGTGCCTTTTGGGGTTCATGGTGTGGGGCATCCATCAATATTGTCACCAGCAAAACTAGGGTGAGAGCAAATATATAGTCCACAACCACATAAATAGCATAGTTTTATAAGCCAAATGAAAGTAAAATAGTCTCATATAGTTTTGCAAGCCGAATAAAAAAAGATACATCTATTGGTTGCCACCATGAACCTACATATGCTCAACCAAATCATTTTGCAATTGCATGTGAGTTTTCCAATCACGCATGTGATGATGAAATTGGGTGAACTGTTCAAAAGTTACTGCTCCTCCATGCTCAGGCACAACATTCTCATCCTAAAACTGTAACCCTTGATCGTAGAGACGTTTTGGGCGCTCATCTTCTACGGATCATATTGTGCATGATCACACAAGCAGTCATCACCTTCCACAGTTTCTTCGTGCTCCAAGTCTTAGCAGGATACCAAACAATGCCCCATCAAGATTGCAGAACACCAAAGGCACGCTCCACGTCCTTCCTAGCACTCTCTTGCTCTTGGGCAAATCTTTTCCTCTTCTCTCTGACATGGTTGGGGATTGTCTTCACAATAGTGGTCCACTGAGGATATATACCATCACCCAGGTAGTATCCTTTGTCGTACACTAGTGTAGAACCGGGCTTTAGTGCCGGTTCGTAACGGCCTTTAGTGCCGGTTTGACAACCGGCACTAAAGAGTGGGGACTAAAGCCCCCCCCCCCCTTTAGTACCGGTTCGTCACGAACCGGCGCTAAAGTGCCACCACGTGGCACGAGCCAGGCCCGGCTGCGGGTAGGGCATTAGTATCGGTTGGTAACACCAACCGGTACTAAATGTTTGGTTTTTTTTTAATTTTCCATTCCATTTTTTTGTTTGCTGATATTTCATGATACTACAAATTGTACACGTTATGCATATATATAAATAGATTTTCTCGTACGTATAGAACCGTATATATATATATATAATAAAATAGTATATATAGTACCACATGGTAGTATATGAGACATGTGGGGTAACTACCACCGGGTGGTAGGATGGATTTTCCCTATATATATATATCATCGAATGTCTCACAACCAACACCATTATTCACACATACACATGTATATACATATACAATTTCTCCTACATATGTTGCCTTGGTGCCTCCGGAGCACGATGACAAGTGGTTCATGGGGGCGGTAGCGGGTAATAGTATTCTCCTTTGGGATTTATGACCTGGTCGAGCAAAAATCCGGCTATTTCCTCTTGAAGTGCTAGTATGCGGTCCGATGGTAGGAGCTTATCCCGCACCTCTCTGAACTGTTAAGAAGGAGATCAATATGCATGTGTGTTAGTTGTGTGACTATATATCGATAATGGTGTGAATAGTGTTCTGACAAATGTATCCAGTCCTGTCTATCAGATCTGCTCCTTTCGGACGTCATCATGCGAATGTTCTCGCAAACGTAGAATGCACACAAATTATCCCCCGGCGCCTGCTTCAGGGCCTTTACGAGAATGAAATTGAATCAGATAATGATTAATCAAGCATGATAATTAATTAATGATATTGAAACAAGAATTAAAGAGATGGTAGCTAGCTAGTACTACTTAATTACTTACCTTTGGTCGATGCCAAAACAACTTTTGTTTCCATTCCCTGGAGTCACCTTGATGAACTTTGCCCATGCCCTGCCCGCCGGCAAAGAAAATTAATAAAGGGGTTATTAAATAGTTCGTATCAGGAAATGACGAACTAATAATAGGCCGAGATATATATAGTTAATAATAATTAAAATTACCTGTTGACTATCCCCTTCACGATGGTGAAGTCACCTTCTTCTTTAGTTAGTGAATCCAGTAATTCAACTTTTCCTTCCTCAACTTTAGTGTCTATCAAGACCCAGTGCCAACTGCATGCGCACACGTTTGCATGTTATCGGGCATGTGCATAAAATTAATCAACTACAGTAAACCGTATACACTTAATTATTAACATCTAGCTAGCTAGTAAGCAAAAATAGAATTTGTAGTACAAGACAGCGTGACTCACGGGAAGTTGTAAGGAAGTAGTATATCTTCATTGCTATTGAGACGCTTCAAGAACTCTACCATGCTTTCCTCTACACCTGCTTGATAAAATGGAAACTTCCATATGTCCTCATTAATGGTATTTGGGTCAATGAACCCAATGCCATAGCATCCAGATTTTTTTATTTCATACATCTTCATTCTGCATATAATACCACAGAAAAGAATATAGTGAGGATAATTACATGTAATGATTGATCAAAATTATCACTACATAATTAGCTTGAGACTTAAATTACAGAAAGAAATCACTTACAGACAATAGCAACTGACGATAGACTTGTCGAGTGCGTCTTGATTGTATAACTGAAAAAGTTCTGTATACTCAATGGACAGAGCTTTCTCATGGTAATAATGGTCCTTCTTGACATTCACCATGAGGGACACTCGATTGGAAATCTTGGTCATGTTCATGTACCATTGATGCAATTCATACATTCTCGTTGGGAGGTTCTTGACCTTGTCTGGATGGACCAAAGGTTGGCCCCAGGCATATTTCCATTTTATTTCCGATTCTTTAAGCGGAGACATGGGCTCGATTTCGAGGAGTTGTCCAACAGAGATCTTGAGCATTTCAGCCTGCATGATATGCTCCTCCGTTATTACCACATCGCCCTGCTGGGGAACGCTAACGGTTTGCCCACAATAATATTTGGCGCGCGTACTCCTCTCATGTGTTGTTGGCACAACAAGCGGGGGGGTCGCTTGCGCCGCCTGTTCTCCCAGCTGGGGAACGGTTTTTCGCATTTTTTGCCAGCTGCTTGTTGGCTCGAGCTCGAGCTCACTTCCTTCTGTAGCCGTGCTCGATGTAGCTTCCTGATTTGACGCTCATAGTCTGAGTCAACATGCTTGGGAGCTGGTGCTCTAGCCATATGAATGAAGTGGTCAATCGTTTTCTGAGGCACTTTCTCCTTTGGCGGCGGTGCCGGTTTCGGTCCAAAATGGGCGTCCACTTGGGCCTGCACTATGGTTGCGTTTTGCTCCTCGGTCATGTCGTAAGGCCTCTGAGGAAGAGGAGCGAGGCTTGGACCATATTTATATTGCTTGTCTCTGCCTGTACTTCCTGAACTACCTCAACTCGTACCGCTATGCACCAAAGCTGCGGCATGTCTCTTCTGTGATTGCTGAGACGGCGGAGACAGCTGACGTGGAGTTGGACCAGGAGAAGTGGCCTGACGATGTGCCGGACTTGAAGCAGGAGGTGTGTCCTGACACGGTGCCGGACTTGAAACCGGCGGAGGAGGTGGCGGACTTCGAGGAGGAGTCGTCTCACGCGTTCGTGGACTTGGAGGAGCGGAATTCTGCTGACTCGGTGGCAGACTTCGAGGAGTCGGCAGATGACGCGGTGTCGGTGGACTTCGAAAGATGATGCAATCCTTTCTCCATAGGATGATACGATGTATGGCCTCCCAGTGTGCGCTCGTCTTCACCTCCAGGAATGTCAAGCGTTAACCCCGAATATGGGTCCACCACTTCATCAACCATGACATGAGCATAGCCCTCTGTAATCGGGATGCAATGGTAGGTTGCTTCGGGGGTCACTGGAAAAGCAACGCCGTCCACCACCTTCATGGATATGTTCTTCATTTTGGAGTGTAGCTCACAGTTAGTGTTCTCTATGATGTCATCCACAGGGTATTTATCCAGCAGTGTGTCGCCCGGGGCAGAACCAACGCTGCTTCTCGGCATGGATGGGACCGTGCTATCCAATGCTGGACGATCATCCGCTTAATGATGTCGCTGCTGAGACCCCCTTTCCTGGCTAAGTGAGTCGATCTGCTGCTGCTGCTGCTGGAATTTGAGTGCCAGGTCCGCGTGCCTTGCTTCTAGGCCTTGAAGGCGTCCTGCGTCCTGCTTCCTCTGCTCCTCCTCCAGCTTCCTCTTCTCCTCCTCCTCCATCTTCTTTCTTGCACGGGACCTGTAGTCGTCATTCCAGTCCAAAAAGCCCTCATACCAGGGAATAACACCCATGCCTCGTGTTCTTCCCGGGTGTTCAGGATTTCCCAGGGCGCGTGTAAGCTCATCGTTTTCTCTATTGGGCGTGAACACCCCCGCTCGAGCTTCTTCTATTGCGTCAAGTATCTTTTGTTCGGCTCCTTTTAGACTTGCCTTCTTCGAAACCAGGCCTATCTTCGGGTCCAACGCCCCCCATGCGCATAGAACCAAGTTCTGCACCTGGGGGGCCAGCTCCTAGTAATCGGAGTGACCCCTGCACCCTCCATCTCTTTCTCAGACTTATCCCACTTAGGCAATCCCACCGCGTAGCCACTTGGACCCAGCCTATGGAACTGCGTCTTTTTTGCGGCATTTGCCTTGTTTTTCATTGACCGTTCCTTAGATAATTCTGAATCCTTGAAGGTCACGAAATCGTCCCAGTGTTCTCTTTGCTTCTCCAGTGTTCCCTTGAAATCCGGAGTCTTCCTTTCATTAGCGAGGTAGTTGGCCCATACAGTTTTCTTCTGGGTGTTGAATGCCATTGCCATCTTCTTAAGAGCAGCAGCCTTGACTTTCTCCACATCTGCGTTAGTGAAATGATCTGGTAGGGTGAAATGTTCCATCAGAGATTTCACCAGGTCTTTTTTGGCTCTATCATTGACCCAAGTAACACCTGGACGTTTAGTCTTTGGCTCTTTCCATTCTTGAATGGAGATCGGGAGTTTGTCCTTCACAAGAACTCCGCACTGACGAGTCCACTTGTCCGCAATGTTCTTAGGCATGAGGGGTTCGCCACTAAGTTTGGTGGATTCGATGTGGTACTTTATACCATCCTTCAACAATCTGCCCGGGCCTCGCTTTGTCTTGCTGTCTGTAGAAGCAGATTTGCTCGATCCGGAGGGCTGAAAGAAGAAAGATCGATTCGTTAATATATCTTCAATAAAAAAACATGTGATGATCACCAGGATGCATGCTTATATAAATATATACCTCGCCGGAAGTCTTTGTTATTTGAAGATCAACATTGTCTGTGTCATCACTAACATTGTGTGTGTCATCATAATCATAGTTCATGACTTCATTAGCTCGGTCGTCGAGATCGAATATCTTTTCATCACCCTCTCCGGTATTGTTTAGATATTGGGAGCCGTCATCTTCATTCAGATCATCTAGCCTATGAGGGATGCGTATGATGTCGAACAATTCCTCTTCTCTCTCTCTCTGCGGGTATTGTCCGCCATAGCTTTTACTTTACTAATTAATACAGAAGAAATATAAAACAATTTAGTATTCAAATTACAATGCATGGATGCAATTTATCAATAAGGAAAAACTGAATCTCGAATACATCGTCTCGAATATATAATCTCGAATACATCATCGTCTTAATATATATAATCTCGAATACATCGTCTCGAATATTATATATCGAATACATCACTGGCTAGGTACCTAATAAAGATCGAGTACTACAGAAGAATCTAGGGCGCCACTCGCGGTTCCTGGGGCGCGGGCGGTGCACACCCAGAGAGAAGGAACCATCACAGGATCATATCTCCGGTCATCTGCCCAAAGAACCCGCCAAGTAGTGGAGAACCTGACGTCGTCCATAGCAACCATGTAGCGATGGACGTGCTCATCTTCCTCCCTGACACGGCGACGCACCACCTCCGGCGGGGCCGGCTGCCTCTGCACCAAATGTGGCCCACGCGAACGCCACCAAAGAAGATCAGGGTCGACGACGGGACCCGAGGTCGGGTTCCTCACCAAGCGGCACGCCCCTCGAGGTAGCACCTCCCAGTGCCAGCCCGGCGGAGCCCAGTCCCGGACATGGGTCCTCTGAAGCAGGACGTTGTCGCAAACGGGTCGACGACGAGGATGCGGGCCGGGCATATCGTCAAGAACAAATACTATATGCCCGCAAAAAGTAACATTTTTTAAATGATTGGATTGTGATAATTAAAATTCTATATATATGCAAATTCTAACAATTTGACATTAATCTAATTCATCTAACTAAAACTAATTCTAAAATTTCCTGATTATATAACTAACATTTCTATAACAATTCTAATATTTCTATAACTAAAAAACAGAAAAATTGCTAACATTTCTATAAATATTTCTATAACTAAAAAACAGAAAACATTTATAACAATTCTATATAACTAACATTTCTAATATTTATATAACTAAAAAAAGAATAATTTCCTAACATTTCTATAACTAAAAAACAGAAAAAATTTAACAAACAAACTAATAATGTGTGTGTGTGTGTGTGGACATGGCGGCCGGGGCGAGCTCACCGGCGAGGCGATGACGGGGCGGCGACGACAGGGCGACGGGACCGGGCGGCGACGACGGGGCGACGGGACGGGGCAGCGACGACGACGGGGCGGGGCGGCCGGGGCGACGGGACGGGGCGGCGACGACGGGGCGGGGCGCGACGATGGGGACGACGGGGACGGCCGGGGCGGCGACGAGGGGCGGGGATGGTCAGGGTCGGCGACGAGGGGCGGGGCGGCGACGTCGACGGGGACGGCGTCGATCGGGGCAGGGCAGCGCGACGGAGGGAGGAAACAGAGGGAAATTGAATTTTTTTAAGTGTTGTATATATAGGATGGACCTTTATTACCGGTTGGAGGCACCAACCGGTACTAAAGGTCTGTTTTGGCCAGGCCAAGCGGCGGGAAGCGCACCCCCTTTAGTACCGGGTGGTGGCTCCTACCGGTACTAAAGGGGGGGGGTCTTTAGTACCGGTTGAAGCCACGACTCGGTACTAAAGGGGATGCGCTGGCTCCAGGCGGTGCGCATGTTTAGTCCCACTTCGCTACCCGAGGGGCTACCGCACTGGTTTATAAGCCCCAGTGCGGTAGCTCTCTCGAGCTCCTCTCCTAATCAGGCCTACTGGGCCTACCTGTCCTCTTTTGCTCTGTGGGCCTACTGGGCCTTTGCGGGCCTGCATCCTGGCCCAACTAAAGGTTGTGTTCCTAGTCGTATGCAGGCCGCTTTGGCCCAGGAGGCGGGCTTTTTTATTTTCTTAATTTTTTCGCTTTATTTATTTTTGTTTTATTTATTTTTGTGATGTTTTTTGCTATATTTAGAGTTTCTTTGTGAATATTTTTGCTTTAGGTACAAAAAATTACAAACTTTCTGTTAGTGCCGGTAGTTTTCAATTTTGAATAGTTTAAATTTTGAATTATTTGAAATTTGTGTGGATCACTAGTTTGTGAATAACTTAACTTTGAAAAAAGTTTTTCAATGATTCTTTTTTCTTATGTTTAATATTAGTGTGTTTTATCTTTATATTCAATTTGGTAATGCTTAGCTTATTTAAAAAATGAAATGCCTTTGTAACATTTCAATTTTCGTCGGAAACCCTGATACTTCGAAAAAGATTGTCCATTTTGTACACGAAGTGTATCCAGTTTTTGCCGTAACCCTCTCTACTTTTTTGCACATGCTATTTGTATGAAATTATGATACCATGCCAACTTTCAACCTTTTCTGAGTTCATTTCAAATGATTTTCAATTTCAGGGTCATTTAGCTGAAAAAAATCAGTAAATGCATGAAAAGAATTTGTTTGCACATAAAATTTCTTCGCATTTCAAATGCCAAAACACATAATTAACTACCCTAACTATTACAGACATTCCCTCCTGGGTGTGAAACACAGAAGAAAGTGATGATAGTGAAGCCGATCACATCCTAGATCTTTGGGTGTGAAACTTTTTCTTCTCGTGTGTCCCTTTGCGCCGTAGCCATGGAAAATATTCATCATTTAACTGGATGCTCGGGTCAATATTCACTGTGAATGGAGCAATTTCATCAAACTTTTCATAATCTTCTGACATGTCTGTCTTGTCATCCACTCCCACGATGTTTCTTTTTCCTGAAAGAACTATGTGGCGCTTTGGCTCGTCGTATGATCCATTCGCTTCCTTATCTTTTCTTTTTCTCGGCCTGGTAGACATGTCTTTCACATAAAAAACCTGCGCCACATCATTGGCTAGGACGAATGGTTCGTCTGCATACGCAAGATTGTTGAGATCCACTCTTGTCATTTCGTACTGCGGGTCTTCCGTTACCCCGCCTCGTGTCATATTGACCCATTTGCACCGAAACAAAGGGACCTTCAAATCACCTGATCCATAGTTAAGTTCCCATATGTCCTCTATGTAACCATAATATGTTTCCTTTCTCGTGTTGGTTGTTGCATCAAAGCGGACACCACTGTTTTGGTTGGTGCTCTTCTTATCTTGGGCGATCGTGTAAAATGTATTCCCATTTATCTGGTACCCTTTGAAAGTCATTATATTCGAAGATGGTAACTGGGACAGCGAGTACATGTCATTTTGAATATCGCCATCATTCAGGGCACGTTTCTGCAACCAACCGGCGAAAGTCCTCGTTTGTTCGCGTGTAATCCAGTCGTCAGACTTCTCCGGGTGTTTGGACTGTAGAAAATTCTAGTGTTCCTCCATATACGGAGCCACCAAGGCGGAATTCTGTAGAACTGTGTAGTGTGCTTCAGTGAGAGAATGCCCGTCCATACATATTATTTGATGCCCTCCTAGCATGCCTTTTCCTTCCAGTCTGCCCTTATGCCGCGATTCAGGAACACCAATCGGCTTAAGGTCAGGAATAAAGTCAATACAAAATTCAATGACCTCCTCATTTTCATGGCCCTTCGAGATGCTTCCTTCTGGCCTAGCACGGTTATGAACATATTTCTTCAAGACTCCCATGAACCTTTCAAAGGGGAACATATTGTGTAGAAATACAGGACCCAAAACGTTAATCTCTTCGCAAAGGTGAACTAGGACGCGCGTCATGATGTTGAAGAAGGATGGTGGGAACACCAACTCGAAACTGACAAGACACTGCACCAAATCATTCTGTAACCTTGGTATGATTTCTGGATCGATTACCTTCTTAGAGATTGCATTGAGGAATGCACATAGCTTCACAATGGCTAATCGAACATTTTCCGGTAGAAGCCCCCTCAATGCAACCGGAAGGAGTTGCGTCATAATCATGTGGCAGTCATGAGACTTTAGGTTCTGGAACTTTTTCTTTGCCATATTTATTATTCCCTTTATATTCGACGAGAAGCCAGACGGTACCTTCATGCTGAGTAGGCATTCGAAGAAGATTTCCTTCTCTTCTTTGGTAAGAGCGTAGCTGGCCTGACCCTGATGTATGTCGTCTTTTCCGTGCATACTTTGCTGGTCCTCCCGTGTCTCTGGTGTATCTTTTGTCTTCCCATACACGCCCAAAAAGCCAAGTAGGGTCACGCAAAGATTCTTCGTCACGTGCATCACGTCGATTGAGGAGCGGGCCTCTAGGTCTTTCCAATATGGCAGGTCCCAAAATATAGATTTCTTCTTCCACATGGGTGCGCGTCTGTCAGCGTCCTTCGGAACAGGTTGTCCGCCAGGACCCTTTCCAAAGATTACCTTCAAATCCTTGACCATATCATGTACATCAGCACCAGTACGGTGGCGAGGCTTCGTCCGGTGATCCGCCTCACCTTTGAAATGCTTGCCTTTCTTTCTTACGGGATGCGTGCTCGGAAGAAATCGACGATGTCCCAGGTACACATTCTTCTTACAACTATTCAAATATATACTGTCGGTATCATCCAAACAGTGCATGCATCCGCGGTATCCCTTGTTTTTCTGTCCTGAAAGGTTACTGAGAGTAGGCCAATCATTGATGGTCACGAACAGCAACGCCTTTAGGTCAAATTCTTCTCCCATGTGCTCATCCCACTCACGTACACCTGTTCCATCCACAGTCGTAAGAGTTCTTCAACTAATGGCCTTAGGCACACATCAATGTCATTTCCGGGTTGCTTAGGGCCTTGGATGAGCACTGGCATCATGATGAACTTCCGCTTCATGCACAACCAAGGAGGAAGCTTATACAAACATAGAGTCACAGGCCACGTGCTATGGTTGCTGCTCTGCTTCCCAAAAGGATTAATGCCATCTGCGCTTAGACCAAACCATACGTTCCTTGGGTCACCTGCAAACTCCTCCCAGTACTTTCTCTCGATTTTTCTCCACTGCGAACCGTCAGCGGGTGCCCTCAACTTCCCGTCTTTCTTACGGTCTTCTGCGTGCCACCGCATCGCCTTCGCATGCTCTTTGTTTTGGAACAAACGTTTCAACCGTGGTATTATAGGAGCATACCACATCACCTTGGCAGGAATCTTCTTCCTGGGGCGCTCACCCTCGACATCACCAGGGTCATCGCGACTGATCTTATAACGCAATGCACCGCATACCGGTCAAGCATTCAAATCCTCGTACTCACCGCGGTAGAGGATGCAGTCATTAGGGCATGCATGTATCTTTTGCACCTCTAACCCTAGAGGGAAGACAACCTTCTTTGCTTCATACGTACTCTCGGGCAATTCGTTGTCCTTTGGAAGCATATTCTTTATCATTACCAGCAACTTTCCAAATCCCTTGTCAGATACACCATTCTCTGCCTTCCACTGCAACAATTCAAGTGTGGTGCGCAACTTTTTTTTGTCAGCTTCGCAATTCGGGTACAATAATTTCTTGTGATCCTCTAACATGCGCTGCAACTTCGTCCTCTCCAGATCACTTGTGAAGTTTCTCTTTGCATCGACAATGGCCCGACCTAGATCATCAGCAGGCTCATCTGATGCCTCTTCTTCAGCTTCTTTCTGCATTGCCGGCTCAGCTTCTTCCCCCATTGTTGTATCATCGTATTCAGGAAACCCATGGCCAGGATAGCCATCGTCGTCCTCTTCTTCTTCATTGTCTTCCATCATAACCCCTATTTCTCCGTGCTTGGTCCAAACATTATAGTGGGGCATGAAACCGGACTCAAATAGGTGGACGTGAATGGTTCTTGACGTAGAGTAACTGTGACCATTCTTACAGCCAGCACATGGACAAGGCATAAAACCATCCGCCCGCTTGTTTGCCTCAGCGGCAAGTAGAAAAGTATGCACGCCATTAATGAACTCGGGAGAGCATCTATCATCATACATCCATTGTCGGCTCATCTTCATTACACAACACCGAATAGACCAAATTAATATAAGTTCATACATAAAGTTCATATACACCACTTAATTAAATGCAACATACAAATAACTCTCTAGCTGAAGAATTTAAATGCAACAACAAATGCGATGAAGATCACAACTAAGGTAACAATTGATCCAACAGCATAATGATACCAAGCCACACTATCAATGGCATATTTTCTAATCTTTCTAATCTTCAACCTCATTTTCTCCATCTTGATCTTGTGATCATCGGCGACATCGGCAACATGCAACTCCAATTCCATCTTCTCCCCCTCAATTGTTTTCAATTTTTCTTTCAAATACTCGTTTTCTCTTTCAACTAAATTTAACCTCTCGACAATAGGGTCGGTTGGAATTTCCGGTTCACATACCTCCTAGATAAAAATATCTATGTCAACTTGATGGGCATAATTTGTCATAAACACGAAATGCAACAACTAGTTTTAAAAGAGAATATACCACATCCGAATCATAACAAGGACGAGGGCGACGGGGACGAGTATCAAAACCATGGCACAATGTATAACAAACAACATACGGGTAAGATAATTATACGAGTAACTATATATCCAAATCACACAAACATCAATTTGGTAATGTAAAACATTCATGAACAAGAGCCTCACCACAAGGTGGTGCCAGCGACGGGACGGTGCGGGCGATCGACGGTGGTTACGACGGAGATTTAGAAGGCACTAAGTAAACCACACCTACATATGCAAACTAAGTGTTATTTTTGACCTCAAATTGCATATAAATCAAATACTAGCAAATATAATTCCTCCCAAATTAATCACTATACAAAGCATTGCAAGAGCTAATCTAGCAATGAGAGTTGAAAGGACAAAGTTGCTAACCTTTGTGATCATTTGAATGGATGGGGGCCTTCAAATCTTGACAAATTTTGGGCAAAATTTGTGAGGAGCTCGAGGAAGAGAGGGGAAGAACAGAGGATGTGAGGGGAAAGGGGAAGAACAGAGTGGCTCGGCTGGACGAAGGGTTTATGTAGGTCGACTAGGGGTGGAATTCGAGCCGAGTCGAGCCAGCTCGACTCAACTCGCTAAAGCTCATTTCATTAACGAGCTAGCTCGACTCGACTCGTTACTATAACGAGCTCAAATCCAAGATTGGCTCGACTCGTATAACTCGCGAGCTGGCTCGTTTAGCTTGTTAAGCTCGTTAAAGATATGAACATAAAAACCTAAAGAATATGACAAAAAGATTAACCAGGAATTTAACATGGACATATATGGTCACGTACATGTGAGCCTCCTAGGTGACTAGGCCTTGAGCGATTGGGCCTTGTGCTTGGACGCAAGGTGTTTAGTGGCTGTTTTTTACTACCCATCAAGAAACACTGATTCTTTTACCGAGCCTAGCGAGTTATACGAGTACTTGTGAGATCGGCTCGTTTAACTCGTCCTGTAAACAATCTTAAACTAAAGCTCGGCTTGACTCGTTATTATTCGAGTTCGAGTCAATTCGAGCCGAGTCACGAGCTACTCGTTTAAATCACGAGCTTCAAGCTTTTTTTCCAGCCCTAAGGTCGACCTTTAGTACCGGTTCGTGGCACGAACCGGTACTAAAGGTGCTGGAGGGGCCCCAGACTGACAACACCCTGCCACCACCCTCTTTAGTACCGGTTCATGGTATGAACCAGTGCTAAAGGTTCGCCACGAACCGGTACTAATGAGAACGGCCGGCTAGCCATTGGAACCGGCACTATTGGACATATTAGTGTCGGCTCAAAATCAAACCGGCACTAATGTGTCTCATATTAGGTCCTTTTTCTACTAGTGGTAGTTGTGGCTGTTGATGGTAAAATTAACCGGTGGGCTAGCTGTTGCCTTCGGGAAGCCTAGCAAACACCAACGAGCGTTGAAGCACGTTGATGTCATTGTGTGATCCGTCCATGCCAAAGAAAGAGTGCCCTATCCAGAGATCTTGAGATGCCACGACCTCAAGTATGAAAGTGCAAGCCCTGACATGGCCCTTATATTTCCCTTGCCAAGCAGAAGGGCAGTTTTTTCACTCCCAGTGCATGCAGTCTATGCTGCCAAGCATCCCTGGGAAGCCCCTGCTGGCATTCATCGCCAACAAGCGGGCTGTATCTTGAGGAGTCGGCTCTCTCAAGTACTCAGGGGCAAACACAGCAATAAAAGCCCTGCAGAACTTGTACAGGGAGTCTAGGCATGTATACTCACTCATACGAACGTACTCGTCAATGAGATCACCTAGCACTCCATATGCAAGTATTCAGATGGATGCAATGCATTTTCAATAAGAGGAGAAGCAAATATTTCCAAGGCCATCCTCTTTGCACTCAAAATAGTCATCGTAGCTAACCACCCCCTCTCTGATACGGTTGAAAAGATACCTACTCATACGGAAACGGCGGCTGAATTTCTGATATTTGAACAACGGGTTCGTTGTGTCAAAGTAGTCCTTCCAAAGAAATAAATGCCCGCTCTCTCGGTTGCGATTCAACGCCGGAAGGCACCCCACGGAACAACGGCCACTGGTTGTTGAGGTGGTGATGGACCAACACGGCAGCCAAGATCTCCTCCTCATCATCGGACGAGGAATCATCGGAGTCGCAAAGGAAATTGTGAAAAAATAACTTGTCGGTGGAGTCCATTTTTGTACCTTAGCAAACTATCGAACAGTTTGCGGGCGTCGATGAAGGAGCCGGCCGGCGAAGGGAGTCGTGCCGCCCTCGAACCAGCTACCTGCCCCGGCAGCGTCTGACGAGTGCGCCGGTGTCAGGACCAAGGAACTGGCCGGGGCAGCGAGGCTGCTTCTTGGTCGTGACTATGTCGGTGACTCGGGGTGGGAAGCTTTCGGATCCCCAGCGGCAATACGACAGTGGCGGCGACGTGGGAGGTGGCGGCGTTGTGCGGGTGGATGTTGCGGCACCGGCAGCTGGCAGAGGCACCAGAAAAATGGGCGGCAGCGGCGACGACGAAGGAGACGGGCAAGGGTTTGCTTTTGGAATGGGAGAGTATGGCCAATTGCCACCGACCAGCGGGCTAGGGGTGAGGAGTAGGCGGGCGCGCGTCCTTCTCGTGTCCGCGCATATGCAAATCCGTCTAAAAGATGGGCCAGGAATGGGTCGACAGGCGGACGAAAAGCGGACGTGCGTCCGTTTGGGTTGGCATGTTGGGCCAATTTTTCTGTCCGCGCCGACCCAAACGGACTCGCGCGGACGAAATGGGTCGCCATGTTGGAGTTGCTCTGAGGTAGTCCGACTCGATAACCCAAACCTAAAAGCATGACCGCCGAGCCAGGAGTGGGCTCCAGTTTATTAGTCCTTATTGTTTTTTGTGCTAAATTTTGACCATAAATTGAACTAACAAAATGTTCATGCATGTCACCGAAAATTATATCAATGAAAACTATGTTCAAATACGAATCTAACCATATAATTTTTTTTGACATGCATTAACATTTTGTTAGTTAAATATTTGGTCAAAATTTGGCACAAATTACATAAGGGACCAATAAACCAGGAAGGAGGTAGTAGAAGTTAAAAAGCCCTAAATATTGTATTTTATATTCTAAAAAAGATTAAACTAGGATTTTAACAAAATGTACACATAATATTGTATTTTTATATTCCCCAAAATATTAAACTAATATGTTTCAATATTCTCTTCTCCCCACCCCTCCATTTTCTTCTCAAATTTGTCCATTCAAAAATTTGAGTGGTTAGAAGGGGTTGAATTAGTAATTGGGAGGACATACCCTAATTAAAATCTCTACTGGTGTTAGAAGGGGTGGCTTCTTTGATTTTGTTGGTTCTGAATTGTGGTAATGCAAGGAATTGATGTTAGATTAATTGTAGGTAGAAAGCACTCACATCGATAGCTCGATCTTGGTTAATTACCCGATTTTATTATCAAAAGAGTATACCACATAGCATAGTTCATTACACAGTGGATAGTAATTGCCTAGTTTGAGGCTTCTGTTCATACAACCGAATTTCAGAACTCCAAAACCCAGCCTAACCGACAGCTCGATCAAAATACAAAAAGAACTATTGTATCCTTAGGACATACTAATACTACTTGTCTGTAATCAATCAGCTTGTGCTTGCCTGTCTTCTGAGCATTTCCTAAAGGCTTCAGGAATGAATCTCAAAAGGGAAGGGAAAGAAGCTCCCGATCTATTTTCCAGCACGCCAATTTCTTCATCCACATTTGTAGATAGGATCTCTAGTTCTAGCATAGTACTCATAAAATGGTGAGAACGTGACAAAACTCCTCTTTGTCAAGGTTATTCTTTGCAAACATCCTCTTCTTGCCAACATATTTCTGAGTCCCATCGGTCGGAAAAACAATCTCTTCACTGCTACCGCCATTGCTGACCGAACAGAAACGTTCGATCAACGCATTATCCATCATCCCTGCCACATGATCTACTACCATACGTTGAAGCACAGTAGCATTCCTAAGGATGTAGAGCGCCAGCTCGGCTAGCCCCAATACATCACAAAATCCAGACATGTAGTTTTTTGGATGTCAATATTTTTGTTTAATATTGTGGATGTCAATATTTTTGTTTCGAACGTGGTCAAAGCTAAAGAAATTTGATTTTCCAAGAAACTAATACCCCTTGTATTTGGAACTGATGGAATACTTAGTTTGGCGGGTGGGGGAGACGATGGAGTGTCTTTATTTTTTATTTATAAAGCGGTGATTTGGTGTGACTTTCGTGGTATGATTCCGTGTATACCACGATTCAACTCATATTTAAATGGGATTTTTTTGAGTCGGTGGTTGCATGTACTCTATTGGTACTACAATATCATATGGTGACGCCTTTTTCCCCTAGAAGTGGTGGGAGGGTGCACGGCATTAATATGGTTTTATAGGCCGGTTGTTATTCATTGATTTAAAAACTCGTTGACCTGATCAAAATTGTAAATAAAATTCAAAATTGAATAGCTTAATCGAATGAAAGGGCTTCAAAATTAGGGAACATAGTGAATTCAAAGAATTAAATGGGAGAGCTCGTTGAGAAATTATTAGCCCGGTCAAAACCCGGTGGCCCAAATTCTAAATTGAACACCTCATTTTTTTTTGTGAGGCATTACAAATTAGGAAACATAGTGTGGATTGGTTTACATGGGTGCACACGCACCCTTTATAAATATAAATTCGAAAAGATGCTAGAAAAATAAAAAAAATCTGAATTTATGTTTGTAATATACATAGTGAAGCGGTATACTCGCACATGAAGTTTCACGAAGAAATCACATCCGTGACAATCTGGGCAAAAATGACAAAATCGAAACTATATTAAAAAACACTATTTAATGAACAGTATGGTCGCATTTGTATTTTCTTCACTAAGAATACCATGGGTGTCAATACATCATGAAATTCACACATGAGTAGAATGGCTGACTAAGTTTCATACTTCGAAATTTCAGAAATTTTTAATTATTTCTAGTGTTTTTTATAAATTTACTATTCACGTGGGTGCCCGCGCACCCATGTTCACCTTTGTATTTTCAGCATAGTGTTATAATATAAAAGAATAGAGTGTGAGAGTCTTGAGAAATAGTTGACCCAGTCAAAACCGGGTGAGCCAATTCCAATTGGAGAACAAGTTCAAATTCGCCAACACTTTTGTAGTATCGCAAACATTTTTTAACTTTTGAAAACGTGAGCCGTTTTAAAATAAAATCACATCCTTTTTTCCCAATATCTAAATGATAAACAATTTGTAAAATATCAGTGTAATAAATAAGACAAAATATAGGCTGGCCCAGGATCCACTCACTAGTAGAAAAGGGGGCAATGGTCCAGGCCAGGTCAGCCCATTAGTCCTGGTTCAATCCAGAACCAGGACCAATGGGAGCATTTGATCCGGTTTGTGAGCCCCGGGGCCGGCCGGGCCACGTGGGCCATTGGTCCCGGTTCGTCTGGACCTTTTGGTCCCGGTTGGTGGGACGAACCGGGACCAATGTGCCTCGCTCCTAGCCCATCACCATTGGTCCCGGTTGGTGGCCTGAACCAGGACCAAAGGCTTCCCTTTAGTCCCGGTTCAAGCCACGAACCGGGACCAATTAATTGCCTATATATACCCCTCGCCCGCGAGCAGAGCACTCCCACTGCTATGTTTTTCGTGGCCGGCGAGGAGAGAGCTTTGTGGTGCTCTAGCTCACCTCCTATGCACACGAGGTGTTCGATGGAATGCCCAAGCCACACTACTTAAGCTTTCTCCTCTCCAAGCTCGACCTCCAAGCTCCATTTTCCTTAATATTTGTCTAGGTTTAGCGGTCCGTCACGTCCCGTCCCCATCTTCACCGCCGTCGATCGCCCGCGCCGATCTCGTCGCCGGCACCACCGTGGTGAGCCTCTTGTTCTTATCTTCTTTCTGAAAGGAAAAAAAATTCTTACTTGTATGTTTATATAGATACTTGTATAATTTTCATACTTTTATTATTGCATCTTATATAGTGCGATGGTTTTGGCATCCGCCCCCGTCGGCCCTCGTCCTGTCTATGATTCGGATGTGGTATATATTATCTTTTCATAACTATTGGTTCATTTATTGTTTATGGCAATTATGCCGACCAACGTGACACAGATTTTATTTATCTAGGAGGTTGTTGAACCGAAAATTCCAACTGACCCTATTGTCCAGAGGTTAAATTTAGTTGAAGAAGAAAACAATTTCTTGAAGGAAAAAATTAGAAAAATTGAGGAGGAGAAGATGATATTGGAGTTGCATGTTGCGGATGTCGTCGATGATCACAAGATCAAGATGGATGCAATGCGCTTGAAGATTAGAAAGATTAGAAAATATGCCATTCATACCGAGGCTTGGCATCATTATGTCGTTGGATTAGTTGTTACATTGGTTGCGATTATGATCGCATTTGTTTTCGCATTGAAATGTTTTACATAGTTTCAATGTATGGTTTAATTAATTTAGATGCTCTGTAGAGCTTTATGTTGTTAGATGAGAACTATGTATGTACTTTGGTTTTAATGTGATGATGAACTTCTATTAATCTGGTCACTTAATTATCTATTCATGATGTTCTGTAATGGTTTTTGACACACTTAATTATATATAATGCACGCAGATGAACCAACAATGGATGTACGGTCACAGACACACCTCCGAGTACATTAAGGGCGTGCATGATTTTCTCTAAGTGACCGAGGCAAACAAGCAGAATGGTTTGATGTGTTGTCCATGCCCTATATGTGGGAATACGAAGTCTTACTCTGACCCAAAAATCCTTCACACGCACCTGCTTTACAAGGGTTTCATGCCACACTATAATTTTTGGATGAGGCACGGAGAAATAGGGATTATGATGGAAGACGGCGAAGAAGAAGAGTACGATGACAACTATGTGCCCCCTGAATACGGTGATGCTACTGAACATCAAGAGGAACCAGACGATGTGCATGATGATGCTGCAACAGGCGAAGCTGCTGAAGATCAAGAGGAACCAGACGATGTGCCCGATGATGATGATCTTCGCCGGGTCATTGTCGATGCAAGGACACAATGCGAAAGTCAAAAGGAGAAGCTGAAGTTCAATCGCATGTTAGAGGACCACAAAAAAGGGTTGTACCCCAATTGCAAAGATGGCAACACAAAGCTCGGTACCGTACTGGAATTGCTGTAGTGGAAGGCAGAGAATGCTGTGCCTGACAAAGGATTTGAGAAGCTACTGAAAATATTAAAGAAGAAGCTTCCAAAGGATAACGAATTGCCCGACAATACATACACAACAAAGAAGGTCGTATGCCCTCTAGGATTGGAGGTGCAGAAGATACATGCATGCCCTAGTGACTGCATCCTCTACCGCGGTGCGTACAAGGATCTGAACGCATGCCCGTTATGCGGTGCATTACGGTTAAGATCAGACGAGATGACCCTGGTGATGTTGACGGCGAGCCCCCCAGGAAGAGGGTTCCTGCGAAGGTGATGTGGTATGCTCCTATAATACCACGGTTGAAACGTCTGTTCAGAAACGGAGAGCATGCCAAGTTGATGCAATGGCACAGTGAGGACCGTAAGAAAGACGGGAAGTTGAGAGCACCCGCTGACTGGTCGCAGTGGAGAAAAATCGAGAGAAAGTACTGGGATGAGTTTGCAAGTGACCCAAGGAACGTATGGTTTGCTTTAAGCGCGGATGGCATTAATCCTTTCGGGGAGCAGAGCAGCAATCACAGCACCTGGCCCGTGACTCTATGTATGTATAACCTTCCTCCTTGGGTGTGCATGAAGCGGAAGTTCATTATGATGCCAGTTCTCATCCAGGGCCCTAACCAACCCGGCAACGACATTGATGTGTACATAAGGCCATTAGTTGAAGAACTTTTACAGCTGTGGAATGGAAATGGTGTACATACGTGGGATGAGCACAAACAGGAGGAATTTGACCTAAAGGCGTTGTTCTTCGTGACCATCAACGATTGGCCCGCTCTCAGTAACCTTTCAGGACAGACAAACAAGGGATACCACGCATGCACACACTGTTTACTTGACACCGATAGTATATACCCGGGAAGCTGCAGGAAGAACGTGTACCTGTGCCATCGTCGATTTCTTCCGACCAACCATCAATGTCGAAAGAAAGGCAAGCATTTCAAAGGCAAGGCAGATCACCGGAAGAAGCCCGCCATGCGTACCGGTGATCACGTACTCGCTATGGTCAATGATTTACACGTAATCTTTGGAAAGGGTCCCGGCGGACTAGCTGTTCCGAGTGACGCTGGGGGACACGCACCCATGTGGAAGAAGAAATCTATATTTTGGGACCTACCCTACTGGAAAGACCTAGAGGTCCGCTCTTTGATCGACGTGATGCACGTGACGAAGAACCTTTGCGTGAACCTGCTAGGCTTCTTGGGCGTGTATGGGAAGACAAAAGATACAGTTGAGGCACGGGAGGACCTGCAACGTTTGCACGAAAAAGACGGGATGCCTCCAAAGCAGTATGAAGGTCCTGCCAGCTATGCTCTTACCAAAGAAGAGAAGGAAATCTTCTTTGAATGCCTGCTTAGTATGAAGGTCCCGACTGGCTTCTCGTCGAATATAAAAGGAATAATAAATATGGCAGAGAAAAAGTTTCAGAACCTAAAGTCTCATGACTGCCACGTGATTATGACGCAACTTCTTCCGGTTGCATTGAGGGGGCTTCTATCGGAAAACGTCCGATTAGCCATTGTGAAGCTATGTGCATTCCTCAATGCAATTTCTCAAAAGGTGATCGATCCAGAAATCATACCAAGGCTAAGGAGTGATGTGGTGCAATGTCTTGTCAGTTTCGAGCTGGTGTTTCCACCATCCTTCTTCAATATCATGACGCACGTCCTAGTTCATCTAGTTGACGAGATTGTCATTCTGGGCCCCATATTTCTACACAATATGTACCCCTTTGAGAGGTTCATGGGAGTCCTAAAGAAATATGTCCGTAACCGCGCTAGGCCAGAAGGAAGCATCTCCATGGGCCATCAAACAGAGGATGTCATCGGGTTTTGTGTTGACTTCATTCCTAGCCTTAAGAAGACAGGTCTCCCTAAATCGCGGTATGAGGGGAGACTGAATGGAAAAGGCACGCTTGGAAGGGACTCAATAATATGCATGGATAGATATTCTTGGTCTCAAGCACACTACACAGTTCTACAGAACTCTACCTTGGTGACCCCGTATGTCGATGAACACAAGAATAGTCTGCGCTCCAAACACCCGGAGCAGTGCGACGACTGGATTACATGTGAACACATCAGGACTTTCAGCAGTTGGTTGGAAGCACGTCTCAGAGGTGACAACGCTGTTTGTGATGAGCTGTACTTGTTGTCCAGGGGACCATCTTTGACTGTATTGATTTGGAAAGGATACAAGATAAATGGGAATACATTTTACACGATTGACCAAGATCAAAAGAGCACCAACCAAAACAACGGTGTCCGCTTTGATGCAACAACCGAGAGGGGAAATGACACATATTATGGTTACATGATGGAAATATGGGAACTTGACTATGGACATGATTTTAAGGTACCTTTGTTTAAGTGCAAATGGGTCAATCTGTCAGGAGGCGGGGTACAGGTAGACCCATAGTACGGAATGACAACAGTGGATCTAAAAAATCTTGGGTACACTGACGAACCGTTCGTCCTAGCTAATGATGTGGCACAGGTTATCTATGTGAAGGACATGTCTACCAGACCGAGAAAGAGAAAAGATAAGGAAGCGAATACATCATACGATGAGCCAAAGTGCCACATAGTTCTTTCAGGAAAAAGGGACATCGTGGGAGTGGAGGGTAAGACAGACATGTCTGAAGATTATGAAAAGTTTCATGAAATTCCTCCCTTCAAAGTCAAGGCTGACCCCAGCATCCTAATAAACAATGAAGATTATCCATGGTTATGGCGCAATAAGCAAATGACACGAGCGAAGAAAAAGTGAAGACTTTCTCCCGCAACTATTATGATGATACCATGCCAACTTTGTAACAGACGAGTATGATACCATTGTCCGTTTTGTACATGCACATGCTATGTGGGTGAATTTATGATACCATGCCAACTTTCAACTTTTTCAGAGTTCATTTGAAATGCTTTAATGTCTTATGGTTCGGCCCTCGTAATAATTAAAAATAGCAATAATAAGTATTTTGTTGTAAGTAGAAACAAAATAAAATAAATAAAGCAAGAAAGAAAACAAAAAAACAAAAAAAGTGTTTTCAAATTTGAAAACTAATGGCACTAACAGAAAGTTTATAATTTTCCTAAAACTAAAAGCAAAAAGAATTAAAAAATAAAGCAAAAAACAAAAGAAAATAAATAATGCAGAAAACGAAACAAAAAAACTGGAAAATAAAATAAAAATAGCAACATTAAGTAAAGAAAACAAAAAAACAAAAAATGCCTCCTACTGGGCCCCCACGGCCTGAATACGACTAGAAACCCTACCATGGGCCAGGATTCAGGCCCGCAGTAGGCCCAGAAGGCCCATCAGGCAAAGCAGTAGCAAGTAGGCCCGCAAGCCTACGGTGGAGAGGAGCTCGAGAGGGGTGCGACAGTGGGGCTTATAAACCACTGCGCGCCCCTCTCAACTAGCGAGGTGGGACTAAACTTTGGCCCCGACGCGGGCAACACATGGGCCTTTGGTCCCGGTTGGCGGCACCAACCGGGACTAAAGGGGGGGCATTGGTACCGGTTTGTGCCACGAACCGGTACCAATGCCCACCCTTTAGTCTCGGTTGGTGCCACCAACCGGGACCAAAGGCACCGGGACCAAAGGCCGCCGCTTCCCGCCCTTTGGGCTGCTGAAAAGAGGCCTTTGGTCCCGGATGGTGGCACCAACCGGGACTAAAGGGTGCATTAGTCCCGGTTGGATTCACGAACCGGGACCAATGCTCTTGCTATATATACAACACTTAGGAAAATTTGACGAACACATCGCCAGTTTCCGCCCGGCCCGCCCGACGACGCCGAGCTCATCGACGCCGCCAGGCTGCCCAGATCGACGCCGTCCGCTGCCCCGACGCCGTCCGCCACCCAGACACCGTCCGCGCGCCGCCCCTACACCGTCAGCGCGCCGCCCCGACGCCGTCCGCGCGCCCCCGTCGTCGCCCCTGCCCCGTCGCCGCCAGCCGTCCGCCCCCGCCGACGCCGTCGTCGTCGCCCGCGCCCGTCGTCGCCGTCGTCGTTGCCCCCGAGCGCGCCCGGTTGCGCCCCTGCCCCATGACCCGCCCCCACCGTCGCCGTCGTCGCCGGCCATGCCCCTGCCCCGGCCCGCCGTTGTCGTCGCCGACGCCCTCGCCGCCACCGTCGTCGCCCTCGCCGGCCGCCCCCGTTGTGAGCCACCGCCGTCGAGGCTCTGTGTTCAGTGCTTTTTTTTCATACATACATGTGTATTTTTTTGTTCATTGCATTTTTTTCATATATATAATTAATGTATATATGTATGTGGTAGTTATATGATGAATGGATGTGGCTATATGTATGTATGAATATAATGTTCATAGCATTTTTTTGTTTATATATGTTTTTTCATATATGTATTAATTTTTTATTTAGGTTGTTAGTAGATATCGATTTTAGGTTAGTGCATTTTAATTAGGTTAGTGTAGAGGAAAAAGTAAAATAAGGAAAAGGAAGAAAAGAGGAAAAAGGAAGAAGGAAGAAGAAGAAGAAAAAGAATGAGAGGAAAAAGGAAAATAAGAAGAGGAAGAAAGGAGAAGAAGAGGAGATGAAGAAGAGGAGAAATAAATAAGAATAGGAAAAAAGAAGAAAAAGAAGAGGAGAAGAAGAAAGGAATAGAGGAGAAAAGAAAAAATAGACTTTTTTTATTTTTTTTTCTTCTTCTTCCTTCTTCCTCTTTTCTTCCTTTTCCTTAATTATTTTCCTTTCTCGAGGGAGAAGAAGAAAAAGAATAGGAGAAGAAGAAAGAAAGGAATAGAGGAGAAAGAAGAAACTTCAACACGAGGGGGGGGGGTACCGATACCCCCTCCCCGATAACATTGTTTTCCCATGTACATGTATGTCGTGTCATTGTTGATATAACCCCCTCGAGATAACTTCGACATGAGGGGCGGTCGATATATATATACCCCGTCTCGACCGTGATAACTTATACAACGGCAGCACCCCCCTCGGCCCTCTCGCTCGACGAAAACTCTTGAGGACACCCAAACCCTAGAGAGAAAACGAAGTTGGTCTCCTACCCCCTCCCGCCGCGCCCCTACCTGACAAATTAACTCTCTCGAGGCCACCCAAATTTACCAAGTTAAAAGAGCATTGTCGTCGAGGCCACCCCAAACCCTTGAAGCGTTGTGTCGAGGCGACCCCAAACCCTAGAGAAGCAGCATCGAGGCCACTAACATGATTCCTTATTGTGATTAGCTAGCTTGTTCTACGTTTGCCACTAATATATATATATATATATATATATATATATATATATATATATATATATATATATATCCATCTGTACCATGTTTGAATAATAATTGACATGTTGTAAATATTTGCAGAAACTATGGAGCACTCCCGAGACGAAGCAACAGAAGCGGTGTTGGGGGACATAATCACACAAGGAAGTGATGAAGTTGCCTCATTTCTCAACGACACCGATGGTCAGTAAGGACTGGGTGAAGAAGAGGGCTATGTTCATGATGGCTTCGGCCCATTAATGTCGGTACAAGAAGAGGGCTATGTTCATGATGGCTCCGGTGACACAATGGAGGTACAAGAAGGAGACCGTGCTGACTGCTCCGGTGACCGAACCGAGTCTGGCCAAGTATATATATATATATATATTAGTTAAGCCCGTGCTGACTAGTTAATTGATGCATCCATTGTTTTGGTATATGTACACATATTAATTACTCTCGTCTTTCTTCCTTTTAATTTCTAGCCCTCCGGATCGAGCACAACTTCGGTAAGGAGACGAGGCCCGAAGAAAAAGTTGAGCTCGGATGAAAGGTTTGAGATCAGAGAAATCGCGCCTGACGGCGAACCGATTGAACCCATCCGGACAAAGAACACATTTTCTGCTCAGTGCGGGGTTCTTGTTAGGGACAAGATCCCGATCAGCATCCAGCAATGGTATAAGCCTAAGGAGGAAGACCCTGAGGTGTCTTATGTCAATGATATGCACAAAGAAGATCTTTGGACTAGCTGAAGGCAAATTTCACCCTACCGCCAGAGGAGGATCCGGAGAAGCTAGTTAAAGAGCAATTAATCAAGTCTTGTGCTCTTAAGAATATGGCAACCCTATTCAGGAGGTGGAGGAAAGAGCTGAACAAGTTTGTCGACAAAAAAAAGACACCAGAATTCATCGGCAAATATGAGAAGATCAAAGATCACTGGCCCGCATTTGTGGCCCACAAGACATCGGAAAAGAGTAAGAAGATGTCGGCGACAAACAAGCAAAATGCTGCGAAGAAGAAGCTTCACCATCACACGGGGTCAGGTGGCTACCTCAAAGCCCGGCCTAAGTGGTCCAAGGCTGAGAATGATCTGCTTGAAAAAGGGATCGAACCAGAGACAATGTACTGGCCAGACCGTTGCCGGACTTGGTTCTTCGGGGCTGGCGGAACCTTGGACCCTGTATCAGGGAAGTACCATTGGACGGACGAGCAACTGCAAATACCAGTCAAGAACCTTCGACACTATATCAATGCAGCGCAGCGAGGGACGTTCGTTCCAGACAGGGAGAAGGACGAGCTCACAATGGCCCTCGGGAATCCTGAGCACCCTGGACGGACACGAGGCACGCCAGGCTCCATTCCGGGGAAGGTTGGTTTTCCGGACGCAGGGGGTTACAAAACCCACGAGAGGAGGAAGAAACTGGAGCAGGGTCAATTGCAGGCGCTGCACGAAAGGGTAATGGGGCTAGAGGAACGAGAAGAGGAATGAGAAGCAGCAGATCGCAGAAAACGACCTGCCGAAGCTTTCCCCAAAGCTACCCCGCCATCTCAGCGGAGAAGCAGTGTGGCTTCCACCGAGCTGCTTCAGCCGGAGCATGTCTTGACGGCTCCTGCCAGCTATCCCGTGGATGCTATCACGGAGTCTCAAAATTGCCACATTATGACGCGATGGATGAATTTGAAGGTCAAGGCGGCTGTTGGCTCTATTTATCCTACTGGACCCGGCGCAACTTATCATTGCCGGCCGATTCCAGAAGGATATGCTAGGGTGATGGTGGATGAAATAACGGAGGGATTTGAGGACCTCCTGCTTGACCACCCTACCGGTGAAGGGGAGACTAGGCTGGGTTCTGCTCTGAAGACTCCATGCCTATGGCGGAAGCAGCTCATCAACCTTCTGAACTGGACGCCTCCGCCTCCTCCTCCTCCTCCGGCGAGTCAGGGCACTCCACCTCCTCCACCGCCTCCTCCTCCTCCTCCGGCGAGTCAGGGCACTCTGCCTCCTCCACCGCCTCCTCCTCCAGCGAGTGACGATCAGGGCACTGGGCCTCCTTCTCCGGCGCGTGGCGGCACTCCGCCTCCTTCTCCGGCACGTGGCGGCACTCCGCCTCCTTCTCTGCCTGCACTGGCGCGCCCGAGCAGCCAGCAGCCTCCTCCTTCTCCGCCTCGCCAGCAAGGGCGAAAGAGACCCGCCGCCGCCCCGGCTGCTCCGGCGCGTCGTAGTCCTTCTCCTCCGCCTCGTCAGCAAGCATGAAAGAAGACAGACGCCACAGCCACTCCGTCTGGTCCGGCGTCTAGCAGCACAACCAGAGGTGGGAGGCAATACAGATACAGTCCACCTCTCAAGCCTCTAGAGAAGTTACCGTACGAGAGGACCGAGGAGGAAAATGCGATGATCGTGCAGACCCACGTGAAGGAGTTCTTTGAAGGGGTGAAAGCAAAGAGACATCCACCTCCGGAGGAGAAGGTAGATCCGGTGAAAGCAAAGCGCACTCTCGATGCCCTGAGGAAACAGGCAAAGTCTCCACCGAGAACCAACTATGAGCGCATTACTGAACAGACATATCTCCAAGCGGAGCGGTCGGGAAGTACTGTCAGACATCAAAGGTCAAGAGAACGAGCAGCTACGAAAAAAATTGACCAGCTCGGCGAACAAGCAAACCAATCGTGCCCCCCCGCTCAATGTGTCTAGCGGCAACATCGTCGCTAATGCTCCGGGGATGGTGGCCGGTTATGGCAATCTACAAGATTACCTGCCTGACGATCAACTTCCTGATTTCATGGAGGTGGACGAACACAAATACGAGTACGGGAAGCCTCTTGTCAAAGATGAAAAATCTCTAACAACGATGATGCGAAGATTCCATAATTGGTACATGAAAACCTGCGGAGAGTCTAGGGGGACGAATAGTTTGTAGCTGAACATTAAAGAGGAGTACGACCTCGTTACAAGTGATCTATTGTGTGTTCCATTTGAGGAGTTCTTCGTGTTCTTCAATCAAAAGGCCCTCGATAAATTAACGGTCTTTTGCTACTGCCTGTAAGTACTATTTCTGTCATTAAGTCTCTATATATAGCTTGGCTCTTTCATTGCATGTATTTATAATTAATTATCCTCAATATATTATGCAGATTGAAGATCTCGAGTGCAAAAAACAAGAAATTTATGATATTGGGTTCATTAACACAAATATCATATATGAACTTCTGGTTAAAAAGCGCGCCAAAGAGGCCGAGGATAACTTGCTACAATCGTTGATCAAAAATCAAAACAAAGATACCATACTCTTTCCTTACAACGGCGAGTGAGTGTTACTGTCGTGTGCATATTCGGTTTCCCTTATTACTCGAGCGAGGTTATAGTAATGTAATTGATGACTTATGCATGCGTGCGCAGGTACCACTATGTTCTTCTGGAGATTAAGCTTGAGCAGGGACTAGTAACCGTCTTAGACTCGAGACGAAAAGATCCCGAAACCTATGCGGAAATCACTGAATTGCTCAACAGGTAAGTTCAATCGATCATTATCGCACCATATTGGCAACTTTTTGTTCATTTCCTGATATCTCAAGTAAAAATAATTATTTTCTTTGTCTTGCAGGATTTAGAAACAGTTCACCGCAGAAGCTCCGGGACTGTCGAAGGAGCTACGATATACATACCCGAAAGTAAGTACTACTGGCTAGCTAGTTACGCGCATCTCCCGTTGATTCTATAGCTATACTTTCATCAATGCCATTTATAATGCTTCATTATCAGTTTGATTGACCTCTATTTCTCGTAAAGTGCTTGTGGCAGAAACAAGGGAATGATTTCTGTGGATACTACGTGTGCGAGTTCGTCCACAACGCGACTTTGAAAAACAAGCGGGGCTATTCTAAAAGACAATTTGAAGTGCGTAAGCAATAATATTCACAATTTCATTTTATTACACCATCATTTCTATTGAGTTTCATTCATATATATGTATTAATTAACCCCCTTCTTCAAATTAGACGTGGCAGATGTGGAATGAACTCCTAGAACCAGATCGCATGAAAGCAATTCAAGAGAAATAGGCGGGATTCTTTCTTGACCACGTCATCAATAAAGCCGGAGAATACCATGTGCAAGTTGATTTCAATTGCTAGGGGATTGTAATTAAGAGATCTTACTTATTGTACATGTATGTAGCCAGTAGCGTCGGATACATGATACGAAAACTTGTTGTTCGACCAATCTCTCGGAGAAGGAGAGGTCGATCGATCACTTCTCTCGATATGCATGACGAACTTCTGTACTCAATGGTTCCCTTCATTTTCTTACTAGCTAGCGTGTCGAGGGCCTCTCTATGTATATAGTACGTAGCATCGACCAAGCACGAACATAAGAAAGGACACTTCTCTCTATTAATTAGCTAGCTAACACAATATATGAAACACCTAAATTAACCCCCCAAAACCCCCAACCCCCCCCCCTTCAAAAAAAAAAAACCCCAGTCACTGGAATGCTAACGCGTGGAGGCCTTTTGGTCCCGGTTGGTGCCTCCAACCGGGACCAAAGGCCCCCTGCCTGGGCTCGGCGCACCGGCCACGTGGAGGCACATTTGTCCCGGTTCGTGTTTGAACCGGGACTAAAGGGGGAAGGTATTAGTAACGACCCATTACTCCCGGTTCATGAACCGGGATTAAAGGCCCTTATGAACCGGAACAAATGCCCCCTTTTTTACTAGTGACTGCCGTGCATTTCCTTTAATATCATGCGGACTTGGCGTGTAATAGGTGGATCCTTGGCGCGTGCGTCATTCAGCTATTATGTTAGTCGACCAGGTTCTTGAATAAGTATGCCACATGTGAACATATATTAAACCCGTTTAAAATGCTGAAAATATTGCGGTCATTTTAACCTGTGGAACCAAATACATTGCTTCGTTCAAATAACTTCCAGCACTCGCTTTGCCTCCTCTGCCAGCCCCGGTATGCATTTGTGCACAATGACATGCTGGCACAACTAGCCCCGAATTATTGCATTGCTGATATATACGGATAATGAGCTAAATGAATTCTTGCCCGTTGTCGAGTGTGTTTCCGCTATCACTATTTTTTTTTGAGTCAACACTATCACTACTTGGTTTTTTTCAGGGGGCACTATCGCTACTTGTAAGAGTAATTGATCCAATATTTGTAGGCCGGTCAGCAAGTAGGCATTAGAACAAAACCCAACTCCCCCGCCAAAAAAAAAGAACAAAACCCAACTAAACCATTCCAAGGCCCAGGCCCAGGGAGGTTAATTTGACCAGCTTTTAGTTCCTGAGTCGTACGAGAGTTCGTACCCTACCTCAAAAAAAAACGAGAGTTAGTACCCGTAGCTACGCTAGGGTATAAAACAGGAAACTACGAATCGATAGATCCACAGGCCGGGATCGAGATCGATCGATGTCTTTGTCCTCGCTTCGCAATGGTCCACCGGCCATTACAACCGCCAGCTCCGGCGACGTCTCGCCGTGGACGACCCTGCACGGTGATCTGGTGCGCCTCATTGGATGGCGGGTGCTTGCCGGGGACCTACTTGACTACGTCCGCTTCCGTGCCGTCTGCCCGTACTGGCGGTCCAGCACCGTCTGCCCGCGCGGCCGCGGAATAGTCGATCCGCGGTTTCACCCGCGCCGTTGGATTATGCTGCCCGAGGGGCACGGGCTCCATCCCCGTGAAGACGACAGGAAACATTTCTTCAACTTGTCCAGTGGAGCTTTCGTCCGTCCTCGACTTCCTCTTCTCAGAGACCACTTCGCCCTCTGCACTGTAGATGGCTTGCTCCTCCTCGTGCAAGGGCGGACCCAGGGCAACCGTCAATGCCTCCTCCACCCCTTCACAGGCGACGTTATGGCTCCCGGAAAACCTACCTCTGCCAATGGACATAACTCTCCCAGCGAACTTGCGAGCACGCTCGTTACCAATCAATATGTTTGCCGCCGTGAGCACGAGTCCGGATGGAGTCCTTGGGGTAATCATCGCGTTTCAAAATACACCGTTCATACTCTTTGCTAGTACAAGGGACGAGCGGTGGGGTTTATCTGCATTAGGCTTCTACCCACATGCGAGGCCATTATCATTCAAAGGAAAACTTTACATGTTGCAAGAGCAGAGATCTAGCTCGGAACTAAATATTCTCCAGTTTGACCCACCTTGGCAAGAGCATTCAACGACATCAGGTTTAGCTTCGTCTTCCTGGTTGTCACCCAAGTTGGTTGCCACGTGTCCGGCGGATAAGTTCCCCACGCCAGAGCTGGTTGAATGCGACTATGAGATCCTGGTGCTTGGCAATAGAGAAGCTACACAGTCAATGCACATTTACAGATTAGTGGATCTTCCCAAGAAAAGTTTGTCCCAGTAAAAAGCATCGGAGGAAATGCTATTTTGATTGATACTAAAAGGAACCCGAGTTTTAGTTTCGCGGCGGTGCCTGCCATCATGGGTGATACCTTTGTGTTTGCAGATCCCATCTTTGCTAAATATATTTTGCAATACCACCTAATCAGTGATACCTGGTCATCAAGAGTTGGGGGATGTGAAGAACATGGTTGTAGCATGGAGTGCTGTACTTGTAGCCTCATTGACCATATGTGCAATATCTGTCGCTGCGTTTCTAAGTGGTGAGCTACTTGTTGCACCCGCCATAACTTATTTAGTTCACACAATTTTTTTTGAGTCGTAGTTCAGACAACTTAGGGGCCGTTCGGCAGTCCACCCGCTCCACACTATTTTAGAATCTGCAGAGTACCGTTTCTCTCGCTCCGCACTTTCTAACTACAACTCCCATCGACTCCGGGAGCGGCCTCGTGGAGCGGAGGGCCTCCGAACAGGCCGTTAGTTGACGTGTAAATGGTTCCCCTCATATATATGCGTGCAGGAACACAGGTGGTTGAATAATCAGTCCAACCAAGTCGAATAATAACCATTTCATTGTCAACAATAATGCATGGCATATCTAGGCTAGGTGTACCATGGGTGGAAATATGCATGGAGCAAGTTAAATTTGAATTGTAATACCCTGGTTCTTCTTATATATACGCAGGTGTATATCCTTTGTTCATTTTAGTACTTCCGCTGATGATCCAACATACACTCGATCTTGATACATGACAAATAGTTTTTCGAAATAATGTTGTTATTAGTGTGTATATGTTGTTACGCAGGGACAAAAATACATGCGAATCGTCCTTTTACAAATTTTAGAGCCATAAGTTAACTCTCGCAAGCAAGTAAATAGCACAAAATTACAACTTTACATGTAATGGTTTCCAAAAACTACCAATTTTTAAAATTGTACTTACTGCAAACGGTTTTGCTAAGTTTTAGTTGAGTGAGACTCCATTATGTCTAGTCGATACTATATTATTTTGATCTTGCATGAAGACTCATACAAAAAAAACTTTGTATTTTTTTTCCTTTTTTTTCTTTTTATATACCATGTCACTGGACCGAGACTTGATTAAGTCTTAGTCAACTGAGACCTAACCACACCCTGCCATAGAAGTGTTTTTTTTTCATTTTAGAAAACCCAAATTTATGTGTGACTAAATTTTAATCAGACCATTCCCTCCTAAAAATGCATTTTTAGGGGCTAAATAATATATGCATGGGCTAAGCAGGGGCAGCCGGCCTGGACCGACAAATTGTTACCCAGGGAGGTGGGCCACTTGAATCACTGATCCCCCGAGGAAGGTGTAACAACCAGATCGATCTAGCCTTCTCAAAATAAAAAATAAAATAAAATAAAATCCGGATCGATCAGTATAATATTTGCGTCAGATACAATCAATGACGTTGTTGGCCACTGCTAGCTCCGACCACACTCCTACATGGCCATGGGCGACCCTGCACCACAACAACCAATTGATCTATGACACAATAGCTGCCTAGAGGAAAGAACTTCATGGTATTGAGTCCGTCCCACCCGCGCGCCCTATTGGGCCAGCCCATAAGCGGGGAAGGGACGCCCCCTATTTTTTTCTTTGTCGGTATTTTTTCTGTTTTATTTTCCATATTTAAAATAATTCATAAAAATCAAAATTGGCAAACAAAATGTGAATTTTGGTAGTTCTTGTAGAAAAAAAATGTTCGTGGGTTAAAAATAATTTTCCTGATATTGAAAAATGTCCATTAATTTGAACAAAAATTTAGCGAATTCAAAGCATGTTCATGAATTTTTAAAACAATGTTCACAAAATTAAAATTATTGTGAATTAAAAAAGGTTCATGCATTTAAAAAAATCATAAAACAAAAAATATTCATGAATTTCAAGAAATTTAATCGTTTCAAAAATTACTCAGCTATTCTATGAATATTCGCCGATTTAAATAAAATTTTCACAGGTTTTATAAAAATTGCATCCATTCGAAAAATCTTCATTGACCCAAAAAATATTCGACGATTCATAACAATGTTAAGAAGTTTCAAAAACAATTTTTGCAATAATTGAAAAAAAATCACAAATTTGAAAATGTTCATGGTTTCATAAAACATATTCATGAATTCAAAATATGTTCATGATTTTGAAAATTGTTCAAGATCTGAAAAAGTTCTTGAATTGGAAAATGATGTTCGCAAAAATTTGAAAGGAAAAAAATAAAAATAAATAAATAATGAACTTGAAAAAAGAAAATGAAAAATTCAAAAATGGAGCAAAATGTGAAAAAAAGGGGAAAGGGAAAAACAAGAAATATAGAAAGAATGAAACATCAGAAGAAATAACAAAGAAAAATAAGAAGAAAACCAGTTCATGGAAGCATTCTAGAACCTTCCAAAATGGGGTGGGAAGAAACTAGACTGGGTCGGCCTATACTATAGATAGGCGCGTAGGAGGGCATGCGCTAGCTAGGTTGCTACACATCGACCTACATGATGAATAGGAACGGTCGTGACTATTGACGAAGACTCAGCCAAACGGCTCAACGGTCGTCCAAGTGCACTATTGCACTAGGGCCTTCATATGTGATCAATCGATCGTTTGCTTGGACGCTCGCTGGTACATTGCAAAGTTCTATTACAGTATACAGTATGGGGCTACAATCTTTTGGCATGTAATACATGAACACGAATAGGCCACCCCAACCTCCTCCTAAAATACAATACAACAGTAATCACGCCTTTCCCCGTACTCCTCCTATCACTACTAGGGAAAACCTTATACACAGAAGCTTACCAGTAGCGCAGTTTAAAAGGAGGTGCTACTGCTAATTAGTAGTAGCGAGGGGTATAAAACCCGTGCTTCTACTAAGTTAATAGTAGTAGCGAGGGGTATAAACCCGCGCTGCTACTAAGTGGTCTTCAGCATGCCCCCAGGACAGGCCATAGTAGTAGCGAGGGGTGTAAAACCTGCGCTACTGCTAAGTAAGTAGCTATAGCGTAGGTAAGACCCCCACGCTATTACTAAGCGTGTCACCATCCACCCTGGCCCGATCCACTCCCACCCCACCACTCTCTCTCTCATCCCTAAAAAATCTCTCTCTCTCATCCTTCCCACGATCCTGTTCCCGGCTCCTCTCCCCACGATCTCCTTGCCGCCGCCACCACGTACTCCGGCCGTTCCGGCGAGCACGGGCCGCGCGCAACACTCCCCCAAGCTCCCACCTTCCTCTGCTCTGATCCCCATGGAAGCCACCGCCGCCGCCTGATACGTCTCCGTCGTATCTATAATTTTTGACTGTTCCATGCCAATATTATTCATCTTTCATATACTTTTGGCAACTTTTTATACTATTTTTGGGACTAACATATTGATCCAGTGCCCAATGCAAGTTCCTGTTTGTTGCATATTTTATGTTTCGCAGAAACCCAATATCAAACGGAGTCCAAACGGGATAAAAACGGACGGAGAATTATTTTGGAATATTTATGATTTTTGGGAGGTAAAATCAACACGAGACGGTGCCCGAGGGGGCCAGGAGATAGGGGGGCATGCCCCAGGGAGGCAGGCGCGCCCTGGACTCTCCTGCCCTCCCCCCCTAAGGCGGTTGACGCTCTTCTTTTGCCGCAAGAAATCTAATTTTATGAGAAAGATCTGGGCGAAAGATTCACCCCAATCGGAGTTACGGATCTCCGGATATAAAAGAAACGGTGAGACGGCAGAATCTAAGAACGCAGAAACAGAGAGATAGATCCAATCTCGGAGGGGCTCTCGCCCCTCCCATGCCATGGGAGCCAAGGACCAGAGGGGAAACCCTTCTCCCATCTAGGGAGAAGGTCAAGGAAGAAGAAGAAGAAGGGGAGCTCTCTCCCCCTTGCTTCCGGTGGCGCCGGAGCGCTGCCCGGGGCCATCATCATCACCGCGATCTTCACCAACACCTCCGCCATCTTCACCAACATCTCCATCAGCTTCCCCCATCTATATTCAGCGGTCCACTCTCCCGCAACCCGCTGTACCCTCTACTTGAACATGGTGCTTTATGGTTCATATTATTATCCAATGATGTGTTGCCATCCTATGATGTCTGAGTAGATTTTCGTTGTCCTACCGGTGATTGATGAATTGCTATGATTGGTTTGAATTGCATGTTTTATTATTGGTGTTGTCCTATTGTGCCCTCCATGTCGCGCAATCATGAGGGATTCCCGTTGTAGGGTTTGCAATATGTTTATGATTTGCTTATGGTGGGTGGCATGAGTGAATAGAAGCACATACCCGAGTAAGTAGGTTGTTTGCGTATGGGATAAAGAGGACTTGATACTTTAATGCTATGGTTGGGTTTTACCTTAATGATCTTTAGTAGTTGCGGATGCTTGCTAGAGTTCCAATCATAAGTGCATATGATCCAAGAAGAGAAAGTATGTTAGCTTATGCCTCTCCCTCAAATAAAATCAATAGTGATTCCCGGTCTAGTTATCAATTGCCTTGGACAAATAACTTTCTCGTGACAAAAAGCTCCCTACTAATACTTACTTTATTGCTTCTTTATCTAAACAGCCCCTACTTTATATTTACGTGCTCTTTATTATCTTGCAAACCTATCCAACCACACCTACAAAGTACTTCTAGTTTAATACTTGTTCTAGGTAAAGCGAACACTAAGCGTGCGTAGAGTCGTATCAGTGGCAGATAGGGCCTGAGAGAATATTTGTTCTACCTTTAGCTCCTCCTTGGGTTTGACACTCTTATTGAAAGAGGCTACAACTATCCCGTATACTTGCGGGTTATCAAGACCTTTTTCTGGCGCCGTTGCCGGGGAGTCATAGCGTGGGGTGAATATTCTCGTGTGTGCTTGTTTGCTTTATCACTAAGTAATTTTTATTTGCTGTTCTTAGTTGTTTTCTATCTTTAGTTATGGATATGGAACACGAAATACCAAAAATATTAGGTGTACTTGCTACTCATGGAGATGGGGAACCTCCTAAAACCCTCGATGCTCGTTATGTGACAGAAATTATGTACCACTTTGATAATCCTGAGAAAACCCCATTCAACTTTGTTATGGGAGACATGTTGGATCAACGTGAATACTTTAGGGATTATCGCTTTACACAAAAGGGAAACTATTATGGGGTCAAATTTCTATGTTGCGTTGGTATGCTCGTCAACTATGCTTGATACATGATTATACTTGTTGCTCTAGGATGAAGGCTCCACACCTTCCCCTTTCATGCAAATTCAATGATAATGAAACCATACCTTCTTATGCTAATGGTAGATATGATTACTATGATGTGGAACAAATAGAAGAATTCGTTGCTTTTATGGGTGCTTATGAGATTGAATCTATGTTTAAAGAGTTTGATGATTCAGTTTATAGACCTGAAAATTTTGCTATACTTAGATATTGCTATAAAAATTATGAATACATTTACAATATTGACGCATTTATTGAGAAAGTCTCCGCTGTCCAAGAAGAGAATAATATTTTGCAGGAAGCTACGGAAGAAGAAATTAATGAAACTGTGAGCTCATTGGATGAAAAAGATGATGAGGAGAGCGAAGAACAAAAGGAGGAAGAGCGGATTAGCTACCCGTGCCCACCTTCTAATGAGAGTAACTCTTCAACTCATACATTGTTTAATTCCCCCTCGTGCTTACCGAAGGATGATTGCTATGATGATTGTTATGATCCCGTTGATTCTATTGAAATATCCCTTTTTGATGATGCTTGCTATACTTGTGGCCAAGATGCCAATATGAATTATGCTTATGGAGATAAACTTGCTATAGTTCCTTATGTTAAACATGAAATTGTTGCTATTGCACCCACACATGATAGTCCTATTATCTTTTCGAATTATCCCAACTACACTATAACGGAGAAGTTTGTGCTTATTAAGGATTATATTGATGGGTTGCCTTTTACCATTACACATGATGATTTTGATAGATATAATATGCATGTGCTTGCTGCTCCTACTTGCAATTATTATGAGAGAGGAACTATATCTCCATCTCTCCATGTTTTCCATATTATGAAATTGCAAGAAACTGCTTATACTATGCATTGGCCTTTACTATGTGTGCATGAATTATTCTTTTATGACATGCCGATGCATAGGAAGAGATTTAGACTTCGTCATTGCTTGATATATGTTACTTTGTGCTCACTACTAAATTACAAATCATTGTTAATTAAAATTGGATTTGATATACCTTGGGATCCGGGTGGATTCATTACTTGAGCACTATATGCCTAGCTTAATGGCTTTAAAGAAAGCGCTGCCAGGGAGACAACCCGGAAGTTTTAGAGAGTCATTTATTTCTGTTGAGTTCTTTCATATAGTTGAAAAACAAAATAATAAATCAGGGAACCGAAAACTTTTCAAAATGGAAAGTGAAAGTGAGAAAGACAAGCATTGTTGAAGTGGGAGCTAGCCTTGGACTTTGTTCATGCTCACGGAAACTTTGTGAATCTTGATTATAGAAACTTTTCAACAAAAATAATTATCCGCTTGTACAATTCCATTGTATTATAAAAATAATGTGCCAAGGTTTGCCTTTAGGATTGCTCACGGAAACTTTGTGAATCTTGATTACAGAAACTTTTCAACAAAAATAATTATTCCCTTGTACAATTCCATTGTATTATAAAAATAATGTGCCAAGGTTTGCCTTTAGGATTGTTTACGATGCTTGTTGGTTTGTACGGTGCAGGACAAAAACTTTGGCTGTAGTGCGCGATTTTACATTTTTAACTGGAACGTCAAACGGTTCTGATTCTTTTTGCAATGTATTGATGTACAAAGTTTTTGTTTGTCCTAATTTTGGTAGAATTGTTGGGGTATCATAAGTATGGTGAATGTTCAGATTGCTACAGACTGTTCTGTTTTTGACAGATTCTGTTTTTGATGCATAGTTTGCTTGTTTTGATGAATCCATCAATTTATATCAATGGATTAAGCCATGGAAAAGCTATATTACAGTAGACACAATGCAAAAATAAATTATGAGTTGGTTTACAACAGTACTTAGAGTAGTGATTTGCTTTATTATACTAACGGATTTTACCGAGTTTTCTGTTGAAGTTTTGTGTGGATGAAGTGTCTAATCGAGGAGGTCTCGATATGAGGAAAAGGAAGAGAGGAAAGAGCTCAAGCTTGGGGATGCCCGAGGCACCCCAAGTAAATATTCAAGGAGACACAAGCGTCTAAGCTTGGGGATGCCCCGAAAGGCATCCCCTCTTTCTTCAACAAGTATCGGTATGTTTTCGGATTCGTTTCGTTCATGCGATATGTGCAAGTCTTGGAGCATCTTTTGCATTTAGTTTTCACTTTTTTTATGCACCATGCTGGTATGAGATAGTCCTTGGTTGATTTATAGAATGCTCATTGCACTTCACTTAAATCTTTTGAGTATGGCTTTATAGAATGCTTCATGTGCTTACTTATATCATTTGAAGTCTGGATTGCCTGTTTCTCTTCACGTAGAAAACCGCCATTTGTAGAATGCTCTTTTGCTTCACTTATATTTATTAGAGCATGGGCATATCTTTTCTAGAAAGAATTAAACTCTCTTGCTTCACTTATATCAATTTAGAGAGATGATAGGAATTGGTCAATCACATGGTTAGTCATAAAATCCTACATAAACTTGTAGATCGCTGAATATGATATGTTTGATTCCTTGCAATAGTTTTGCGATATAAAGGTGGTGATATTAGAGTCATGCTAGTGGGTGGTTGTGGATTAGTAGAAATACTTGTGTTGAGGTTTGTGATTCCCGTAGCATGCACGTATGGTGAACCGCTTTGTGATGAAGTTGGAGCACAATTTTATTTATTGATTGCATTCCTTATGAGTGGCGATCGGGGACGAGCGATGGTCTTTTCCTACCAATCTCTCCTCCTAGGAGCATGCGCGTAGTACTTTGTTTTCAATGGCTTGTAGATTTTTGCAATAAGTATATGAGTTTTTTATGACTAATGTTGAGCCCATGGATTATACGCACTCTCACCCTTCCATCATTGCTAGCCTCTTCGGTACCGTGCATTGCCCTTTCTCACCTCGAGAGTTGGTACAAACTTCGCCGGTGCATCCAAACCCCGTGATACGATACGCTCTATCACACATAAGCCTCCTTATATCTTCCTCAAAACAGCCACCATACCTACCTATCCGAGATATATTGCCATTCCGAGATATATTGCCATGCAACTTCCATCATCATCATATACATGACTTGAGCATTCATTGTCATATTGCTTTGCATGATCGTAAGATAGCTAACATGATGTTTTCATGGCTTGTCCATTTTTTGATGTCATTACTACGCTAGATCATTGCACATCCCGGTACACCGCCGGAGGCATTCATATAGAGTCATATCTTTGTTCTAGATATCGAGTTGTAATATTGAGTTGTAAGTAAATAAAAGTGTGATGATCATCATTATTAGAGCATTGCCCCAGTGAGGAAAGGATGATGGAGACTATGATTCCCCCACAAGTTGGGATGAGACTCCGGACTTACTAAAAAAAAGGGGGAGAGGCCAACGAAGCCTAAATAAAAAAAAGGAGAGACGCCAAAGAAGCCTATTAAAAAAAAGGAAAATAAAAAAATGAGAAAAAAAGAAAAGGGGCAATGTTACTATTCTTTTACCACACTTGTGCTTCAAAGTAGCACCATGGTCTTCATATAGAGAGTCTCCTATGTTGTCACTTTCATATACTAGTGGGAATTTTTATTATAGAACTTGGCTTGTATATTCCAATGGTGGGCTTCCTCAAATGCCCTAGGTATTCATGAGCAAGCAAGTTGGATGCACACCCACTTAGTTTTCAGTTTGAGCTTTCATACACTTATAGCTCTAGTGCATCCGTTGCATGGCAATCCCTACTCCTCGCATTGACATCAATTGATGTGCATCTCCATAGCCCGTTGATTATCCGCGTCGATGTGAGACTTTCTCCCTTTTTGTCTTCTCCATGTAACCTCCACCATCATATTCTATTCCACCCATAGTGCTATATCCATGGCTCACGCTCATGTATTGCGTGAAGGTTGAAAAAGTTTTAGAATACTAAAGTATGAAATAATTGCTTGGCTGACACCGGGATAGGCATGAGGGGTACCTTGTGTTAAGAAAAGGGAGCATACAAGACTATATGATTTTGTAGGGATAACGTTCTGGAAGCATTGATATTTTGAAAGACAATGATTGTTTGTTGGAATGCCCTAAGTATTATTGTTCTTATGTCAAATGATAGACTATTGCTTTGAATTACTCGTGTCTTAATATTCATGCCATGATTAGATTACATGATCAAGATTATGCTAGGTAGCATTCCACATCAAAAATTATCTTTTTTATCATTTACCTACTCGAGGACGAGCAGGAATTAAGCTTGGGGATGCTGATATGTCTCCGTCGTATCTATAATTTTTGATTGTTCCATGCCAATATTATTCAACTTTCATATACTCTTGGCAACTTTTTATACTATTTTTGGGACTAACATATTGATCCAGTGCCCAGTGCCAGTTCCTGTTTGTTGCATATTTTATGTTTCGCAGAAACCCAATATCAAACGGAGTCCAAACGGGATAAAAACGGACGGAGAATTATTTTGGAATATTTATGATTTTTGGGAGGTAAAATCAACACGAGACGGTGCCCGAGGGGGCCAGGAGATAGGGGGGCATGCCCCAGGGAGGCAGGCGCGCCCTGGACTCTCCTGCCCCCCCCCTAAGGCGGTTGACGCTCTTATTTTGTCGCAAGAAATCTAATTTTATGAGAAAGATCTGGGCGAAAGATTCACCCCAATCGGAGTTACGGATCTCCGGATATAAAAGAAACGGTGAGAGGGCAGAATCTAAGAACGCAGAAACAGAGAGATAGATCCAATCTCAGAGGGGCTCTCGCCCCTCCCATGCCATGGGAGCCAAGGACCAGAGGGGAAACCCTTCTCCCATCTAGGGAGAAGGTCAAGGAAGAAGAAGAAGAAGGGGAGCTCTCTCCCCCTTGCTTCCGGTGGCGCCGGAGCGCTGCCGGGGGCCATCATCATCACCGCGATCTTCACCAACACCTCCGCCATCTTCACCAACATCTCCATCAGCTTCCCCCATCTATATTCAGCGGTCCACTCTCCCGCAACCCGCTGTACCCTCTACTTGAACATGGTGCTTTATGGTTCATATTATTATCCAATGATGTGTTGCCATCCTATGATGTCTGAGTAGATTTTCGTTGTCCTACCGGTGATTGATGAATTGCTATGATTGGTTTGAATTGCATGTTTTATTATTGGTGTTGTCCTATTGTGCCCTCCATGTCGCGCAATCATGAGGGATTCCCGTTGTAGGGTTTGCAATATGTTTATGATTTGCTTATGGTGGGTGGCATGAGTGAACAGAAGCACATACCCGAGTAAGTAGGTTGTTTGCGTATGGGATAAAGAGGACTTGATACTTTAATGCTATGGTTGGGTTTTACCTTAATGATCTTTAGTAGTTGCGGATGCTTGCTAGAGTTCCAATCATAAGTGCATATGATCCAAGAAGAGAAAGTATGTTAGCTTATGCCTCTCCCTCAAATAAAATTGCAATAGTGATTCCCGGTCTAGTTATCGATTGCCTTGGACAAATAACTTTCTCGTGACAAAAAGCTCTCTACCAATTCTTACTTTATTGCTTCTTTATCTAAACAGCCCCTAGTTTATATTTATGTGCTCTTTATTATCTTGCAAACCTATCCAACCACACCTACAAAGTACTTCTATTTTCATACTTGTTCTAGGTAAAGCGAACACTAAGCGTGCGTAGAGTCGTATCAGTGGCAGATAGGGCTTGAGAGAATATGTGTTCTACCTTTAGCTCCTCGTTGTGTTCGACACTCTTACTTATTGAAAGAGGCTACAACTATCCCGTATACTTGCGGATTATCACCGCCTCCCTCGCGCGGACCCTCGCCTCCTCGCCGCTCCCCCCGTGGCACCCGCCGTAGCCGCGTGCGCGTGGCCGTGGAGCCGGAGCGGCGGAGGAGGGGTAGGGCGGTGCTCGCCACGGCGGCCTCGACGGGCAACTACGTGGTGCCGTTGGACCCTGCACCGTCGGGGATCACGCGCCCGCTCCTCGACATCCTGCGCGTGGCCGTGGCGCCGGAGCGGCGGAGGAGGGGTAGGGCTTCTCCGGCAAGGAGGAGGAGAGCGAGCTGGTGCCATCCTCCCTCGCGCCCATCGTCCCCGTCATCCACGCGGCCAACGCCATCGAGAACGAGAACCCGCGCGTCGCATACCTCTGTCAGTACACTATCCATGATTATTACTCTGAGAGGTCTGCCAGTTCTAGATTTGCTCGTGGGCTCGTGGCTAAACCACGAGTGTAGGTCTTAGTTTACTTGCGTATTAGGGGGGGGGGGGCAAAATCAATTACTTGTCCCCATATTACTTTCCGAGATTTAAAATTCACTGACATGTCAAGTCCATTCATCTGCTCCTGCATCGTATCACAGTGTTTGATTTAACTGTTGCCTTTTTAAATCAATGTTCTGCTGACTGTTTGTCGATCTAGGTAACATTGTTTCAGTAATGTGACCCTGCAATGCTTATGAAAATAATAATTAGGGAAACAATGGATGCTTGTTTTTTGGCCTACACCATTTGTTAAATATTCAACACTAATTAATTTATGATCAGTTCATGTATTTTTTTAAGAAAAAGTCGTACCTGCTTAAAATTCAAAATTGTGACGGCCTGCTGATATGTTGCATAATGTTTGTAGAGCGAAGCCCTCCACTTGAGGAAGTGATCAACACAGGCGTGGTGCCTCGCTTCATTGAGTTCCTCACACGGGAGGACTATCCCCAACTCCAGGTGAGAACAATCCTAATGATGAAGTTATGTTAATTTGATTGTAGTTGCATTTAATCACTCAAAGTGGCACATGCTTACCTAATTTTTTCTGATTTTTTCTGATACAGTTTGAGGCTGCATGGGCGCTCACCAACATTGCATCAGGCACATCAGACAACACCAAAGTGGTGGTTGAGTACGGTGCTGTGCCCATCTTTGTCAAGCTACTCAGCTCTCCTAGTGAGGATGTCCGCGAACAGGCATGCGAACAACTCAGAAGATTTTCTTCTTTCAGAGGCTTTACGACATGATGCTAATGTGTTTCATATTTGTATTTTCAGGCTGTTTGGGCTCTGGGGAATGTTGCTGGGGACTCTCCAAAGTGCCATGACCTTGTGCTTGGAAGTGGTGGTCTATTCCCTTTGTTGCAGCAGCTCAATGAGCATGCCAAGCTCTCAATGCTCAGGAATGCCACATGGACACTCTCCAACTTCTGCCGTGGGAAACCACAGCCAAACTATGAACATGTTTAATTCTGGGAAGTTGTCTCATTGATTGAACTTGCTGTAAAAAATGATGCTTATGAGTTGATCTGTGTGTGTGGCAGGTCAAACCGGCTCTCTCAGCACTATAGCGCCTTATCCACTTTCAGGATGAGGAGGTGCTCACTGATGCCTGTTGAGCTCTCTCGTACCTGTAAGAGCATTTTTCATGTTCACCTTTTCCCTCAGCTACACATGGTTGATGTGCTAATTCCTGTTGACCTCGCTGATAAGCTCATGCACTAGTAGTAGTTTTCTGTATTTTTCTGAATAATGTACACATGGCCGTCGGATGTGACGCGCCCATGCATGTAGTTTGTTGAGGTAGTGCGCCATGCACGTACCCTCTTCCCCTCTTTCTCTCCTGGGTGTTGACGACGCTGTGTGATGCGGGCCGTGGGATGGCACGGCTGATGCGGATCATGGCGATAACCCCGGGAGAGTTAGTTGGTCTTGCCTTGTAATCGCATAAGGAAAGTGAATGAAAAAAACAGAAAGCGCTGCGACAGTTTCGGCAGCAGAAAAACTTCCTCGTTCGTCTACCTCCGTCTCTCTCGCCCGACCTCATCTGATTGCTCTCGCTAAGTCCGGCAACGACAATTCCTATTATTTGATTTAGGCACCCTTCGGCTTCTGTTCTCATTCCAGCTCTGCGCACGGTGGGTAACTTTGTCACTGGTGATGATTTGCAGACTCAGGTAAGCTCATTTGAGTGCTGTTCTCTTTTTATATATGACCTGCTATTATTTCAATGATTAAAGCTGTAATTCCTTGTTGTCCATGTGGTAGTTAGTAGTACCTTGGGTATTTAATTATGTGTCCTCAATGTCTTTAAATTTTAACATAACTTACAACTCATAGAAGTGATAAAATAACTTGACAGCTATTATATGTTCGTTTATGTCGGAGCTTATTTAGGTATGTTGGTTGTTGGTGCTGGTTCATGGAATGTATGATTCTTAGATGTGTTTTGTGGAATAGTAGCTCATTTATTTAGCTTTGTTGGTCCCTCTCTTTTCATAATTTAGATGAGCTGTTTAACAATTCCTTTTCCTGGCTACACGAGTACAGCATGCATGCGTCTAAGTAGTGCTCCAAACAAGATGATCCTTTCGTTATCAATTTTATTATGGCAACCATACAACTTTTTTTTTGCTTTTTGGTCTAAGATGAAGTTTATTCAAGATAACTTCTTATCATGTCAACCATACAAGTTATAACACCAACTATAGGAAGATTACCCTTGAGAAAACTTTTAGGAAAATCCAAAAAATAAGATGAACTATAATAAGGGTTAGATATAACATTTTGCCTAAGTAACCGACCATGTGTCATATGAAAAACTTAATTTAGTTTAGCATATGTGGTTGCCTCACTTTCACGCTAGCACTAAATTTTGTTCATGTAGCTCTTGCTCCTCTGTTTTGTTTTCCACCAGACTGACTGACTTGTTGAGTTATGTTACACATGGCCGTTTTACCGCATTCGAGAAGGTGCACAAGATGGATCCAAACTCGAGCAGGCGCGGAATTCGGCAGTTTAAAACCTATCTACTGCATAGGCTGGAAAAGGTATGTATGCGCACGCATGCTGCTATAACCAAATTAATTACTGCAAAAGCGGAGGATTAATCATCTATTGGTGTCATGATAAATTCTTCCGGCCGGCCAAGTAATTTTGTTGAAATGCAGCAATCCAGAGGAGCAGGTCGCTAGAAAAGTAACATGTGCCCAGCCGCCGCCGCCGGCGGCCGTAGAAGGACTAATCACCTAACTGAAACACTAATAATCAGAAGATAGATTGAACTTCGCTTAACAGATAGCTTCCCATGATGTCTCTATGGGTTAGCGACTTAGAATACATGTTATAATCAGCTTCCACATTTGCTTCTCAGACAAGTAAGTTATGTTTTCATGCATAGGTAGAAGATAGCGCCAGAGTGGGAATGAGAGATCTTACCTCGAGGCTATCATGGATGGGCACAATATGACTCGGAATTGGCCAAAAATAGGGAACTACAAGATGAACATTTACAGGTTGGTTCCATTTTTTGTATATGTCCTTGTACACTCTTATATTCTCCCATGATTGAAGTGTGCAATTCTTACGGGACAATCTTTGTTTGCATGTTAAGACCTCACTGTCTGCTTGACCGAAGAGATTTGAAGAGTTGCAAAAGGTAATTTTGGGTCAAATTTCCATTGCTGCAGGATAATGAGATGTTGAAGCGGCAGACTGAATCCATGACACCGAAGTGCAATTGCGGCAGATTATTTCTATTTTTTCTTTTCATTTTTCTTATTATTGGAGTGACAACAGGTAGAATGAGAAACTGTGATAGTAGATACAACAACTGTAGTAAAGAGAAACTTTTGTTTGCAATTGTTAATGACATACATACTTGCATGTTCTTTGATGTGGTCATTCATGAGTAGCAATGCATAATGATGGTTTTTGGCTCATTTATTGCCTTCGGTGTCCGGTTAATCATGAAATAGGAGCCAGAGCAGTGGTCACTATTGTGTTTTCCTGGAATTGTATGCATAAAACGGAATTGGTTGGTTTTTTTAATTTCTAATAAGTTAGTAGTGGCGTGGGAGAAACTGCGCGCTACTAGTATTTCGGATACTAGTAGCGTTGGTATTATAGTCACGCTACTACTATTTCGTTAGTAGTAGCGCGGGTTCGTAATAGCAGTAGCGCGGGTGGCACACACGCTACTAATAACAAAGTTAGTAGTAGCGCGGTTGCACCCATGCTACTACTAACTATTAGCTGTAGCGCGATACTAGTAGCGCGTGTACCCGCGCTGCTAGTAGCCTTTTTCCTAGTCGTGTATACTTCTTTCTTAGGCATATAGCCATTGCCCTTAGCTGCCACAGGAACCCGATGCCGCCATCGTCATGTTGGAGCATCTAGCCGCTGTTATCATCAGCAACGCATTGGAGCTTTCTTGGTTGAATCCACACGCCACCTGGATTGCATCAACAAGGAAAATCTATTCAAATGAAGAAAACCTAGAGTGCATCTTGAAGGACAAATTTTGCCATTTAATCTACATCGACTACTACAATCCAACGCCACGCTCGGTGATGGTTTTTAGCACCCATATATTCACCTAGATGTCGCCAATCTCCTAGACATTGTTCCTTTTCCAATTGTTGTTATTGGTTGTGTCACATGATCCGTGCCACTTGTGGACGTGAACCAGATGTTGGCAATTTCGGCATCACCTTGCCGCGGTCATTGGTATGTCATTTTTTCGTGTCAATTTGTTTAGAAGTTAGAACAGGTAGCTCTGAAGAAACTTTAGACTAAAAATGACAACAACGTGAATGTTCTTAGGAAATTAGACCTTCAAATTTATTATTTTCCAAGTGGCCTTTTAAAAGTACTTATCTCATTCTCACATATGTTCAAAGTTTTTCTTTATGCCTTGTATTCTTTTAGTAGAAGGGTATCGTCGTGCCGGAATATTTTTTCTTCCGATTGCAACGCACGGGCATATTTGCTAGTGATCTCCTATTAGCTAGGTGTAAAGCCTGGGATAAAATTATCTTTGCATTGGTGGATGGAGATTTGGCCTAGCTAGGTGCGACATGGGTGATGACATATACTTCATGCGGTAAGTTTTGATCAGCGAATGGTACCTTTTTGTTATTCCAGTATATATGCTGGTGATCCAACAACTAATCAGACTTGTTACTTCCTTGCAACTAACAGCGCTAAGCTTATACTCCATCCGTCCCACAATGTAAGATCGTCTTTCACGGGTATTGCTTTTGGCTCTAGGGAGTATATGCTCCCGCACGCCAAAAATGTATTTTGTCAGGTCAAATTTTTTTTTTGAAAAAAAATAACAGATGTGTTCATTTTCGCACGCAAATGCTACCTGCAAATTTGTATGGGAAAACTTAAGCATGTTGACCTGTGAAAAAAAACATCTGGTTTATCATAGTCAAGTTGCAGTTTTTTATGCAATTTGATATGTTCCAAAATGCATGGCAATGCAACAGGAATATTTGTTAGTCGATTAGAAACCCAATTGGAAGGCGATCAGGGGGGGGGGGAATATGCCCTACAGGCAATAATAAAAGGATTATTATAATATTTCATTGTTCATGATAATTGTCTTTATTCATGCTATAATTGTATTATCCGGAAATCGTAATACACGTGTGAATACATAGACCATAATATTGTTGGAAATATGCCCTAGAGGCAATAATAAATTGGTTATTATTATTATATTTCCTTGTTCATGATAATCGTTTGTTATCCATGCTATAATTGTATTGATAGGAAACTCAGATACATGTGTGGGTACATAGACAATACCATGTCCCTAGTAAGCCTCTAATTGACTAGCTCATTGATCAATAGATGGTTACGGTTTCCTGACCATGGACATTGGATGTCGTTGATAACGGGATCACATCATTAGGAGAATGATGTGATGGACAAGACCCAATCATAAGCCTAGCACAAAGATCGTGTAGTTCGTATGCTAAAGCTTTTCTAATGTCAAGTATCATTTCCTTAGACCATGAGATTGTGCAACTCCCGGATACCGTAGGAATGCTTTGGGTGTACCAAACGTCACAACGTAACTGGGTGGCTATAAAGGTGCACTAGAGGTATCTCCGAAAGTGTCTGTTGGGTTGGCACGAATCGAGACTGGGATTTGTCACTCTGTGTAAACGGAGAGGTATCTCTGGGCCTACTCGGTAGGACATCATCATAATGTGCACAATGTGACCAAGGGGTTGATCACGGGATGATGTGTTACGGAACGAGTAAAGAGACTTGCCGGTAACGAGATTGAACAAGGTATCGGGATACCGACGATCGAATCTCGGGCAAGTACAATGCCGCTAGACAAAGGGAATTGAATACAGGATTGATTGAGTCCTTGACATCGTGGTTCATCCGATGAGATCATCGTGGAACATGTGAGAGCCAACATGGGTATCCAGATCCCGCTGTTGGTTATTGACTGGAGAACGTCTCGGTCATGTCTGCATGTCTCCCGAACCCGTAGGGTCTACACACTTAAGGTTTGGTGACGCTAGGGTTGTATGAATATGAGTATGCAGCAAACCGAATGTTGTTCGGAGTCCCGGATGAGATCCCGGACATCACGAGGAGTTCTGGAATGGTCCAGAGGTAAAGATTTTTATATAGGAAGTCTTATTTTGGTCGCCGGAAAAGTTTCACACTTTATCGGTATTGTACCGGGAGTGCCGAAAGGGGTCCGGGGGTCCACCGGGGGGGGGGGGGGTCCACCTGCCCCGGGGGCCACATGGGCTGTGGGGGTGCGCCTTGGCCTATATGGGCCAAGGGCACCAGCCCCAAGAGGCCCATGTGCCAAGGAGACTTGGGGAGGGGAGAGCCCTAAGAGGGGAAGGCACCTCCGAGGTGCCTTGGGGAGGATGGACTCCTCCCCCCTCTTGGCCGCACCCCTTCCTTGGAGGAAGGGGCAAGGCTGCGCCCTCCCCCCTCTCTTGCACCTATATAAAGGGAGGGGAGGGAGGGGTGGCCGCACCCTGAAGCCGTTGGCGCCTCCCCTTCCTGCTACACCTCCTCCTCCTCCCGTAGTCGCTTAGCGAAGCCCTGCCGGAGTTCTGCTGCATCCACCACCACGCTGTCGTGCTGCTGGATCATCATCAACCTCTCCTTCCCCCTTGCTGGATCAAGAAGGATGAGACGTCATCCGCTCCGTACGTGTGTTGAACGCGGAGGTGCTGTCCGTTCGGCACTAGGTCATCGGTGATTTGAATCATGACGAGTACGACTCCATCAACCCCGTTCACTTGAACGCTTCCGCACGCGATCTACAAGTGGTATGTAGATGCAATCACTCTCCCATGACTCATTGCTAGATGAACTCATAGATGGATCTTGGTGAAACCGTAGGAAATTTTTTAATTTTCTGCAACGTTCCCCAACAAATATGTCCCTAGTAAGCCTCTAGTTGACTAGCAAGTTGATCAACAGATAGTCATGGTTTCCTGACTATGGACATTAGATTTCGTTGATAACGGGATCACATCATTAGGAGAATGATGTGATGGACAAGACCCAATCCTAAGCATAGCACAAGATCGTGTAGTTCGTTTTGCTAGAGCTTTTCCAATGTCAAGTATCTTTTCCTTAGACCATGAGATCGTGTAACTCCCGGATACCGTAGGAGTGCTTTGGGTGTACCAAACGTCACAACGTAACTGAGTGACTATAAAGGTGCACTACAGGTATCCCCGAAAGTGTCTGTTGGGTTGACACGGATCGAGACTGGGATTTGTCACTCCGTATTATGGAGAGGTATCACTGGGCCCACTCGGTAGTGCATCATCATAATGAGGTCAAAGTGACCAAGTGTCTGGTCACGGGATCATGCATTACGGTACGAGTAAATTGACTTGCCAGTAACGAGACTGAACGAGGTATTGGGATACCGACGATCGAGTCTCGGGCAAGTAACATACCGTCTGACGAAGGGAATAGTATACGGGGTTGCTTGAATCCTCAACATCGTGGTTCATCCGATGAGATCATCGAGGAGTATGTGGGAGCCAATATGGGTATCCAGATCCCGCTGGTTGTTATTGACCGAAGAGCCGTCTCGGTCATGTCTGCTTGTCTCCCGAACCCGTAGGGTCTACACACTTAAGGTTCAGTGACGCTAGGGTTGTATGAATATGAGTATGCAGCAAACCGAATGTTGTTCGGAGTCCTGGATGAGATCCCGGACGTCACGAGGAGTTTCGGAATGGTCCGGAGGTAAAGAATTATATATAGGAAGTGCTGTTTCGGCCATCGGGAAAGTTTCGGGGTCACCCGGTATTGTACCGGTACCACCGGAAGGGTCCCGGGGTCCACCGGGTGGGGCCACCTATCCCGGAGGGCCCCGTGGGCTGAAGTGGGAGGGGAACCATCCCCTAGTGGGCTGGTGCGCCCCCGCTTGGGCCTCCCCTGCACCTAGGGTTGGAAACCCTAAGGGGGGGGAGGCGCACCACTTGCCTTGGGGGGCACTCCACCCCCCTGGCCGCCGCCCCCTTGGGAGATTGGATCTCTAGCCCCCCCTGGGGGCCTATATAAAGGAAGGGGGAGGGAGGGCAGCCGTACCCTGAGTCTTGGCGCATCCCTCCCCCTGCTACACCTCTTCCTCCTCCCATAGTTGCTTGGCGAAGCCCTGCCGGAGTTCTGCTGCATCCATCACCACGCCGTCGTGCTGCTGGATCATCATCAACCTCTCCTTCCCCCTTGCTGGATCAAGACGGAGGAGACGTCACGCTGAACGTACGTGTGTTGAACGCGGAGGTGCCGTCCGTTCGGCGCTAGGATCTCCGGTGATAGGATCACGACGAGAACGACTACCTCAACCCCGTTCTTTTGAACGCTTCCGCTCGCGATCTACAAAGTGGTATGTAGATGCATCTCTCCTTTCACTCGTTGCTTAGATGAACTCATAGATGGATCTTGGTGAAACCGTAGGAAATTTTTTATTTTCTGCAACGTTCCCCAACAGTGGCATCATGAGCTAGATCTATGCGTAGTTCTCTATTGCACGAGTAGAACACAATTTTGTTGTGGGCGTAGATCTTGTCAACTTGCTTGCCGCTACTAGTCTTTTCTTGCTTCAGCGGTATTGTGGGAAGAAGCGTCCCGGACCGACCTTACACGTACGCTTACGTGAGACAGGTTCCACCGACTGACATGCACTAGTTGCATAAGGTGGCTAGCGGGTGTCTGTCTCTCCTACTTTAGTTGGAGCGGATTCGATGAAAAGGGTCCTTATGAAGGGTAAATAGAAATTGACAAAATCACGTTGTGGTTATTCGTAGGTAAGAAAACGTTCTTGCTAGAACCCAATTGCAGCCACGTAAAAGATGCAACAACATAGATGAACCCAATTGTGGTTATTCGTAGGATCACGACGAGAACGACTACCTCAACCCCGTTCTTTTGAACGCTTCCGCTCGCGATCTACAAAGTGGTATGTAGATGCATCTCTCCTTCCACTCGTTGCTTAGATGAACTCATAGATGGATCTTGGTGAAACCGTAGGAAAAATTTTATTTTCTGCAACGTTCCCCAACAGGGGGTTGGGCCGGCCGTCTCGGTGAGATGGGCCGAGGCCCAATGGGGGGGGATCAGGGGAGGCATTTTCTGTTTTTTAATGTTTGTTTTCTGTTTTCCTTTATGCTTTAATTTAGTTTTTAGCTTTTGTAAAATATAGCACTAGCTCCTAAATTAGTATTATCAATTATGCCACTGCCATAATTATTTGGCACTTAAGACTTTGGATCAAGCGAGAATTAGCAACAGTAAGTGATGCCAAGGCACCATCAATTAGCAGAGGATTACTGTAGCTTAAATATCCGGGTGTCACAAGGAGGGCCGAGGAGAAGGGGTGGAGGGAGCCAGCGCGGCGGGGGGGGGGGGCATGGGCCAGTGAGGGAGAGCCAGGCGGGGGGGGAAGGACCATCGGAGGGGAAGGGGAGGATCGAGCAGGCGACGCGGTCAAGGGGGGAGCCAAGGGAAGGGAGCACGGGAGGGGAAAGGGGGGCCATCACTAAGTTCATCCGCTCTTGTGCAGGCCGCCAATAAAAATTTAAGAGATCGATCTTCGGCTTGGAGAAATCGATCGTTCCATACGATCCGTTCGGTGAAGAAAAAAAAGAAATCGATCGAGTTAGCGATCCGTACAATAGGAAAAAGATTTGACCGGGGAAGATGACGGATCAAGGAACGGTACCTTTTATTAAGGGTCCCGATAACTGCCACACGTGTGGCGTGGGCAGGAACCCGCCCGCACGCCTCGTGTGGCATGGACAGGAACCCGCCCGCACGACCGCGTCCGGGCGCGCGTAGCCACAGCCCGCACATCCGGTGCAGCGCGATAGCCCCGCACGAGCACGTCCGGGCGAGCGAGCACGCGACCCGCACAACCCGTCTCGGCCGTCGCCCCTCCCCACCTGCGAGCCACACGCCCTGCGTGTCAGTAAACACGCGTCCCACCACAATTGCCATGATCCGGACCCTCTTCAGTTGCCATGTTGCTGAACTGCAGTTGCCATGTTGCTCAACTACAGTTGCCATGTCGGACAACTACAGTTGCCATGGTTGCTCAACTGCAGTTGCCATCTTAGGTCAAGTGTCGGATGTCATTTTTGGGCAACTGTAGCTGTTGCCATGTCGGACAATCTACAGTTATCATGATTTGGAAAACTTTAAGAGTTGCCACCTACTAACACTAGACAGTTGCCATGTAGCACTACAAAACATGGCAAAAAACATGTTGCGGGTAAAAAGAGAGTTGCCATCTGCTTACAAGCACGCTAGGACAGTTGCCATGTATCCTGCAAAACACATGGCAACTGATGGCTTTTGGCGTGTGGGACAGGAGACGGGCATGTGGGTGACGGTGGTATCTTTAGGAGTTGTCATCTACTAATACTAGACAGTTGCCATGTAACGCTGCAAAACAAACGTGGCAACAATAACATGTTCGGGTAAAAAGAGAGTTGCCATATGTTTAAAATCACAAATAGGGCAGTTGCCATGTACCCTTCAAAAACATGACAAATGACAACTTGGGTGTGGGAGAGTGGGAGAATGGCAGTCGTGGGAGATGGGGAACAGGAGTGGTGCGTGGCGTGCGGGCGCGACATCAGTTTCATCGCACGCCCCGACTGGCGAACGTTGGCCGCGGAGAGAAAACAGGCGTGTGGGCGAACTCCCCCACATGCCACACACACGAGTTGTCCTACGTGGCACACAAAATCAGCCTTTTTATGCCAAGATTCGTGCAAAAGGCGCTGGACGGTGATGGAGACGTGTGGACGACTTGGCTAACGCTCACACGTGTGGGCGTTAACATTTCCGTTTATTAATAGGAAAGAGAAGAGAGAAGAGAAAATATATCCTTTTAAATCTCAACCGTCAATCTTGCGGGCGTGGCTAACGTTCGCGCGCGTCCTAGGCGGCGCGCTCGATTCCCGATCGGAGAAATCCGACAGCAAACGATAAAAGCTTTAGCGATCAGGCTCCCGCATCCTATTCCCTCTCGCGATCGATCCCAGCCTCTAGCGTTCCTGTTTTTGTAAGTTGGGCCCAGCCTCGGCCTAGTACCTATGAAGGCTCTATTCCCTTTCCTCGTTTTTTCAGTTTGGGCCTGTTTTTTCCTATTTTGCCAATTCCCTTTCTGGGCCAGCGGTTTTTCAGGGACAATATTGGGCGGGAAATCTCACTTTCAATTTAAATCAACTAACACTTTCAATGAAAACAGGAAAACTGAGAAAAGGAGAAAGCGAAAGGGGAATAGGAGACCACACGGTGGGCTTTTCCAAATACGGAAACGATCTAGAAAGGGAAAGGGAACAGGACGCGGCACGCGCGATTGGAATCGATGGCTCCCGCGATCGATCGCCAAGGAGTCGTTTCACAATCTTGCTAGTTAACATAAAATTAACGGATATAAACAAGTGACGGATGAAGAACTATGAAAGTCTCCTTCTTTTAATATTTGGTAAAGATAAAGATAAAGATTAAACCAGCTTAAAATGTCTAAAATATCATGGTCATTTTTACATGCAAAAGCAACATATTTGGTTCATATTCGCATATGTCTTCGTTCAAATTAACTTTCGGCACTTCCTTTGCGTCCCCTGCCAACCGGCATTTGTGCACAACTAGACTCGAATTATAGCAGGCTTATATATAGGATAATAAGCTAAATATCACTGAGTAATTTGTTGTTGTTGAGAATTACCCGAAATCACTAATTGAGGAGTACTCCTTGTAAAGATCACTCCCACCTTTCCCGGTTAGGACAAGTAACGCGTTGCATGTGTGCCACTTGTCGCAACCTGGTAGTTTCCCCTTTTTTCGTAAATCTGTTTATTCAAAATGTTTTATCTCTTAAATCGTGCGTCCAAATCTTGAACCGTTTTCAGCGTTGAATTTATCGTGTCGGGATCTTCAAAACTAGATCTCATGTTAATAGGTTTTGACGAACTTTTTTCACTAAAAAAACCGAACAAAAAAACTGAACCGGAAGCATGGTTTTTTTCCCTTTCCGAAAGAGGCATGACCGTGCCTCTCACGAAATAACAACTGTGCCTCTCGCGGAAACAAAACTATGCCTCTCGCGAAGGAAAAAATAAATAGAAAGTGCGTTTTTTTGTTTCCGACAAGGCACGACCGTGCTTCTGGCAAAAGCACAACCATGCCTCTTGCGGGAACAAAACCGTGCCTCTCACGAAAGAAAAGAAACAGATAACACGTTTTTTCGTTTCCGAGAGGCACGGTCGTGCCTCTCACGAAAACAAAACCGTGCTTCTGGCGGAAGCAAAAACGTGCCTCTAGCAAAAAAACATGTTTATTTTTTCCGTTTCCGAGAGTCATGGTCGTGCCTTTCGAGGAAGCAAAACCGTGCCTCTGGCGAATTAAAAAAATGCGTTTTTTCGTTTCTGAGAGTCATGGTCGTGCCTCTCGCGAAAGCAAAACCATGCCTCTCGCGGAAGCAAAACTGTGTCTTTGGAGGATAAAAAGAAAGAAAACACGTTTTTTGCGCAAAAAAAGTTTTTTTCCTGAAACTTTTTTTGGTCCAAAAGTTAAGCAAGACCGGTGAAAAACCGAAACGTAGAAAAACCCGGAAGAAAACCCGTTTAAAAAGTCAAAAACGCATGCGAAAAATGATTTTTTTTGAATGAAGTGCCTAGAGAGCAACACGTGGCTGGTGGCTGGGAGCGCGCCAAGTGACGCTGATCGTTGTGAGGCTTCCGAAGGAGCGGTCGTTAACTAGTTGCTCTCAGAATTACCGGTATCAGTACTCGTAAGCGTAACTTTTCTTTTGAGCATACTCTTTTTTTGAGCGGTAAAGCAAAAGCTTTATTGATCATAAACCACAGAATGTGGGATACAATTCAAATCATGGGGTTGAACAAGCCACAGGTGGCGCCCCTAATCTAAAGAAAGTGAGAATCTAGCAAGTTTGTGTGCCTCTATATTAACCGAACGACTTTCATACATAAAATTGCAGGTGAAATTAGCTGATCTAGCTTGAATCTCCTCGATGATGGCCCCATAGCGTCCTCTACTGACATTGTTCAGGTCCTGTATTACTTGTTTTGCATCCGACGAGATAACAACATTCTGTACTCCCAGATCCTCTGCCAATGCCAAAGCTTCCCGACATGCTATGATTTCCAATGTGGCTGGATCCTGCATATCGTATATGAGCAGGGAAGAACTACCCATATAATTCCCTTGGTCGTCCCGGCAAACAGCCGCTGCCGTCCCCCTAGACCGCGCCACACCTGCATCTACATGTATCTTCGCGAAGCCTGGGGGCGGCGCCTTGGCTCACGTGCTTTGAGCCGTTCTGGTTCGTGTACTCGATTGTGCTGGGGATGGAGACTTGATCATATCAAGTTCAGAGATGAACCTCTGGACGAACATGTGAGTAGCCTGCGGACTTTGGAAGATTCCTTCGTGAATCGCCTTCCTCCTTGTTGTCCAAATCGCCCAATGTGTTACAGCCAACTTCACAAATAGTGCATGCGATGACAGGTTCATCTATACTACTATTAAAAGACCAAACATGACTTCCCCTACATGCACCCCAAAACGTGCACACAGGATAACCCCACACGTCCGATCAGATCCATTAAGTTGCATCCAACAGTCCACGTTACATCCATTATACTACAGTCAGATCTACGGCTCAAAACAAATGTTCTGCCGGCAGACTCCCCGTTCAGGATGCTACACAACCCCCAACGATGACACCTCAAGGGAATTAACGTGGACTCCGCGATCAAAGCCGCCACCACGCCAGGAACCTCCACGATCAACGCCGGCATCACGCCACGAACCTCGCCTCCGCCAGCCGCCCCGCCGCGCCTCTGGTGTCCGCAACATCCTCGACCCGCCTTGCTGCCCTACCTCTCCTGGCCCTTGGTGTCCGCGACGTCCTCCACCCGCCTTGCTGCCGTACCTCTCCTCGCCCCTACCTCTCCTCGCCCCGCCATACTCGCCCCGCCGCCCTCGCCCTGTCCGCGACGTCCTCGACCCGGTGGACGTCCTCAACCTGGCAGGCTGCCCTACCTCCGGTGTCATCACCCTATGTGGCCCCACGGCATCTCGAGACCTGCCAATGCACAGGTTAGATCAATTTAATTTGCACATCTTATGATCTGACAGAAGACAAAGGAAATTGCTCTTTTAATATGACAGTATGTAATTTGTACTTTCAAAATTGATACTTACAGTACATCATGAACAAACTGAGTTGACAAAGGGTTGAATAAGTGTTTCACAAAAAAGAAAAGTTGAGAAGACAATATGGCATCCTCTCAGCGTAGTGGGGTATATACTCCCTTTCAGGACCTAACCAACAACAACAATTCAGGTAAATACATAAGCTGCGACTCTTACCTACTTAGGTCTGTAAATCCAGAAGAATATGTCATTGTCTCGCAGGTCAAAAAGCAGATCCAAAAGAGCTGAAGAGACAGAGGGAAAGGGAGAGGTATGCACTAAACAGGGATGCAATATTAAAGAAAAGACAAGAGGCAAGGGATCGTAAGAGAGCTGCGGCTGCCATTCTAAATGAAATCAACACTCCATCTAAGCTACCTGGGGCCATGTCGCCTGGTTACTCCATTTTCTCTGTTTTTTACCATACTTTTCATGAATCACAAGTAAAATCAGGTTAGTTAAGTGTTCTTCTGGCCAGGTTTTGACACTATGGAGAGGCCAAGTGCGCCATTTGCTATTCTAAATGAAATCAACACTCCATCTAAGCCACCCGGGGCCATGTCGCCTGGTTACTTCATTTTCTCTATTTTTATCATACATTGATGAATCTCAAGTAAATCATATCAATTAAGTGTTCTTTTGGGCAGGTTTTGACACGACGGAGAGGACCACTGCGCAGTCTGCTCTCACCCAGCAACGACACACACCATCTGCGGAAGGTCATGTGTTCTCCTACATCCAACCGTAATACCGGCATTTGTGTGTCAACAACTGACATTGTTCATACAATTATGATGCAGGCATACCTATTGATGTCATAATGAGTGATTGGACTTCATTTCCTGGTCTGAATTCATTAGGAACACCATATACTGCTGTTTCTAACAAGGAAAATGTCAATAATATCGACTCTGCCAACATCGACTCTGCCAGTGGGTCCTCCCAACTAACTGTGTTACGGCCACCACTTCAATCCTACAGAGGCAGCAGTTCATATGGTAAGCAATTGTGGCTCATGTTAACTACCATACAGAGTAAAAAGAACTGTTGCTCATGTTGTCTTGTACCAAATTAACACTTATAATACAGAAGCAAAACAAGCACTTACGAGGCAGAGAGAAAATGCCTGCTATGAGCAACATAAGCAACTGATATTGCAAAGCCTACGTGACAAACGGTATCGAACCAAATCGTTAACAATAGTCCTTACAACTAGAGAACAAAATCAATCCGATACAGCTGATGACACCTACATGAAACACTGTATATCCAATCTTTGATTTCCTCACTGACAGTCGCTCAATGTCTCTTTAGCTAATGAAGATTGTGATTGGCTACACACAAATGATACGTACCAGAGACAAAACTTTGGAACAAGGATGAGGCCAGACAACATACTCACTGCGCCGTCATGTGGACACAATCCCGTCGACAAATATAATGGTGCTTTAATTGACTACTGCTTGGTTCATACTTTAATTACGGAGGGTCCACAAAACATGCTTCTTGATGCTGTGATAACCAACGATGGAGATACAATCCCCGAATCGACAGAGGCGAGTTTTCTTTCCACATCTCATTACTATTCTAATTCTAACGACACAGATCAGTTTGTAATTTTTTAGTACAAATATCATATCAGAAAGATATTCTCTCTATCATAATATTCTACTACCATGTGTTTCAGCTACCGAGCGATGACGAATCAAGTGAAATACTCAACAATAATGAAGTGGAGGAAAATAATTGCATGGAGAGCCCAGAATATACACCAATCCTTGAAGAAAACATAGAAAAAAGAGAGGCCAAAGATTCTGAACATACACAGGTGACTTTCCTTTCTCAACTATATCTTCCAAAGTCATTCTAATTATATTATATCCTACATACGGGTAATACTTTTAATATTGTTCTCAGAAATTAACCCGCAACGAAACAAGTAAACAAATTGTGGTGGCTGAGGACGAGGAATTGGCTCATCAATGAACCGCAAGGACCTCATTGATACGGTTAGTAGTTAGTCCTACTGCCCCATCTTTTCATAAGTAGTTTTTTTTCTTATTTCTCGCTTATGATGCTTATACTTTTTCCATTTGTTGGTACAACAGCTAGAAGGACGGGAGGATTTATTCAAATATGCATCCGATCACATGGAATTAAAATCCGATAAGTGGACTGATCTAAATTTTACAACATGGGAAAGAGAAGAATATATTAAGAGCAGTCTTCAGACGGATGGGTACGCCTTCTAATATAACTCAGAGCTTTTACCTTATTGGATGCCAATGCAATTGACACAGCATCTCTCATGAGATCTGGCCTAAATAATGGAGCTCAAAGGCGATACACTTCATTGGGCTGCATATAGTAGTATAGAAAATGTGTTACAATTTCTGGATTTGAACAACGAATATATTACTACACACATGGAAAGAATCAGATAGATAGCATACCTGAATGTGTTTCACTAACAATCTTCCAGTACTCTATATATCATCCATGCCAACATAGAGAAAGAGAAACATCTCACAAATGAATGACAATGTGGCGAAGGCGCCTGTTGTGCATACTGTTGGAAATATGCCCTAGAGGCAATGATAAATTAGTTATTATTATATTTCCTTGTTCATGATAATCGTTTATTATCCATGCTATAATTGTATTGATAGGAAACTCAGATACATGTGTGGATACATAGACAACACCATGTCCCTAGTAAGCCTCTAGTTGACTAGCTCGTTGATCAACAGATGGTTACGGTTTCCTGACCATGGAAATTGGATGTCGTTGATAACGGGATCACATCATTAGGAGAATGATGTGATGGACAAGACCCAATCCTAAGCCTAGCACAAAGATCGTAGTTCATATGCTAAAGCTTTTCTAATGTCAAGTATCATTTCCTTAGACCATGAGATTGTGCAACTCCCGGATACCGTAGGAATGCTTTGGGTGTACCAAACGTCACAACGTAACTGGGTGACTATAAAGGTGCACTAGATGTATCTCCGAAAGTGTCTATTGGGTTGGCACGAATCGAGACTGCGATTTGTCACTCCGTGTGACGGAGAGGTATCTCTGGGCCCACTCGGTAGGACATCATCATAATGTGCACAATGTGACCAAGGGGTTGATCACGGGATGATGTGTTATGGAACGAGTAAAGAGACTTGCCGGTAACGAGATTGAACAAGGTATCGGCATACCGACGATCGAATCTCGGGCAAGTACAATACCGCTAGACAAAGGGAATTGTATACAGGATCGATTGAGTCCTTGACATCGTGGTTCATCCGATGAGATCATCGTGGAACATGTGGGAGCCAACATGGGTATCCAGATCCCGCTGTTGGTTATTGACCGGAGAACGTCTCGGTCATGTCTGCATGGTTCCCGAACCCGTAGGGTCTACACACTTAAGGTTCGATGACGCTAGGGTTATAAAGGAAGTTTGTATGTGGTTACCGAATGTTGTTCGGAGTCCTGGATGAGATCCAGGACGTCACGAGGAGTTCCGGAATGGTCCGGAGGTAAAGATTTATATATGGGAAGTCTTGTATTGGTCACCGGAAAAGTTTCGGGTTTTTCCGGTAACGTACCGGGACCACCGGGAGGGTCCCGGGGGTCCACCAAGTGGGGCCACCAACCACGGAGGGCTGCATGGGCCAAGTGTGGGAGGGGACCAGTCCCAGGTGGGCTGGTGCGCCCCCCACAAGGGGCCCCAGGCGCAGGGAAGAGTGGGAGGGGCAAACCCTAGGGCAGATGGGCCCTAACACTAGTAGAAAAAGGGTCAAATGTGAAGCACATTAGTGCCGGTTTGTATTTGAGCCGGCACAAATGTATACATTAGTGCCGGTTCCAACGGCTAGCCGGGCCGCTCTCATTAGTACCGGTTCATGGCTAACCTTCAGCACCGGTTCGTGCCACGAACCGGTACTAATGAGAGTGGTTGCAGGATGTTGTCAGTCTGGGCCCCCTCCAGCACCTTTAGTACCGGTTCTTGGCACGAACCGGTACTAAAGGTCGTCCTACATAAACCCTTCGTCCACCCGAGCTCGCTCTGTTCTTCCCCTTTCCCCTCTCCTCTCTGTTCTTCCCCTCTTCCTCTCGAGCTCATCACACATTTTGCCCAAAATTTGTCAAGATTTGAAGGCCCCCATCCATTTAAATGATCACAAAGGTTAGCAACTTTGTCCTTTCATCTCTCATTGCTAGATTAGCTCTTGCAATGCTTTATATAGTTATTAATTTGTGAGTTTAGTAATTTGGGAGGAAATATGTATATGTGCTAGTATTTGATTTATATGCAATTTGAGGTTAAAATAACACTTAGTTTGCATATGTAGGTATGGTTTACTTAGTGCCTTCTAAATCTCCGTCGTAACCACCGTCGATCGCCCGCACCGTCCCGTCGCCGGCACCACCTTGTGGTGAGCCTCTTGTTCATGAAATTTTATATAAAAAATTGATGTTTGTGTGATTTGGATATATAGTTACTCGTATAATAATTATCTTACCCGTACGTTGTTTGTTATACATAGTGCCATGGTTTTGATATCCGTCCCCGTCGGCCCTCGTCCTTGTTATGATTGGGATGTGGTATATTCTCTTTTAAAACTATTTGTTGCATTTCGTGTTTATGACAAATTATGCCCATCAAGTTGCCATAGATATTTTTATCTAGGAGGTATGTGAACCGGAATTTCCAACCGACCCTATTGTCGAGAGGTTAAATTTAGTTGAAAGAGAAAACGAGTACTTGAAAGAAAAATTGAAAAGAATTGAGGGGGAGAAGATGGAATTGGAGTTGCATGTTGCCGATGTCGTCGATGATCACAAGATCAAGAAGGAGAAAATGCGCTTGAAGATTAGAAAGATTAGAAAATATGCCATCGATAGTGAGGCTTGGTATCATTATGCTGTTGGATCAATTGTTACCTTAGTTGCAATCTTGATCGCATTTCTTGTTGCATTTAAATGCTTTAGCTAGAGAGTTATTTGTTTGTTGCATTTAAGTGTTGTATGAACTTTATGTATGAACTTGTATTAATTTGGTCTATTCAGTGTTGTGTAATGAAGATGAGCCGGCAATGGATGTACGATGACCGATGCTCTCCCCAGTTCGTTGAGGGCGTGCATACTTTTCTGCTTGCGGCTGAGGTAAACAAGCAGGCGGATGGTTTTATGCCTTGTCCATGTGCTGGCTGTAAGAATGGTCACAATTACTCTACGTCAAGAACCATTCACGTCCACCTGTTTGAGTCCGGTTTCATGCCCCACTATAATGTTTGGACCAAGCATGGAGAAAGAGGGGTTATGATGGAAGACAATGAAGAAGAAGAGGACGACGACAGCTATCCTGGCCATGGGTTCCCTGAATACGATGATACAACAATGGGGGAAGAAGCTAAGCCGGTAATGCGGGAAGAAGCTGAGCCGGCAATGCGGGAAGAAGCTGAAGAAGAGGCATCAGATGAGCCCGTTGATGATCTAGGTCGGGCCATTGCCGATGCAAAGAGAAACTGCGCAAGTGATTTGGAGAAGAAGAAGTTGCAACACATGTTAGAGGATCACAAAAAATTGTTGTACCCGAATTGCGTAGGTGACAAGAAAAAGCTGGGCACCACACTGGAATTGCTGCAATGGAAGGCAGAGAATGGTGTATCTGACAAGGGATTTGGAAAGTTGCTGGTAATGATAAAGGATATGCTTCCAAAGGACAACAGATTGCCCAAGAGTATGTACGAAGCAAAGAAGGCTGTCTGCCCTCTAGGGTTAGAGGTGCAGAAGATACATGCATGCCCTAATGATTGCATCCTCTACCGCGGTGAGTACGAGGATTTGAACTTTTGCCCGGTATGTGGTGCATTGCGCTATAAGATCAGCCGCGATGAGCATGGTGATGTCGAGGGCGAGCGCCCCAGGAAGAAGATTCCTGCCAAGGTGATGTGGTATTCTCCTATAATACCACGGTTGAAACGTATGTTCCAAAACAAAGAGCATGCCAAGGCGATGCGATGGCACAGAGAAGACCGTAAGAAAGACGGAAAGTTGAGAGTACCCGCTGACGGGTCGCAGTGGAGAAAAATCGAAAGAAAGTACGGGAAGGAGTTTGCAGATGACGCAAGGAGCGTATGGTTTGGTCTAAGCGCAGATGGCATTAATCCTTTTGGGGAGCAGAGCAGCAACCATAGCACCTGGCCTGTGACTCTATGTTTGTATAACCTTCCTCCTTGGTTGTGCATGAAGCGGAAGTTCATTATGATGCCAGTGCTCATCCAAGGCCCTAAACAACCCGGCAACGACATTAATGTGTACCTAAGGCCATTAGTTGAAGAACTCTTACAACTGTGGAATGGAACAGGTGTACGTGCATGGGATGAGCACAAACAGGAAGAATTTGACCTAAAGGCATTGCTGTTCGTGACCATCAATGATTGGCCTGCTCTCAGTAACCTTTCAGGACAGACAAACAAGGGATACCACGGATGCACGCACTGTTTGGATGATACCGATAGTATATATTTGAATAGTTGTAAGAAGAATGTGTACCTGGGACATCGTCAATTTCCACCGAGCAGGCATCCCGTAAGAAAGAAAGGCAAGCATTTCAAAGGTGAGGCGGATCACCGGACGAAGCCTCGCCACCGTACTGGTGCTGATGTACATGATATGGTCAAGGATTTGAAGGTGATATTTGGAAAGGGTCCTAGCGGACAATCTGTTCCAAAGGACGCTGACGGACGCGCACCCATGTGGAAGAAGAAATCTATATTTTGGGACCTACCATATTGGAAAGACCTAGAGGTCCGCTCCGCAATCGACGTGATGCACGTGACGAAGAATCTTTGTGTGACCCTGCTTAGCTTCTTGGGCGTGTATGGGAAGACAAAAGATACACCTGAGGCACGGGAGGACCAGCAACGTATGCACGGAGAAGACGACATACATCAGGGTCATGCAAGCTACACTCTTACCAAAGAAGAGAAGGAAATCTTCTTTGAATGCCTGCTCAGTATTAAGGTACCGTCTGGCTTCTCGTCGAATATAAAGGGAATAATAAACATGGCAGAGAAAAAGTTTCAGAACCTAAAGTCTCATGACTGCCACGTGATTATGACGCAACTGCTTCCGGTTGCATTGAGGGGGCTTCTACCGGAAAACGTTCGATTAGCCATTGTGAAGCTATGTGCATTTCTCAATGCAATCTCTCAGAAGGTAATCGATCCAGAAATCATACCAAGGTTACAGAATGATTTGGTGCAATGTCTTGTCAGTTTCGAGTTGGTGTTCCCACCATCCTTCTTCAACATCATGACACACGTCCTAGTTCACCTGTGCCAAGAGATTAACGTTTTGGGTCCTGTATTTCTACATAATATGTTCCCCTTTGAGAGGTTCATGGGAGTCTTAAAGAAATATGTTCATAACCGTGCTAGGCCAGAAGGAAGCATCTCCAAGGGCCATCAAAATGAGGAGGTCATTGAGTTTTGTATTGACTTTATTCCTGACCTTAAGCCGATTGGTGTTCCTGAATCGCGGCATAAGGGCAGACTGGATGGAAAAGGCACGCTAGGAGGGGAACAAATAATATGTATGGACGGACATTCTCTCACTGAAGCACACTACACAGTTCTACAGAATTCCGCCTTGGTGGCTCCGTATATGGATGAACACAAGAATTTGCTGCGCTCCAAACACCCGGAGCAGTCTGATGACTGGATTACACGTGAACAAATCAGGAGTTTCGCCAGCTGGTTGCAGACACGTACCATGCATGACACCTCTATTGAAGATGACCTGTACTTGCTGTCCCAGGTTACCATCTTCGAATATAATGACTTTCAAAGGGTACGAGATAAATGGTAATACATTTTACACGATCGCCCAAGATAAGAAGAGCACCAACCAAAACAGTGGTGTCCGCTTTGATGCAGAAACCAAGACGGGAAAGGAAACATATTATGGTTATATACAGGACATATGGGAACTTGACTATCGACGTGGTTTAAAGGTCCCTTTGTTTCGGTGCAAATGGGTCAATATGACATGAGGCGGGGTAACGGAAGACCCGCAGTACGGAATGACAACAGTGGATCTCAACAATCTTGCGTATGTAGACGAACCATTCGTCCTAGCCAATGATGTGGCACAGGTTTTCTATGTGAAGGACATGTCTACCAAGCCAAGAAAAAGAAAAAAATAAGGAAGCAAATGCATCGTACGATGAGTCAAAGCGGCACATAGTTCTTTCTGGCAAGAGAAACATCGTGGGAGTGGATGACAAGACAGACAAGTCAGAAGATTATGAAAAGTTTGATGAAATTGCTCCATTCACAGTGAATATTGACCCGAGCATCCCGTTAAATGATGAAGATTTTCCATGGTTACGGCGCAAAGGGACACACGCGAAGAAGAAGTTTCACACCCAAAGATCTGGGATGTGATCGGCTTCACTAGCTATCATCACTTTCTTCTGTGTTTCGCACCGAGAGGGGAATCTCTGTAATAGTTAGGGTAGTTATGTGTTTTGGCATTTGAAACGCGAAGAAATTTTATGTGCAAACAAATTCTTTCATGCCTTTACTGATTTTTAAAGTTAAGTTATTCACAAACTAGTGATTCACACTAATTTCAAATAATTCAAAATTTAAACTATTCAAATTTGAAAACTACGGGCACTAACAGAAAGTTTGTAATTTTTTGTACCTAAAACAAAAATGTTCACAAAGAAACTCTAAATACACAAAAAAACAACAAAAAAATAAATAAAGCAAAAAATAAAAAAAAGCCCTAACAGAAAGTTTGTAATTTTTTGTACCTAAAACAAAAATGTTCACAAAGAAACTCTAAATACACAAAAAAACAACACAAAAATAAATAAAGCAAAAAATAAAATAAAATAAAGCCCGCCTACTAGGCCAGAGCGGCCTGCATACGACTAGAAACCCAACCTGTCGTTGGGCCAGGATGCAGGCCCGCAAAGGCCAAGTGGGCCCACAAGGCTGCAAAGAACACGTAGGCCCAGTAAGCCTGCTTTGTAGAGGAGCTCGCGAGAGCGACCACACGGGGGTTTATAAACCAGTGCGGTCGCCCCTCGGCTAGCGAGGTGGGACTAAACTTCCCGCACCGCACCTGCGCCAGCGCACCCCCTTTAGTACCGGGTCGTGGCACAAACCGGTACTAAAGGGGGGCCTTTAGTACCGGTTTGTGCCACCACCCGGTACTAAAGGGGGTCGCTTCCCGCCGCTTGACCTGGCCAAAGCAGGCCTTTAGTACCGGTTGGTGGCTCCAACCGGTATTAAAGGTGCCTTCTATATATACAACAGCTACGAAAATTTCAGTTTCCCTCTCTGTTCGTTCTTCTGTTTCCGTCTCCGTCGCCGTCGCCGCCGCCCTCGATCATCTCGGTCGCCGCTCGTCTCCGTCGCCGCCGCCGTCCCCATTGCCGCCCCCGTCCCCGTCGCCGCCCTCGTCTCCGTCGCCGCCCCGGGCCCGTCCCCGTCGCGCCGTCCCCGTCCCGTCGTGCCGTCCCCGCCGTCGCCGCCCCGGCCGTCGCCTCGCCGTCGCCTCGCCCGCTGTGAGCCCTCCCCGAGCCCGTACACACACACAAGCATGTTTAATTAGTTTAGATAATTAGTCTTTAATTAGTTTAGATCATTTAGATTATTATTTTGTATGTTTAATTAGTTTAGATAATTAGTGTTTAATTAGTACACACACACGTATTTTGTATGTTTAATTAGTTTAGATTATTTAGATTATTATTTTTTCACTATTATATATGTATGAATGCATGTTAGATGGATATAATTAGTGTTTAATCAGTTAGAAATTAGTGTTATATAGAAATGTTAGAAATTAGTGTTATATAGAAATGTTAGAAATGTTAGAAATTTTAGTGTTATTTAGATTATTTAGATTAGCATAATTAGTGTTATATAGAAATGTTAGAAATTTTAGTTATCAAAATTCAATCATTAAAAAAATGTTACTTTTTGCGGGCATATAGCTAGTATTTGTTCTCGACGATGCCCGGCCCGCATCCTCGCCGTCGACCCGTCCGTGACGACGTCCAGCCGACCCATGTCCGGGACTGGGCTCCGCCGGGCTGGCACTGGGAGGTGCTGCCTGGAGGGGCGCGCCGCTTGATGAGGAACCCGGCCCCGGGTCCCGTCGTCGACCCTGATCTCGTTTGGTGGCGTTCGCGTGGGCCAGTTTCGGTGCGGAGGGACCCGGCCCCTCCGGAGGTGGTACGTCCCTGTGTCAGGGAGGAGGACGAGCACGTCCATCGCTACATGGTTGCATTAGAGGGCGGCAGGTTCTCCAATACCTGGCAGTATCTTCGGGGATCTCACTTCAGCTATGATCCTGTGAGGGTTCCTTCTCTTTGGGTGTCCACCGCCCGCGCCGCAGGAACCGCGAGTGTCCTAGATTCTTCTGTAGTATTCGATCTTTAATTAGCTAGCCAGTGATGTACTATTCAATATTATATATTATTCGAGACGATGTATTCGAGATTATATCTATTATTCTAGACGAAGTATTCGAGATTATATCTATTATTCGAGACGATGTAATTTGAATACTAAATTGTTTTATATTTCTTTTGAATTAGTTAAATAAAAGCTATGGCAGACAATACCGACAGAGAGGGAGAACAGACCATGTTCGATATGATACGCGGGCCAGATGATGATCAGAATGAAGAAGATTATGACGGCTCCGAATTTCTAAACAACACCGGAGAGGGTGATATGATATTCGATCGCGACGACCGAATTGATGAAGTCATGAACTACGATTATGACGATGACGAAGAACATGTTGATCCTGAAACAACAAAGACCGGCGAGGTATATATATTTATATAAGCAGGTATCTGGTGATCATCACATGTTTTAAATGACTTGAAGATATATTAACGAATCGATCTTTGTTCTTTCAGCCATCCGGATCGAGCAAATCTTCAGGCAAAAGGACGAAACGAGGCCCGAACAAAAAGTTGAAGGAGGGCGTAAAGTACAATATCGAGGCAGTCAGACCTAATGGCGAACCATTAGCGCCTAAGAAGATTGCGGACAAGTTCATTCGTCAGTGCGGAGTTCTTGTGAAGGACCAACTCCCGATCTCCCTTCAAGAATGGAGAGAGCCAGCAAAAGACAAAAGACAAAAAGGCAAAGAGGACGCTGCTCCACGTCCAGATGTTACTTTTGTCGACAAGAATCAAAAAGATCTGCTTTGGGATACTCTCATGGAACATTTCACCCTACCAGATCATTTCACAGAAGCAGATGTGCAGAAAGTCAAGGACGCTGCTCTTAGGAAGATGGCGGTTGCATTCAAGAACCACAAGAATCGTGAATGGGACAAGTACGTCAAGGGAGGAAGGAAGACTCCAGTATTCGAGGGAACACTAGAGAACCAACGTGCTCATTGGGACGATTTCGTGAAATTCAAGGATTCGGAATTAGCTAAGGAACGGTCGAGAATAAACAAGAAGAATGCCGAAAAAAAGGATAAGTTCCATAAGCTGGGGCCAGGTGGCTATGCGGTGGCAATGCCTAAGTGGGATAAGTCTGAGAAAGAGATGGAGGATGCAGGTGCCACTCCGGTTACTAAGAGCTGGCCCCCCAGGGTCAGGACTTGGTTCTATGCGCATGGGGGGGAGTTGGACCCGAAGACAGGCAATGTTTCGACGAGGGCAAGTCTGAAGGGAGCCGACGATGCGATACTTGTTGCAATAGAAGAGGCACGATCGGGGGTGTTCCAGCCCAACAGAGAGAACGACGAGCTTACGCGTGCCCTGGGAAATCCTGAACACCCGGGAAGAACACGAGGCAAGGGCGCTATTCCGTGGTATGAGGGGTTTTCAGACTGGAACACCGACTACAGAACCCGTGCGAGAAAGAAGATTGCGGAGGAGAAGAAGAGGAAGATGGAGGAGGAGCAGAGGAAGCGGGACTATGAACGCCTTCAAGGCCTAGAAGCAAGTCAAGCGGAATTGGTAGTCAAATTCCAGCGGCAGCAGGAGCAGATCGACTCACTTACCCAGCAAAGGGGGTCTCAGCAGCTGCAGCAGCTAGCGAATGATCCAGCATTGGATAGCACCGCCCCATCCATGCCGAGAAGCAGCGTGGGTTCCGCCCCGGACAACGCAATGCTGGGTAGATACCCCGTGGATGACATCACGGAGAACACTAGCTGCGAGCTACACGTCAAAATGAAGAACATATCCATGAAGGTGGCGGACGCCGTTGCTTTTACAAATCCCCCCGAGGCAACCTTCCATTGCAACCCGATTCCAGCGGGCTATGCTCGTGTCTTGGTTGATGAGGTGGTGGACCCATATTCGGAGCTAGAGCTTGACTATCCTGGAGGTGACGACGAGCGCTTTCTCGGAGACGCCAAACATCGTATCATCCTATGGAAAAAGGATTGCATCATCTTTCGAAGGCCACCGACACCGCGTCAGCCGACTCCTCGTCGAAGTCCGCCACCGAATCAGCAGTCTCCCGCAACTGCAAGTCCACCAAGTCCGGCAAAGTGCCAGGCCACTCCTCCTCCAAGTCCGGCAAAGTGTCAGGCCACTCCTCCTCCTCCAAGTCCGCCACAGCGTCAGACGTCCACTCCTCCTCCAAGTCCGGCACAACCTCAGGCCACTCCTCCTCCAAGTCCGGCACAGCTTCAGGCGGCCACTCCTCCTCGTCCAACTCAGCCCCGTCAGCCGTCTCCGCCGCCTCAGCAATCACAGAAGAGACACCCCGCAGCTATGGTGCGTAGCGGTACGAGTCGAGGTAGTACAGGAAGTACAGGCGGAGGCAAGCGATATAAATATGGTCCAAGCCTCACGCCTCTTCCGCAGAGGGCTTATGACAGGTCCGAGGAGGAAATCGCAGCCATATCGAAGTCCGAGGTGGAAGCCCATTTTGCACCGAAACCGCCACCGCCGCCAAGGGAGAAAGTGCCTGAGAAAACGATTGACCACTTCATTCGTATGGCTCAACCACCAGCTCCCAAGCCTGTTGACACAGACTATGAGCGCCACATCAGGAAGTTAAATCGAGCACGTCTACATAAGGAGGCGAGCTCGGGATCGAGCAAACAAGAAGCAGCTGTCAAAAAATGCGGGAAAACCATTCCCCAGCTGGGAGAACAGGCGGCGCAATCGATCCCCTCGCTTGTTGTGCCAACAACACGTGACAGTACGCGCGCCCAATATTATTGTGGGCAAACAGTTTACGTTCCTGAGGTGGGCAATGTGGTAATAACGGAGGAGCATATAATGCAGGCTGAAGTTCTCAAAATCACTGTTGGACAACTCCTCGAGATCGAGCCCATGCCTGTGCTTAGAGAGGATGAAATAAAACGGAAATATGTCCGGGGCCAACCTTTGGTCGAGCCAGACAAGGTCAAGAACCTCCCAACAAGAATGTATGAATTGCATCAATGGTACATGAACATTACCAAGATTTCCGATCGATTGTCCCTCATGGTGAATGTCAAGAAGGAGCATTACTACCATGAGAAAGCTGTGTCCGTTGAGTATTCTGAACTGTTTCAGTTATACAATCAAGACGCACTCGACAAATCTATCGTCAGTTGCTATTGTCTGTAAGTGATTTCTTTCTGTAATTTAAGTCTCAAGCTAGCTGTAGTGATCCTTTTGATCAATCATTACCTGTAATTATCCTCACTATATTCTTTTCTGTGGTATTATATGCAGGATGAAGATGTATGAAATGAGAAAAGGTGGACGCTATGGCATTGGGTTCATTGACCCAAACACCGTTAATGAATACACATGGAAAATAGATGCACGTCATCAAAAGGCCGTAGAGGACAGCATGCTAGAGTTCTTGAAGCGCCTCAAATACAATGAAGATATACTACTTCCTTACAACTTCCAGTGAGTCACACTGTCTTGTACTACAAATTCTCTGTTTTTGCCTACTAGCTAGCTACATGTTTTTGCTTACATATGCCCGCTTAATTAAGACATGCAAACGTGTGTGCATGCAGATATCACTGGGTCTTGTGTATCATTAAAGTTGACGCCGGAACAGTTGAAATACTGGACTCACTACTCAAAGAAAAAACTGACTATAACATCTTGTTTGGGATAGTCAACAGGTAATTTCAATCATTATTAACTATATATCTCGGCCTATTTAGTTCGTCATTTCATGATATGAACTATTTAATAACCCCTTTATTCATTTTCTTTGTCGGCGGGCAGGGCTTGGGCAAGGTTCATCAGCGTCACGGAAGGCGAATGGAAAGAAAAGCTTAAATGGGGAAGACCCAAGGTAAGTAATTAAGTAGTACTAGCTAGCTAGCTAGCTGCCATCTCTTTAATTATCATGCTTGATTAATTATTATCTGATCAAATTCCATTCTCGTAAAGGCCCTGAAGCAGGCGCAGGGGACTGATCTGTGTGCATTCTGCGTTTGCGAGAACATTCGCATGATGGCGTCCGAAAGGAGTAGATCTCAAAGACAGGAATGGGTACGCTTGTCAAAACACTATTCACAATTTTTACACCATTATCGATATCTAGTCACACAACTAATACACATGCATATTGATCTCCTTCTTAACAGTTCAGAGAGGTGTGGGAGAAGCTCCTAGAAACGTAGCGCGTAGAAGCACTTCAAGAGGAAATAGCGGGATTTTTGCTCGACCAGGTCATAAATCCGAAGGGAGAATACTATTACCCGCTACCGCCCTCATGAAAACCACTTCCAATTGTCATCGTGCTCCGAAGGCACCAATTAGGCTAATGCCACTGGCTCCGAAGGCAACATGCATATGTAGGAGAAATTGTATATAGCTATACATGTGTGTATGTGTGAATTAATTAATATGATGGTTTGTGAGACATTAATTGATGATATATATATGCATGATTGGTTCTACTAGAAATTCTTTATATATATATATATATATATATATATATATATATATATATATATAATATATATATATATATATATATATAACGTGTACAATGTGTAGTATCGTAAAATACCAGCAAACGAAAAAGAATTAAAATGGAAACACAAAACTAAATGAAAAAGAAATCATAAAACTAAAAAAACCCCCAAACCTTATAGTACCAGTTGGTCTTACCAACCGGTACTAAAGGGCTCCAGGCCCCTGGAGCTGGCTCGTGCCGCGTGGTTTCCCTTTAGCACCGGTTCGTGCTGAACCGGTACTAAAGGGGGGGGGCCTTTAGTGCCCACACTTTAGTGCCGGTTATGGAACCGGCACTAAAGGGCCTTACGAACCGGTGCTATTGCCCGGTTCTGCACTAGTGTAAGGCCCATCCCAGGCGCGCCTCCCCTCTCTCCCCCTCTGGCCGCCACCTAGATGGCATCTGGGGGCTGCCGCCACCCTTGGGGAGGGAACCCTAGAGGGGCGCAGCCCCCTCCCCTCCCCCTATAAATACATGAGGTCTGGGGGCTGCCCAACATATGAGTTTCTACCTCTATTGGCGCAGCCCTACCTCTCTTACTCCTCCTCTCCCGCGGTGCTTGGCAAAGCCCTGCAGGATTGCCACGCTCCTCCACCACCACCACACCGTTGTGCTGCTGCTGCATGGAGTCTTCCTCAACCTCTCCCTCTCTCCTTACTGGATGAAGGCGTGGGAGACGTCACCGGGCTATACGTGTGTTGAACGCAGAGGTGCCGTCCGTTCGGCACTAGGATCTCCGGTGATTTGGATCACGACGAGTACGACCCCTTCAACCCCGTTCTCTTTAACGCTTCTGCTTAGCGATCTACAAGGGTATGTAGATGCACTCTCCTTCCCCTCGTTGCTGGTTTCTCCATAGATAGATCTTGGTGACACGTAGGAAAATTTTGAACTTATGCTACGTTCCCCAACAGTGGCATCATGAGCTAGGTCTATTGCATAGATTCTTTGCACGAGTAGAACACAAAGTAGTTGTGGGTGTTGATTTTGTACAATATGCTTACCGTTACTAGTCCAATCTTATTTCGACGGTATTGTGGGATGAAGCGGCCCGGACCAACCTTACACGTACTCTTACGTGAGACAGGTTCCACCGACTGACATGCACTTGGTGCATAAGGTGGCTAGCGGGTGCCAGTCTCTCCCACTTTAGTCGGAACGGATTCGATGAAAAGGGTCCTTATGAAGGGTAAATAGCAATTGGCATATCACGTTGTGGTTTTGCGTAGGTAAGAAACGTTCTTGCTAGAAACCCATAGCAGCCACGTAAAACATGCAAACAACAATTAGAGGACGTCTAACTTGTTTTTGCAGGGTATGCTATGTGATGTGATATGGCCAAGAAGAATGTGATGAATGATATGTGATGTATGAGATTGCTCATGTTCTTGTAATAGGAATCACGACTTGCATGTCGATGAGTATGACAACCGGCAGGAGCCATAGGAGTTGTCTTTATTTATTGTATGACCTGCGTGTCATTGAACAACGCCATGTAATTACTTTACTTTATTGCTAACCGGTAGCCATAGTAGTAGAAGTAATAAGTTGGCGAGACAACTTCATGGAGACACGATGATGGAGATCATGATGATGGAGATCATGGTGTCATGCCGGTGACGATGATGATCATGGAGCCCCGAAGATGGAGATCAAAAGGAGCAAAATGATATTGGCCATATCATGTCCCTATTTTGATTGCATGTGATGTTTATCATGTTTCTGCATCTTATTTTCTTAGAACGACGGTAGTAAATAAGATGATCCCTCATTAAAATTTCAAGAAAGTGTTCCCCCTAACTGTGCACCGTTGCGAAAGTTCGTCGTTTCAAAGCACCACGTGATGATCGGGTGTGATAGATTCTTACGTTCACATACAATGGGTGTAAGCCAGATTTACACACGCGAAACACTTAGCTTAACTTGACGAGCCTAGCATGTACAGGTATGGCCTCGGAACACAAGAGACCGAAAGGTCGAGCATGAGTCGTATAGTAGATGCGATCAACATGAAGATGTTCACCGATGATGACTAGTCCGTCTCACGTGATGATCGGACACGGCCTAGTTGACTCGGATCATGTAATCACTTAGGTGACTAGAGGGATGTCTATCTGAGTGGGAGTTCATGAGATGAACTTAATTATCCTGAACATAGTCAAAAGATCTTTGCAAATTATGTCGTTAGCTCGTGCTTTAGTTCCACTGTTTAGATATGTTCCTAGAGAAAATATAGTTGAAAGTTGAAAGTAGCGATTATGCAGACAGTAGAAAGCTTATGTCCTTAATGCACCGCTCATTGTGCTGAACCCCAAACGTCATTTGTGGATGTTGCGAACATCGGACATACACGTTTTGATAACTATGTGACAGTTCAGTTAAATGGTTTAGAGTAGAGGCACCAAAGACGTTTTCAAAACGTCGCAGAACATATGAGATGTTTCGAGGGCTGAAATTGGGATTTCAGGCTCGTGCCCACGTCAAGAGCTATAAGACCTCCGACGATTTTCTTAGCCTGCAAACTAAGTGAGAAAAGTTCAATCGTTGAGCTTGTGCTCAGATTGTCTGAGTGCAACAATCACTTGAATCAAGTGGGAGTTGATCTTCCAGAGATAGTGATGTTTCTCCAAAGTCATTGCCACCAAGCTGATAGAGCTTCGTGATGAACTATAACATATCAGGGATGGATATGATGATCCTTGAGGTATTCGCGATGTTTGACACCACGAAAGTAGAAATCAAGAAGGAGCATCAATTGTTGATGGTTGGTGAAACCACTAGTTTCAAGAAGGGCAAGGGCAAGAAGGGATACTTCATGAAACGACAAATCAGCTGCTGCTCTAGTGAAGAAACCCAAGGTTGAACCCAAACCCGAGACTAAGTGCTTCTGTAATAAGGGGAACAACCACTGGAGCAGAATTACCATAGATACTTGGTAGATGAGAAGGCTGGCAAGGTCGATGGAAGTATATTGGATATACATTATGTTAATGTGTACTTTACTAGTACTCCTAGTAGCACCAGGGTATTAAGATACCGGTTCGGTTGCTAAGTGTTAGTAACTCGAAATAAAAGAGCTACGGAATAAACGGACACTAGCTAAAGGTGAGCTGACGATATGTGTTGGAAGTGTTTCCAAGTTTGATGTGATCAAACATCGCACGCTCCCTCTACCATCAAGATTAGTATTAAACCTGAATAATTGTCATTTGGTGTTTGCGTTGAGCATAGACATGATTGGATTATGTCGATCACAATACGGTTATTCATTTAAGGAGAATAATGGTTACTCTACTTATTTGAATAATACCTTCAATGGTCTTGCACCTAAAGGAATGGTTTATTGAATCTCGATCGTAGTGATACACATTTTCATGCCAAAAGATATAAGATAGTAATGATAGTACCACTTACTTGTGGCACTGCCATGTAAGTCATATTGGTATAAAACGCATGAAGAAGCACCATGTTGATGGATCTTTGGACTCACTCGTTTTGAAAAGTTTGAGACATGCGAACCATGTCTATTGGTGTATACACATGAAGAAATTCCATGCAGATGGATCGTTTGGACTCACTTGATTTTGAATCACTTGAGATATGCAAATCATACCACATGGGCAAGATGACTGAAAAGCCTCGTTTTCAGTACGATGGAACAAGATAGCAACCTGTTGGAAGTAACACATTTTGATGTGTGCAGTCCAATGAGTGCTGAGGCATGCAGTGAATATCGTTATGTTCTCACTTCATAGATGATTCGAGTAGATGTTGAGTATATTTACTTGATGAAACACAGGTCTGAATTATTGAATGGTTCAAGTAATTTCAGAGTGAAGTTGAAGATCATTGTGACAAGAGGATAAAATGTCTATGATATGATCATAGAGATGAGTATCTGAGTTACGCTCTTTGGCACGCAATTAAGACATTGAGGAAATTGTTTCACAATTAATACCGCCTGGAACACCATAGTGTGATGGTGTGTCCGAACATCATAGTTGCACCCTATTGGATATGGTGCGTACCATGATGTCTCTTATCGAATTACCACTATCGTTCATGGGTTAGGCATTAGAGACAACTGCACTCACTTTAATAAGGCACCACGTAATTCCGTTGAGACGACACCGTTTGAACTATGGTTTGGAGAAACCTAAGTTGTCATTTCTTAAAAGCTTGGGGCTGCGACGCTTATGTGAAAAGGTTTCAGGTTGATAAGCTCGAACCCAAAACGGATAAATACATCTTCATAGGATACCCAAAATGGTTGGGTATACCTCCTATCTCAGATCCGGAAGCAAAAGTAATCGTTTCTAGAAACGGGTCCTTTCTCGAGGAAAAGTTTCTCTCGAAAGAATTGAGTGGGAGGATGGTGGAGACTTGATGAGGTTATTGAACCGTCACTTCAACTAGTGTGTAGCAGGGCACAAGAAGTTGTTCCCGTGGCGCCTACACCAATTGAAGTAGAAGCTTATGATAGTGATCATGAAGTTTCGGATCAAGTCACTACCGTACCTCGTAGGGTGACAAGGATGCGTACTACTTCAGAGTGGTACGCAATCCTGTCTTAGAGGTCATGTTGCTAGACAACAATGAACCTACGAGCTATGGAGAAGCGATGGTGGGCCCATATTCCAACAAATTGTTAGAAGCCATGAAATTCGAGATAGGATCCATGTATCAGAACAAAGCATGGACTTTGGTGGACTTGCCGGATGATCGGCAAGCCGTTGAGATAAATGGATCTTTAAGAAGAAGACGGACGTGGACGGTAATGTCACCGTCTATGAAGCTCGACTTGTGGCGAAGAGTTTTTCACAAGTTCAAGGAGTTGACTACGATGAGATTTTCTCATCCGTAGCGATGCTTAAGTCCATCGGAATCATGTTAGCATTAGCTGCATTTATGAAATCTGGCAGATGGATGTCAAAACGATTTTCCTTACCAGTTTTCATAAGGAAAGATTGTATGTGATACAATCACAAAGGTTTTGTCGATCCTAAGGATGCTAAAAGGTATGCTAGCTCCAGCGATCCTTCTAAGGACTGGAGTAAGCATCTCGGAGTCGGAATATGTACTTTGATAAGATGATCAAAGATTTTGGGTTTATACAAATTTATGAGAAACTTGTATTTCCAAAGAAGTGAGTGGGAGCACTATAGAATTTCTGATGAGTATATGTTCTTGACATATTGTTGATCAGAAATGATGTAGAATTTCTGGAAAGCATATAGGGTTATTTGAAAGGTTTTTTTCAATAGAAAACCTGGATCAAACTACTTGAACATTGAGCATCAAGATCTATGAGGATAGATCGAAAACGCTTAATGGTACTTTCAAATGAGCATATACCTTGACATGATCTTGAAGGTGTTCAAGATGGATCAGTCAAAGAAGGAGTTCTTGCTTGAGATGTAAGGTATGAAGTTAAGAGTTAAAGCTCGACCACGGTAGAAGAGAGAGAAAGGACGAATGTCGTCCCCTATGCTTCAGACGTAGGCTCTACAGTATGCTATGCTAAGTACCGCACCTGATGTGTGCCTTGTCACATGTCTGGCAAGAGGGTACAAAGGTGATCAAGGAGTGGATCACCAGATAGCGGTCAAAATTATCCTTAGAGGAATAAGGATTTGTTTCTCGATTATGGAGGTGATAAAGAATTCGGCGTAAAGGGTTACGACGATGCAAGCTTTAACACCTATCCGAATGACTTTGAGTAGCAAACCCGATACGTATAGTGGAGCAACCATTTGGAATAGCTTCAAGTGGAGCATGGAAGCAGCATTTACAATATGACATAGAAAATTGCAAAGTACATACAGATCTGAATACTACAGACCCGTTGACTAAAACTTCTCTCACAAGGAAAACATGATCAAACCCCAGAACTCATTGAGTCTTAATCACATGGTGATGTGAACTAGTTCAGTGACACTAGTAAACTCTTTGGATGTTGGTCACATGGCGATGTGACCTATCAGTGTTAATCACATAGCGATGTGAACTAGATTATTGACTCTAGTGCAAGTGGGAGGCTGTTGGAAATATGCCCTAGAGGCAATGATAAATTAGTTATTATTATATTTCCTTGTTCATGATAATCGTTTATTATCCATGCTATAATTGTATTGATAGGAAACTAAGATACATGTGTGGATACATAGACAACACCATGTCCCTAGTAAGCCTCTAGTTGACTAGCTCGTTGATCAACAGATGGTTACGGTTTCCTGACCATGGACATTGGATGTCGTTGATAACGGGATCACATCATTAGGAGAATGATGTGATGGACAAGACCCAATCCTAAGCCTAGCACAAAGATCGTAGTTTGTATGCTAAAGCTTTTCTAATGTCAAGTATCATTTCCTTAGACCATGAGATTGTGCAACTCCCGGATACCGTAGGAATGCTTTAGGTGTACCAAACGTCATAACGTAACTGGGTGACTATAAAGGTGCACTACAGGTATCTCCGAAAGTGTCTGTTGGGTTGGCACGAATCGAGACTGGGATTTGTCACTCCGTGTGACGGAGAGGTATCTCTGGGCCCACTCGATAGGACATCATCATAATGTGCACAATGTGACCAAGGGGTTGATCACGGGATGATGTGTTACGAAATGAGTAAAGAGACTTGCCGGTAACGAGATTGAACAAGGTATCGGCATACCGACGATCGAATCTCGGGCAAGTACAATACCGCTAGACAAAGGGAATTGTATACAGGATCGATTGAGTCCTTGACATCGTGGTTCATCCGATGAGATCATCGTGGAACATGTGGGAGCCAACATGGGTATCCAGATCCCGCTGTTGGTTATTGACCGGAGAACGTCTTGGTCATGTCTGCATGGTTCCCGAACCCGTAGGGTCTACACACTTAAGGTTCGATGACGCTAGGGTTATAAAGGAAGTTTGTATGTGGTTACCGAATGTTGTTCGGAGTCCCGGATGAGATCCCGCACGTCACGAGGAGTTCCGGAATGGTCCGGAGGTAAAGATTTATATATGGGAAGTCCTGTATTGGTCACCGGAAAAGTTTCGGGTTTTTCCGGTAACGTACCGGGACCACCGGGAGGGTCCCGGGGGTCCACCAAGTGGGGCCACCAACCACGGAGGCCTGCATGGGCCAAGTGTGGGAGGGGACCAGCCCCAGGTGGGCTGGTGCGCCCCCCACAAGGGGCCCAAGGCGCAGGGAAGAGTGGGAGGGGCAAACCCTAGGGCATATGGGCCCTAAGGCCCACCCCAGGCGCGCCTCCCCTCTCTCCCCCTCTGGCCGCCACCCAGATAGCATCTGGGGGCTGCCGCCACCCTTGGGGAGGGAACCCTAGAGGGGCGCAGCCCCCTCCCCTCCCCTTATAAATACATGAGGTCTGGGGGCTGCCCAACATATGAGTTTCTCCCTCTATTGGCGCAGCCCTACCTCTCTTACTCCTCCTCTCCCGCGGTGCTTGGCGAAGCCCTGCAGGATTGCCACGCTCCTCCACCACCACCACGCCGTTGTGCTGCTGCTGCATGGAGTCTTCCTCAACCTCTCCCTCTCTCCTTGCTGGATCAAGGCGTGGGAGACGTCACCGGGCTGTACGGGTGTTGAACGCGGAGGTGCCGTCCGTTCGGCAATAGGATCTCCGGTGATTTGGATCACGACGAGTACGACTCCTTCAACCCCGTTCTCTTGAACGCTTCCGCTTAGCGATCTACAAGGGTATGTAGATGCACTCTCCTTCCCCTCATTGCTGGTTTCTCCATAGATAGATCTTGGTGACACGTAGGAAAATTTTGAACTTCTGCTACGTTCCCCAACACATACAATGGCATAAGCGTCAGCAAAGTTCAGATGTCAAATGATGGTGTCACATGTATTTCTGATACAAATAGTGCAGTACCAACTTGGTTGTGACCCTGAAACTCTCTGTTACTTAGTGCCAGAAATAATGCGACATTACAACATGAGAATACCACACTAATCAAGAAACAGCCACAAAAAGCAACGACTCAACATCAATTATAGATAGCTGATATTGACAAATTAAGCCACCCAGAATTCAAATCCACAAATCAATCAGCTTTGTCACAGCATGGTTGCCTCAAAAATGTCACCTGACTAAATCCCCACTGATAACCATAGGTGCATTAACAACATCTAAACGAACATCATACCTTCAGCAACCGAGCACGTACGTGAGCTGCGAACTCCCTCCCGGAGCGACTGTGTGAGCCAAGCACGGGGGACGATGATTACGGCGGGCACGTCAACGCACTGGATCTCCGTCCAATTTGAGATGCCTCCTCCCGCATCGTGTCCAGCAGCTCGCATCTCGATCCGCTCTGTGGCAGTAGGATGGCGGCAGCAGAGTCGGTCTAGGGAAGATTGACGGAGTTGGCGGCGAGGCAAAGCCGCAGTGGTGACAGGAGCCGGCGGGGTGAGGCCGTCGTGGGGATAAGGGCCGGCGGGGCGAGGCCGTCATGGGGATAGGACGAGAAGGGTCGAGGCCGTGGTGGTGGTGTGGGTTGTTGGGGAGGGGGGGAGGGGGGCGCCGGGCGACGGCGTGCCGGGAGAGGAAGCGGCGTGCTGCAGAGGAAGCGGCGGCGTGCAGCAGAGCAGGCGGGCGGCGGAGAAAGCAAAGTGATGGCTGCCTGTGTCTCTCACGGTCTCACCGCACACACATCACTGGAGAAAGCCAAGTGCTAGGTGCAGATCGGGATACATCAATTTTGCAAAAAAAGAAAAATCGGGATACATCCTGTTGGGAGAAAGGAACTGATGTGAATCATGTGCGACGTAAAATGATACCGCTGCCCGTTCTTTTATTTTACTTTTCACCCGCTGCTCCTTATTAGTGTTCCTCGATTGCTTTTTTTATCTTTTGCAATCCCACCTCTGGTTGCTTTTGTGTGGCCTAATCACGTCACCCACATTAAACATATCATCGACCAAATGGATTACTGGGAGTGTCTATTTTGTTTTATTTTTCATATGGGTTCCTCTCAAAAGAATTATGCGTTCACGTGCAATGCACGAGTGAAATCTAAAATTTTATATGTACCCGTTTGGTGAAGTAATAATTATATGGGTTCCTCTCAAATAAATATGCTTTTACAAATTCATTTTTTATTGATAGCGCTTTTGTTCATTTGATTTATATAAAATAATATACGTTCACAAATTCAATTATTTTATTGATAGCCCTTTTGGTCATTTGATTTATATTAGTCGCAAACATTATTCAATTCTTTTTTTATCGAGCGTCTCCGGTATGACTCTGTGGTTCAGTCGTCATCATTTTATAATACTAATGTTTTTTGAATATTCTTGTTATTAAACATATCAAAATTTCTTTATCATCCAGGTCATCTTGTGGTCTCTGAATATTAAATTACATGGAGTACTTCACAGGAGATAGTTTGTCCGACACTCCCGAACAGGTATATTTTGCATCGTATCATGATACTAATTATTTTGTGTTGTATCATTATTTGAAAACTAAGTCTTATTATTACTACTTCACTTTAGGTTCATATGACATATTTTAGAACAAAATTAGCTGTGATTTTAGTCGACTCAGAATTCAATGATGACGATATAAGAAACCGAAACTTGGATGATGATAACACCAACACGGATCCCACCGATTGTATGATTGTCAAAAGACCTCCTAACAAACCCAAAGCATCCAACTCGTCGTCATAAGTTGAGCACATGTCGCAATCATTTATCCTTTCGCTGTTTGTCACTCCAACAAAAGACGACTTAATAGATGAACTTTGCTTGTTCATCAACATGGTTGATGATGTCCCGTTGCTAGAGTAAGACACATTTTTCTAGTTTATTTTTGTTTCTAATAAATTAGTACTCTTGTATAATTATAATTAACATGAATTCCCATTTCACAGGAGCGAATGGGTGAAAAGCTCTCAACCTTATCCTATTAATTTAAACTTGGGCGTGACAGGCATTTAGATGTTCAGGTAAAATAACAAGACATAATTCATGTTTTTATTGTAGTTTGTTAGGATACGTGCGTTGCACGTGCACGCTTACTAGTCATTGTAAAGAGCCACTGTTCTGCTGAAGGTTCTGTCGTGCCTGAGATTTTATGGACGATCTCTTCCTCTGTCAGCGCCCATGTGCATCGAGACGATGTGCATTTCAGCAGCGAGTGACGCCAGGAATCCTGTACTCCGCACAGTCCACACACACTCGATTGCGCCATGTTGCGATGGGCACGAACAACATTTGTTGGAAGCGATTGTTTTGCAAGTCGCCATAGAAACATTCTCACTTTCCCTGGTACTTGAGTATGCCAGAGTTCCTTCCAATCCCCGCTTTCTCTGTTCGTGGTCGACGACCCTATGTTTCCTTCCAGCCATGCTTCCCTTCTCTTCCTGATCGACACCAACATGTTGTATGCAGATCTGACCAAAAACATTCCATTCTTCTCAAAATTCCAAGCGCAACTATCTTGTATGTTTCTCGTGCATATTGGAATACTCATGATTGGCTGAATGTCGATGTGGAGGAACACTTCTTGGAGACGCTGAATATTCCATCTTGCAGACGTAGCGTCGATGAGTTCTGACACTCGGGATGGTGGGTTTTGTATTAAGCACCCGTATGGCCTCATCATTTCGTCTCTTGGGATCCAATTTTCTTCCCATATGCTTGTTTCTGCCCCATTACCAATCCTGCGAATGAGACCCAAATTTAGTACATCGCGCCCTTCGAGAAGTGCTCGCCACACTTGGCTCGGATGCGATCCTAAATTTTCCTTGAGGATTGTGGTAGCCGGGAAGTAAACACTTTTCAGGATACGTGCACTTAATGTCTCCGGGCTCTGTAAGATCCTCCACACTTGTTTAGCAAGCATCGACAAGTTGAACAGCTCGAAATCCTTAAACCCTAGCCCGCCCATTGCTTTTGGCTGGGTCATTTCCTTCCAAGACATCCAATGTGGTTTCCGCTGACCATTCTTACTACCCCGCCAAAACTTTCTAATCATCATGTTTAGGTTTTCACAGAGTCCTCTGGGCAGCTTGAAATAGGATATTGAAAAGACGGGTATGGCTTGAGCTACTGCTTTGACCAACACTTCTTTTCCAGCAGATGACACTGTTCTTTCAATCCATCCCTTAATTCTGCTCCATAGGCGGTCCTTCAAATACTTAAAAGCACCATTTTAAGATGATCCAACATCCGAAGGCATGCCTAAGTATTTCTCATTTAGTGTCTCATTGGGCACCTGGAGCAACCCCTTTCTTGAAATAAATAGAGGATTTATCATAGTTTATTCTTTGTCCTGTGGCCTGACAATAGGTATCCAGAACTTGGTGCACCTCCGATGCTCCCACAGTATTAGCCTTGAAGAACAACAAGCTGTCATCAGCAAATAATAGGTGGTTTAGCTTTGGCGCCGTAGGAGCCACTCAGATTGGATGACTCATCTTTGGATTTTAAAAGGCATGAAAGGCCCTCTGCTGCTATCAAGAACAAATATGGAGAGATTGGGTCCCCTTGGCGAATACCCCTTGATGGCCTGAATTCATGTAATTTCTTTCCATTTGAACATAACAGAGAAGATGACCGAATTTATAAGAATCATTACTATACCAACCCACCTTTCCGTGAAGCCCAACTTAATCATATTTGCTTTCAGATAGTCCCATTCCACTCTATCATAAGCTTTCATCATATCTAACTTTAAAGCACAATGTTGGTTTTTCTTTGCCTTGTTCTTTTTCATAAAGTGCAAGCACTCGTATGCAGCGATAATATTATCTGTTATTAGTCTACCTGGAACAAAGGCAGATTGCTCGTAGGAGATGATCTCTGGCAGAACTAGCTTCAGGTGGTTAGCTATCATCTTTGACGCAATCTTCTAAAGCACATCACACTAAACTGAGTTAGTGATGTGAGATTCTTTACCTTTGGAATCAACACAAGCAAGGTTTTGTTGATGCACTCAGCCGATTCTGTCCCATCTGCTATTCGTAGAACAACTCTAGTGACTTCCTCTCCACACACATCCCAATGCCGCTGGAAGAAATGAGCGGGGAAACCATCTGGGCCCGGTGCTTTAACCGGGAACATCTGAAACAGGGCTTTCTTCACTTCATCCTGTGTGTATGGTGCATTTAAGTTGTCGTTCATCTCTGTGTTACACAACGGGGGACTGTGTTGATAACCTCCTCCATGTTCTGTACTCCTTCGGATGTGTACAGATTAGAATAAAAGCTGTTTGTCAACTCCTCCAGTTCCTTTGTGTTCTCTGTAACTGTCCCATCTGGCAATTGCAGTGCTTTTATTTGGTTTTTCGGCCGACGTCGGCTTTGCCCGAAGGCGGAAGAAATATGTGTTCTTATCCCCATGGGCAAGCCATTCTAGTCTTGCCCTTTGTCTCCACAATATTTCCTCCCTGTGAAAAAGTTCTACCAACCTGTCTGCAATTTTCACTTCTGCATGCGTAGGTGCGTATCTGCCTGGGATCATGCGTAGGTGCGTATCTTTTGAGCATACTCGTAAGCGTATCTTTTTTTTTTGAGACAAACTCGTAAGCGTATCTTTAGACATTAGAACAAAAGCCCAACTCAGCCATCCCGAAGGCCTTAGGTTAAAAAACAAACGGGCCAGGTCCAGGCAGGTTAATTTGTTGATCTTTGACCGTTCTTTTTTAACACGACGAGTATTTGATTCCTGAGTCGTACGAGCGTTGGTGTAGGTTAGGGTAAAATAGAAAACTACCAATCTATCGATCTACCAGGATCGAGATCGATCGATGTCTTCGTCCTCGGTTCGCAAGCGCCCATCGGCCATTACCGCCGCCGCCAGCTCCAGCGACGTCTCGCCGTGGACAACCCTGCACGGGGATCTGGTGTGCCTCGTCGGATGGCGGGTGCTGGCTCAGGACCTGCTCGACTACGTCCGCTTCCGTGCCGTCTGCCGGTACTGGCGGTCCAACACAGTCTGCCCGCGCGGGCGTGGAATAGTCGATCCGCGGTTCCACCCGCGCCGCTGGATGATGCTGCCCGAAGGGCACAGGCTCCATCCCCGGGAAGGCAGCAAAAAACGTTTCTTCAACCTGTCCAGTGGAGCTTTCGTCCGCCCTCGACTTCCGCTTCTCAGAGACCACTTCGTCCTCTGCCCAATCGACGGCCTGCTCATCATCGTGCGAGGCTGGCAATACCACAACAGTGTATGCCTCCTCCACCCTTTCACGGGTGACGTTGTGGAACTCCCGGAAAACTTAACTATCCCAGTAGACATAACTCTCCCAGAAATCTTGCGACCACGCTTGTTATCGATCACTGCGTTCGCGGCTGTGAGCACAAGTCCGGATGGAGTCCTCGGGGTCATGATCGCGTTCCATAATACACCGTTCATACTCTTTGCTAGCACAAGGCACAAGCAGTGGAGTTTATCTGCCTTAGCCTTCTACCCACATCCACATGCGAGCCCATTATCTTTCAAAGGAAAACTTTACATGTTGCGGGAGCAAAGATCTAGCTGGGAACTAAATATTCTGCGGTTCGACCCACCTTGGCAAGAGCATTCAACGACATCGGATTTAGCTTCGTCTTCCTGGTTGTCACCCAAGTTGGTTGCCACATGTCCGGCGAATAAGTTCCCCACGCCCGAGCTGGTAGAATGCGACTCCGAGATCCTGGTGTTGGGCAATAGAGAAGCTACACATATGCTCATTTACAGATTAGTGGATCTTGCCCAAGGGAAGTTTGTCCCAGTAAAAAGCATCGGAGGAAATGCTCTATTGATGGATACTGAAAGGAACCTGAGTTTTAGTTTCTCAGCGGTGCCTACCACCATGGGTGATACCATTGTGCTTGCAAATCATCCCGTTGCTGAATACCATATCAGCAGCGATACCTGGTCATGGAGAGTTGGGGGATGTGCAGAACATGGTTGTAGCATGGAGTGCTGTACTTGTAGCCTCATTGACCATATGTGCAATATATGTCGCTGTGTTTCTAAGTGGTGAGCTGCTTGTTGCACCCGCCATAACTTGCTTAGTTCAGGCAACTTAGTTGGCGTGTTAATGATTCCCCTTCTATATATGCATGCAGGAACACAGGTGGTGGAATAATCAGTCCGGCCAGGTGGAACAATAATCATTTCATTGCCAACACTAATGCAGGGCATGTCTAGTCTAGGAGTAGCATGGGTGGCGATATGCATGGAGCAAGTTCAGTTTGAACTGTAATACCTTGGTTCTTCTAATATATATACGCACTTGTCTATCCTTGGTTCATTTTAGTACTTTCGTTCATGATCCAACATACACTCGACCTTCAACCATGATAAATAGTTTGGTTGAAATTATATTTGTTATTAGTACAAGTTGAGTGTCCGTGCGTTGCCACGGAATTACATGCATTTTGTCCTCTATCTGAGCACACTGAGCTGCTTCTCATTTCTGCGGAATACTAACCGGGCATCCATGATTGCTGAATTCATGGCCAAGGTGGACAATGTATTGCGCCCAGTGTTCTCTACATGTACGACAACTACCACTACATTGGATAAGTTTGTTGTCAAATTTGGTCTTAGATTGTATTAATATCATATTGTTGAGAAATTGCCACCAAGAAGACAAAAATACAAGACATTTAATTTCTTTTATTTTTTTAAACAACTAGTAAATGTGCACGTGCAACGCACGTATAATGGTAGGATTTTTTTTTCATACATTCTAGTTAGGACGCAATCAATCAAATAAAATCAACAACAAAAAAGTCATATAACATTGTGAACATTTTGCCTCTTAGAGCATCCACATTTTGCTAAATAAGCAAGGCCTAATTTACATTTTGATCTTTCAGATATACTTTTGTTTTCTGTAAGTCCCAACTATGCCTAGCTTCTACCACCAGGAACTATGCACTGCTCAATAAGCAAGTTACATTGGGATGAATACATCGGATCCTTGCAATAAAACATAGACACAATTTCCAGATACTATTCTATGTGCAAGAATAGGACAATTTCTCTACAAGCTGGTTTCGCCATCATCACCCGAGGAAGAGGAAACTCTGTTGAAGAAATATTTTTGTGAGGTGAAATACCAGCAACTATTATTTACACAAGCATATAATAGCATAAATGATGAGCTATGAAAGAAACGTGTATGTGTGGCAAATTGCACTGTCATAATCACCATAAAAGTAAGAATTTTTGTGAGGGTCGATAGGCTATATACTGAAAAGAAGTTCCGGGAACACAACTCAACTAAGGGCTTCCAGGTTATACAGCTAGGTGTAGCAAATAGCCAAATAGGTGAACTGAGCACTGAGTACTTCACAACAAATTAAATTTCAACACTATTTTGAACTAAAGGAATCACGTAGACAGGAGATATGTAACTTGCAAATAAGCCGTACAAAATGTCCTGACAAATGAACTATATGTGTTTTGGACATTGACAATTCATCTGTGCCGAAGTATAAAGTGAGTACGAATATGTGAAATAGATGGCAAGAGAGATTACTGACAGATGTAAATTGTAATTCATAATACCTTTCACCATGGTTTATGACTGATAAATCTATCATTTGCTACTTGTTTTACAAACAAAATAAATAATGGCCACCCGAGTTCACTTGTTCATTGTTCGCACAGGAAACAAATAGAATCTGCAGTCCCTTACTAACAAATCTGAAACCAAGAGGTCGATGTATATTCAATAAAACTCTATGAGATCCCGATGATATGCACTAAAAAATAGTGAAAGGGGGGGGGGGGGGGGGGATTCATGTTTCCAGTTCACTCAAGCTATATACATAGCAATTTATGGATACAAAAATTAATTGGTTTACCTAATTTGTTACCTTCCTGAAGTAACCCTCACCTTTTATTGAAAATCTGAAGAAGTCCGGTTGGATGAATGTGCTTGTTCAGTGATGACTATTGTACCAAAGGTGCCTATCCGTTTTATCATCTCCTTTGATACGAGAATCCCAGCGAATCTGAATATATACTGGTTAATGTTGCAATGAGAATAGTCGGACTTAAAGTAACTCCCGTTCCAAGCAGCAATTTTCTGCAAAAACCAGTTGCATTATGATGATTTAGCAACATCCATAACGCCGACGAACATTTAATTCTGTAATGACGAAGAAAGCAACAATATAACTCCAATACACAACGTGAATGTGAAGATCCAACCTACCCAGTTAATAATAAAATTACGAAAATGCAAAAGTAATGCTAGCTATCATACTGCTAATTCTCTGCTAGTACTTGGCTCGGAAATAGAACTGACGGGGCAATCGGTAAGTGACAACCTGATCTCGTCATGTTGTCAGGTGATCTGATCTAGTGACCATATGTTGTCGCTCAGCAGTAGTGTTCAAACACACTGTACAGGTCCTAGAACCCCACACCTAATACATTAACTAACGAATTTGCTCGCCCAATGACTTGTTTATTTTCACTGAGCTGGACAAATCTAGCTGATCCATCTACTATGACGGCCCCTCTACCGGCGCAGAGCGTATCCCACGTTCCCGTTCATCCGCAACGGCACTCCATGCCCACCCGAGGGCGGCGCGCCAGCAAGCCTGGTACGTGTGACTTGGTTCATATGCGCACACTACAATCACCCAGATAAGATGAGACTAAGATCCAGCGGGTGTTTCACTATCACGTGCGCCCCAGGTTCAGAACTCCAGATGTGTCACATGCGTGTGTGCCAAATGTGGCGGCCAAGAGATATGTTAACGACAGTGTGGTAGATATGCAAGGCCATGCCCATGCGACGAACGACCCAACCACTGCCATGATATCGCGCATGCACGTCCGGATGTCCTTCAGCGAGCCTGCAAAGAAGAGCCGCGAGGAGCAGTGGTAGCGGCTGACACTGCATCTTCACCCCGACTCCAAATCGATACCAAAGTAACCCAAATCATCGTCCGCTCGCTTGCATCGAGCAGGGCGACGCAGCCGCCACCGTCCGGGTCTAGCGCCTCATCCAGTATGACCTCGCTAGTGCCCCGCTCGGCTCCCGCGCCGCGCCGCGGCCTTCCTGTTCTTCCTGGGGCCGACCTCCTCCCCCTCGCTAGTGCCCCGCTCGGCTCCTGCGCCGCGCCGCGGCCTTCCTGCTCTTTCTGGGGCCGACCTCCTCCCCTGCATTACCCCAGCCCATCGTCTCTCCCACCACGTTCCTGCCTACCGCGCTCAACCACCGCGCCGCGGCCTTCCTGCCCTTCCCGAGGCGGAGCAGATTTGGGCGTCTGTTGGAGAAGATCGAGGCTGTGGCTTGTGGCTTAGAGGAGATCAAGATTGCGAGGCTGTTGCTGGATGGCTATTATCCCCTAAATCACGGGACAGTTATTGCATGCTGATTTTTCTCTCGTTTCCTCTCTTAGCACGATTAGCACGATTCGCATGCACGATGGCAGAGTTTTCGTCTGCCTCCTTAAATCGCTAGACGTGTTTTTGGTGAGAGTTGGTTGTTATCTTGACGGTTCAAATCAAAGAGTGGGTCTGATCGTGGGGCTTTAATTGTTCCGTGTTGTTCTGTGTACATTAGACGGGGTGCGCTTAGGAAAGATAATGTTCGCTTGTTTAATAGTAGTATAGAAGTATAGAAGTATAGATATAAAAGTATAGAAAAAAAATCAGGATAGAAGCTGATGACATGCATGCAAGCTGCTGCTATATAGCTCTGCATCTCCCACTCAAAATAAATACATCTGCATCTTTTCTTGCTTCGAGCAGATTTCAACCATCAAAGAGGACACAAACAAAAAAAACTATCCAAGAAAATGAAAAAAAAACTATCCAAGAAAAACATCGTTCAAAGCTGCTTTCTATACGTTTTTTTTAGCAAAGCTGCTTTCTATACGTGGTTCGAACATTTGTTTTACGGAAAATAATATTGTTCGCAAGCAGGCTTACTTTTCTGAATCAGCTGGGCCGAAGGCAAAGATAGCCCCGGCCTGGTCCGGTAGTTTCTTGATGGCGTTGTTGTGATCGGTTTAATCCATCGATCGGTACCACGCAGCCGTCGTTTATCCAGATTGATTTTGCGATCGGTACCACGATGTCGTCGCCGGCGAACTGCGAGCGCCCTCCGGCCAACGTCTCCTCCGCTGCCGGTGGCCTCCAAGACTTGTCCCCGTGGGCCTCTCTCCCTGTAGATTTGGCCCGCCTTGTAGGCTGGCGGGTGTTGGCCGGAGACCTCCTCGACTACGTCCGGTTCCGCGCTGTCTGCTCTGACTGGCGTTCCGCCACGGTCTCCCCGCGCGGCCATGGCATCACTGATCCGCGGTTTCATCCCCGCCGGTGGATGATGCTGCCCGAGGGCCACGGCCTCCACCCTGCAGCTGCGGGAAAGAAACGCTTCTTCAACCTCTCTACCGGAGTCTTCGTGCGACACCAACTTCCTCTACTCGTGGACCACCTTGTTCTCTGCCCGGTGGAAGGGCTTCTCCTACTGCAGCAGGGGCGACACGGCCATGGGAATACTCTGCTTCTCCTCCACCCTTTCACCGGCGATGTTGCGGAGCTGCCGTCGGTCGCGTCTCTAAAAAGATGCTTGAGAGCACATCTAAATCCACATGGGACATATGCTTGGCACGTTGACAAGATGGCATCGTTGAGCGTGAGTGCCCATGGTATCCCCAATATCATGATCGCAATTTTAGACTTTTCATGCGTAGTATGTGCTACCACCAATAAGAATGAGCAATGGAGTGTCTTGGCGAGCTGGAACTTCCTACTACAAGGAAGGCCAATGTCATCCCGGGGAAGCATATACATTTTACAGTGTTCCACAGGCGACAGCGAGCTACAAATTCTCAGGATAGACCCAACTCAGTATGGATCGGGGTTACGTCCACAACCACCAAAACTGATTGCTACATGTCCGGCAGGCACCATCTACCCACCTCTGCATTTAGTAGAATGTGACTCGGAGATCCTACTAGTTGGATACACCAATTACACGATTTCCTCGCGCATGCTAGTTTATAAGGTAGCTGATCTTATCCAAGGAAGTGTTGTCCCACTGACTAGCATCCAAGGCAATGCTCTTTTGGTTAGGTTTGGATGGAGCTTGAGTGTTAGCTTCAAGGCAATGCCTACTGTTGTTGGCGACACAGTTGTGGGCATGTACCACGATGGTAAACATATTACGTACTACAACCTCCATAGTGGCACTTGGTCAGCAACACCGGCAAGGCTTGTAATGCATGATGGTGGCATGAAGTGTACTTGTAGCCTTATTGACCATATGTATAATGTCTGCCATTGTGATACTACCTGGTGAGCTAGTCATTTTTGCCCATATTTTACTTATTGAGAATATGTCTGACTAATTGGATTCCTGCCTAAATTTGCAGGTATGAACACATGAGATATAATCTTCTTTTCATAGGCCCGGTCTATAGAGATTGAGCCTATGAGTTGTGAGTGGTGGCATGTATGGGGTAAGTTTCAATACGCAATTCATACCTTGTTTTCCTACTACATGCCACATGCATTCCCTACTCGCTCGCTTTTGCTAGCGATCCAACAATTAATCAGCCATGGTAATTGATACAAGAGTACTCCGCAAAGGAGTATTTAGTGTCCAGCTAGATTGTTCTTTGTTGTGCATGTGTTTTTTTCAAAAAAAAATCTATTGTTGACATGTGATTTTCTACTTCTCTTATTTTGCTATAAGCGCCATGGTTTTTGAAAATTGAAATGCTAGCTAGTACCACCTGCTCTGATCTGAATGATGTGATGTAGACTTGTCAGGCGCACATGTGAAACACGAATGACGCGGCATTTGCAACAAGCCATCCAAGCATCTTCCGTCTTCTACTCTCTTGTGTGCGTCGTTGCCTTTTCTTTATTTTGTGGAGAAGAATAAAATAAAGTGCACGACATTTTTCAGGGAACTAACCAAACTAGCTATCCACACATCGATCAAAATAGGAGAAAAACTAAAGGGGGTTGAAATGATCAAATTAGAGAAAGCGACTGGATTAGATGCAAGACAAGCAGACAATGTGTTTGTTTTATTTAGATTAGGCATCCAATTTAACTATCTAGCTTGCTGGCTGTGCATGCAACAACAGCAAGAAATCTCGTCTCGTCTTCTCATTTGGGCATCTGGCATTTGCTTTTTCGTTAACTTGGAATGAGACAGCTGCAATGCATGACCCAACCAAACTAGTTAATTGTTTAGCTAGGAGGAAAACTAAAGAAAGTGATAGGGCTGAAAGCAGACAATTAGCTGACTCGACCGATCCTTATACTAGTCCAAATTAAACTGCTTTGCATGTACGGTGGCACATTTGATTTCAGTTAATTACTCCCTCTGTACACTAATATAAGACATTTTTACTGTTATAGAAGTAAACTACAAAAATATCTTATATTAGTGTACAGAGGTAGTAGTTAGCAGGGAACCTTCTTGGTAATTAGGTTATCCCACCGAGGATGCAACTGGTGCTTCACGTATCATTGCAGTAATCAGGCCCTTTTCCGCAATGCATATGACAGACAAGCGGAATATATGACAACTCCGTGTTATTCTAGTTGCGCTCCATGGGCCGGGTGTCAACAAGAGCCATCAATCAAAAGGTGAAAGGAAACAAAGTACTCAATTCTATTAAAAAAAGTAAAGGATGATGCATATTGCATCTATTTATGGAACAAGTGCAAGACTGAGTATTAAGCAAACAAATACATAAAGCATATTATGAGCTTCAGATTTGGTTGACTACCTAGGAAGCTTCGATCGGTGACCGATATGCACGGTCAACTACTAAGATTTTCCCTGTTTGGAGTGCATGCTCTATCAATTCAAAGTGTTAGTTTACTTTTTTTGTGAAAAGTTGTTAGTTTACTTTTTTACTTTAATTATCTTATGTTGTTTCATATTTTCAGAACTCTTATACTCCAGGTCCTCATGGGCTATGACCATTCTCTCTCAAAAGTATGACGACATGGTTGACTGGAACTTGAGGAGTACTCTTTCCTTCCATTGTGCTTTACTGATACTACACCGAGGAGGCACAAAACAGAGCAGCCGAACTTGAGGAATACTTTTCCCTTCCATTGTGCTTTACCGATGCTATACAGATATATAATTTTTCTTAGATGCCATTTGGAAGTTGAAACATAGATAGATGTCTTTTTAATTTTATTGAACGATATATTTTACGTAGATATTTTAGAGGAAACCAAAACATAATGTCAAAGCTCGGGGGCGGCGTTTTCGCTCCCGGGTGAACAGCTCCCTGCAAAAAATGTTTTCAAAAAATTCTGAAGGTTTATATAGATGATCAGGTTGCTATCGCAAGCATGCTTGACAATTTTCATGTGGAACGGAGTAGCTGGTTTCGTTGGTCAAAAGAACAAAATTGGGGTGACATTTGGTCTTCAGTTTTTTTTCATAGGCCAAAATGCTTAATCTTTTTGCCTCAAAATTTGCAGGTAGCATATGTGACAAAGATCATAAAAAAAATTGTCTCAATTTTGTTGACATTTGAAAAAAATTGGGCCCAGGAGCATGTGCTCCCGGAGACAAATTGACTTTCCGTAACAACTCATGCTTTCTAGTTCGAATTTTGGACCTATAATTCCTGTGTGTTATCCGAACGGTACTTCTAAAAATGTATGTTTGGCTTAACTTAAATCTTTCTTGGAATAAAGATAAAAGGCAAATAGATCTAGATGGTAGAATTTCCATAAAGATCCCCATCATTTTTCTGCAAGATAGTTTGACAAATATTTAATTCGTTCTCTTTTAGCAATTCTTGCAGCCATTCATCTATGGGGGGTTGTTTGCTCTTCTTGTGCAACCTTTTTCTTCATCCTTCTGCGGATCCTGCAAAAAAATTTACGTCTCCCAAGGTGAGTGTTATCTGATCTTGTTGATTGATCACTAGTGGGTTATCGTAGAAAACATTTAAGCAGAAAAAAGTATGAATAAGTTGCAACTTCATGTAAATCAAAATAAGTAGATCATCCTTATTCTCCATACCTAAGGTACGATGTAGAACATCATCGACACCCTCAAGAAGTACAAATTGTAAGAACACCAATGTGGCATTCAATTTATCACTGGAATTATAGCTCACCAGTACGGGTCGATATTACACTTACATTGATATCTCTGGTGCTCTTCGACTCAACAATCTATGCATGGTAATGGTTATGACACATATAAGGGACACACTTTTCTTTACCAATTGTAACCATCCATTTAGTGTTGCTTCATCAGTAGCTCAAAACAGTTTCTCTTTCTAGCTCCTCTCCTCCATTGCAGATTTTTGTTGTTCCTAAGTTGACATCTCAAAGGACAGGATGATCATATTTTTTATAATTGTTGGATTTATAGCAACAAAAAAAAATTACTATGTGAACAGGAAAGTAATAGTCAAGCACTATGCTCCCAGGCAACGACGCGAAAAAGCTTTGCAAAAATGACTTTTTCACTCTCTGAAATGGAGTCTTGGAGCAGAATGTCATCCATTTGAACTCATTTCATCGTGCTAAGTGCATGGAAAGTCCTCATAACCTACCAAACACACAAAGACAATGAAAACTAACAGAAAGTAACAAAGAATAAAGATTGTGCAATGCTCACGGTGAAAAGTGCAAAAACTGGAAATCATGCATATGGACATGTAATAGGCTCAATGGGACATGATATACGGACATAATATGCAATAGATGAGCTCTAAATATTCGTAAAATATGGAGCCATAAACCCCTATTCATAAGTACAACACGAGCAGGAGTAGGATTTTACATCCACCGTAACGGCCTGAACTTGGGTAATCTGGTCTCTCATGTTTTCCCTCTGATCTACTCCCCTAGCTAGCTGATACCCTATCGAGTTATCTGCCAAAAAATAACCCTGACAAATGGAGATTCGATCTAGGTGGAACATGGATAAGTTTTGACATGTAACTTTGTATGATTTTGTTATTCTAGCATGCTTGTGTTCCAACAATTAATCGCCCTACTATTTTGCTATTTGGCATGCGCTTGTCTACTAGCGTTCTTCTGCTAATTGCTAGGCACATATGGTCTAGATGGTATGGTTAATCACCTAGCTATTTTCACATGTGCTTGCGGACCTGTGTTTTTGCTGCTTTGGTCTCTGATCAGATCAGTTTACTGGTATGGTGAACTATTATTCGACAAGTGCCTTTCCTACTTTGTGTGATTTATGGTGCAGGTGGTTCGTGTGTGTTGAGTATTATGTTTAGTTAGGATATCTGAGATAGACTAGGATATGTTCCGGCTTGTCTTGTATGCACACGAGGCTCAAGTAATAAAACAACAATTCCACCAAATCTCTCTCTCTCCCTTCTAACATGGTATCAGCCTAACCGATCCAAGCCCTAGCCACCGCCGTCGCTTCCGCTCCACGCTGCCCCCGGGGCGGTCGATCTCCATGATCGCTGCTGGGGGCTGTGCCGCCCGTACCTAGGGTTCGTCCGCCGGTCGAGTTGACCAGCTGCCCTAGAATCTTTTTCCCGATCTCTTGATCCGGGTTTTTCTCTCTCGTCGGTAGTTTTGATCAGCGTTTCTTTTTTGCTTTTCCGATCTAAGATCGGTTTGCGTCGCCCGTCGCCGCCGTCGACTCTCATGCGCCTCTACTTCAACATCCAGATTGGTTGCTGTACAACGGCGCCCCATCGCGCGCCCAGCTTCACGCATGCAGCAGCATCTGCTGGCCGGCACCAGACGTCCCGCGCAGCGTGGACACGCACGCTCCCGGCGTGGCCGTGTTTTGCCTACGCGCGCATACGCTGGTGTGGCCAGCCGCTGGCTCACCATGTCATGATGCTTCGTCCGCAGTCTGCATCCAGGAGCCATGATGCGTGCAATGCTCTTGTGCATGTACATGTGGCCGTATGCATGTCCCGATCTGCATAGCCGCCACATAATAGCTCGATCTTGGTTAATTACCCGATTTTATTATCAAAGGAGTATACCACATACCATAGTTCGTTACACAGTGGATAATAATTGCCTGGTTTGAGGTTTCTGTTCATACAAGCGAATTTCAGAACTCCAAAACCCAGCCTAACCGAAAGCGCGATCAAAATATAAAAAGAACTACTGTATTCTTGAGGACATACTAATACTACTTGTCTGTAATCAATCAGCTTGTGCATGCCTGTCTTCTGAGCATTTCTTAAAGGGTTCAGGAATGAATCTCAAAAGGGAAGGGAAACAAGCTGCCAAACTATTTTCCAGCACGCCGATTTCTTCATCCACATTTGTAGATAGGATCTCCAGTTACAGCATAGTACTCATAAAATGGTGAGGACGTGACAAAACTCCTCTTTGTCAAGGTTATTTTTTGCAAACATCCTCTTCTTGCCTACGCATTTCTGAGTTCCATCGGTTGGAAAAACAATCTCTTCACTGCTACCGCCATTTCTGACCGAACAGAAACGTTCGGTCAACGCGTTATCCATCATCCCTGCCACAGGATCTACTACCATACGTTGAAGCACAGTAGCATTCCTAAGGATGTAGAGCGCCAGCTCGGCTAGCCCCAATACATCACAAAATCCAGACATGTAGACACTCCTGAGATGACGATGCGGAGGCCCTTGCGCCGCTAACACTGTCCTCGGATTTTCAAAGCAAAATCTATCACGATCCATCTGCACGAGTATATCCATTAATTTCAATATACATCTTTGTTGGAGTGGGCAGAACACACAGGAAAATACCGTAATTAAGAGTGACCACTTACATGCAGTTCCAGTTCTTCTAAGAGAGGTGCTAATTCCAAGAGATTAACAAACCCCATAACCCAGCTATCATCATATGGACCGAGAAAGATATCAAGGTTCATGTTCAGATGCCTCAAAGTCATGAAGCAATCGCGGGTGTTACTGAATCTTTCCACCTGGAACAGAAATAATGCATGGCCACTCAACAAATATTTAATTTTTGAATGGATCGATATGGCAGGTCAGCAAGCACCTGAATGCAAATATCATGAAGGCGAAACTGAAGAATGTAATAAGGAGCTCGTTTCTAGAGCATACCTGATTAACAGTCAAAAGTAGAAGTAGTGTGTGCACATGAGGAAGAGCAGTTGGAAGCTCGGTAAACATATAATCCAAAACATCATCATAACCATCGAGCACTCTCAAGTTTGACACGAAAATTGCCTCTGACAACTTTGAAGAATCACTGAGCACGGTTTGCATCACATAGTCATCAAACTCAAATTTGGTAAGATTTGGAGCATGTAACTCTATCATTTTCAGTTCACAATGGCGCACACGCAGGTACTGCAACCTGCACAGTTCCTGTCCTATGAGTAAACTTGACAAGGAGTCGCACCACTCTATGTTTATACTCTCTAGAAGGGCACAACTTAGCAACAGGCACCGGAGATCATCATCACTAATGGACACCGTATTTAGTGTTAGTTTCCTAAGGTTTATGATGCCGCAAAAACTGGGGGGCAGCTTTAACCATACATAGCCCAGAATAAGAGATGTGACACAAGAGCCGCTTGGACCACTGAGCCTGCACAGCGGGAAAACATACTTGTACTGGTCACATCCAGGGCCAAAGCAATCGACATCAAACGTGAAATGAAAAGCAATGTGCTTTGCCCTTGACACAATGGAAAAGCTAACCCATTTATCAATGTGATACTTGTTCTTTCTGCGAAGGCCAAATTCGACAACAAACTTGTCCAGCGTAGTCGTAGTTGTAGTACAAGTAGACCACAGTGGGCGCAATACACTGTCCACATTGGCGATGAATTCAGCAGCCCGGGATGCTCGTTTAGTATTCATGTCTTTAATGATGCCAAAGTAGTCTTTGGGGACCAGGTCTGGGTCAGTATTCATGTCTGTACTTATGCCAAAGGTGTCTTTGGTGAGGACCAGATCTGGATGGCATATCCGCTGCTGTCTCCATTCACGAGAAAGCACGCTCATCCTGACGACATCCTTGATCGACAACCGTGACAGTATGTCACGCAGAACGTCCTGTAATAATGAGCATGAGCAGTCAAGTAGTTGTGGCACGAGCTCAACAGTCACGATCCTTCCTAAGACTATAGTGATTTTTATAAGATTTGGTAATAGCCAATATAAACAAGGTGTTTCGATACTTACATAGGGTAGAAGTTCAAGCTGCATTGCAGCCACGTCCGGTTTCTGCACCCTACTGAAACCAGCTATCTTGTTTTCGACCAAAAGTTCTTGGCTGCTCTCTTTGTCCATCTGCGTGGCAGCAAACAAGAAGTACAAACCAGGTAAAGCTTACTGTGAATCGTCTCAGCAAACATCATTATCTTTGGTTTCAGCAAGCAATTGTCGTCATGAGAAGTACAAACTAGATAAAGCCAACTGTGAATTTTTTCAGCAAGCATCGTTATGACTGATTTCTGCAAGCATCATTATCATCTGTTTGATATTTGAACAAGCAATCGTGACCGTGAATCCCGATAACCCAACTATGTTCTATGACAAAAACAGAGAACATAATTTGGCAACAAACTTGTATCAGGTATCTTACATTACAGGACTTTTCTTTTCATTTTTGTAACTCTATCTTGCATTACAGGTTACCAGTCTTGGCTGGGGGAAGAATAAATAAACCACTTCATGTTTAAAATCAGCCTGAAAGAACATTACATTACAATGGGGATCGCTCATGTGAACTTTCAAAATTTTGCAATGGAGATCGTAGGATCACTCATGTGAACATAACTGTATAATTAACAAAGATCCCAGCCTCCATTCAGAAATAACCACACCAGATGAGCAATCGAGGAACTGAGGTACCTATGTATGGTGTAGCGGCGCCGGAGAAGAGGGCACGAATGGGGATGAGCCTCTCCCAACTGGATCGCCGGAGCAAGGGAAAATCCCGCCGGCGAACACGCAGGAGCTCACCGCCGCGCCATTAATCGCCTGGATCGAAGGTCGCCGCTGCGCTAACCCTAGCGGTGCTGGGAGCCGGGAGGAAGAAAGGGAGAGATAGATTAATCTGGGCCGCACATCTCACATCCAACGTGGGCTATGTTCTCCCAACTGGGCAATTCTTGTTTCCAGTTTTTTTTTTGTTTCAGATTTTTCTTTTACTATTCTTCCAAAAGAAAGGCTATTTTCTTAGAGCAATGCTACACCTATACGTACCAAAGCTAACGCGAGGATTTAATGAAAAAACTGATGAGGAGGCAATTAATTGATCAGGATTAGCAGCTGGGCCCCACCCCAGTTAAAATAAAGGGGTGGAGGAGAGGATTTAGGGAAGGTTTAGTAAACTCAACCTAGCATCTTTCATAAGTGTAAAATTATTATTTTTAGGACGCTGCTATGCGTCATCAGACAGAATCTGCCTCCCTAGCTAGCTTTGATTTGCCTCCCCGCATCGCAACACTAGGCGTGTTGCGAACCCTTTACAGCACTAGCCATGTTGCGAAACCCACCCGCCATGTTGTGAGCCTCATCGTTTGACCCCCCACCCCCCCCATCGCAACACAACCCATGTTGCAAAGCCCAACGCAACACCCGTCATGCTGCGAACCCAACCGTTCACTTTGAAACATCTGTCGCCGGCCATTTAAGTGCCTCTGTTCCTCACGTTCGCTTGGGGGAGCGTGAGTCACAAAGTTGGGCATCTAGCTTGTGGGAGAGAGGCGCATCCATGGCGGCTTCTACAAATGTGGGAGAAGCCCTCATCAGCGAGGATTCTGGAGATGCGATCTAATGAAAGAGAGATATTGGAGCAGAGACCACTACAACTTGCAACACTAGTGACGGCGACAACTTGCCACAGTAATGGTCATAGCTCTGCGGACTATGGGTGAGCATCTAAGTGGGATTCGATGTTCGATTTGGACGGAGCAGGCAAGCTGCAAGGGGAAGAAGAGAAGCGAAGAGATAAGGTTGGGGGCGTTCTGGTGAATACGTGCCCAACGAATCTCTTATCCTAGTAAAGCATGTCTTAGTCGCAGGATCAAGCTCGATCGGGTGGTGATGCACGTGAGCGATGCAGCGCTCTTTTTCAGCAGACTGTTTTAAATCGTTTCCCGTTTCCTTTTACCATGGTTTCATGGAAAAAAATCAAATTAAATGGCTCTGTCATCTCCCTTCTCCTTGTACTTCTGTTTATCTAGCATCCCCTCTCCTCTCAATCCGCCACGGATCGTACACCGCCACCTTCTCCAACATAAGTTAGGGCGCTGCCTCACCCCTACTAGGAAAAAAAATCAACTCTTTATGCAGAACTCCTGTCTTGCTCCCTCTTCCCCTCTCACTCCACTTCTCTGTTTGAGCATTGGAGTGGTTATAGGGGTGGATCTCCTGTGCAGTTAATTAGAAGGGTGGAACTAGTGGGTGATCATTTAGAACTTAACTATAATCTCCGATTTTGTCTACATTAATACCACTAAATTGGTGGAGATCACAAATTGGTGTAGTTAGAAGGAGTGGCTTCTCTGATTTTTTCTGCATTAGTTGGTAGAATGTAGTATTGTAAAGGAACTTATAACTGGAATCTTGCTGCAAGATTAGTAGCAGCAATGAAAACACTGAATCTTGACAGCATCATACACAGACCATGAATGGGATGGGATGAATGATTCCAGGATTTGATTAATGACAGTATACGACATATATATCACTTAAAATTGCTACCAACTGCTTATGTTCATAATAGCAAAGCCAAAAAAGAAGAAAACATAGTTAACCCTGATTACAACCAAACTGCAGACTGCACTGAATTTTGGTGCACACACTACTGCATCCAATCATTCGGCTTGTACATGAACGCTTCCCTTGTGAGTATTATTATAAATCTTCATAAAGTTCCCGATCAATCTTTTTTCCACCACGCCCATATCCATAAATCGTCGGCATATATGAATAGCATCTCCAGCCCCAGCATTGTACTTCGATAAATGGTGACGATATGACGGAACTCCTCACTGCCAAGGATTTGCTCTGCAAACATCCTATTCTGATCGGCGTGGTAATGACCCCCCTCGATACTACCAGCCTTGCTGACTGAATAGATATCATCGGTGCGAAGAGTGTGGGCATACGCCACTGGATCTACCACCATACGTTGAAGTACAGTAGCATTCCCAAGGATGTAGAGCGCCAGCTCGGCTAGCCCCAATACATCACAAAATCCGGACATGTGAACACTCTTCAGGTGATGATGCAGAGGCCCTTGCACAGCCGTCACCATCCTCGTAGTAGGAGGGCAACATCTATCACGACCAACCTGCACACACATATATCCATTAGTTTCACTATACATATTCTTCAGAGGGGGGGGGGGGGGGGGGTCAAACAGAAGCAACACACATAACTATCCTAATTAATGTGTTAAAAATGTTTCATAATCTAAGAGAGGTGCTAATTCCAAAATATTAAGAAATCCCATAGCCAAACTATCATCATATGGATCCCACGCTAGCTCAAGGTTCAAGTTCAGATGCCTCAAATTGATGAAGCTAGTTTGGTTTTCACTGAATCGTAGCACCTGGAAGAGAAACAGTGCATGGACACAAAATTAATAATTAAACTTTGTGATAACAAAATTTAAAATGAAATAAAACAAAGCACTTCTTTCTAGAGCAAACCTGATCAAAATTCAAAAGTAGAAATAGTTTTTGCACATGAGGAAGAGCAAGCTCGGTGAAGGTGAAGGCCAAGTCTTCGAAATCATAGTCATTGAACTCTTGAGTCCTCATGTTTGATACAAAGGTTTCCTCCGACAACCTCAAGCAATCACTGAGCACAATTAGTGTGAGATCTTCGTCGAACTCAAATTCGGTAAGATTTGGAGCATGCAACTCTATAATTTCCAGTTTACAATGGCGCACACGCATGTATTGCAACCGATACAACTCCTGTCGTATGTGTAGGCTTGAGAACGAGGAGCACCGCTCTATGTTTATACTCTCAAGAACAGCGCAGCTTAGCAAAAGGCACTGTAGATCAACTCCACTGATAGTCACCTTATTTAGTGTGAGTTTGCTAAGGTTTGTGATACCACAGAAACTAGGGCGCAGTTTTAACCACACGTAGCCCAGATCAAGATACTTGACACAAGAGGCGTTTGGACCGCTGAGATTTTGCAACGGGAAAATGTACTTGTACTTGTCGAATCGGGAGCCAGAACAATTGACATCAAACGTGAAATCAAAAGCAATGTGCTTGGCCCTTGACGCAATGGAAAAGTTAACATATCTATCAATGTGATGCTTGTGCTTTCTGCGAAGGCCAAATTCGACAGCAAACTTGCCCAGCGTAGTCGTAGTTGTAGTAGAAGTAGACCACAGTGGGCGCAATACACTGTCCACATTGGTGATGAGTTCAGCAGTCCAGGATGCTCGTTTAGTATTCATGTCTTTAATGATGCCATAGAAGTCCCGATCTGGGTCAGTATTCGTGTCTGTACTGATGCCAAAGGTGTCTTTGGTGAAGACCAGTTCTGGGTGGCATATCATTAGCAGTCTCCATTCAAGAGAAAGTGTGCTCATCCTCACGACATCTTTGATCGACAACCGTGACAGCGTGTCGCGCAGAACGTCCTGTAATGAGCATGAGCAGTCAAGTTGTGGCACGAGTTCAACAGTCACGCACTCACGCTCCCTTGCTAAGATTGTGATTTTTAAAAGAGTCGGTAACACCCGACGTAAATAAGGAGTTTTGATCCTTACATAAGGTAGAAGTTGAAGCTGCATTGTTGCCACCTTCGGTTTCTGTACCCTACTGAAACCCGCGCCCTTGCTTTCGATCAAAAGTTCTTGGCTGCTTTGTTGGTCCATCTGAGTGCATCCGATAGATAGATGCATCTGCGTGGCAGCAAACAAGAAGTACAAACTAGATAAAGCCGACTGTGAGTTTTTTCAGCAAGCATCGTTATCACTGATTTCTGCAAGCATCATTATCATCGGTTTGATATTCGAACAAGCAATCGTGACCGTGAATCCCACTAACCCAACTCTGTTCTATGACAAAAACAGATAACATAATTTGGCAACAAACTTGTATCAGGTATCTTACATTACAGGACTTCTCTTTCATTTTTGTAACTCTATCTTGCATTACAGGTTACTAGTGTTCATGTTTAAAATCAGCCTGAAGGAACATTACATTACAATGGGGATCGCTCATATGAACTTTCGAATTTTTGCAATGGGATGGGGATCGTAGGATTGGGATTGAAACTGGATAATTAACCAAGGTCCTAGCCTCATTCAGAAATCGCCCTCGGGATTGTTTTTCTCTCAGGAATTGAGGAACGCGCCCATAATTTGTTAACAGGGATTCGAACTGAGGTACCTATGGAAGGAGTAGCGGCGCCGGAGAAGGGAGCAAGAACGGGGAGGATCCTCTCCCAACGGGATTGCCGGAGCAAAGGAAAATCACGGCGGCGAACACACAGGAGCTCACTGCCGCGCCATTAATCGCCTGGATCGCAGCACCGCTAGGGTTAGCGCGGCGGCGACCTGGGAGCCGGGACGAAGAAAGGGAGAGAGATAGATTAATCTGGGCCGCACATCTTACATCCAACGTGGGCTATGTTCTCCCAACCGAGCAATTCTTGTTTCCAGTTTTTTTCCTTTTCAGATTTTTCTTTTATTACATATTACTACTATTCTTCCAAAAGAAAAGCTATTTTTTAGGACATTGATGTGTGTCATCCAACTGATAATTGAGAATTATCAGCTGCCTCCCTAGCTGTAGGATGTGGTCTTTCGATTTGCGTCCCCACATGACCGCATCGTGTTGTGAACTCATTGGAGCACTAGCAATGTTGTGAAACCGACCCGCGATGTTGTGAGCCCCATCATCTTCAATTCGGTCCCCCCATCGCAACATAACCCATGTTGCAGAGCCCAATGCAACATCTGTCATGCTATTAACCTACTTGTTCGCTTTGAAGCATCTGTTGTCGGCCATGCGAGCACCTCTCTTCCTCACATTTTCCTTGGGGGAGCACGGGCCACAAAGTTGGACATCTAGTTTGTAGGAGAGAGGTGCATCTATGGCGGCTTCTACAAAGGTGGGAGAAGCCCTCATCTGCGAGGATATTCTGTAGGTGCGATCTAATGAAGGAGAGAGATAGGAGCATAGACCACTACACCTAGCAGCACTGGTCACGGCGACAACTTGCAACAACAATGGTCGAAGCTCTGCAAGCTGTGGGGGAGCAACCAAGGGGGATTCGATGTTCGATTTGGAAGGAGCTAGCAGCCGAACTCTGAGGAGGAAGAGGACGAGCAAAGAGATAAGGTTCAGGGTGTTGTGGTGAATGTACCCAATGAATCTCTTATCCCAGTAAAGCACGTCCTAGCGCAGGATCAAGCTTGATCGAACAACGATGCACACGACCGATGGAACATTCTTTTTCAGCTGAATGTTTTCCCTTTTCTTTTTACCATTAACTGTTTCATGAAAAAAAATCAGATTTCATGACTCTGTCATCTCCCTTCTACTTGTACTTTTGCTTACCTAGCATCCCCTCTCCTCTCAATCCGCCACGGATCAGACACCACCACCTTGTCCAACATCAAGTTAGGGCGCTACCTCACCCTTACTAGGCATGACTTTAAGCCCGACAGGGTGCTCATTGCCCTCTGAGAACCACGTGCAAGCTCAACACTGATGACCCCGCACATCTTCCTTCCACCACTTGCACCTTCCTTCTCTTGCCTCAACCCTCGTTGAACATACGTCACATGAGCCCATATTCTAAGTTAGTAGATTATGTGTTTGAGTTTCTCCTAAAGTGTGAAAGTAAGCAAATTTACGGGAAAATCAAACATCAAAATAACGGCTACCAAGCAAAGATGCGACGATGCAAGAAAGCGAATGTGAATATATCATAGGATGCAGCCGTATAATGGACACCGAGTGAGAACGAAGAAATAATATCCTTGCGCATTATTCTTTTATGCATAGAAGAGACAATAATTTCAGGCTCCATTACCGAAATAGTACCACATAACACTATATGAGTTCATCATTATTACCTTATTTTGTAATTTGTACTACCTACCTTCTAATTGATCCTTTAATAGGTTTATGAAAGCTTCAAAAGGAAGGAAACCGAAGATTTGCAGTGCAACATCACTCTCAGCTGATTCACAGTATATACATAACAGATTAATACGACTCCCACATAGTTTTTGGTTTGGTAAATAGAAACGGATAATAACAATAATTTCATCAATGAAAAATCAGTTCACTGCTACCAAGGTTAAGTTGTTCAGAAATCTTCAAAGAGAGAAAAGTAAATATCGATGGATTGGCACACTGACACCGAGCTGATCCATCAATCATTGACATGTACGTATAGAAGCGCCACCAGCCCTAGCACAGTTAATCATAGAAAAGGTGAGAATACAACAAAACTCATCTCTGTGAAGCTGTTGTTTCACGAACATCCTCTTCGATTGATGTCGTCGTTATTCACCTTGGTACAATCGGGAACGCTGAATGAATGGATAGCATTGGTAAATGTATTGGCATATGACCATGGATTTACTACCATACCCTCAAGCAAAGTAGCATTCCCAAGGATTTACGGATGCATTCTTGGCACCAGTAGATCCTATACTGCTACGTTGATCCATCTAGGTAGACTGTGATTGATAGATGTATTTGCGTGTCAGGACTCAGGAGTCCGCTTAACCTCTCAATTTGTACTATTGTTTTGCTGCAAAATGTTGCAACTATCAAAAGTTGCACATTCTTTCCAGATAACACATCATGGAGGTTTAAAAATATTTATGAAAAATAGGGGTATACTAATGAAACCAGCATAATTCTGAACAAGAGCATCCAAGAAAAAGGTCAGAGGTGGTATGTTGGCCTTGACCTTGATCTCGAAACTCATGGACTACTTTTGTGCACTTGACCTTGATCCATCTGAAGCCATTGTGGAGAGAGAATTCTTGACCTTGTCATCCATCTCTTGCAGTTGGTCGTCCACACTAACTCTTAATCAATGAGCTGTTGAAGCACGAGTGGTTACGGAACCTAGCAAGGATGCAGAAGATTAAGGCATTGAGAGGGAGCAGGGACATGGGAAATGTAAATCCCGTTGTTGGGTGTAAAGAATATACTTTAAGACTACTAACAGGCATCAATAAATTCTTATACTATCAAGAAAATAAACAACTAGCATAAATTTTCACACGGTACTCATGTTCACTCTTTCCTTGAGAACCTTTGCTTCTTTCTCCACAACTGAAATATTGCAAGACTATCTGACCCATCCCAGGTTCCCTCATTTCAAACTGAAAACATAGATGTGAAAAGTTAAATTAAGGCATTGTGCAAGCATGGATCAAGTAAATAATATATATACACAATGAAAAAACCACATACGGAAAGTTCTCGATGCGATCGCCATAGAGAAGTTAACCCAGATTTTCAGCACTATCAACAATCAATAGGAGTTGCGGGAAGCGAGTGAAGGCGCGCTCAAAAACAAAAGGCAAGAGAAGAGACCGTGAGAAAGTATGGCGTACACGGAAACAAAACCAAGAGTAGTTGTTCCCCTGTTTCCATGCATGGACTCTCCATCCTCTGGCAATATGTTAGGGGGACCATAGCCCCCCTCCCCCCCAAAAGTCTATGAATAACTAAAATTTAGGGGGGAGGTTTAGTATGATTGGAAGGGGTGTGTACTATATATTTTCATAAGAAATCTATAGGTATAGCATTCTGGATAACATTGGGCAGTGAGTGGCGTGTGTGTGCGCTCGAGGCCACGAGGTTTATGATATTTATGTCATTTGAGAAACTTATTTTAGACAAGTTTTCGTTGGTCCAGTTCTGTCTAGTTTGCAATATTTATCACCAAAAGCAAAGAACACCAACTGTGGAACGTAAATAATTTATTTTCAAGATAAATGCTACGTGTTATTTTGTTTTGTCTAACTTCCTTATGATTTTATTTTCATCCATGGAACTACCCTGTTATATTGCGATGTATTGTAGCAGGCAAATAGCTTCAGACTTCACTTCAACTAAATCGCCACTAGAACTAGCAGGGGCGGCATGCATAGGACTTAGGAGCAGCCACCGTAGGAAGACCAGGGGAAACCGAATTTGGCTCCGAGGGGCACATGCTTTTATTTACTGTTCATAGTGGAGCATATGCTCCCCAGAGCTAAATCGGCCCTTCCAAAAACCAGGGGTCTCTCTCACATGCTATAGTTTTCTCCATAGAACTCCAGGCGTGGCACTACAAAGCAGGGGCGGAGGAGATCATGAATTGCAACCGTGGTGAAGGCACGGTAGGGTGCTACAGTAGCCTACCTTTGGGCCACCTATCAGCCTTCAGATCTAGTATGAAAGGCTCAGATTTCTTGCTACAGAACATAAACAGTGTACATGCTACAGTGCGGAAACAGTTCATCTTGCTACAGGGTTCAAATAGTAAACTCTGCTCTAGTGTAACCTGTTGTGCCTTACGTATTTTCCATTGCACAGGTTACTGTAGCACCCTACCGTGCCTTCACCACGGTAGAGGAGCCAGTTCCGATTAAAAGAGCAAGCATCACCCAACCAGATCAGTACCTTTGGATATCCCAAGCAATGCAGGTAAATAGTTCTCCGAAGATTTCAAATGGAAGGTGAGTTTTAGTTCAAGTTTAATTTTCATTGGGATTCCTATTCTTCTGGTTCAGTTTATAAGGGAAACTGAATACATAATAATGACACATCACAAATAACCTTAACAACCCAAGAGGCTATACATCTTGGCGAAGCAAGAACACACAAAAAAACGAATACATAATAATGACACAACACAAATAACAACCTCTATAGCTAGAGAGTTGAGTGATTCAGCCCAGGTTATGTCATAAGAAAAAAACAAGGCAACAATAGCACAAGAGGGTGGCAAACTCCGAAAGATACCACATCAGAGCTCCGATAAGACCACACCGAAACCATCGGAAAGGACCATGAGTAATCATCATCAAGGGGCCGTGTCACTGCCAACCCCGAAGCCTCATACACTGGAGGATGGTCATTGCCCAATCCCGACTACGAACGGAGACGGAACTCTAGCTCATTGAACATGTATGAAGGACGTGCAGATTCTCCACCAGAACGGTGGTAATTGCCCAAGAGAGTGGGGAGAACAAGCGATAAAAAATAACATGATTTTAGAGAGTGTCACTAATGAATAACTCTCCAAAGGGAGGGTGGACATTTGCCACAGGGGAGTGTAAAATGAAGGGCACTGCATGACAATGAGAATGACAACACCAGAGGCACCAAAAGGCGGCAAGGTGGAGATTTTTGAGGAAGCTCACGAGGCAGATGTGCGTAGGAGTTCACTGGAAGGAGATAAAGAGTCAAGCATGGATATGGATATGACCAGCCCGAGATCCCTCGAAGCACTGCCACGCGAAATATAGGAGATGACGGAATTGCAGCGCCTTGATGCGCCACTGTTTATTTGTTTTTCTCTGGCGTCATTGTTTTTGCCCGTAAGTTTTGGGCTGCGAGTATAAGTTAGCAGGAGAGATCAAGTTTGACTCACCCGCAAAAATAAAACCATCAAAATTGACAATATAATAATAAATCAAATAAAAAAAGTGAAATGCAAAGATAGAGAAGGGGGAAGAAGCAAAAAGAAAGGAAAGAAATTTTAAGAGTCGCCCGTCACTCTTTCTCCAAAGCTCTCGCCGGCATCTAAAAAAAACACTCGCCGGCGGCCGCACCTCCGGCTTCCTCACCGCTCCATATCCCAGTCCCTCACGCACAGTATCCTCAACAACCAGCCAGTAATGTCTGATGCCTCCGCCCTCCTATCCGCACCTCTCCTATTCTCTTTCCCCCGTTCCAGATCGCAGGCTGCCCTTCTCTGTCCTCTGATTAGGCGTTCCCATCAGAGACCTCAACGTACACACTCCCTGATTAGGCATGGTTTCTCCCAAGTCCCTATTGCCCGATTCATTTTTATCTTGCTGCTTCCGAAGGTAAGGATTCTTGGATGGATTTCCCACTTTGATCTGGAATATGTGACTGCACATTTGCCTTCGCTTTGATTTTTCATCTTGAGCCTGCCGTGCTCTAGAGCTAACCCCCTTTTCCGCCTCTCACGTTGTCTATGCAGAGCTTCTTATGCCCACAAGGTGTTTGATGGAAGTCCAAGCAGGCTGCACTGCAGAGAGGAATATTATACACAACGACCTGTATACTTTTAGGATACCAGTCAATGGTTCCGGAGTAGATTGTTCCATCAAGCTATTTCACAGTTCGCAATGTCGAACCGAAGGAGTTCGACAAGTTCGGTCTTTCATCTACTCGATGGTGGTTATTATTGGGGCTGGACAGCAACAATGCGCTGCACAAATTCACCAACACGGCAAATATGCACACTACACAATCCCCTTCACCTGTGATGAACTTTGAGGACAGCTTCAACCAACAAGTAAGCAGCGGAATAACACAAACAACATGCACAAGTGACACAGGATTTAACGTGGAAAAACCTCCTCAACTTGAGGAGTAAAAAACCACGGCTGTGGACCGATCGGTCCACATAATTTCACTATGAGAATGATGAGTACAAAGTCTTCTCTAGAACCTCTAGAGAGATTTACAACACACTCTTCACGTTGCCAACCGGCAACAGCAACAACAACCACAAGAAGTAAGATTTCAGCAAAGCAGAGTTTACGCAGCTTCTGTACCCTTCAGTGTTTTGCAAGCTGCTCTTGAACCGCTGAACCAAACATCACCAAATTTGGCAGACAAATAGACACACGAGTTCCTGAGATCCCCTCAAAAATTCAGCTCAATCGGACATCGTTTGCCTACCCAAACTGTTCGTCTTCCAAAACTACTCTGTTCTAAAACTGCAGCAGTCAGAGCTGACAAAACCACTCTCAAATCTGATGCTCCACTGACCCAATCCTCAAACCAGCTAACCAAATTGAAGTACTCAAAGTAAGGAACGAGCTCACCAAGTTTGGGGTCGATCCAAGCACGTTTGAGCCTCCAATCACCAACTTGAACACTGTCTAGTCAGATGCAGCAAATCTGGACAGAACCTCTGCTTCTTCTTCTTCCTCTCTCTCAGGTTGTGTTTTCTCTTGTGTGCTTTCTCTCTCACTCTCACGAATGGCAGCAACCACCAGCAAGGGGTGGAGTGGCTAGGGTTTTTTTCTTGCTTCACTTCCCTTGGAAGCGCTCTCAACGTTGGATGCAGCGCACATCAACGGCTGACATGTGTTGGACTTATGGGCTGATGTTGGGCTGCCAACACACCTCCATGTGGAGGGATTTAGCCCAACAAACTCCCCCTCCCGACATCATGGAGGGTCTCACTGCCTTCCGGCAGCCATGCCAGCGAGCCGGCGGCATACTTCGAGCTTCTTCCTTGTCACCACTTTAGTCAACATATCAGCCCCATTGTCATCGGTGTGAACCTTCTCAAGTTGCATTTTCTTGGAATACAACACATCTCGAATCCAATGATAACGGACTTCTATATGCTTAGACCTTGAATGAAAACTTGCATTCTTACTCAAGTGGATAGCACTTTGGTTGTCACAAAACAACACATACTTGTCTTGCTTAAAACCAAGCTCACAAGCCAACCGTTTCAGCCACAATAGCTCTTTGCTCGCCTCTGTTACAGCAATGAATTCAGCTTCAGTTGTATTCAATGCCACACACTTCTGCAGCCTGCTTTGCCATGACACCGCTCCCCCTGCATAGGTAACCAAGTAACCTGAAGTAGACTTCCTTCTGTCAACATCTCCAGCCATGTCAGAATCTGAAAAAGCAATCAGCTTGGCCTCACCGTCACCGAAGCAAAGTTTCAGATTTGTGCTGCCCCGAAGATATCTCAAAATCCACTTCACGGCTTCCCAATGAGGTCTTCCTGGATTGGACATAAATCTGCTCACAGTACTAACCGCATGAGCAATGTCAGGCCTTGTACACACCATAGCATACATCAAACTCCCAACCGCTGAAGCATAAGGAACATGATGCATTTCCTTTTTCTGCTCATCAGTGGTAGGACATTGCTTTCTGCTCAACTTGAAATGGGCTGCTAGTGGACAACTCACAACTTTAGCATTTTCCATCCTGAACCTCTGAAGTACCTTCTCAATATACTTCTCTTGAGACAAGTACAACTTGTTGCAATTTCTGTCTCGCTCAATTCTCATTCCGAGAATGTTCTTTGTTGGACCTAAGTCTTTCATAGCAAAACATTTGCTCAACTCCTTCTTCAACTTAGCAATCCTAGAGACATTCTTGCCAACAATCAGGATATCATCAACATAGAGCAATAATATGATGAAATCATCACCCGAGAACCTCTGAATAAACACACAATGGTCTGAGCTACACTTCTTGTAGCCTTGCTCCCCCATGACAGTTTCAAACTTCATGTACCATTGTCTTGGTGCTTGTTTCAGGCCATAGAGACTTTTCTTCAGCTTGCACACATAGTCTTCTTTGCCTTTCACAAGAAACCCCTCAGGTTGCTCCATGTATATTTCTTCCTCCAACTCACCATGAAGGAATGCAGTCTTCACATCCATTTGCTCAACCTCCAAGTTGAGACTTGCTGCCATGCCAAGGATTACTCTTATGGATGTCATCTTCACAACCGGAGAAAAGATCTCATCATAGTCAATGCCTTTCTCTGGCCGAATCCTTTTACAACTAGCCTGGCCTTGTACCTTGGATGTGATGTGTGCTCTTCTTGCTTGATTCTGTAGACCCACTTGTTCTTCAAAATTTTCTTGCCCTTGGGCAACTTCACCAACTCATAAGTATGATTCTTATGCAAGGAATCCATCTCTTCTTGCATAGCATTTTTCCACTCCTTCTTGTGCTCATCTTCCATTGCATCTGCAAAGCATTCAGGTTCTGAACCGTCAGATAATAACACCACGTATTGATCTGAGGGATACCTGCTGGAAGGAATTCGACCCCTGTTGGATCTTCTGAGTGGAGCAGCTGGTGGACTTTCTGGTGCTGGTGCTTCCTGCTGATCCGGATCATCAACTTCAGCATCATACTCTTGTTGCTGCTGCTGGGGAGCATCTTCTTCACCTGCACCACCATGTACATCATCTTGTACATCTTCTGCATCTGCTTCAACTTGCACAGGAGCTGGAGCTGCAGGAACTGGGTCAGAATCAATCATGTCTTGCTGCTGCTGAGGAGGAACCTGCCCCTTTGTCTTCACAATATCCTCAATTGTTTGGTCTTCAACAAACACAACATCACGGCTTCTCACAACTTTCCTTGCTATAGGGTCAAACAGCTTGTAGCCAAACTCATCACCACCATAACCAAGAAAGATACATTGTCGTGTCTTCGAATCAAGCTTTGACCTTTCATCTTGAGGAATATGAACAAAGGCCTTGCACCCAAAAACCTTCAGGTGGTCATATGAGACGTCCTTGTCACACCAGACCCTGTTAGGAACATCTCCCTGTAAAGGATAACTTGGTGAGAGATTAATAAGATAAACTGCAGTCATCAAAGCCTCACCCCAAAAGTGTTTACGTAGCTTTGCACTTGACAACAAGCATCTAACTCTCTCCACAATTGTCCTGTTCATCCTCTCAGCAAGACCATTCAGCTGTGGTGTCTTCAAGGGAGTAAATTGATGCATAATACCTTGCTGCTTGCAATATGCATCAAATGGCCCAATGTACTCTCCTCCATTATCAGTGCGGATGCACTTGATCTTCTTCTCAGTTTCTCTCTCAACCGAGGCTTGGAATTGCTTGAATACACCTAGTACTTGATCTTTGGTCCTCAAAGTGAAGGCCCAAACTTTCCTGGAAAAGTCATCAATAAAAGTCACAAAGTACTTAGCACCACCAAGAGATCTTACCGACATTTTGCAAACATCGGAATGTATCAAGTCCAGCTTCTCGGGCTTCTTGTGAGGAGGTAGAGTCTTGAAGGCAACTCGGTGTTGCTTCCCTGCTAGACAATCTGAACATTTCTTGATGTGAACTCCTTTCACACCCTTCAACAATTTTTTCTTCACTAGCACTGTCATCCCCTTCTCACTCATGTGCCCAAGTCTCTTGTGCCATAAAGCACAATGATCATCCTTCTCTAGTGCATTGACAGAAGCACTAAAGAGCTTAGCATGAACATGATACAAACTGAGACCATTTTACCTCTTGCAACAATCATGTTGCCTTTGGTGAGCTTGTACTGCCCTTTTCCAAAACTGCTCAAGTAATCATCTCCATCAAGCAAACCAACTGAGATAATATTGAGACGAAGTGCCTCAACATGCCTCACAGATTTGAGGACTAACCTTGTACCATTTGCGGTCTCCAAATGCACATCTCCTTTTCCAATGATGGCTGCTCTATCATTGTTCCCCATCTTCACAACACCAAAATCACCTGATATATAGTTAGTGAAGAGCTCTCTGCGAGATGTAGCATGAATGGTAGCACCGCTGTCCGGTATCCAAATCATCTCGTCACCATCCACAAGGTTGACGGTTTCATCAGAAACAACAGTGATCCTCTCCTCAACAGTGGAACCAAATCTGCCCTCATTTTCTTCATGCATAACAAGCATGATGTCCTCTTCTACTGCAGTAACTCGGTTGCCCTCTGTGTCACTATCACTGTCAACTTGCTTCTGATCTTGTTTCTTCTTTTTCTTTTTGTCTTTCTTCCACTTGTCACATTGCCACTTAATGTGGCCCTTCTGATGGCAGTGATGGCACTCATAATCAGCATACTTACTTTTTGATTTGCTCCTACCTCTTTCTGCCCCTTTACCTGGACCTCTGCTCTTGCTTCTCCCCCTGGACTGAGTGACTAGCACCTCTGAATGTGAGGAAGAAGTGGCTTCAGCCACCTTTCTGGACTCTTCATTTAGTACCCTGGTTTTCACAAGATTCCAAGTGACAACTCCATTAGGTGCTGAATTGCAAACCGTGACCTTAAAGGTCTCCCAGCTGTCCGGTAATGAGCCTAGTAGCAGCAAAGCTCTCACTTCATCTTCAAATGTTATTCCCATTGAAGAAAGCTGATTTATAATGCCTTGGAATGTATTCACATGATCTGCAATTAGAGTGCCCTCTTTGTACCTCAAGCACATCAATTGTTTGATCAAGAACATCTTGTTTGTACCTTCTTTCCGGGCAAACAACTCTTCCAATTTCTGCCATAAGGTGCGTGCATGTGTCTCATCAATGATATGGTTCAAAACATTGTCATCGACCCATTGCCGAATGAACCCACAAGCTTGGCGATGAAGTACCTTCCACTGACCTTCCTCAATGCCCTCCGACATCTCAGTGGAGAACACTGGCTTCCAGTATTCTTTCACATACAACAAGTCCTCCATCTTGCCCTTCCATGCTTGATAATTTGTACCATCCAAAGATATCATCCTGCTGGTATTCACTTCCATCTTTCACCACAAGAAACTCAGCAATTTGCACAAGCAAATCAAGGCTCTGATACCACTTTATTGGGGCTGGACAGCAACAATGCGCTGCACAAATTCACCGACACGGCAAATATGCACACTACAGCAGCCCCTCCACTTGTGATGAACTTTGAGGACAGCTTCAACCAACAAGTAAGCAGTGGAATAGCACAAACAACATGCACAAGTGACACAGGACTTAACGTGGAAAAACCTCCTAAACTTGAGGAGTAAAAAACCACGGCTGTGGACCGACCGGTCCACACAACTTCACTATGAGAATTATGAGTACAAAGTCTTCTCTAGAACCTCTAGAGAGATTTACAACACACTCTCCACGTTGCCAACCGGCAACAGCAACAACAACCACAAGAAGTAAGATTTCAGCAAAGCAGAGTTTACACAGCTTCTGTACCCTTCAGTGTTTTGCAAACTGCTCTTAAACCGCTGAACCAAACAGCACCAAATTTGGCAGACAAGTAGACACACGAGTTCCTGAGATCCCCTCCAAAATTCAGCTCAATCAGACATCGTTTGCCTACCCAAACTGTCCGTCTCCCAAAACTACTCTGTTCTGAAACTGCAGCAGTCAGAGCTGACAAAACCACTCTCAAATCTGATGCTCCACTGACCCAATCCTCAAACCAGCTAACCAAATCGAAGTACTCAAAGTAAGGAACGAGCTCACCAAGTTTGGGGTCGATCCAAGCACGTTTGAGCCTCCAATCACCAACTTGAACACTGTCTAGTCAGATGCAGCAAATCTGGATAGAACCTCTGCTTCTTCTTCTTCCTCTCTCTCAGGTTGTGTTTTCTCTTGTGTGCTCTCTCTTTCATCTCACGAATGGCAGCCACCACCAGCAGGGGTGGAGTGGCTAGGGTTTTCTTCTTGCTTCACTTCCCTTGGAAGCGCTCTCAACCGTTGGATGCAGCGCAGATCAAGGGCTGACATGTGTTGGACTTATGGGCTGATGTTGGGCTGCCAACATACCTCCATGTGGAGGGACTTAGCCCAACAGTTATGACGTGCCTTCTCAGTAAGTATAATTCTACTTTGGTTTATTATTGCTATCTCGGGTGACCACCATCAATCTTAACTATCACATCTAATAGCTAATAACAAACAATTAGCTTGCGTTTCTACATAGTTATGTATGAACAGTTCCTATTTTCATGTGGACCTGCCATTTTGTTCTGTCAGGACGACAAACAAAGAGGATTTTGGAAATTAGGGCACATGTCTCACAATTATAACAGAACATATTCCAGTGTAATTTAAGAAGCGGACTGGAGGGCGTAGGACATCTACCTCTTAACTGCCAGTTCTTACTTGCATTCTGTGATATTTCATATGCAATTCAGTAGTATTTTTAAGAAAATTTGGAACCAATTCATAGGTGCCATTCAAACAAATTTGTCCGCTAATTTCATGTTTTGTTCACTCATCAGTTCATCCTTACCAAGTACCAACCTGATAGTTACAATTTAGCCTTATACTAGTAAGGGACACGTGTCAAGTCACGTATTTTGTAGTATTTATCTTGGGTTATTCTGGAAAGACCATAACTGGCGGCGCTCTGCTTGTCCTATGCGTACAATATCTCTTAGCTTAGTGGCCGTCAGATATGTACCATCAATAGCCAAGCATACTTAGCTTTTGCGGGAATATCTCAGATGGCTCTCCTTGGATGCCAATGTTGTTATTTTCTGTATGGAGCTCCTTGAATGCCATTTGGCCACCAAATTTTACAAGCACCTACAACATTTGGTCATAATCGAAGCCACACAGTTTCAGATTTTTTTGCTCTTTTTTATTCAATTTTTCTATTCATCAGGGTGTAATGTGTTTCAAGGGCTCTGTAAATAGATCCCTGAATTTAGTATTGAGGGTTGGTTATACCATGTTTGTGCTAAATCTTTTTAATAATGTTGTCTTTGAAAACAACAAATTCTTTCTTTAGCATTTTAGCTGGGAATAGCAACCAAAATTCACCCAGATATTTAAGATCCTCACACTTGTTTTCTTCCACTTGCAGCGTGCATGTTCAAAGTTGCTTATAAATGGCAGGATGTCCCACTGGAATGCGTGGGGCATCTTCTAGTTTCCTAGTGAGGTGCTTATCTTGTAAGTTTCTACCAAACATTGTCTACCTTCCTATACTACGGATACATACTATGTATATAAATTTAAATTGTTTTTTCCGATTGTAGTGTGTGAATCAAACAAGAAAGAACCAAAAGGACAACTTTGACCCTTAAGTAATATGTGGGAGAACTACGGGAAGAAAGAAGGAAGCGAAACCTGGGGATAGCGATCACGGAACGAGATTTTGGGTATGCACTTGATCAAAACAACCATACACCATATGACGCTCTTTAACTAAATGCACATTATATTGTGTGTTCCTCCCATATCTATCTGTGTTGTGTAAAGCTTTTTCAAGTAGACGTTAGAGCGGTATGACAGGTTAGTTGAAATGTTAATATACAACTGTAGATAAAATGTGTTTTCAAATAAGAAATGATTTAACCAACTTGATCAATCGATCAATAACCTTTTTTCTCTACAATAGTGCAGTCGGGGAAAAAGATAGCGCGCTATAACGTCGCTAATAGCATGCTTTAACATACTGAGCTATGTCTCGCTAAATAACCCAGTGTACAATACCTCACTCATAGCACGCTATAGCGCAATATAGCACCCTAAGGGCATCTCCAGCCGCGCCTCCAGGAAGGCCTCCCCAGGCGTTTTTTTCGCGCCGGTGCCGAAAAAACGGCCCAGTCGCGCTCCCAGGAGCCCGATTTTCGCCGGCTTGGGCCGAAAACAGCGCCGGCGGATCCAGCCCGAACCCGGCGCGCTGGAGGGCCCGCCGCGTCAGCGACACGGCTCTCTTCTCGGCCCTTCGTCGTCCTCATCGCCTCGTTTCCCGCAGCGAATCAATGCCAAAGCTGCCGCGCGCTGCCGCGCCGGTCAGCATGCACCATTGATGCGGGCGGCGCAGTGAAGACCGGACGACGCGCGTCCCTCGCCCTCCCTCGCCCGCCACGCGTACACACGGTGGCACGCGCGCCTCGGCCTATGTATGACGCGCCCCGGCGCACTCGGCGACTCACACTCTCCCGCCGTCGTCGTTCCTCCCTCTCCTCTCCTCTCTTTCGCCGTCTCCAGTTCACACCCATGGCCGAGCGCTTCCCAGGCGACGGCGCGGCGGCGAACGGCTTCGGCAGCCGCCATCTTCGTGAAGACGAGGCTCGCCTCCTTTACGAGGCCGAGTACCCGGTCCCGCCGGACATGCGGGTGCCCGGGGCGTGGAGGATCAGCGCGGGCGGCGTGCCAGTGCCCCCGGTACCCACCGGCGCGGCGCGACATGCGGAGATCGCACGCATCCGCTCGAACCTGCCGCGTGCGGCGAGGGAGGGGCCACGGTACGTCCCCGACAACCCGCTTTGGGACCCTTACTTCCGCCGCCGTCACGCCCAGCAGCTCGAGGCCACCAACGGCGTCGTGCCCTCCGGCAGGCTCAACGCCGCCGGCCGGCGTCGGTGGTGGGGCGTGCCCGGGCGCACGTTGGAGGCCGTCCTCGAGTACATCAAGGGCGGCAACACGCCACGCCTCGAGTACCCCGCTCCCCCTTCCTTCTCACGCCGCCGGGGAAGCTCCTGGACCCCGAGGCACATGGAGACCGGGGGGTCCTCCTCCTCGTCCGGCAGCTCGCCCTGCCTCCGCCCCGTCAAGCCGGAGCCCCAGGGCACGCCGGTCAGCGCGCGCACCCGCTGCTCCGGCGTCCGCATCGGCGCCAACGCCTCCCCACCCACCGGCCGCTTCGTCCTTGTCGAGCCCAAGCCGGAGCTCCCCGCGGAGTACGAGGAGATAGCCCCGCGCGGCTTCTCTGACGAGGATGCCATGCGGTGGGCGCGGGATGACTACCTCCGCGACGAGATGGTCCGGCAGCGCCGGGCGCTGGAGGAGATCGCCGCCCGCAAGCATGGGCGCGAGGATGAGCACGGCGTCGTGGTCCTCGACAGCGACGACGACGACGCCCCCGCCGCCCCCGGACCGTCCAATCCGCCGCGCCAACCGGGGGAGGGATGCAGCAGGGACGGCGGAGGCGTAGGCGGGGACGGCGGCGACGACGACGACGATGACGATGACGGCGGTGACTACACGCGGTTCTACAGCCTCCTCGGCATGTAGAACCGCGTGGGCGGGCGGCGAGGCGGGCGGCGAGGGAGACGGCGGGGGTAGCCCGCGGTAGTTTTTTTTTTCTTTTTTGTAAAATATGTTTAAATTTGAACGAACTCGCCGATGTTTGCGTTAAATTTGAGTCGTTTTTGCGCCGTATTTGTCTTTTTTGACTAACCGTGGACGCCGTGATTGGGGGTCATCACGCCTCCAGTGCGCGGTTTAGCGCCGGTGCGCCCCAGGGGGCGATTTTTTGCCCCTCCTGAGGGGCCAACGGCTGGAGATGCCCTAACAACGTATTTTAAAAGCCACGCTATTTTGTCATAGCATGCTATTTCTTTCATTGAGTGCAGTATCGCTCCATCTCTCCCATGTATGTCCTACACGCCGCTCTTCCTAGCTCCTTCTCTCCCCTGTATGTCCTACATGCTGCTCGTCCTCTGCTTCTCCTCCTTCACCCCTCCTCCCTGATGTATGTCTCTATCTATGATTCTCCATCCCTAGGGTTTGTCCTCCCCAAATCTCCTAACTCCCTAGCCCGGTCTCCTCTGTTGTCATGGTCGGGAGGTTACAAAGCTCATTGTGTTTCCATTAACATGGTTCTAGCACGTGGATGGCTACTTTTCATCGCGCGACTGTCCATGGCTAGTTTTGTGGTGATATCCCAGTCCTTTAGATCTTGTTTTATGGACTCCTCCCACGTTAAGTTTGGTCAACCCCGACATCTCTTAATATTATCAGCACGCTTTAACAGCCTATTATGCACTGAAGCTTATGGAGACCTGTGTTATATATACCCAAACCATCTCAGACGATGTTTACCAACCTGCTCTTTAATTGGTGCTAGCCCAACACCATTATTTATATCATCAGTTTGGACTCGATCCTTTCTTGTGTATCAACATATCCATCTCCACATGCGCATTTGTGTAACACCTAACTTGGACATGTCGCCTTTTAGTTGGCCAGCAGTTAGGTGTAGTATAACTAGCCATGAACTACACCAAGGGAATTTTTTTTGCAATCATGTTGCATACTTACAAAACAATATTGCGTGGGCTTATATGTAATATGTTGCAATGATTGGACGGCCCAGATCTCATGCTTATATGAAGGACAACAGGGTAGGCGAATGTTTGGTTGGAACTTTCAACAAACCGATGAACAACATTGGCCTTTTAAATAAAATTCTACATCTGATTTTTTAATTCACGCAGTTTTTAGTATGCTTCTAGGTTCCTAAAAGTCCTACAAAGATGGTATTCGAAATGGTTTTGACAATACCTTTTCAAATTTTGACCTGGTTTTTTCCTTCAAACAATATCTATCAAAACACCAGTGTTGATGCCCTTTTGTCTCCAAGTGCCTTCCTAAATGCTAAACTTTGTTCAAAGTGTGTGCTCTCTTATTTATAGGCTTGAGAGGCACAAGTAAAATTGCATTTCTGCCTCTAGGCAGTTTACTATATTACTCTTACCCCAATCACACTGTATCTCTTGGCGTAATTTTGCCCGGGGTCACTTGTTTTTTGAATTTTTTTTTTGAATTTTTGGGGTCACTTGTTGGTGTGTGCTCGCCATCTTACATAGGTTTCATGCGACAACCATGCCTGCTTGCTCCCTTTTTCAGGATGCATGCCCGGTGCCTCTGGGTGCATGCTTCTGACTTATCCGGAATGCAACACACTGCGGTTATGCGATCTATTGTCCTCAGCGGATCACTTGCCCACCACATTTCTGCATATCCCTGAGATGTTGGGGTGTATTGCCTCCTGTCAAAAAAGAAGGGGTCAACACTTTGCTAAATAATACTCCCACATGCTAATGAAGAGAGGGTGAGTTATACAACTTGTACCAGCTGTCCCGTCGAATTGTTGATTTGAGCTCAAGCTGAGACCCTCTTCCCAACACACGTGCAGATTCAAAAATGTAAATTAAAAAATCGAGTAATTTTTTATTTGGGAATTATGTTGAGAAATCAAGTTGGTAATTTGTTATAGTATACTCTTTCTACATGAAGTTGTTGTGTGCTATAAAATGGTTTCGTCAACACGACACAATATTACCCTGTCAATTAGCATATGGTTGGGCCCTCCTCCTTTCATCCGGGCTTGGGACCGGCTATGCAAATGACATAGGCGGAGTTCCCCACCCACCCTCCCAAAATATGACTTTTTTTTATGTTTTCCTTTTTTGAATTTTTTTTGTTGTTATATTTTTCTCTTTTTTTTCCTTTTTTTACCGCCCTGAGGCCGACCAAACATTGTCAACCTGAAAATAACCAGTTCAAACAGTATGAAGTCGTCACAAAAGGCTGATCTGGATTCTCTAAATTGAAAGGGAGCTAGCGCAGACAATGCACGAACCTTCGTGGAACGTGCAGATGATTTGCAAGCCATTTACACGCTGCCGCCTTCTTCATGCCCGACGTTGTCTGGCTGGTGGAGTGACATACGTATGAGAAAGTTAGTGTTGGCACGCGTCGTAATCAACCAATTATTAGAGAAGATTAACAGAAAAAACAAAATTGATGGCTATGTGATCCTATATAGTATGCCAAAACAAGATGGCTAACCTGAGCTGCGCTAGGTTGTCCAATGCTCGCACCAGCAGCAGCAAGGGCCTGCTCCACGGCCGGCGCCACTTGGCTCCGTATCCTGGAAACGTTCTCAACATCTTGGACAGTACCATCCGGCGGCGGCGGAGGACCCATACCCCGCGTCAAATTAAAACAGCTTGCGAAGGCGTCCAGGAAACCAGGTTGGGCTGACAGGTTTTCGATTATGGTATCTTTGTCAAAGGCCGGGTCGTTGAGTAAGCCGACGATGTCGAGATGGCGTACTGAGGCTTGTGCTCCACCATTGCCATATTGAGGCGACAAGGATTGCGAGATGTAGCGCTGTGTTACAGGAAAGTCCACATTCTGCATCACGCTATTTATGCCACCCATCACCTGGGGGTTCAGCATGCACTTCTCCAACATTTTCGCGAAAGCAGCAGGATCCATTCCCAACCGAGCGGTTCCCTCCGACAAAAATGAGGCTCCATCCGGGCTGCTGAGCCAGGCGAGCATGCGGTTGACGTGGACCTGCATGAGGGTGCATACATACACGGACAGCAACTAAGATTCAGGTTGAAGTAACAGATCAAAAGCTGCCGATGATGATGTGCGTGCAGGCAATGCATTGGGTGCAAGCAGATTGTTCAGCAGAGCTATCATTTTTTCTTTGGGGTGGAACATAGCTAACATTCTTTCGGCATCGAATTCGAATTCAGAGCTTCTGCCAATTAATCCCTGATGGACCTCAATTTGTACCCGTTAGGGGTGACCCTTTTTTTGAGAGTGCCCTTCCATCAGATTTTTTTTTGAGAGTGCCCTTCCATCAGATTGTCGGTAAGAGGCTAAGGCTGTCTGTATTGGGGAGTATCATATAATATTATCATGCATATAAGTATTATATAATACTACTTTTGTAACGTATAGTATCATATTAGTATCTTAGATTGCTTTATTAATTGTCATGCATAACACAAGGTATTACAACATTTAATATGATATAGTATCATGATATGAGATTACATCCTCTATTTTCTCATTCAATTTTATGCCACATCATTCAAAAAGTCTAGTTGGCATGCATGATACCACTTATGATACTCCCATTACGACCAAGCTAAGTCCTAATACATATTTATTTTGATCATCAGTTGGACTAATAATACTACTCCCGTCCAGGTGCATAAGTCATTTTAGATTGTGCACCGCGACCAAGGCAAAGGAAAAAAAAGAGAATTTAATGTTTATTTGCTAATTAATAGCATTGCATGCAATGAACTAACAATTCCATGTCGTGTTTGGTAGTCTCAAGTCATTGAAAGAATACAAGCCCTCATTTCTTATTGGTTGATTCTTTTATTTATGTCAAGAAATAAGAAACAAGGTAGAAGTTAATGTACCGTGCCTAAGTGCTTTGGAATTACTCCCTCCGTCTTGGTTTAGAGGGTGTGCATGTAGTTCTAGGTCATCCATTTGACTAAGTAAATATGAGTTATATGTCACTAAAAGTATATCATTAGATTCTTAAGCGGATTTAGTTTCTAAACATGTATTTGTCATCACATATAATACATATATAGCTAGTTAAATTTTCAACCTAGAACGACGTGCATGCCCTGTAAACCGAGACGGATAGAGTATTTGGTTTTCGTAAGATGACTTATACACCTAGACGGAGCAAGTATATGAGATGCATGCCAAAAGGTACACCATCAAAATCATACTTGCAATAAGTTTTCGACGGTACATGTTTTTTGACATATACCTAATATATTAGTATTTGTCTAAGTGACAGTAAAAATAAAAAAAAACAAATATGTTTTAGGCCTTATAAACATGGAGAGCTGGACTGTGTCAAATAGGATGCTTACCTGAACTGAGGAGGTCACGAGCAGTTCATTAAAGTTGAATGTCGCCGAGCAGCTCTCACCACCTTGTGTACTAAGCGCCATATTAGCAGTGCTGCTTGCCATGGCTTCTACCAGGTCATATAGAGCTGCCAAGGCCAGGTCGCTGGATAAACCGGAGAGCGTGTTGCTGGCATCGGCTGGTTCTCCATGGCTGAGCACACTTTCGGCGTCCACCTGAGCGTGCATACATGCATGGACAACAACTAATTAAGATGCTGTCTGAAGTAACATCGCACGGCTAGTACAGATGATGCAAACGGTTAGAGCATCTTCAACATGCGCGCAACTGCGCGGCGCACTAAATTATTTTTATAGTGCTGAAATAGACTTTTTAGCGCGTAGCAGGGCGCTTGCTCCAGTAGGCATTGCAAAATATGGCGCGGCGCTATAGCTCTAGCAGGCACTACAAAATGAAGCGCGCGCAAGCGGCCGCTACTACGAATGCAACACATACAAAAAATATGAAACAACACATAGTTTTTATTCCATAGCATAGTTCAAGCTCAACACCATAAGCTAGTCCATAGCATACAAATAAACCTAGATGAAACGATACTATGACGAAAATATAGTAGATACAACGCGTCGATGATAACTAGATAAAACTACTCCTCGTTGTCCTCCTGCTCGGTGGCGTAGTCTGACGACAAAAACGCATGCTCCCACCAAGGATCATTGTCGTCCCAGGTGGATGCAGGTCCTAGTTCGCATTGGGCTTTCGCCAGTGCCTTCCACTCACGCCTCTCCTCTCGATCCGCGGCTCGCAACGCCCTCCTCTGTGCCCAGAACTGGGTCTCAGCGGCGACGTCTTGCGGGAAGCGCTCACGCTACGCCGCCATGGCTTGCTCATCCGTCTCGGCGATGAGGAGACAACACTCCCACCTCCACTGGACGCAGCAATCCTCGTCGATGACGAGTCTCGGGGGAGACGCGACGTCCTGCACCTGCTGGCACGTCCACATGTCCGAGAAGTACATTTGCGACCTCAGACTCAAGAGGCCCCACGCCGCCGCGTCGTACGCACGAGCGGCCTCGTGGGCGGTCTTGAAGGTGCCGGGCACCAGGCGTGTACCATCGGAGCGGATTTCCGCGTAATACATGCCGGAGGGGTGGAGGCGGACGCCGCGGAAGCCGGAGCTGCTCTGGGGGCGCGGCGGCATGGCGGCAGTGGCGGGGGAGAAGGTGCTGGAGGCGGTGGCGGGGGAGAAGGCGCTGGAGGCGGCATTTGGCGCTGCAAGCGAGGAAGAAAGGTGTGGCGGCGGTGGCGCACCGGCAGAGGCGAGGCAGATGGGAGAGAGAGGCGACGAAGATGGCTGTTGGCGGGCGCGGGTTATATAGTGCGAGCTGGACACCACGTGCCTAAACTTGCCCGCGTGTTTCCGCTTTTTTGCGCACGCCAAGATTTTTTTAGGGCGCTCATGTTTCTGGCACCTACTGAAGCGTGCCAAACTCGCTCACGCGCGCAAATACGCGTTTTGTCCCGCGCGCCATATGTAGCATGGCTGTTGGAGATGCTCTTTAGAGATCAAAGAGTAAGTAGAAGAGCCGCAATTAATTAATGGTGATATCCAAGTTAAAGAAATAAGGCAAATATTTTTCCCCGTTTTCGGAAAATATCTCCTAATGTTAAACAAGATGGCTCACCTGGGAGCTCGGCTCTCCACTGCTCACACCAGCCGCAAGGTCCGGCGACAATTGCTTCAGCGTCCTGGATACGCTCTCACCATCTTGGGCACTACTCTCTGACGGCCGGGCAAACATAGGCCCATACTGCCCATACTGCTCGCAGAAATAATCCGCGATTTCTGGCAGCATCAGCTGCGCCATGACAACTCGGACTCTGTTGTTGCTTAATAAGCTGGTCATGTCAGGAAACTCCCCATTCCGCGCCTCACTGGTCATGGACTCATGGTAGCAATCATCTCAGGGTTCCGCAAGCACTTGTTAAATATTCTCGCATAAGCGACAGGACTCATGTCGAAGATATCGGCTTCCTCCGATACAAAAGCAAATCCTTCAGGGGTGTTGAGCCAGGAGAGCAAGCTGTCGGTGTCGACCTGCATCTGCATCAGTGTGCATAGACGCAGGCTCAAGTAACAACGCGCGGCTAGTACAGATGATGCATGCATGATTATTGTTGGTTAATGGTACCTTAGGCCGCGGCTCACGGCTGACACCTGCACCGGAATTTTCAGCGTCTGTACCTTATATATAATAGTGGAGGATAAGACAAGTGTCAGCTGGAGAAAGTGAGATATGGAAAGGAGGTGCAACGCAAATGCCACATACGTACCATGGCCATTTTCTGGCGCATCCATTTCTTCAACTACATACTGCAACACCAGCTTCGCCAATCTAGAAAAGTTGGACGAGGAGTCACCTTCGTTTCCCTCAATGCTATTCAGGCAGGCTACAATTTCAGGGTTCTGGAGGCACTTGTCCACAAGGTTCTTATTTTCAGTTGCACGCGTCTGAAAGAACTCATCGTTTGCAAACATGCTGTCATCAGCAGCCAAGAGACTGTTGCCCCATCCCTGCTTAATTATGTGATTAAAAGAACGCTCAATCAAGCAACATTAATTGCGTCCAACCATAGCAAACTCTAAGCCCACAACTTACAGATATCATTGCGAAAAACAAAGATGCATATACTGACTGAACAAATTGACAAAGTTCTTATGGCCTCTACACTACTACACGCAGTTAACTTAAAATTTGCCAATCAATTAATGAATTGGATGCTACCTATAAATTCAATACACTCTGTTACAGTAGGTATTAGAGATTGCGTGGCTACCAAATTTACAGTACCCAGCCAGTAGAACAGGACGAACGAGAATGTTCTTTTATATTAAATATAGTACACGGAGGGCTTAATTACCTGGGTATTGGCTGCAAGTCCACGACGAAATTGCGACGTAGCTGACGTTAGTTGCCACGTCATCTTTTCTAGGAAATCTACATTTTGCTGCAAATGACTCTTAATATCTGGCATCAATAGTTGTGCCGCTCTAGAAAGGAGAGAGGCAGGGATCCCATCTGCGTTCTCCATGCCAGCAATAATCTCAGGGTCCTGTATCAACTTCTTGAGCATGCTCATGAAATCAGTTGGATTCACTCCAATGTGAACGGCCATATTGGCTATAAAGTCGGTAGGGAACTGTGTTTCACCTTCAGAATTAGGGCTCGGTCCCTGCATGCATGTGTGGTTAAAAATATTCAGCGCGAGTATGTTTGGTAGTCTCAAGTCATTCAAAGCATGCACGGCCCACATCTCTTATTGATTGATGTGTCACGAAACAAGAAACGAGAAGTAAGTTAATGTACCGTGTCTAAGTGTTTTGGGATTATTTGGTTTTCGTAAGATGACTTACACACCTAGACGGAGGGAGTACAAAACACTTAGGCGTGGTGCATTAACTCTCATCTCATTTCTTGTTTATTAACATATCAACCAATAAGACGCGTGCATGCTTTCAATGACTTGAGATTAGCGAACACGACATGACGTGATTAGTTTATTGCATGCAAAGCTATTAATTAGCAATTAAACATTAAGTTATCTCATTTTTTCCTTCGCATTGGTCGCCGTGCACAACTTAATATGACTTGAGATGACCTATGCCGGTAGGTAGAGTACTACCTCCATCTAGGTGAATAAGTCATTCACATAGTTCTAGGTCGATTTGAGGAATTAAATATGTGTTATATGTCGTGAAAAGTATATCGCTAGAGTTCTACAAGGATGTAGTTTCTAAATATATATTTTTGTCACATATAGTACATATATAGATGGTTAAATCATCAACCTAGAACTACGCGAATGACTTATTCACCGAGACAGAGATAGTATTGTTATTTGATGGAGAAATAACAACGAAACAAAGGTTAGTAACCTACCAGTTTTTATTACCTGAGATGGGATATCTGTAGCGTCAACTACTGCGAGGGTAGGTGGTTCTCCCATAATTGTCAGAGCCCGAGTTGTAGCCTCAAAGATTGCATCGAGAGAAGCAAGGTTGCCTTGAAGCATTGACATACTAAATAAAAGGCTTGTGGCATCGGCTTCCCCTTCGCCCCAGCCTCCACGAAGGCTTGAGATGACCCCCCTCACCAACTCCGAGATGAGAGGCTCGGCGAGTACATGCCGTACTGCCAATCCAACCTAAGCCAAAATAATGCCACGTGATCGGGGAATTAGATAAGTACGGTAAAATTTTATTATAGAAAGGGGAAGACGAGCGATGCAAATTGCAAGAACGTACGTTGTTCCATCTCCTTATGGTGATGGCGGGACCATTCGGGTGGGCTTGGCTTGCCTGCCTTAGCTCTTCCTCTGCCTGGCGCATCTCCACGGGGCCGCAGTTCCAGCAGTCGAGGTAGTAGGTGGCCCTCTCGAGCAGAGGCATGTTCCCGTGCAAACCAACGTCCATGCCTACCCTGATGCCACCAACCTCAAGCTCCTGGATCATTGGCAGCGCCCCGTCCCCGCATATCAGCTCTATGTTCGTGTTGATGTATGCCAGCTCTTTGAACTCATCCTTGCAGGTGGTATAGAACAGCCGGGCCTCGCTGTGGAGGTAGAGGGAGCGGAGGCACGGCATTTGCCCGAGGATCTTGAGGTCCTCCGTCCTCAACATCTCCACCTGCAGCAACAGTTTGGAGAGTTTGGGGACACGTAATTGATTGATCCATGGCATCAGCCTGGATACGACGACCCCGAACAACAGCAGCTGGCGGAGATGCGGGGAGGGCACGCGGACTTCCCAGTTGCCGAGGTGGACCTTCTCCTCTGTGTCTGACCAGACCTGCAGGACCTGGAGCTTCTTCAGTTCATTCAGGGACTCCAGAAGCGCCTCTTGCATGCTGTCGTCCATCTCGTCGAAATGGATGACCAGCACCCTCATCTTGGTCAGCTTCCGGAGTTCCATAGTGAAGTCTGGGGACTTGTCCGCCGAGTGCAGCCATAGCTCTTCCAGGGATGTCAGCTCCCCTATCCGGCCCATCATCCTCGTGCCCTTGCCTGCTCGCAGGCACCTCAGCTTCTTTAGATCCTTCATGAAGCGCGGCAGCCAACTGATGCCAGTTGCCCTCAGGTCGAGTGTCTCTAGTAACTTGAGGCGTGTTATCTCCCTTGGGAGCTCATCTACAGGTGTGCCCACAAGCCCAATGTAGCCCAACCCAGTCAACTTCCCGAGGTGCTTCAGTTTGCAATCTCTGACAGATAAATCACAAGCCTCCAGATCTATGACACGCAGCCGTTTAAATTTCCGTAGTGGGGGAAGGCTACTACCGGTACATGTGAACGTGGATCGACTCGGGAGGCAGCCTGAACCCTAGCCGCCGCCGCCGCCACAAATCCCCCGTCCCTCCTCTTCGCCGCCGTCGGAGGACGCCGCAGGCGAAGCCATGCGGCCGACGGCGGCGGCGGGGACCTTGCTCGCGACATGGGTGGCTTTCGGCACGGCGGCGAGCTTCTCGTGGACAGCGGCGGGGTTGATGATTGGATCTGCCATAGACGGATCGGCGTGGCGATGGGTGCTTGGGCGCGGCGCAACGGACATGCGTGGCCGTGGTTCTTCACGGTGGCACTGATCTGCTGGGCGTTGTGCTGACCTGTGCGGCAGGGGATGGCGGCGGCGATCCCTGCCTCTGCCTGCACTCCAGATCCGCGACGGAGGAGTGCGCACTACGCAGAGATAGCGCTGGCTGGACCTAGGCAAGCGGGCTGGACATGGAGCTCTTGCTGGTTGTTCTGGTACATCCACGTCCTGGGATGAACGGATTGCTTGGAGGCTAGCTTTGCACTTAAGTGCATCGGGCTAGCAGATGCTTCATCGTCCGCTTGCACCAGTGCCCTCTCCTTCGTGAATCCTCCCCTCGCCGCTGACTGTTTCCGTTGGGCAAAGCCCTTGCGGTGAGTGACAGCAGGCCGACACATTGGATTCTTTTGATCTCGACGGTGATCATCATGGTTGCATATCGGAAGGAGGCGACGGTTCTGGTGGGTCTGTGTAGCGTGTTGGTGTCCTTGCTGCGAATTGCAGTGACCATAGAAAGGTTCTCGTGAGGATTCCTCCCTCTGTACCCTGGTGGTTGGCTTTGGCACTGAGATGCAAACTATCGACGGCGGCTTGACGCAGAGGGGAGGTTGTGCAGCGGCGGCGATTACACATCGTATGTTGCTGGTGGGATCGCGAAAAAGTGGTGGTGACAACACATGAGTGATGTCGTTGGTGGTGCTATCGCGCACCCGGTCTCGAGCTCCGGGGTGAAAGCCTAGGTCTGACCGAGTTGGTTATACCTGGCAATGGCGGCGTTTTTACGTCGGTACCTTGTTGAAGGCATTGCTCGGATATGCTTAGACTAGTTCTTCAGGATGAAAATCTAGATCTAGCCATGGATGGTTAGATCCGGTGACGACGGCGCTTGAGTGCTGCTCCCTTCGAAGGCGTTGCTGTTGAAGAACCTCCTCATCCGTGTGGCGTCATGAGATGATTGGTGCGGATATGGTCATTGTTGTAGTTTGCTGATCGTGCATCTGATCGCTTTTTTTTTCATCGCATACGCATAGCTTTGGTCTTATATGACTTTGCTTTTTGTTGGCGTGTTTTTGTGTGTGTGTGTGTTGTTGGCTGTGTGCATCCTAGCTATGCAGAGGCCGGGTGTGTACTCATCGTGTTTGTATCATCTTGATGCTCCATTCTGAGTCAATAAAATCCACCCTTTGTCGGAAAAAAACTACCTGTACATGTGTTGGCATAAAATGATAGCACCCCCCCTACTTCCAGTTCCAGGCAAGCGCTTTCATTCTGACCCACCATTGTTTTGTGAATGGCTAATCTATGAATGGGTCCGGTTGGAGATGTGCTCTCCTGCTCCATGCCTAGGACAGTGGAGAAGTTCTCATTGTTTGACAGGTCGCAGATGAGGTCAAGCATCAAACTGTGGACGCGACAACCACCTTGGCCGACGTCACGAGGGCTCGTCGCCCACTGGATGACGCTCCTGTCTATTAGCTCGTTGAAATAGGCCTCCCCAGTCTCAAATAACTCATCAGGAACAAGCCCGCCTGCTACCCACCTCCATATCAGCATATTCTTCTCGATCCAATGTTCTTGTGGGAATAGGCTCAGGTACAAAAGGCATTTCTGGACATTATAGGGTAGATCAATATAGCTATAACGCATCACCTTCCTTACATGCTGGAAAGCGTCGTTCTCCTCTTGCTCATCAAAACCAACAGAATCATACACCCTATGCCACTCCCGCCTTTGCTTTTTAGCAAGCACTCTGCCGATCATTGTGATAGCTATTGGCACACCAGCACATTTAGGAAAAAAATTATCCAACACCATATCAAATTCAGTACCATTGCCTTTAGCTTTAGCTTTGGTACAGAGTAATTCTCTGGAGTCATCAAGGGAAAGTGGTTTCATCGGGTAAACGGCGCCACCAACACCTTCGGCGATTTTGAGATTACGAGTCGTGGTGATGATTTTATTTCCAGCACTACCCTTAAAAACATGTTCAACCAAGTTCCATGTTTCCCAATCCCATATATCATCAATGACAAGTAGGCACCTATTCACAGCAGAAAGCAAGAGGCTTGAATCAACGACCATGAAAAATCTGATTGATTGATTAACCTCAAAAATCAAAATGCAGGGTAGAAGGCAGGAAATTAAGGGAGGAATTACGTGACATGCATGATTTACTAATAACTCAATTTCGCTGTTTCTTTGTGAAATGTTTATATCATGATGTTGGAAAAATGTTTGTAAGTTGCGCATAGTACCATTTATTTATTTATTGACAAAAATAATGCTACCATTTATTCTTAACTTGGTACTTCCTCCATTTTTATATACAAGGCCACAAACTCATGTTACAGGTACCAAGGTAAAATTTAATGCCTTGCTTTGTAAACCGGTTTTTCTTTTCATTTAGTGGGATCATTAGTACACCGCATGTATGCACGGAAGGGATATAAAGCTCATTGGAGTGTCATTATGACTGTGTGCATGCAAGTATTAAATATGTTGCTAGTTCGAGGAATTATCATTAACTTTTGTCTTGATTACTGTTGATGGCCTTGTATAGATGCAAACTGTATTTCTTATAGTGGCCTTGTATAGATGCAAAGTGTATTTTTCATAGTGGCCTTGTATAGATGCAAAGTGTATTTTCCATAGTGGCCTTGTATAAGTAAATGGAGGGAGTATTATAAGAGGCATCACAGATTTCAATTGTAGATTTTGCAATGAATCTATTGTGTCACTTTCATATACACACACACGACAAGCCATAATATAATTGAAAGCTTATATTACCAGTTAACACTAAAGAAGATTGATTGTGCATATAATTGAAAGCTTATATTACCGGTAAAAAAAATTGAAAGCATATATTACCAGTTAACACTAGAGAAGATTGATTGTGCACATGTACGTACGACGCTACCACAGAGGATATGTAACCATTACTAATCCAGATAAATAATAACCCAGCTAATATTTGAACATGATTCATGCATGGGAATGTAATCTTTATCCTCGAAAAAAGAATAGGAATGTAATCTTAACAATAAATTTATAATCCACCATCTATACATGGGAAACAAGTATGTGGAGTAATGATTTATTTTATTTTTGCGAATACACAAAAGGATTGCCTATCTTTTCATTGTTAGAGGGGTGGTACATGCATGACTGACATGAACACAACACGTACACAGGCATGAATTTTTTAGTAACCGTACGCACTGAGATGGTAGATGACATACTTATCAACTCACATGACTAGCAAGCATAGACCTATTGGAATAAGCATGCGTACCTCTTATTCACTAAGAAATTTTGCAGCTGGCTGGTTAGCTGGTCTTGGTCCGGTGCATGACCATGAATCTCTAAGTGAAGTTCCTCGAAGATGACCATCAGGACCTTCTTCAGGTCAACTCTGAGACCGATAGGAACAAAAGCCTCGCAATCGAAGTCCCCTTTCATCTTGTCGTAGACTGCTTGAGCAAGGGTGGTCTTGCCCATGCCCCCATCCCGACAATGGAGACGGTAACATGATCGCCCTTGGACAGCTTCTGGGTTAGCTTGGCAATTGCGCCGTCTATGCCAATAGGGTTAGATTCCCTGTCCCTGGTGTACATGGTGGCCATACGAGGGTCCAGGGAACTCCTGCACGGAAACGTTCCATACCGTCCACGCAGCTCCTTAACCTTGTTTCGTGTCTCTTTGATGTAGCTGGCTATCTCATGGTTAATCCACACCTTGGTCGGCCCAGGAAGGATGGCGTCCTTGGTCGACTGGATGCGCGCCATGAAGGAGTGGAGGCGCGTCTCCACGGCTTGCAACAGCTCCCTGACCTGGCGATCCCGGAGCTTCAGCTGCGGGTCAAGCTGGTCCGGCGGCATGCGGCAGACATCCTCACGGAAAGCGTGCATGCTCCCCAGCTCGTCTGCGAGGTTCCTCAGCCCATCCTTGACGGTCTTGTCCAGGCCCCACTCGTCCTTGAGAAGCTTCCAAAGAGAGGGCACGGCGGTGCCAAGCAGCTTCCCAAGCACCGCTGAGCCGATCTCCAACGCCATTCTCAGGCGGTGGACTCTCAACCTCTCTTCTCTTGCTAGCTTATCTCTCTCTCTTTCTCCACCTTGCTCTCTCTATACGGTGACCGGGAGAAGAGGAGGGGACGTTGGCGTTCTCCGCCTCGCCGGATCTGCGGCCGCCGGGCCGGAGAGTGAAGGAGACGATGGGAGTGTGGAAGCGTCAACGAGGAGGAGGCAAGGGCGGAGGAGGGGGCTGTAAAAAAGACACTCGGTTCTAGATTTGTCTGCCGTAGTTATAGCTCCTTCACATAACAGCCCGGCATCCAAATTTAGTTAAGATTCACAACAGCACACAAAGTGAAAAGTAAGTTTCCTGTATATTAATCAGTGGTACTACTTTATACTTTATAGAGGTAAAAGCACCCCAGGTACTCTAACTTGCAGGGAATGTAATGATTTAGTCCCAAATTTGTAAAATGCAACTCCATCATACCTCAACTTGCATTGGAGGTGACGATTTGGTCCTGGGCCTATCACAACGCGACAAGTGGCAACCAGATGGGTGGACCGGTCTTTGCCTGTAGCTTTACAAAAAACATCCTGCCATCTTGTCTAATTAACCCATGCTATCAATGATAATGTCCAACCTTCTCTTAATCATCTGTTCAATTACTCGTCGTTGTTATGATATATTTTAGGCTCAATCATCAGCTCACAGCTTTCCCAACATGAATGCGTCGAAAAAAGAGGGTAAGGAAACTTGGTCCAGAACATTATCAAACAAAACAGACCCAGTTCAGATCACAGCTCAGAAAAATCAAGTCATAGATTAGAATGCGTCTCAACATTTTTGACGGATCATAATCCCTAATGATTTACGCATATATTCGTTCTCTGATGCAACATTTCACACAAAAGAAGTTCCATGTGGATTGTGAAACGAAGGCGGGAAATGCAGTCCCAGACCGTCCGAAGAGAAAGATCAGCAGCACATCCCAGAAACATGCAGATAATTGCAGATCGATTGACATGTGCAGCGGGCATGCATGGAGATTCAGGCGGTCGCCGGCGCTACGGGGGACCGCGGACCGGCACGAAGAGCAGCGACGGCTCCAGGTACGGGTAGCGATAAAGCGCGGAGCGCCTCATGTCCTCCAAGTCGCGCTCGTACCCCAGCGTCGGATAGATATACGAAAACTTGTTGTTCGACCAATCTCTCGGAGAAGGAGAGGTCGATATCACTTCTCTCTGTATGCATGTGTTCATGACGACACTAGTAGAAAAACACCTAATAGTTCCGGTTCGTAAGGGCCTTTAGTCCCGGTTCATGAACCGGGACTAATGGGTCGTTACTAATACCTCCACCCATTAGTCCCGGTTCAAACACGAACCGGGACCAATGTTCCTCCACGTGGCCCTGTGCGCCGAGCACAGTCAGGGGGCCTTTGGTCCCGGTTGGTGGCTCCAACCGGCACCAAAAGGCATCCACGCGTCAGCATTCCAGTGGTTGGGGTTTTTGTTATTTTTTTTTGAAAGGAGGGGGGGGTTGGGGGTTTTGGGGGGTTAATTTAGGTGTTTCATATATTGTGTTAGCTAGCTAATTAATAGAGAGAAGTGTCATCTCTTATGTCCGTGCTTGGTCGACGCTACGTACTATATATACATAAGTGATCGAGAGAACCATTCAGTACAGAAGTTCGTCATGCATACCGAGAGAAGTGATCGATCGACCTCTCCTTCTCCGAGAGATTGGTCGAACAACAAGTTTTCGTATATCATGTATCTGACGCTACTGGCTACATACATGTACAATATGTATAAGATCTCTTAATTACAATCCCCTAGCAATTAAAATCAATTTCCACATGGTATTCTCGGGCTTTATTGATGACGTGGTCAAGAAAGAATCCCGCCAATTCCTCTCGAATTGATATCATGCGATCTGTTTCTAGGAGTTCATTCCGCATCTGCCACGTCTAATTTGAAGAAGGGGGTTAATTAATACATATATATGAATGAAACTCAACAGAAATGATGGTGTAATAAAATGAAATTGTGAATATTATTGCTTACGCACTTCATATTGTCTTTGAGAGTAGCCCCGCTTGTTTTTCAAAGTCGCGTTGTGGATGAACTCGCACACGTAGTATCCACAGAAATCATTCCCTTCTTCCTGCCACAAGCACTTTACGAGAAATAGAGGTCAATCAAACTGATAATGAAGCATTATAAATGGCATTGATGAAAGTATAGCTATAGAATCAACGAGAGATGCGCGCAACTAGCTAGCCAGTAGTACTTACTTTCGGGTATGTATATCGCAGCTCCTTCGGCAGTCCCGGAGCTTGTGCGGTGAACTGTTTCCAAACCCTGCAAGACAAAGAAAATAATTATTATTACTTGAGATATCAGGAAATGAACAAAAAGTTGTCGATATGGTGCGATAATGATCGATTGAACTTACTTGCTGAGCATTTCAGTCATGTCCGCATAGGATTTGCGATCTTTCCGTCTCGAGTCTAAGACGGTTACTAGTCCACGCTCAAGCTTAATCTCCAGAACAATATAGTGGTACCTGCGCACGCATTCATAACTCATCAATTACATTACTATAACCTTGCTCGAGTAATAAGGGAAACCGAATATGCACATGACAGTAACACTCACTTGCCGTTGTAAGGAAAGAGTATGGTATCTTTGTTTTGATTTTTCATCAACGATTGTAGCACGTTGTCCTCGGCCTCTTTGATGTCCTTTTTAACCAGAAATTCATCTATGATATTTGTGTTAATGAACCCAATATCATAAATTTCTTGTTTTTTGCACTCGACGATCTTCAATCTGCATAATATATTAAGGATAATTAACTATAAATACATGAAATGAAAGAGCCGAGCTATATATAGAGACTTAATGACAGAAATAGTACTTACAGACAGTAGCAAAAGACCATTAGTTTATCGAGGGCCTTTTGATTGAAGAACGCGAAGAACTCGTCAAATGGAACAGTCAACAGATCATTTGTAACGAGGTCGTGCTCCTCTTTAATATGCAGATACAAAGCATTCGTATCCTCAGACTCTCTGCAGGTTTCCATGTACCAATTATGGAATCTTCGCATCATTGTTGTCAGAGATTTTTCATCTTTGACGAGAGGCTTCCCGTACTCGTATCTGTATTCGTCCACCTCCAAGAAATCAGGAAGTGCATCGTCAGGCAGGTAATCTTCAAGATTGCCATAACCGGCCACCGTCCCCGGAGCATTAGACAGATTGAGCGGGGGGCACGATTGCTGTGCTTGTTCGCCGAGCTGGGCATTTTTTTCCCCTTTGCTCGTTCTTTTGACCTTTTAGCACTGACAGTAGTTCCCGACCGCTGGGCTTGGAGATATGTCTGTTTAGTAATGCGCTCATAGTTGGTTCTCGGCGGAGACTTTGGTGGTTTCCTCAGGGCATCGATAGTGCGCTTTGCTTTCACCGGATCTACCTTCTCCTCCGGAGGTGCATGTCTCTTTGCTTTCACCCCTTCAAAGAACTTCACGTGGGTCCGCACAATCGTATCGTTTTCCTCCTTGGACCTCTCGTACGGTAACTTCTCTAGAGGCTTGAGAGATGGACCGTATTTGTATTGCCTCCCGCCTCTGGTTATGCTGCTAGACGCTGGAGCAGACGGAGCGGCTATGGCGTCTGTCTTCTTTCGTGCTTGCTTATGAGGCGGAGAAGAAGGAGTACGACGCGTCAGAGCATCCGGGACGGCGGTGGGTCTCTTCCGCCCTTGCTGGCGAAGCGGAGAAGGAGGAGGCTGCTGGCTACTCGTGAGCGCCGGCGCAGGCGGAGAAGGAGGCGGAGTGCCGCCATGCGCCGGAGAAGGAGGCGGAGTGCCGCCATGCGCCGGAGAAGGAGGCAGAGTGCCGCCACGCGTGCCCTGATCGTCACTCGCCGGAGGAGGAGGCGGTGGAGGAGGCGGAGTGCCCTGACTTGCCGGAGGAGGAGGCGGAGGCGGAGGCGTTGTTGGGTTTCGTAGTAATTTCAAAAAATTTCCTACGCGCACACAGGATCATGTGATGCATAGCAACGAGAGGAGAGTGTTGTCTACGTACCCAACGCAGACCGACTGCGGAAGCAATGACACGACATAGAGGAAGTAGTCGTACGTCTTCACGATCCAACCGATCAAGCACCGAAACTACGGCACCTCCGAGTTCGAGCACACGTTCAGCTCAATGACGATCCCCGGACTCCGATCCAGCAAAGTGTCGGGGAAGAGTTTCGTCAGCACGACGGCGTGGTGACGATCTTGATGAACTACAGCAGCAGGGCTTTGCCTAAACTCCGCTATAGTATTATCGAGGAATATGGTGGCAGGGGGCACCGCACACGGCTAAGGAATCGATCACGTGGATCAACTTGTGTCAACTTGTGTGTTTAGAGGTGCCCCTGCCTCCGTATATAAAGGAGCCAAGGGGGGAGGGTGCGCCGGCCAAGAGGGAGAGGCGCAGGAGGAGTCCTACTCCTACCGGGAGTAGGACTCCCCCCCCAATCCTATTCCAACTAGGATTCCCAAGGGGGAAAGAGGGAGAAGGGTGGCCGGCCACCTCTCCTAGTCCTAATAGGACTAGGGGAAGGGGGGAGGCGCGCAGCCCTGGTGGGCAGCCCTTTCACCTTTCCACTAAGGCCCATGAAGGCCCATATGGTTCCCGGGGGGTTCCGGTAACCTCCCGGTAACCCGGTAAAATCCCGATTTCACCCGGAACACTTCCGATGTCCAAACATAGGCTTCCAATATATCAATCTTTACGTCTCGACCATTTCGAGACTCCTCGTCATGTCCGTGATCATATCCGGGACTCCGAACAACCTTCGGTACATCAAAATGCATAAACTCATAATATAACTGTCATCGTAACCTTAAGCGTGCGGACCCTACGGGTTCGAGAACAATGTAGACATGACCGAGACATGTCTCTGGTCAATAACCAATAGCGGGACCTGGATGCCCATATTGGTTCCTACATATTCTACGAAGATCTTTATCGGTCAGACCGCATAACAACATACGTTGTTCCCTTTGTCATCGGTATGTTACTTGCCCGAGATTCGATCGTCGGTATCCAATACCTAGTTCAATCTCGTTACCGGCAAGTCTCTTTACTCGTTCCGTAATACATCATCTCACAACTAACATATTAGTTGTAATGCTTGCAAGGCTTATGTGATGTGTATTACCGAGAGGGCCCAGAGATACCTCTCCGACAATCGGAGTGACAAATCCTAATCTCGAAATACGCCAACCCAACATCGACCATTGGAGACACCTGTAGTACTCCTTTATAATCACCCATTTACGTTGTGACGTTTGGTAATACCCAAAGTGTTCCTCCGGCAAACGGGAGTTGCATAATCTCATAGTCATAGGAACATGTATAAGTCATGAAGAAAGCAATAGCAACATACTAAACGATCAGGTGCTAAGCTAATGGAATGGGTCATGTCAATCAGATCATTCTACTAATGATGTGACCTCGTTAATCAAATAACAACTCATTGTTCATGGTTAGGAAACATAACCATCTTTGATTAACGAGCTAGTCAAGTAGAGGCATACTAGTGACACTCTGTTTGTCTATGTATTCTCACATGTATTATGTTTCCGGTTAATACAATTCTAGCATGAATAATAAACATTTATCATGATATAAGGAAATAAATAATAACTTTATTATTGCCTCTAGGGCATATTTCCTTCAGTCTCCCACTTGCACTAGAGTCAATAATCTAGTTCACATCGCCATGTGATTTTAACAGCAATAGTTCACATCACCATGTGACCAACACCCAAAGGGTTTACTAGATTCAGTAATCTAGTTCACATCGCTATGTGATTAACACCCAAAGAGTACTAAGGTGTGATCATGTTTTGCTCGTGAGAGAAGCTTAGTCAACGGATCTGTCATATTCAGAGCCGTATGTATTTTGCAAATATCCTATGTCTACAATGCTCTGTGCGGAGCTACTCTAGCTAATTGCTCCCACTTTCAATATGTATCCAGATTGAGACTTAGAGTCATCTGGATCAGTGTAAAAGTTTGCACTGATGTAACTTTTACAACAAACTCTTTTATCACCTCCATAATCGAGAAACATCTCCTTAGTCCTTACTAAGGATATTCTTGACCAATGTCCAGTGATCTACTCCTAGATCACTATTGTACTCCCTTGCCAAATACAGAGCAAGGTATACAATAGGTCTGGTACATAGCATAGCATACTTTATAGAACCTATGACTGAGGCATAGGGAATGACTTTTCATTCTCTTTCTATTTTCTGCTGTGGTCGGGATTTGAGTCTTACTCAATTTCATACTTTTGCAACACAGGCAAGAACTCTTTCTTTGACTGTTCCATTTTGAACTATTTCAAAATCTTGCCAAGGTATGTACTCATTGAAAATCTTATCAAGCGTCTTGATCTATCTCAATAGATCTTGATGCTCAATATGTAAGCAGCTTCACCAAGGTCTTTCTTTGAAAAACTTTTATTCAAGTATCCCTTTATGCTATCCAGAAATTCTATATCATTTCCAATCAGTAATATGTCATCCACATATAATATCAGAAATGCTACAGAGCTCCCACTCACTTTCTTGTAAATACAGGCTTCTCCAAAAGTCTGTATAAAACCAAATGCTTTGATCACACTATCAAAACGTTTATTCCAACTCCGAGAGGCTTGCACTAGTCCATAAATGGATCGCTGGAGCTTGCACACTTTGTTAGCTCCCTTTGGATCGACAAAACCTTCTGGTTGCATCATATACAACTCTTCTTCCAGGAATCCATTCAGGAATGCAGTTTTGACATCCATTTGCCAAATTTCATAATCATAAAATGCGGCAATTGCTAACATGATTCGGACGGACTTAAGCATCGCTACGGGTGAGAAGGTCTCATCGTAGTCAATTCCTTGAACTTGCCGAAAACCTTTTGCGACAAGTCGAGCTTTGTAGACAGTAACATTACCATCAGCGTCAGTCTTCTTCTTAAAGATCCATTTATTCTCAATCGCTTGCCGATCATCGGGCAAGTCAACCAAAGTCCATACTTTGTTCTCATACATGGATCCCATCTCAGATTTCATGGCTTCTAGCCACTTTGCGGAATCTGGGCTCACCATCGCTTCTTCATAGTTCGTAGGTTCATCATGATCTAGTAGCATGACCTCCAGAACAGGATTACCGTACCACTCTGGTGCGGATCTTACTCTGGTTGATCTACGAAGTTCAGTAGTATCTTGATCTGAAGTTTCATGATCATTATCATTGGCTTCCTCACTAACTGGTGTAGGTGTCACTGAAACAGTTTTCTGTGATGAACTACTTTCCAGTAAGGGAGCAGGTACAGTTACCTCGTCAAGTTCTACTTTCCTCCCACTCACTTCTTTCGAGAGAAACTCCTTCTCTAGAAATGATCCATTCTTAGCAACAAATGTTTTGCCTTCGGATCTGTGATAGAAGGTGTACCCAACAGTTTCCTTTGGGTATCCTATGAATACACATTTCTCCGATTTGGGTTCGAGCTTATCAGGTTGAAGCATCGCAGCCCCAAACTTTAAGAAACGACAACTTTGGTTTCTTGCCAAACCATAGTTCATAAGGCGTCGTCTCAACGGATTTTGATGGTGCCCTATTTAACGTGAATGCGGCCGTCTCTAAAGCATATCCCCAAAATGATAGCGGTAAATCTGTAAGAGACATCATAGATCGCACGATATCTAGTAAAGTACGATTACGACGTTCGGACACACCATTACGCTGTGGTGTTCCGGGTGGCGTGAGCTGTGAAACTATTCCACATTGTTTTAATTGAAGACCAAACTTGTAACTCAAATATTTGTCTCCGTGATCAGATCGCAGAAACTTTATTTTCTTGTTACGATGATTTTTCCACTTCACTCTGAAATTCTTTGAACCTTTCAACTATTTCAGACTTATGTTTCATCAAGTAGATATACCCATATCTGCTCAAATCATCTTGTGAAGGTCAGAAAACAACGATGCTTGCCACGAGCATCAGCACTCATTGGATCGCATACATCGGTATGTATTATTTCCAACAAGTCAGTAACTCGTTCCATTGTTCCGAAGAACGGAGTTTTAGTCATCTTGCCCAAAAGGCACGGTTCGCAAGCATCAAATGATTCATAACCAAGTGATTCCGAAAATCCATCTTTATGGAGTTTCTTCATGCGCTTTACACCGATATGACCCAAACGGCAGTGCCACAAATAAGTTGCACTATCATTAACTTTGCATCTTTTGGCATCAATATTATGAATATGTGTATCACTACGATCGAGATCCAATGAACCATTTTCATTGGGTGTGTAACCATATAAGGTTTTATTCATGTAAATAGAACAACAGTTTATTCTCTTACTTAAATGAATAACCGTATTGCAATAAACATGATCAAATCATATTCATGCTCAACGCAAACACCAAATAACATTTATTTAGGTTCAACACTAATCCCGAAAGAATAGGGAGTGTGCGATGATGATCATATCAATCTTGAAACTACTTTCAACATACATCATCACTTCACCCTTAACTAGTTTCTGTTTATTCTGCAACTCCCGTTTCGAGTTACTACTCTTAGCAACTGAACCAGTACCAAATACCGAGGGGTTGCTATAAACACTAGTAAAGCACACATCAAACACCTGTATATCAAATATACCCTTTTTCACTTTGCCATCCTTCTTATCCACCAAATATTTAGGGTAGTTCCGCTTCCAGTGACCATTTCCTTTGCAGTGTAAGCACTCAGTTTCAGGCTTTGGTTCAGCTTTGGGCTTCTTCGTGGGAGTGACAACTTGCTTGTCTTTCCACTTGAAGTTCCCTTCCTTTCCCTTTGCCCTTTTCTTGAAACTAGTGATCTTGTCAACCATCAACACTTGATGCTCTTTCTTGATTTCTACCTTCGTTAATTTCAACATCACGAAGAGCTCGGGAATCATTTTCGTCATCCCTTGCATACTATAGTTCATCACGAAGTTCTACTAACTTGGTGATGGTGACTAGAGAATTCTGTCAATCACTATCTTATCTGGAAGATTAACTCCCACTTGATTCAAGCGATTGAAGTACCCAGACAATCTGAGCACATGCTCACTAGTTGAGCGATTCTCCTCCATCTTTTAGCTATAGAACTTGTTGGAGACTTCATATCTCTCAACTCGGGTATTTGCTTGAAATATTAACTTCAATTCCTGGAACATCTCATATGGTCCATGACGTTCAAAACGTCTTTGAAGTCCCGATTCTAAGCCGTTTAAGCATGGTGCACTAAACTATCAAGTAGTCATCATATTAAGCTATCCAGACGTTCATAACTTCTGCATCTGCTCCTGCAATAGGTCTGTCACCTAGCGGTGCATTAAGGACATAATTCTTCTGTGCAGCAATGAGGATTTAACCTCAGATCACGGATCAAATCCGCAACATTGCTACTATCATTTTTCAACACAATTTTCTCTAGGAACATATCAAAATAAACACAGGGAAGCAACAACGCGAGCTATTGATCTACAACATGATTTGCAAAATACTACCAGGACTAAGTTCATGATAAATTTAAGTTCAATTTAATCATATTACTTAAGAACTCCCACTTAGATAGACATCCCTCTAATCCTCTAAGTGATCACGTGATCCAAATCAACTAAACCATAACCGATCATCACGTGAGATGGAGTAGTTTCATCGGTGAACATCATTATGTTGATCATATCTACTATATGATTCACGCTCGACCTTTCGGTCTCCGTGTTCCGAGGCCATATCTGCATATGCTAGGCTCGTCAAGTTTAACCTGAGTATTCTGCGTGTGCAACTGTTTTGCACCCGTTGTATTTGAACGTAGAGCCTATCACACCCGATCATCACGTGGTGTCTCAGCACGAAGAACTTTTGCAACGGTGCATACTCAGGGAGAACACTTCTTGATAATTTAGTGAGAGATCATCTTATAATGCTACCGTCAATCAAAGCAAGATAAGATGCATAAAAAGATAAACATCACATGCAATCAATATAAGTGATATGATATGGCCATCATCATCTTGTGCTTGTGATCTCCATCTCCGAAGCACCGTCATGATCACCATCGTCACCGGCGCGACACCTTGATCTCCATCGTAGCATCGTTGTCGTTTCGCCAATCTTATGCTTCCACGACTATCACTACCGTTTAGTAATAAAGTAAAGCATTACATCGCGATTGCATTGCATACAATAAAGCGACAACCATATGGCTCCTGCCAGTTGCCGATAACTTGGTTACAAAACATGATCATCTCATACAATAAAATTCAGCATCATGCCTTGACCATATCACATCACAACATGCCCTGCAAAAACAAGTTAGACGTCCTCTACTTTGTTGTTGCATGTTTTACGTGGCTGCTACGGGCTTAAGTAAGAACCAATCTCACCTACGCATCAAAACCACAACGATAGTTTGTCAAATAGACTCCGTTTTAACCTTCGCAAGGACCGGGCGTAGCCATACTTGGTTCAACTAAAGTTGGAGAGGCAGTCGCCCGCAAGCCATCTCTGTGCAAAGCACGTCGAGGGAACCGGTCTCGCGTAAGCGTACGCGTAAGGTTGGTCCGGGTCGTCTCGTCCAACAATACCGCTGAACCAAAATATGACATGCTGGTAGGCAGTATGACTTGTATCGTCCACAACTCACTTGTGTTCTACTCGTGCATATAACATCAACATCATTAACCTAGGCTCGGATGCCACTGTTGGGTTTCGTAGTAATTTCAAAAAATTTCCTACGCGCACACAGGATCATGTGATGCATAGCAACGAGAGGAGAGTGTTGTCTACGTACCCAACGCAGACCGACTGCGGAAGCAATGACACGACGTAGAGGAAGTAGTCGTACGTCTTCACGATCCAACCGATCAAGCACCGAAACTACGGCACCTCCGAGTTCGAGCACACGTTCAGCTCGATGACGATCCCCGGACTCCGATCCAGCAAAGTGTCGGGGAAGAGTTTCGTCAGCACGACGGCGTGGTGACGATCTTGATGAACTACAGCAGCAGGGCTTCGCCTAAACTCCGCTACAGTATTATCGAGGAATATGGTGGCAGGGGGCACCGCACACGGCTAAGGAATCGATCACGTGGATCAACTTGTGTCAACTTGTGTGTTTAGAGGTGCCCCTGCCTCCGTATATAAAGGAGCCAAGGGGGGAGGGTGCGCCGGCCAAGAGGGAGAGGCGCAGGAGGAGTCCTACTCCTACCGGGAGTAGGACTCCCCCCCCAATCCTATTCCAACTAGGATTCCCAAGGGGGAAAGAGGGAGAAGGGTGGCCGGCCACCTCTCCTAGTCCTAATAGGACTAGGGGAAGGGGGGAGGCGCGCAGCCCTGGTGGGCAGCCCTTTCACCTTTCCACTAAGGCCCATGAAGGCCCATATGGTTCCCGGGGGGTTCCGGTAACCTCCCGGTAACCCGGTAAAATCCCGATTTCACCCGGAACACTTCCGATGTCCAAACATAGGCTTCCAATATATCAATCTTTACGTCTCGACCATTTCGAGACTCCTCGTCATGTCCGTGATCATATCCGGGACTCCGAACAACCTTCGGTACATCAAAATGCATAAACTCATAATATAACTGTCATCGTAACCTTAAGCGTGCGGACCCTACGGGTTCGAGAACAATGTAGACATGACCGAGACATGTCTCTGGTCAATAACCAATAGCGGGACCTGGATGCCCATATTGGTTCCTACATATTCTACGAAGATCTTTATCGGTCAGACCGCATAACAACATACGTTGTTCCCTTTGTCATCGGTATGTTACTTGCCCGAGATTCGATCGTCGGTATCCAATACCTAGTTCAATCTCGTTACCGGCAAGTCTCTTTACTCGTTCCGTAATACATCATCTCACAACTAACATATTAGTTGTAATGCTTGCAAGGCTTATGTGATGTGTATTACCGAGAGGGCCCAGAGATACCTCTCCGACAATCGGAGTGACAAATCCTAATCTCGAAATACGCCAACCCAACATCGACCATTGGAGACACCTGTAGTACTCCTTTATAATCACCCATTTACGTTGTGACGTTTGGTAATACCCAAAGTGTTCCTCCGGCAAACGGGAGTTGCATAATCTCATAGTCATAGGAACATGTATAAGTCATGAAGAAAGCAATAGCAACATACTAAACGATCAGGTGCTAAGCTAATGGAATGGGTCATGTCAATCAGATCATTCTACTAATGATGTGACCTCGTTAATCAAATAACAACTCATTGTTCATGGTTAGGAAACATAACCATCTTTGATTAACGAGCTAGTCAAGTAGAGGCATACTAGTGACACTCTGTTTGTCTATGTATTCTCACATGTATTATGTTTCCGGTTAATACAATTCTAGCATGAATAATAAACATTTATCATGATATAAGGAAATAAATAATAACTTTATTATTGCCTCTAGGGCATATTTCCTTCAGGCGTCCAGTTCAGAAGGTTGATGAGCTCCTTCCGCCATAGGCATGGAGTCTTCAGAGCACAACCCAGCCTAGTCTCCCCTTCACCGGTAGGGTGCTCAAGCGGGAGGTCCTCAAATCCCTTCGTTATTTCATCCACCATCACCTTAGCATATCCTTCCGGAATCGGCCGGCAGTGATAAGTTGTGCCGGGTCCACTAGGATAAACTTGGCCAATAGCCGCCTTGACCTTCAAATTCATCCATCGCGCCATAATGTGGCAATTTTGAGACTCCGTGATACCATCCACGGGATAGCTGGCAGGAGCCGTCAAGACATGCTCCGGCTGAAGCAGCTCGGTGGAAGCCACGTTGCTTCTCCGCTGAGATGGCGGGGTAGCTTCGGGGGAAGCTTCGGCAGGTCGTTTCCTGCGATCTGCTGCTTCTCGTTCCTCTTCTCGATCCTCTAGCCCCATTACCCTTTCGTGCAGCGCCTGCAGTTGGTCCTGCTCCAGTTTCTTCCTCCTCTCGTGGGTTTTGCAACCCCCTGCGTCTGAAAAACCAACCTTCCATGGAATGGAGCCTGGCGTGCCTCGTGTCCGTCCAGGGTGCTCGGGATTCCCAAGGGCCATTGTGAGCTCGTCCTTCTCCCTTTTTGAAAGGAACGTCCCTCGCTGCGCTGCATCGATATAGTGTCGAAGGTTCTTGACTGGTATTTCCAGTTGCTCGTCCGTCCACTGGCACAACCCTGTTACAGGGTCCAAGGTTCCGCCAGCCCCGAAGAACCAAGTCCGGCAACGGTCTGGCCAGTACATTGTCTCTGGTTCAATCCATTTTTCAAGTAGATCATGCTCAGTCTTGGACCACTTAGGCCGGGCTTTGAGGTAGCCACCTGACCCCGTGCGATGGTGAAGCTTCTTCTTCGCATCATTTTTCTTGTTTGTCTCCGACATCTTCTTACTCTTTTCCGATGTCTTGTGGGCCACAAATGCGGGCCAGTGATCTTTGATCTTCTCATATTTGCCGATGAATTCTGGTGTCTTTTTTTTCGACAAACTGGTTCAGCTCTTTCCTCCACCTCCTCATTAGGGTTGCCATCTTCTTAAGAGCACAAGACTTGATTAATTGCTCTTTAACTGGCTTCTCCGGATCCTCCTCTGGCGGTAGGGTGAAATTTGCCTTCAGCTCAGTCCAAAGATATTCTTTCTGCATATCATTGACATAAGAGACCTCAGGGTCTTCCTCCTTAGGCTTATACCATTGCTGGATGCTGATCGGGATCTTGTCCCTAACAAGAACCCCGCACTGAGCAGAAATGCCTTCCTTGTCCGGATGGGTTCAATCGGTTCGCCGTCGGGCGCGATTTCTATGATGTCAAACTTTTCATCCGAGCTCAACTTTTTCTTCAGGCCTCGTCTCCTTACCGAAGTTGTGCTCGATCCGGAGGGCTAGAAATTATAAGGAAGAAAGACGAGAGTAATTAATATGTGTACATATACCAAAACAATGGAAGCATCAATTAACTAGTCAGCACGGGCTTAACTAATATATATACTGGCCGGGCTCGGTTCGGTCACTGGAGCAGTCAGCACGGTCTCCTTCTTGTACCTCCATTGTGTCACCGGAGCCATCATGAACATAGTCCTCTTCTTGTACAGGCATTAATGGGCCGAAGCCATCATGAACATAGCCCTCTTCTTCACCCAGTTCTTCCAGCTGACCAACGGTGTCGAGGAGAAATGACACAACTTCATCCCTTCCATTTGCGATTATGTCCCCCAATATCGCTTCTGTCTCTTCGTCTCGGGAGTGCTCCATAGTTTCTGCAAATATTTACAACATGTCAATTATTATTCAAACATGGTACATGGATATATATATATATATATATATATATATATATATATATATATATTAGTGGCAAACATAGAACTAGCTAGCTAATCACAATAAGGAATCATGTTAGTGGCCTCGACGCTGCTTCTCTAGGGTTTGGGGTCGCCTCGACACAACAACGCTTCAAGGGTTTGGGGTCGCCTCGACGACAACGCTCTTTTAACTTGGTAAATTTGGGTGGCCTCGAGAGAGTTAATTTGTTGGGTAGGGGCGCGGCGAGAGGGGGTAGGAGACCAACATCATTTTCTCTCTAGGGTTTGGGTGTCCTCGAGAGTTTTGGTCGAGCGAGAGGGCCGAGTGGGGTGCTGCCGTTGTATAAGTTATCACGGTCGAGAGGGGGTATATATATCGACCGCCCCTCATGTCGAAGTTATCTCGAGGGGGTTATATCGACAACGACGCGAAAGGAAAATAATTAAGGAAAAGGAAGAAAAGAGGAAGAAGGAAGAAGGAAGAAGAAGAAGAAAAAAAAAGAGGAGAAGAAGAAAGGAATAGAGGAGAATAAGAAAAAATAGAATTTTTTTTCTATTTTTTCTTCTTCTCCTCTATTCCTTTCTTCTTCTCCTCTTCTTTTTCTTCTTTTTTCCTCTTCTTATTTATTTCTCCTCTTCTTCCTCTTCTTATTTTCCTTTTTCCTCTCATTCTTTTTCTTCTTCTTTCTTCCTTCTTCCTTCTTCCTCTTTTCTTCCTTTTCCTTATTTTACTTTCTCCTCTACACTAACCTAAAATGCACTAACCTAAAATCGATATCTACTAACAACCTAAATAAAAAATTAATACATATATGAAAAACATATATAAACAAAAAAATGCTATGAGCATTATATTCATACATACATATATAGCCACATCCATTCATCATATATATAGCTACCACATACATATATACATTATATGTATGAAAAAAATGCAATGAACAAAAAAAATACACTTATGAAAAAAAATACTATGAACATGTACACATATATGTATACACATACAAACACATATACACAAAAAAATGTAAAAAATTGCTATGGAAATTGCAGGGGCGGCGGGGCGGCGCGCGGTGGCCGCGCAGGGCAGGGGCGGCGCGCGCCGGCCGCGCAGGGACAGGGGCGGCCCGCGGTGGCCGCGCAGGGGCGCGGGACGGGAGGGGCGCGGGAGTAGGCTGTGCTCACAGGGGGCGGCGGCGACGGCTCAGGCGAGCAGCCTGACGGCGTCGGTGGCGGCGGCGACGGCAAGGTGGAGCAGGGGCGTCGGGCGGCGACGGCGACGAGGAGGAGCAGGGGGCGTCAGGGGATAAGTGGGCGATTTGGCCGGAAACTGCTACGTGTTGCTTATATAGCAAACCCTTTAGTCCCGGTTGGTGGCACCAAGCGGGACCAAAGGCCTTTTTTCGGCAGCCCAAAGGGCGGGAACCGGTGGCCTTTGGTACCGGTTGGTGGCACCAACCGGGACTAATGCCTCCCCCTTTAGTCCCGGTTGGTGCCACCAACCGGGACCAAAGGCCCCTGTGCTGCCCGCCTCGGGGCCAAAGTTTAGTCCCACCTCGCTAGTTGAGAGGGGCGCGCAGTGATTTATAAGCCCCACTGCCGCACCCCTCTCGAGTTCCTCTCCATCGCAGGCTTTCGGGCCTACTTGCTATTGCTTTGCCTGATGGGCCTTCTGGGCCTACTGCGGGCCTGAATCTTGGCCCATAGTAGGGTTTCACGTCGTATTCTGGCCGTGGGGGCCCAGTAGGAGGCATTTTTTTGTTTTTTTGTTTTCTTTACTTGTTGCTGCTATATTTATTTTTTTTCGAGTGTTTTTTGTTTTTTTCTGCATTATTTATTTTCTTTTGTTTTTTGCTTTATTTTTTAATTGTTTTTGCTTTTAGTTTTAGGAAAATTATAAACTTTCTATTAGTGCCATTAGTTTTCAAATTTGAAAACACTTTTTTTGTTTTTTTGTTTTCTTTCTTGCTTTATTTATTTTATTTTGTTTCTACTTATAACAAAATACTTATTGTTGTTTTTTTGTTTTGTTTTCTGCATTATTTATTTTGTTTTGTTTTTTGCTTCATTTTTTAATTGTTTTTGCTTTTAGTTTTAGGAAAATTATAAACTTTCTGTTAGTGCCATTAGTTTTCAAATTTGAAAACACTTTTTTTGTTTTTTTGTTTTCTTTCTTGCTTTATTTATTTTATTTTGTTTCTACTTACAACAAAATACTTATTATTTCTATTTTTAATTATTACGAGGGCCGAATCATAAGACATTAAAGCATTTCAAATGAACTCTAAAAAAGTTGAAAGTTGGCATGGTATCATAAATTGACCCACATAGCATGTGCATGTACAAAACGGACAATGGTATCATACTCGTCAGTTACAAAGTTGGCATGGTATCATCATAATAGTTGCGGGAGAAAGTCTTCACTTTTTCTTTGCTTGTGTCATTTGCTTATTGCGCCGTAACCATGGATAATCTTCATCGTTTATCAGGATGCTGGGGTCAGCCTTGTCTTTGAAGGGAGGAATTTCATGAAACTTTTCATAATCTTCAGACATGTCTGTCTTGTCCTCCACTCCCACGATGTCCCTTTTTCCTGAAAGAACTATGTTGCGCTTTGGCTCATCGTATGATGTATTTGCTTCCTTATCTTTTCTCTTTCTCGGTCTGGTAGACATGTCCTTCACATAGATAACCTGTGCCACATCATTGGCTAGGACGAAAGGTTCGTTAGTGTACCCAAGATTTTTCAGATCCACTGTTGTCATTTCGTACTGTGGGTCTACCTGTACCCCGCCTCCTGACAGATTGATCCATTTGCACTTAAACAAAGGGACCTTAAAATCATGTCCGTAGTCAAGTTCCCATATGTCCACTATGTAACCATAATATGTGTCCTTTTCCCTCTCGTTTGTTGCATCAAAGCGGACACCGCTGTTTTGGTTGGTGCTCTTTTGATCTTGGTAAATCGTGTAAAATGTATTCCCGTTTATCTCGTATCCTTTCCAAATCAATACAGTCAAAGATGGTCCCCTGGACAACAAGTACAACTCATCACAAATAGTGTTGTCACCTCTGATACGTGCTTCCAACCAACTGCTGAAAGTCATGATGTGTTCACATGTAATCCAGTCGTCGCACTGCTCCGGGTTGCTTAGGGCCTTGGACTAATGGCCTTCCACAGCTGTAAAAGTTGTAAAAGTTCTTCAACAGCTGTAAAAGTTCTTCAACTAATGGCCTTAGGTACACATCAATGTCGTTGCCGGGTTGCTTAGGGCCTTGGATGAGAACTGGCATCATAATGAACTCCGCTTCATGCACATCCAAGGAGGAAGGTTATACATACATAGAGTCACGGGCCAGGTGCTGTGATTGCCGCTTTGTTCCCCGAAAGGATTAATGCCATCCGTGCTTAAAGCAAACCATACATTCCTTGGCTCACTTGCAAACTCATCCCAGTACTTTCTCTCGATTTTTCTCCACATCGACCCGTCATCTGGTGCTCTCAACTTCCCGTCTTTCTTACGGTCCTCACTGTGCCATCGCATCAACTTGGCATGCTCTCTGTTTCTGAACAGACGTTTCAACCGTGGTATTATAGGAGCATACCACATCACCTTCGCAGGAACCCTCTTCCTGGGGGGCTCGCCGTCAACATCACCAGGGTCATCTCGTCTGATCTTATACCGTAATGCACCGCATACCGGGCATGCGTTCAGATCCTTGCACGCACCGCGGAAGAGGATGCAGTCATTAGGGCATGCATGTATCTTCTGCACCTCCAATCCTAGAGGGCATACGACCTTCTTTGCTGCGTATGTACTGTCGGGCAATTCTTTATCCTTTGGAAGCTTCTTCTTCAATATTTTTAGTAGCTTCTCAAATCCTTTGTCAGGCACCGCATTCTCTGCCTTCCACTGCAGCAGTTCTAGTACGGTACCGAGCTTTGTGTTGCCATCTTCGCAATTGGGGTACAACCCTTTTTTGTGGTCCTCTAACATGCGATCGAACTTCAGCTTCTCCTTTTGACTTTCGCATTGCGTCCTTGCATCGACAATGACCCGGCGGAGATCATCATCATCGGGCACATCGTCTGGTTCCTCTTGATCTTCAGCAGCTTCGCCCGTTGCATCATCATCGTGCACATTGTCTGGTTCCTCTTGATGTTCAATAGCATCACCGTATTCAGGGGGCACATAGTTGTCATCGTACTCTTCTTCTTCGCCGTCTTCCATCATAACCCCTATTTCTCCGTGCCACGTCCAAACATTATAGTGTGGCATGAAACCCTTGTAAAGCAGGTGGGTGTGGAGGATTTTCCGGTCAGAGTAAGACTTCGTATTCCCACATATAGGGCATGGACAACACATAAAACCATTCTGCTTGTTTGCCTCAGCCACTTCGAGAAAATCATGCACGCCCTTAATGTACTCGGAGGTGTGTCTTGAACCGTACATCCATTGTCGGTTCATCTGCGTGCATTATATATAATTAAGTGTGTCAAAAATCATTACAGAACATCATGAATAGATAATTAAGTGACCAAATTAATAGAAGTTCATCTTCACATTAAAACCAAAGTACATACATAGTTCTCATCTAACAACATAAAGCTCTGCAAGAGCATCTAAATTAATTAAACCATACACTGAAACTATGTAAAACATTTTAATGCGAAAACAAATGTGATCATAATCGCAACCAATGTAGCAACTGATCCAACGGCATAATGATACCAAGCCTCGGTATGAATGACATATTTTCTAATCTTTCTAATCTTCAAGCGCATTGCATCCATCTTGATCTTGTGATCATCGACGACATCCGCAACATGCAACTCCAATATCATCTTCTCCTCCTCAATTTTCTAATTTTTTCCTTCAACAAATTGTTTTCTTCTTCAAATAAATTTAACCTCTCGACAATAGGGTCGGTTGGACTTTCCGGTTCAACAACCTCCTACATAAATAAAATCTATGTCACGTTGGTCGACATAATTGTCATAAACAATAAATGAACCAATAGTTATGAAAAGATAATATATACCACATCCGAATCATAGACAGGACGAGGGCCGACGGGGGCGGATACCAAAACCATCGCACTATATAAGATGCAATAATAAAAGTAAGAAAATTATACAAGTATCTATATAAATATACAAGTAAGAATTTTTTTCCATTCAGAAAGAAGATAAGAACAAGAGGCTCACCACGGTGGTGCCGGCGACGAGATCGGCGCGGGCGATCGACGGCGGTGAAGACGGGGACGGGACGTGACAGACCGCTAAACCTAGATAAATATTGAGGAAAATGGAGCTTGGAGGTCGAGCTTGGAGAGGATAAAGCTTAAGTAGTGTGGCTCGGGCATTCCATCGAACACCTCGTGTGCATAGGAGGTGAGCTAGAGCACCACAAAGCTCTCCCCTCGCCGGCCACGAAAAACAGAGCACTGGGAGTGCTCTGCTCGCGGGCGAGGGGTAGATATAGGCAACTAATTGGTCCCGGTTCGTGCCACGAACCGGGACTGAAGGGCAGCCTTCGGTCCCAGTTCACGCCACCAACCGGGACCAATGGTGGTGGGCCAGGAGCGAGGCGCATTGGTCCCGGTTCGTCCCACCAACCGGAACCAATAGGTCCAGCCGAACCGGGACCAATGGCCCACGTGGCCCGGCCGGCCCCCGGGGCTCACGAACCGGGTCCAATGCCCCCATTGGTCCCGGTTCTGGATTGAACCGGGACTAATGGGCTGACCCGGCCTGGACCATTGCCCCCTTTTCTACTAGTGCGATCTTCTGTTTCCTTCATTTGCTTACTAGCTAGCGTGTCGAGTCCTCTCTATACGTATAGTACGTAGCGTCGAACAAGCACGGAGATAAGAGAGTACACTTCTCTCTATTAATTAGCTAGCTAACACAACATATGAAACACCTAAATTAACCCCCCAAAACTCCTAAACCATCCCCTTTCAAAAAAAAACCTCAGCTCCTGCCAGCTGCTGACGCGTGGACGTCTACTGGTCCCGGTTGTTGCCACCAACCGGGACCAAAGGGCCTCCTGCCTGGGCTCGCCGCACCGGCCACGTGGAGGCCCATCTGTCCCGATTCGTGTAAGAACCGGGACTAAACGCCTAGGGCTTTAGTAACAACCCTTTAGTCCCGATTCAACAACCAGGACAAATGGCCCTTACGAACCGGGACAAATGACCCTTTTTGTACCAGTGGCCTCTTCCAAGTGTTGACTTTACTATGGTGTTAGCTCTGCCCTCCCCATCAGAGACAAGCTTGGAGAAGCGACCGTGTCCCTTATGACCTAGCTTGGCCACGCCCTGCCCCAATCTGCCCTTAACCGGGCCAGAACCAAGGGGAGTGTTTGCGCAACTAGCAAACACCAAGGACTCCTCTGGGAGGGCCCTAGTGCTGTCACCAACAGGTTGCAGGAGGTCCTCGTAGTACCGCCGACGCTGCCATGTCAACGCCCGTGGAGTTGGGCGCCGACGCAGACACATCTACTCCTGCCACCGCCTCGTGCTCATCCGGCACCTCCGCCTTGTGCTCATAAGCCATGGATTTGTTGCACACATTAGGAGGCAAGCCGTTGAGGCGGCGGCCGATTATGCTGACCCTGTTTGGTTGCGCACATGGCCATTTCCCGATTAAATATCTGGGAATACCGATTCATTATCGACGTCTCACCATTGCGGAGTGGAAGCATGTAGAGGAGCGGTTAGAGAAACGGTTGAGCAACTGGAAAGACAAGCTGCTCTCTGTTGGAGGACGGCTGGTTTTGATTAACTCTGTCCTTACAAATATGGTCCTCTATATGCTTTCTTTCTTCCAACTCCCAAAAGGGGTCCTACAAAGACTGGACTATTTCAGATCCAGATACTTTTGGCAAGGAGACGGGGAAAAGAAAAAATACAGACTAGCCAAGTGGAGTGTGGTTTTTAGGCCGAAAGACCAAGGTGGCCTTGGAATTCATGACCTGCAGGTCAAGAATGAGGCTCTCCTTAGTAAATGGTTGTTCAAACTTCTTACTGAGGATGGTGTTTGGCAAACCATACTGCGCAACAAGTATCTAGGCCACAAGGCGGTGTCTTAGGCATATTAGAAACCTGGCGACTCGCACTTTTGGGCTGGCCTAATGGCGGCAAAGAAACATCTTTTTCGCTTTGGGTCTTTCGCGATAAAGGACGGGTCGGAGATTCATTTTTGGGAAGACATCTGGCTAGGCGGTGCCACTCTCCGAGAACAATATCCAGCCTTGTACAACATTGCTCGCGATAAGAATAATACTATTGTGCAGGTGCTCAGTTCATCCCCCCGGAATATTTCGTTCAGGCGGGATTTGACTGGCCCCCGACTTATGTCATGGCATAATCTTTTGTCCCGTCTGGGTGCGATTAGCCTGACAAAAGGGCGGGATGTGTTTTGCTGGAACCTTACTACATCAGGGTCTTTCACCGTAGACTCTATGTATTGTGCGCTCACGCATTCTGAGGTACCGGTGAGTAATAATAAGAAAATTTGGAGATCGAAGATACCACTAAAAGTTAAAGTCTTCATGTGGTATCTTCGTAGGGGAGTTGTTCTAACCAAAGACAACCCCGCACGGCGCAATTGGCAAGGGAGTAAGAAGTGTTGTTTTTGTACTCATGATGAGACCATCAGACACCTCTTTTTCCAATGCAACTTTGCATGTTCTACGTGGTCAGTCATCCAAATAGCGTCAAGTTTATATCCGCCCACAAGTGTTGTCAATATTTTTGGTCATTGGTTGGACGGTATTTCAAATAGGTTCAAAACGCTATTAAGGGTGGGAGCGTATGCCTTACTATGGTCGCTTTGGCTATGTAGAACTGATTTTGTTTTTAATGACAAAAATGCTTCTCCTTTGCAGGCTATTTTCCGTTGTACGCACTCGCTTCGTATGTGGTCTATGCTACAACGAGCGGAGGTCCAACTGCTATTCAAGGCGGTGTGTACGCGGTTGGAGCAGGTGGCTACGGGGGTTTTTACCCAACATGGGTGGCAGCATAACCTCCGGATCGGGCCATCTCACCTTTCGACATAGGCACAGTGTCGGTCTATAGGACTCTACTATTGTCGATTTGTCGGTTTTTGTTTTCTTTTGATTGTCAGACTTTTCGTGTTTCGGCTGTGTGCATCCTAGTTATGCAGAGGCTGGGTGTTGCTCATAATGCTTTGTATCCACTTGATGCTACATTTTTGAGTTAATAAATCACCCTTTATCGAAAAAGGAGGCAAGGTATTGATGGAGTCGGCACTTTTTAGGCTTGTGGAGTCATCTGTCAAGGTTGCGTTCACCGACCTGGTATTTGCCCCATCAATGTTCCGTGTTTCACCGGTTTTTGCCGCAGCCTCGGTGTCAACCGGTGCACTGGTTGATGTGGAACGTGCGGTCTAGATGGATGGATCTCTGTCAAACCCCCTGCTCTGATTTCCTTCCTCCTCTTCAGGTCCAGGAGGGGTTAGGGGTGGCCGGCGAGCTCTGGTCAAGGCGACGGTTGCCGCGGCGGTTACCCTGGGTTTACGGCTCTTGTCTCTCTCTCGCCCGTAAAGTCTGTCGCGGCTGCCCCTCCGCTCGACGCCGGCTCCGTTCTCCGGCGAGATCCACAGGTATGCTGCGATTTGCTACGTCAAACAGTCGTTTATTCGTAATCCCTGGTGAAATTTTTGATGGACTCGTTTCTTGGTTCCCTCAGGAGCCAGGATCCTGCCCTGATGGAACGTGATGTCCAATTCCAATCTCGATCTAGGGCTCCACGCTGCAAAAAAAAAAAGATAAAAAAAATCACCTTTTTTATTGGATTATACACGCATCCGGTATCCTTGTAGCTCATGCTTTCCCGCTCCGACATACATATTAATTTAGTGCAAAACATCTGCATCAGTCTGCTGCAGATCTACAACATCTGTTTACTAGAGAAAGAGAAAAGAGATAGAGGGAGATAAGAAGTTATAACATGTTTTGAATGCTGAGTATTTAGAAGACCTAGCATAATATTTGGCCAGTACGTACCTGCAACTGCAAGTTCCACTTGTATCCTGTATTTATTCAGTAATGCATCTTGGATCCCTGCTGTAAATTGATGGGCTTGCCGATTCCTAGTGTATGGGATTCATTGCCGATCGGCCAAGATCCCAACGACAACTGCTCCTCCGATAGACAGGGTTAGAGCCCCAGTGGGCTACGGTTGCCGCCGCAGCTGGCCAGGGTTGTGGTGGGTCCTGCCGCAATCCCGTTTGGGCGGTTACCCAAACGTTGTTTCCGCGCTCACCTCCAGCGCGACTAGCACCTCCGGCTCCGCCGAGATCCAGCGGCATCCTATAACTTACAGTTTCTGTAAGTTAAGCCATTCCTTTCGAAGTTTCGATTCAGTCTATCCTGATGGACAAGGCCAGCAACCAAGAACGCTCTGTAAATGTAAGAGTCAAGGGGGATGCTTCCAACAGGATGATGAGATCGAAGGTGGCAGTGGAGCTTCACCTTCTACCCCACGTAAGGATCACCATGCTTGAGATTCATATATACGCATTATTATTTACTCTTCTCAACTGTAACAATAACCTTGACTATTGAGCGACTGCCTGCCGCTACTCGACTGAATGAATGAATTAATTAATTAATTCTCATGCGTACGTACAGGACGTTCTGCGCGACATATTGTCACGGCTATCACTCAAACAAGCTGTGAGGATGAGCCTACTTTCTCGCGAGTGGAGGCGGCTAGGGATATGCCCTCTGGACCTGGTGTTCACTGAAGAGACCCTATTTGGCAGCAATACAACCACGATTGCCGACCCGGAATACATGGCCGCTGAATTCCTGGAATCAAGGAACATTGAATTCATCAGCAGAGTGGACAGTGTGTTGCGCACGTCATGGTCTACTTCCACTATGACAACTGCTAGTACGGTGAATAAGTTTGTTGTCAAATATGGCCTCGGCACATATCATAGGCACCACATTGACAGATGGATTGACTTTTCCACCGCGTTGATGGCCAAACACATTCGTCTTGATCTCAGGGGAGACGGCTTTGCAGGTGGCATTTATGTTGTCCCGCTGTGTAAACTCAGTGGTCCAAATGGCTCTTGTGTGAAGTCTCTTGATCTTGCTTATGTCTGCTTATGTCTGCCCGCTAGTTTCTGTGGTATCACAAACCTGAATAAACTCAGCCTGTATATGGTCTCCATTGATGCACGTGATCTCGAACGTCTATTGCTAAGTTGTCTTCTTCTTAAGAGTTTAAGTTTGGAGTGCTGCCCCTTATCAAGTTTCACTATACGTCAGGAGATCTGCCGGTTGCAATACCTGAGCGTCCGCAAGTGTGCGGTGCGAATGATACAGTTGCAAGCTCCGAACCTTACCACATTTAAGTTTGATGACTGTGTGACACAAATTGTGCTAAGGGAATCTTCAAAGCTGTCAGAAGCAACCATTGTGTTCAAGAACATGCGGGACAACTCGTGTTCTCACGCTTTCAACTATATCTTGACTGAGCTTCCAACTTCACTTCCTTATGTGCAGAAACTCTTTCTACATTTGGTTATTGACTATCAGGTTTGCTCTGTGCCTTATTTACTTTTTTTTTTTGCAGTGACGATATTGTTGACTTGGGACCTCGATCCATCTCATATTGATTTATTGTTGTCGATGTGCATTGTTTCTGTTCCAGGTGAAGAAGTTCAGTAAAACTCACACAACTTTCATCAATTTGTGGCATCTGAACCTGAACATTGATGTCAGAGACGATCCAGAGGATGCTAGCTGGGTTATTGGGTTGGTTTACCTCTTGGAATCAGCGCCTCTCTTAGAAGAACTGGAACTGAATGTAAGTGATTCAATCGTTGATCATGGTAAATAAAATCTGTTTGATCTCTCTGGTCAAACCAATACGTATATTTAAATTAATAATTGGTTGGTTATACATCTGCAGATAAATTATGATAGATTTGTTGATCGTGATCCTACAAGGATAGTGAAGGCTGTTCCAGGGCCTCTGCATCGTCACCTCAGGAGTGTCCATATTACTGGATTTTGTGATCTAGTGGGGATAGCCGAGCTGTCACTCTACATCCTTGGGAATGCTATTGTGCTCGAGCGTATGGTGGTAGATCCAGTGGTATGGATGGACAATGGATATCCATATAGCAGGCAGCTCTACTCAGTCAGCAAGGTCGGTAGCTACCAGGAGTCTGCTCGACCTCGTTTTACTAAGCAGGAGCTGCGGGATAGGGAGTTTGCAAAACAACACCTTAACAGAAAGGAGTTTCAACACATGCTCACCATTTTATGAACAGCAATCCTAGGGCTTGAGGTCGTATTTATATAAGCGGATGCTTGCTGGATCAGCGTTGTAAAAATTGTCCTGAAAGGTGGCATGTACAAGCTAAATTATTGAAGACAAGTAGTATTTGTACGACACAAAATTTAGTTGTTTATTCACTTTGTATGCAATCTGGGTTAAGTACTCTACATTGTGTGTCCTGGTATTTCTTTTCTTGGTAGTATGAACAAATACTGGTACTAATGAAGTGACATGAAATATTCATTAGCAAACGAAACCAGGGCATTATTATTATCCCATTTTATGTGTGATGAAAGTGTTGAGTGATTCATTCATCTTATCTCATTTTATGTGTGATGCAATAAACAGCGCCTTTCCTTCATACAGTTAAGTTTGCTTACATTTCTTGCACTACTTACAATACGCATTTTCCCCCTTTCCTCCCTGTCCTATCTTTTGCTGTTTCTGCTCTTAGTTAAGAACCAAAATCAGAGCATCTGTTTTCTCTCACTTTCCAACAACACTGGTTTCATATAGTACTAAGGGCATGTACAATGGTGGCATATGAAAATATATGCGCTATAAGAAAAAGTAGCTTGAGGCATTAATATTGATTTTTTCTCCCAATTGCAAGCTACTACTCGTGGGCCTCATAAAAAAATAGAAAGTAGACTTCGACTACACATGCATCCTTATTCTCCTCTTAAACTTTTTCAGCTTTATGCATCGGACCATATTTTTTCTCCCCAAGCACCCGCCTCCTGCCGAGTATCCCGCTACACCATTCGAACCTACTTTTTCCGACATCCGATCCTACTGGCCTACGGGGCACCACCCTAGGGATATGCATTGGACATGCATTCGTCAGTATTTAGCGTGTTGTAGGCGAGATCATTGATGAAAAAATTAACATATCATAAGTTTAGCTTGGGAAAACAACAAACCTATGGAACCTTGTAGATAATATAGTAGAATCGCCCGATCTTTCTTGCGAGTTGCGAGGTCGTTGTTTTAATTTTCCTTTCCCATGAACTTCGCTATTTCAACCTTTTAGAGAAAAGGGCAACATATTCTTATCAAAATCTGGAATTTATAGAATTTGACAAGAAAATAGCGGGAAGAAGGGAAGAGAATATACGAAAAGGTGCTTTGACGGGGAGAATGGTCATTTAAATTGTCTGAAATAAGGGCACCCATGTTCCAGTTGGTTGATAGAGAAAATCAGGTTTAGTCTACTGCCGTCGTGCCATGCATCTCGACCATATATTAAAAACGCAAGTGAAGGAGTTTAGCGGCAAGAAAATTGGCAGCAAAATTATAGGAAGGAAGGCACGATCTCGAGCGAAATCGGCGCGATCTCCCGCGATTTGGGGAAGGAAGCAAATTGCGCGGAAGATCCTAAACCGTGATATGACCGCTATTTACGGCAATTTTGCCGTTGATTTTAATATATGATCTCGACATGGCCGCCCCTCCCCTTCTCCGGCTCGGGCACCGACTGACACACACCCCACAAACACCCATACCCACACCATTAACCCTCCACCTCGCCACTATGTACGAAGCCGCAACTAGGTATGTTGTCTCTGCCCCTAGCTCGTTCTTGGCTCACCCTTTGTCGGTTGTCCCTGGCCCAGGTTTGCACTTCTTTAGACCACATAAAAAAACCAAAAGACCACATATATTTTTCAGGGATGGTCGGGGGAGGAGGGTCGCGAGCTTGCCGCGGGAGTGCTGCCGACCGCAGGCGGTTAGGCCTGCGGTGGCTTGGCGGGCCGAACGGCTGGAGGTTCAAGACACACATCTGGCCGTCTATTTTTCATCGGACGGCTGAAGCCAATTGACTGGCCCAATTAGATTACAGTCGACTAGTTTCTAGCCAGTCCCTTAAATCTAAATCAAAAAGACGTCACTCGCATTTTTTTTTTCAAAAAGACGTCTTGTATTTTGAGATAGAGGATGTATATTTTTATAGGTACAATACGACAAGAATGATAGAAATCGTACGAGAATAAAAAAAGAAGCCAAGCACTCCCTTTGTTTCAAAATATTTGAAGTTCCAGGTTCGTTTTGTTTCACCAAGTTTACGATAGTAGCAAACTTGTAGCCCAGAAGCCGTTAGGATACATACGATGTGGAGCGTGCAGTGCAGATGGATCTCTGTCGTCGCAAGAACTCAACACAACACCCGCCTCTCTGCTCTGCTTTCCTTCCTCCTCCGGACTCCCAGGGTTTAGGGCGCGTGTCTCCCTTCCCTCTGGAAAGTCTGCCGCGGCTGCCCCTCCGGTCAGCTAGTACCTGCGACGGCGACTCCGCTCTTTGGCGAGATCCAGAGGTATATATTGCGATTTGCTACTTGAGAGAGTCGTTTATTAGTAATCCCTGGCGAAAATTTTGATGGACTTCTTTCTTGGCCCCCTCTCAAAGAAATGCTTCTTGCAGTTACAATTCCCCCAGGATTCTGCCTTGATGAAACGTGTGATTGGATTCCAAACCCGATCTAGGGATCCACGCTGCAAAATTCCCCCTTTCGTCACATTATATTATATACATTATTGTAGCTTATGCTTTTCCTCTCCAGCCTCGTACTCCCTCCGTTCAGATTTACTCGTCGTGGTTTTAGTTCAAATTTAAACTAAAACCACGACGAGTAAATCGGAACGGAGGGAGTAGTAATTTAGTGCAGAACACCTGCATTAGTCTGCTGCAGAGCTACATCACCTGTTTACTTGTTTGGAATGAAGAGTGTTTAGAACTGAAAGAGACAGGGGGAGATAAGAAGCTGACAACGTATTTGGAATGCAGGGTATTTAGAGGGCCTTCCATGATATTTGGCTAGGACCTCTGACTCCATCCTCTCCGACCGGTATTCTTTAATTTCTACTTCCAATTGATGGACTTGCCGATTCCTGGTGTAGGCGATTCTGCTCCCCTGGTTTGCTCTGCTCTGATGGGCACGCCAAACAGTCAAGAACGCCCTGTAAGAAACAAAGGCGATGCTTCCAGTTCGAAGAGGATAGTGGGATCGAAGGTGGCCATGGAGGTTCACCTTCTATCGACTGTAAGGATCACCATGCCCCATTTACACCTATTACCTACTCTGCTGTCATAACCTTAACAAGAAGCAACTATGAATTGAACAACTGCTGCCAAACTACCGCGACCTGACTCACTGCTCATACTTAGAGGGTGTTTGTTTCCAGGGACTTATTAGTTTAGGGACTTAAAAAAGTCCCTATAAGTCCCATCTAAACCAAACAGGAGGGATTTATAGGGACTTAAAGTGGGCATTTGAGACTTATGAAATATAGTGGTATTATAGGGACTTATAGTTGTAATGTGGTCTTATAGGGACTTATAAGTCTCAGGAACCAAACAGGTAGGGACTTTTTAGAGACTTGAGACTTATAAGTTGAGACTAAAAAAAGTCCTAGGACTTATGAACCAAACAGGGCCTTACAAGACGTTCTGCGCGACATCTTCTTACGGCTATCACTCAAACAGGGCGTGAGGATGAGTGTACTATCTCAGTGGGTGGAGGCGGCTAGCGATATGCCACCCGGACCTGGTGTTCACCAAAGACACCTTATTTGGCAGCGATACAACCACAAGTACTGACCCGGAATCCATGACAGCTGAATTCATCACTAGAGTGGACAAATGTGTTGCGCCCCGCTGTGGTCTACTTCCACCACGACAACTACTACGGCCCATAGGTTTGTCACATCAAATTTGGTCTCGGCAGGCATCAAATGCATCACATTGATAGATGGATTAACTTTTGCACCGCGTCGATGGCCAAGCACGTTAGCCTTGATCTCAGGGGACGGAACGGCTTTGAACATCCCGAGTACATTGTGCCGCTGTGCAAACTCAGTGGCCAAAATGGCTCTTGTGTCAAGTATCTTCATATGGCTGATATCTGTTTAAAGCTGCCCCCTAGATTCTGCGGTATCACAAACCTGGAGAAACTGAGCCTACATAGGGTGTCCATTGACGTAGGTGACCTCCAATATTTGTTGCTAAGTTGTGCTCGTCTCGAGAGTATAAGCTTGGATTGCTGCCCCTTGTTAAGTTGTACTGTGCGTCAGGAGCTCTGCCGGTTGCAGTACCTGAGTGTGCGGTTGGAATGATTCAGTTGCAAGCTCTGAATCTTGAGAAGTTTGAGTTTGATGATTGTCTGACACAAATTGTGCTCAATGAATCTTCAAAGTTGTCAGAAGCAACCTTTGTGTTCAAGAGCAGTTCATACAACTGGTGTGTTGATGCCTTCGACTATATCTTGACTGAGCTCCCAACTGCTCTTCCTTATGTGCATAAACTTCTTCTACATTTGGTTGTTGGATATGAGGTCATTCTCTCTTTTTTTTGCCATCACAATATCTGCATTCAGTTGTACATTGAGTTGTTGACTTGCCATCTCGATCCATCTCATATTGATTTATTTGTTGCGTTCATGCATTGTTTCTGTTCCAGGTGCAAAAGTTCAGTAAAAGCAACACCCCTTTCATCAATCTGTGGCATCTAAACCTGAACATCGATATCACATGGGATCAAGTGGATGCTGACTGGGTTACAGCTTACAGGTTTGGTTTATCTCTTGGAGTTAGCACCTCTCTTAGAAGAACTGGAGCTGCATGTAAGTGACTCAATCATCGATCATGGTCTGTTTTTCTTTTTCTTCTTGATATTCCCAGTTCAAACAATATATATAATTAAATTATTGAATGGTTGAATATACATTTGTAGATTGAAGCAGGTACTAATGAACTGATATTTGTTACTTTTATGTAAATAAAATCAGGGAACTATTGTAATCGTCTCTTGTTTTTTCTGTACCTACTAATAATTTGATTAGTGCTTCTGCCCGTTCGTCATGCACTTTTGCATAAAAACCCTGAGGTTTATATAAATCAACCTGCAGTCCATTGTAGCCCGACTGCAAGTGGAAAATAAATTCGTACGTGCCCCTGACTCCCTGTTGTTGAAACTGCTGCCACGCAAGAGAACGCGAGGGTTCCCTCCGCCGCCGCTCTCCCATCCCTCAGCTCTGCAGTGCCCGTCCTCGCTCTGCGACCGCCGAATCCTGACGAGATCGGCAGAATCTACTCCAATGAGTGAAACAAAGCCACCAATAAACAGATACCCAATGAAGATGACACTTTGATGTGAAATGCCTGGTACGGGTCCTTTTAGTGCTCAGCTGAAATTTGCTGGTTAACTAGCTCCTTCGAAGTGTCAAATCACTTTACACCAATTCTAGCGTTGGACCTATTATCATTTTATACATAGTTTACATTCATCATCAGGAAGGGTCAAGATGGTCTGCATCAAAGGTCTCGGCAGTGCTACAAGAGTTGAAGAAGGAAGAGGATCTGGTTTTGTTACTACTGCCTGAGAAGTGTCAAACCTGCCCGAGAAGGCATGCCAATTTTTTTCTTTATGTTCTGATGCCTATAAATAAATTAAGAGTGAGAAAAATGTTGGGGAACAGATTACAAAAGCTAGACTCATGTCAGAAAACTATTATGGTAACAATAAACTGTACTATGTTTTAGGAAACTATATAAGAAAGCCGTTTACTGTGGCAGAAAAAAATTAGTACAGTCAATCATGTACCTTTATAACCGAGAATAAGGGATATGCTGGGGGAAAATGTCATGTGATAAAAGAACAGACTTCAAATGGATGCTCATGCACTAGTAGAAAAAGGGCCTAATGTGAAGCACATTAGTCCTGGTTTGTAACTGGATCGGCACTAATGCTGGGGGAAAATGTCATGTGATAAAAGAACAGACTTCAAATGGATGCTCATGCACTAGTAGAAAAAGGGCCTAATGTGAAGCACATTAGTCCCGGTTTGTAACTGGACCGGCACTAATGTGACCATTAGTGCCGGTTCCAATGGCTAGACGGGCGGCGCTCATTAGTACCGGTTCGTGGCTAACCTATAGTACCGATTCGTGCCACGAACCGGTATTAAAGAAGTGGTGGCAGGCCGGTGTCAGGCTGCGGCCCCACCATCACCTCTAGTACCGGTTCATGCCACGAACCGGGACTAAAAGTTCACCTTTAGTCCCAGTTCGTCTAACAAACCGGTACTAAAGGTCTTCCTATATAAACCCCTTCGTCCAGCTCGAGCGCTCTGTTCTTCCCCTTTCATCTCCTCTGTTTTTTTCCTCTTCCTCTCGAGCTCACACTCCATTTTTGCCAAAATTTCTGAAGATTTGAAGGCCCCATCCATCCAAGTGATCACAAAGGTTAGCAACTTTGTCCTTTCATCTCTTATTACTAGATTAGCTCTTGCAATGCTCTATAAGTATAGTGATTTGTGGGTTTTATTTTGGGAGGAATTATATGTGGTAGTATTTGATTTATATGTAATCTGAGGTCAAAATAACTCTTAGTTTGCATATGTAGGTGTAGTTTACTTAGTGCCTTCCCGTCTCTGTCGTAACCACCATCGATCGCTGGCTCCATGTTGTGGTGAGCCTCTTGTTCTTATCCTTTTAATATAAGAAAAAAATTCATGTTTGTGTGATTTAGATATATAGTTACTTGTATAATTATCTTACACGTACGTTATTTGTTATATATAGTGACATGGTTTTGATATCCGTCCTCGTCGGCCCTCATCCTGATTACGATTCGGATGTGGTATATTCTATTTTATAACTATTTGTTGCATTTCGTGTTTATGACAAATTATGCCCATCAAGTTGACATAGATATTTTTATCTAGGAGGTATATGAACCGGAAATTCCAATCGACCCTATTGTCGAGAGGTTAAATTTAGTTGAAAAAGAAAACTGTGACACTCCAATTTTTTTTTTGTGATTTTGTTTTCAGAAAGAACCCTTGCTTGGTTTGAAAGAAGGTCATTTAAACCCTTCCTAAAAACCATCTTCTAAGTTTTGCCCTCTCAAAAAAATCCTTTTCTTGGATTTGGTTTCTTTTAAAATGAAAACCCTTTTTTTGTTTTGGACTTTTATTTGGTTTTGATCTCTTCAAAAATTTCACCATGCTTCCTATGGTGAAATTTTCCCAAAAACCTTTCCTCCCACTATAGTTCAACCCTAACATTCTGTCCAAACTAATAAAATCCATTTTTGGATTTTATTCCAACTATTACTCCTCCCAAAATAATTCTGTCTTTTCTTTTGAGCCTAGGTGAATTGCAAAGCAAGTGCCCTAATGCTTGTGATTTTTGACCTCAACTCAACACCCCTGGATAGTCCTTTGAACCCACAACCCAGAACCATCTTGATCCACTCCTCTCCTGTTCAAATATTTCAAATTTCACCCACCGCAAGTTCGGACCAGATTTGCCAAATTTGGTGAAATTCATATCTACACCTCTCCAAAAATTCCACAAATATTCAGGCAGCCTCTAGATACAATGAGAGGCCCCTCCACCAAAAACCAGCTCAAGGAAGAATCCCTACATACCTGGATCATTCTGTCGAACACCTTGAATGCACTGTTTTAGTCATATTCAGAAAAATTTAGACATTCAGTGTCGTTTTCATTCGTCAGAATTCAGTCACGCGTCGACAGTGCGCTCTGGCACGTTGCGCATGGCCCTTCCCCCTGGACAGCACCCCGCACGCGCACTTGGCGCCTTCCTGGCGTCGGTGGCGCCCTGGCCCGCCTGCACCGCCGTGTCCTGCGGCGGCCGTAGCACCGTAGCGGCCGACAGGAAGCAGAACGGCGGCTCAACGCCGTTCGGCGCCGCCCAAGCGACCTGGTGGCTCCGCGTGGCCACCTCCTTGCTAGCGCACGCATGCAGCACCGTCGTCGTGGCGCGGCATGCACAGAGCACGCTCCCTGCCGCCGACGTGCCCGCGCCGCCCCGTTTCGTCGAGCTCCCCCTAAACCCCCATATCCCGACGCGCTTAGCACCAAAATGGAGTCAGTGGACCCACACGACGGTGCTCAACCCCTAAACCACCCCGACCAATGCCATGTGCCGCCGTAAACTTCGCCGGAGAACCCCGTTCTCGGCCACCGCCTCGGACCGCCTATATAAAGGGCTCCCGAGCTCGCCCTCGAGCACACACCCCCTTTGCACCTCACCAGCACCCTGCCAGGCCACCAGGGGGACCTCGAGGAGGTCCTCTTCCCCAGCTCCGGCCGCCCCGTTCCGCCTCGGCCTTCACCACGATTCACTCCGGTGAGGCCATCTCCGGCGCCCTAATCACGTCAACCACCCCCTCATGCTACCGCAAGTCTAACCCCCTCCTCAATTTCATCTCCGCAGCACTCTCCGACGAGACCCACGACTGCCCGAACCGCCGTCCGCCGGAGCTAGGGCCGCCGTCGACACAGTGCTCGCCGGCGACCACCACCACCACCCACAGACGCGGAACGGTGCACTGATCATGAAGGTAAACCCCGATCACCTTGCCTCACCGTGGATCGCCGCCGGCGACCACCGTACCTCTCGGGCGTCGTCGCGCTCTGTTCCTCTGTTTGAACTTTCAAACCCGACAGGTGGGGCCCGGCTGTCAGCCTCACAGCCGTTTCTTTTAACCGAAATGTTATCTGTACTGTTACACAGAACCCCCTGGAAGTTTTCTGTTTCATTACAGATGAGTCCTTGGGTTAAAACACTTATAACGTTTTAACAGAAGGGAATTTTTGAGTGATTCTTCTTCTGTTCTCTTTAGATTTTTGTCTAGTTTTTTATCATATTTATTTCAAAAATATTTGGAACACTTTTCTGTACACTCACGGTATTTACGTTGCGTGCATATTTTTCTTATACCGTAGATACCGGAGGAGGTGACGGAGCTGCAAACTTCGCACAGTTAGACTCCGACTACTCCGAACCAGGTAAGCACGTTTGAACTCTTGATATGATGAGTGTTGTTGCATGTTTGCATTTTAGTACAGTCATGGCATGTTTATGAACATCACTTTGCATGATATATCTCATGCACATAATCGGAAAGTATGTTTCGGAAAGCATTATGTTGTTGGATACATATTTGCAAAGCCATGTGTTGGTATGAGGATGGGTAAGATGGCAGTGTTGTGACATGCCAGTATTATGCCAGATTATTTGACTTCCGTGTCGTCATGAAACCATTCACATTCCCATTCATTCCATCCTATACTGTCACATGTTTTCCGAAAGGAATATGGCATAGTAAGTTGCAAATCGTTTTCCTGGTACACACCAAGTGGAGAGGCCGGGATGAGGGTTCCATGGCCCTGGATTAAAGCCCGTCATCCGGTCAGGGGGCATGGGTGTTTCCGGTTGGGACCGAGAGGGGGGGCACCCCTTAGAGCGCGCGTATAGAAATTTGATCCCATGCTATTCGAGGTTGTGGCCTCCCCGTCTCAAAGTTTCTCTTGGACGTTGGCCAGGGTGATTCCTGGCAACGTGAGGTGAAATGGGTGTGTGCTAGTTAAATGTGTTTCCACCGAAAAACCATAAGCGGAACTAGTCCTTCGTGACTACGGAAATCCGTTGGCTGTGTTCAGTTCTTCCAAACTCTGCAGAGTCTCAATCTTTCAATTATCTTGTACTTTGTTCGAGTACTATAACTATCTTATCTTGTTAGGCATCAGCCTCAGTGACAAAACTCCGGTGGGATTTATGTGTGATAAATCCGGTTAAAAGATTATTTTTGTGGATGGACTAATTGTTGTTTACATTTCTTTTAAACCCGGTCTGTGATGTCGCCCAGACGTCCGACTGTGGTATTTCTTTTAAAGCCCTTTATGTGATGTTGCCCAGACGTCCGACTGTGGCATTTCTTTTAAAGCCCTTTTACGTGATGTCGCCCAGACGTCCGACTGTGGTATTTCTTTTAAGCCCTTTCTGTGATGTCGCCCAGACGTTCGACTGTGGTATTTCTTTTAAAGCCCTTTATGTGATGTCGCCCAGACGTCCGACTGTGGCATTTCTTTTAAAGCCCTTTACGTGATGTCGCCCAGACGTCCAACTGTGGTATTTCTTTTAAAGCCCTTTATGTGATGTCGCCCAGACGTCCGACTGTGGCATTTATTTTAAGCCCTTTACGTGGTGTCGCTTAGACGCCCGACTGCGGCATGCATTTTATTTATTTACCTTTCGAGGCGTCGCTCCAGACACCCGATCGGTTTTCTTTCAGCTATTTTTTTATTTATCAAGTCATGCAAATGTTACCATTGTTATATGAGCATCATCCTTTATTCATGACGCATCCATGCATTCATTGATTATATCTTTTGTCCGAACTGTCTTGCGAGTACTTCCAAGTACTCATCTGGCTTGTTGATTTGGCCAGGTGCTGATGAAGGCGATCTCATGGATGAAGAGTTTGATAGCGAGTCCGACGCCTAGAGGAGTCCCAGTCAGTCCCGTGCGATCCTGTCTTGGTCATTGTATTATCCGCTTCCGCAACCCCGAATAAATTCATCGAGCCTCACCTCGACGCTCGATGTACTGCCAGTAGAAGTCACGTTATCCACCGCCACTTTTCCCCCGAGCTAGTAGCATGCCACTCCACCCCTGTGTCATATCCGCCCATATGCATAATATTGGCGAGTCTGTAATAAATTGTTGAGCAATCTCCGCTCAACCCTGTAATATATTTGATGCTACTGGTTCTCTGTTTATCAAGCTTTTGTCTACCAGAAAGGATGACTTTTCCTATACTGGGATTTAAAGATTGGTTTTCTCAATAAATATTTTTATTGAAAAACCGGTCGTGACAGACTTGGTAACCAGAGCCAGGCTGACTGTAGGAAGCCACTAGGTGCGATCGCTAATTGGTTATTAGCAGAATAGAGTTATTCATGTTTTTACAAATGTAGTCATTTTCTGACAGTCAGCATAAAAATTTATGATCTGACCACTCAGAATTTTTGCCTACTTTTGTAGATGGCTGGCAACGACTGCGAGTCTCAGATGTTCCCCAACGTGCCTGAGGGGTTCGTCAAACTCCTCTCCTTCATCGTTCAGGTCGCGATGGGGCCATCCGTGCGCCCAGTCTTCACACTTTATCCACACAAGATCAACGACAGTCTGACTATGCACTAGGCCGCGGTGCAATTCAGGGGAGGCCATGCTGAAGTACGCCGTCTCCGATTCGTGGGGAGAGCCATGCCTACAGAAAGGCATGCTATGCAGATGGCTGCCCGCGAGACGATAGCCCGTCTTCGGGATGTTCTTCCGGCAATGAAGACCCGTCGCTACCGCTACCTTCCATGCCATGTACCTTACACCTGTCACTACTCTTTCTCTTGCCCCGGAGGAGAGCGAGACGAAGCCTTTGAGATGCTTGTCGAGTACCTCCGAGCCCTGGAGGCAGCATTCGACTGCATGGTGGATGACCTCGTACCTGCATGCATGGACTCAGTTCATGGTTGTGCTGCTAACAGGAGGGAACTCCTGCACACCGCTCCACCACTGACTTTTGTGTCATCCACAACCTCTCACTCGCCTACCATACTCGCCACTGCTCGTCGTCTGCCTACCATAGAGGAATTTAACCAGGCTATTGCACCCACTCCCGTCCGCTCTGCACCACTTGTTGCACCCACTCCCATACGTGCTACCCCACCTATTCCACCCACTCGTATTCGTGTTATTCCGCCTAAGGCACCGGCTCCATCAGCTCAGCACAACATTTCTCGTCTGGAACCTATTAGCGAGGAGGAGGTTGATTCCCCAGCGTCTCTGCGTCTCACCCTCGGCAGGCCAAGGGAGATCCTCGCCATCTCCGACTAAGTACGCATAGACGCCATGCGATGTATCAACTTGTGTAATGTTTTTATATGTTCTTAGGTTGTGAGAAGTAGCCTGTTTGCGCATCATGTAGGATCTGGAGGAGTGCACTAGTTTAAATAACATGTCAGGATTATGTACGCATATCCTGAATGATGTAATGTATAATTATGCCCGCGTGTAAGATATGCACTAGTCCTTCTCCGCGTGCAATCGTGTGTTTCCAAATACCATGGAGTTTAAAAATGTTCTTTGTGTGTGATTTTATTGACTTTTGCGACTCTCCTTCTTGTCTTACGAGTTCACAAAACATATCCCCAGAGTGAAAGATGTTTCGTCCTTGGACGCGCTCCATGCCAACCCAGCCAGAAGAAAATTATGGCACACCGCAAAACCAGAATTTCACTCAGGGTCAGACAAGTCAACAGGACAGTGAAACAGCTTTTACACAAGTTTGTCGTTTGTATGAACAGAGTCAGCAGCAACACCAGGAAATGATGAACTAATTCATCAATATGGGAAGTAACCGTGGTCAGTATCAACCGCAATCCAAATTATCTGAGTTACAGAACACGCGTCCTCCAACATTTTCTCATACTGACAAGCCTCTTGAGGCCGAAGACTGGCTTCGAGACATGGAGAGAAAATTAATTATCACACAGTGTTCCGACCGTGAAAAAGTACTGTATGCACCACATTATCTCACAGGTGCAGCTGCATCGTGGTGGGAAAACTTTCTGCACATGCACCCCAACGAAAATGAAATCACCTGGAAAAATTTCAAAGAAGGTTTTCATGGGGCACATATTCCTAAGAGCGTCATGAAAATCAAGAAGAAGGAATTTGATGAACTCAAGCAAAGAGCCATGACAGTGTCAGAATACAACAACCAATTCACACTGCTGTCTCGCTACGCCAATGAAGAACGCATGACCGAGAGCAAGAAGATGGAAAAATTCTTGGAAGGCCTGGCACCCGCCCTTAAGTGCCAGCTAGTTGTGCACACCTTTTCAGATTTTAAAACACTGGTGGATAAGGCCATTACCTTGGAAAATGAGCGACGTAGCCTGGAAGATATCCGCAAACGGAAAAGGGACCAGACTAATTTTTATCGCAATCACAGAAGCAAGAAGGAATTTCACAAGGGGGATTCACACAAAACCCCGGTGAATAATTCACGTCCAACCAAGAATTTCCATGCAAGGGACAAGGAATTCACCTATCGCCCAGGCGTTACCTGTTATGCTTGTGGAGAAGAAGGGCACTATGCAAGCAGTGTCCCAAGCCAAGGAACTCAAACCCGAAGCTCAATAATGGTGGAAATAATTCAGCACCAAAGCGAAGCAATTTTAACCCCAACAACAACCACCGGAAAGGTCACTTGAATCACGTGACCCGAGAGGAAGCGCAGAACACCCCAGATATCGTACTCGGTACGTACCCCGTCAACACAATACCTGCCATGGTTTTGTTTGATTCTGGAGCTTCTCACTCATTCGTTTCGAAAAGTTTTGCTTTGCAAAATAATTTTTCGATGCTTCCCTTGGAAAAATCAATGATAGTCAAGTCCCCGGGGATTAAGCAAGTGACCCAGAATTACTGTCAAGGTGTGGTTATTGAATTTGAAGGATTGAATTTTTACGCCAACCTTATTGTACTGGAGAGCAAAGGACTGGATGTCATCCTAGGAATGGATTGGTTGACCACCAACAAAGGTTTTATTGACTGCTTCAACTGTACCGTGATTCTCACCCACCATCAAGGGAAGAAAATAAAAGTTTAAGCCAAAGAGAGACAAATACCTCGGCAACCTAGATTAAACAAGGTGGACGTTTCTGAGCTGAACAAGGTTCCAGTGGTATGTGAATTTCCAGATGTATTTCCAGAAGAACTACCAGGCATGCCACCAGACCGAGAGATAGAATTCAGCATTGAGCTAGCACCCGGGACCACTCCTATTTACAGGAAACCTTACAGAATGGCACCATCCGAATTGGTAGAGTTGAAGAAGCAAATAAAAGAATTATTGGAGAAAGGATACATACGAGCCAACTCCTCACCTTGGGGTTCTCCAATTTTATTTGCCAAGAAGAAGGATGGAACAATGAGGTTGTGTATTGATTATCGAGCTCTCAACATGGTCACAATCAAGAACAAATACCCAATGCCCCGAATAAATGATTTATTCGATCAGCTCGCACAGGCCAAAGTCTTCTTAAAAATTGATTTGAGATCGGGATACCACCAGTTAAAAGTACGAACAGAAGATATTCCCAAGACCGCATTTACCTCCAGATATGGGTTGTATGAGTTCACCGTAATGCCATTTGGGCTAACCAACGCCCCCGCATATTTTGTTCATCTCATGAACAAAGTATTTATGAAGTATATGGACAAGTTTGTTGTGGTGTTCATCGATGATATTCTGATATATTCCAAAACACCAGAAGAGCACGCTGAACATCTCAGGATTGTACTCGGAGAACTCAGGAAACATCAACTGTACGCCAAATTCAGCTAATGTGAATTTTGGCTAAGGCAAGTGGGTTTCCTGGGCCACGTGCTAACCCAAGAAGGTATTGCAGTAGATCCGGAAAAAGTCAAGGCCGTACTTGGCTGGAAACCGCCAGCTAACGTAACGGACATACGGAGTTTCTTGGGAATGGCAGGCTATTATCGGAGATTTATTGAAGGATTCTCCACTATAGCAAAGCCCATGACACAATTGCTCAAGAAAGGCAAGAAATTTGAATGGACAGAAGCATGTGAGAAAAGCTTCCAAGAGCTAAAAAGAAAATTAACAACGGCACCAGTACTAATTGTACCAGATATACACAAGAACTTTGAGGTATATTGTGACGCATCCCGGAAAGGCCTCGGTGTTGGGGAACGTAGCAGAAATTCAAAATTTTCCTACGTGTCACCAAGATCTATCTATGGAGAAACCAGCTATGAGTAGAAGGAGAGTGCATCTACATACCTTTGTAGATCGCTAAGCGGAAGCGTTCAAGTGAACGGGGTTGATGAAGTCGTACTCGTCGTGATTCAAATCACCGATGATCAAGTGCCGAACGCACGGCACCTCCGCGTTCAACACACGTACAGCCCGGTGACATATCCCACGCCTTGATCCAGCAAGGAGAGAGGGAGAGGTTGAGGAAGACTCCATCCAGCAGCAGCACAACGGCGTGGTGGTGGAGGAGCGTGGCAATCCTGCAGGGCTTCGCCAAGCACCACGGGAGAAGAGGAGTACTTGGGAGAGGGGGAGGGCTGCGCCAGAACTTCGTGTGTAGCTCCCATGCGCCTCCCCACTATATATAGGGGTGGAGGGGCTGGTTTCTTGCCCTCCAAGTCCATTGGGGCGTTGGCCAAGGTGGGAGGAAAGAAATCTCATTATTTCCTTCCCCACCGATTGTTATCCCCCCTTTTTAGGGATCTTGATCTTATCCCTTCGGGATATGATCTTATTCCTTCTAAGGGGGGATCTTGGTGCGCCTTGACCAGGGGTGTGGGGCCTTGCCCCCACTACCCACGTCCATGTGGGTCCCCCCATGCAGGTGGGCCCCACTCCGGAACCTTCTAGAACCTTCCCGGTACAATACCGAAAAATCCCGAACATTTTCCGGTGGCCAAAATAGGACTTCCCATATATAAATCTTTACCTCCGGACCATTCCGGAACTCCTCGTGACGTCCGGGATCTCATCCGGGACTCCGAACAACATTCGGTAACCACATACAAACTTCCTTTATAACCCTAGCGTCATCGAACCTTAAGTGTGTAGACCCTACGGGTTCGGGAGACATGTAGACATGACCGAGACGTTCTCCGGTCAATAACCAACAGCGGGATCTGGATACCCATGATGGCTCCCACATGTTCCACGATGATCTCATCGGATGAACCATGATGTCAAGGACTTAATCAATCCCGCATTCAATTCCCTTTGTCTATCGGTATGTTACTTGCCCGAGATTCGATCGTCGGTATCCAATACCTTGTTCAATCTCGTTACCGGCAAGTCACTTTACTCGTTCCGTAACACATCATCCCGTGATCAACTCCTTGGTCACATTGCGCATATGATGATGTCCTACCGAGTGGGCCCAGAGATACCTCTCCGTTTACACGGAGTGACAAATCCCAGTCTCGATCCGCATAAAACAATAGATACTTTCGGAGATACCTGTAGTGCACCTTTATAGTCACCCAGTTACATTGTGACGTTTGATACACCCAAAGCACTCCTACGGTATCCAGGAGTTACACGCTCTCATGGTCGAAGGAAGAGATACTTGACATTGGCAAAGCTCTAGCAAATGAACTACACGATCTTTTGTGCTAGTCTTAGGATTGGGTCTTGTCCATCACATCATTCTCCTAATGATGTGATCCCGTTATCAACGACATCCAATGTCCATAGCCAGGAAACCATGATTATCTCTTGATCACAACGAGCTAGTCAACTAGAGGCTCACTAGGGACATATTGTGGTCTATGTATTCACACGTGTATTACGATTTCCGGATAATACAGTTATAGCATGAATAAAAGACAATTATCATGAACAAGGAAATATAATAATAATACTTTTATTATTGCCTCTAGGGCATATTTCCAACACTCGGATGCGTATTGATGCAAGAAGGCAAGGTAGTTGCGTATGTCTCCAGACAACTACGCAAGCATGAGGAAAATTATCCCACTCATGACTTGGAATTGGCAGCAGTCATCCATGCACTCAAGGAATGGAGACACTTTCTACTTGGGAATCGTTGCGAGATATACACAGACCATAAGAGTCTTAAGTATATTTTCACACAGCCAGAGTTAAATTTGCGGCAACGGCGCTGGTTAGAGTCGGTGAAGGATTATGATGTTGGAATCCACTATCATCCCGAAAAAGCAAATGTTGTGGCAGATGCACTTAGTCAAAATCCCAGCACGGAAGACGACAATATGCCAAAATTGAGGCCAGAATTTCAACAGGAATTTGCCCGACTCAATCTCATAATGGTCACCGGAGGCAGTGTATCAAATATCGAAATACAGCCTACCCTGATGGAAAGTATCAAGGAAGCCCAGCACGGACACCCCAACATTGAGGGCATAAAAAGAAAAGTGAGTCTGGGAAGAGCCTCAGAATTCAACATAGATGAGCAAGGAATATTGTGGTACGGAGAAAGGCTATGCGTACCAAATGTCAAGGACCTCAAACAGCAGATATTAACTGAAAGTCACACAGCTCCGTATTCAATCCATCCTAGAGGGACAAAGATGTACAAAGACCTTCAGGAAATTTTTTGGTGGCACGGTATGAAGAGAGATATAGCCACGTTCATTGCATGCTATGACTCTTGTCAACGTATCAAAGCCGAGCACCAGAAACCAGCCGGACTGTTACAGCCAAATAAGGTACCCGAGTGGAAATGGGACGAGATTGGAATGGACTTTATCGTTGGACTACCACGGTCACAACACGGAAACAATGCCATATGGGTCATAACCGACAGATTAACCAAAGTGGCACATTTTATTCCGGTAAAAACAACTTACACCACTCTGAGACTAGCCAGACTTTATCTTGCCCGTATCGTCTGCCTACATGGAGTCCCTAAGACTATTATCTCCGATAGAGGCACACAGTCCGTCTCTGCATTCTGGGATCACCTACAACAGGCACTGGGAACCCAACTAGCCTTCAGTACCGCATACCATCCCCAGACTGATGGACAAACAGAACGCGTAAACCAAATCTTAGAAGACATGCTAAGAGCTTGTGTCCTTACCTACGGGAACAGTTGGGAAGAAAGTTTGCCATATGCAGAATTCGCATACAACAACAGCTATCAAGCCAGCTTGCAAATGACACCCTTTGAAGCTCTATATGGGAGAAGATGTCATACCCTGCTAAATTGGTCAGAGATAGGAGACAGCCATATTTTTGGCCCAGATATGCTCAAGGAGGCCGAGGAGAAAGTTAAGACGATTAGAGAACGACTCAAAACAGCTCAAAGTCGACAAAAGAGTTATTACGACCGAAAGCATCGGGAAATCAGTTTTGAACCCGGAGAATTGGTATACCTGAGAGTTTCTCCTATGAAGGGTCTGCAACGATTCAAGATTAAGGGGAAACTAGCACCAAGATTCATCGGACCATTTCATATAATGGCCCGACAAGGCAAGGTAGCCTACCAGCTGGACCTGCCTGGAGACTTATCCGGTATCCACAATGTGTTTCACATCTTGTAGTTGAGAAAATACATAAGCAACCCAGAGAAGCAAGTTTCACATGAGTATATTGACGTGCAACCAGACCTCACTTACCGGGAGCACCCGATAAAAATATTGGAAGAATCTGAGAGGAGGACCCGACAGAAAACCATTAAGTTTTTCAGAGTTCAATGGAGCAATCACACCGAGAATGAAGCAAGTTGGGAGAGCGAGGATTTTCTTCGGACAAAGCACCCACACCTGTTTAAGGATCAGCTGAAATCTCGGGGACGAGATTTTTCCTAAGGGGGTAGGTGCTGTGACACTCCAAATTTTTTTGTGATTTTGTTTTCAGAAAGAACCCTTGCTTGGTTTGAAAGAAGGTCATTTAAACCCTTCCTAAAAACCATCTTCTAAGTTTTGCCCTCTAAAAAAAATCCTTCTCTTGGATTTGGTTTCTTTTAAAATGAAAACCCTTTTTTTGTTTTGGACTTTTATTTGGTTTTGATCCCTTCAAAAATTTCACCATTCTTCCTATGGTGAAATTTTCCCAAAAACCTTTCCTCCCACTATAGTTCAACCCTAACATTCTGTCCAAACTAATAAAATCCATTTTTGGATTTTATTCCAACTATTTCTCCTCCCAAAATAATTCTGTCTTTTCTTTTGAGCCTAGGTGAATTGCAAAGCAAGTGCCCTAATGCTTGTGATTTTTGACCTCAACTCAACACCCCTGGATAGTCCTTTGAACCCACAACCCAGAACCATCTTGATCCACTCTTCTCCTGTTCAAATATTTCAAATTTCACCCGCCGCAAGTTCGGACCAGATTTGCCAAATTTGGTGAAATTCATATCTACACCTCTCCAAAAATTCCACAAATATTCAGGCAGCCTCTAGATGCAATGAGAGGCCCCTCCACCAAAAACCAGCTCAAGGAAAAATCCCTACATACCTGGATCATTCTGTCGAACACCTTGAATGCACTGTTCTAGTCATATTCAGAAAAATTCAGACATTCAGTGTCGTTTTCCTTCGTCAGAATTCAGTCACGCGTCGACAGTGCGCTCTGGCACGTTGCGCATGGCCCTTCCCCCTGGACAGCACCCCGCACGCGCACTTGGCGCCTTCCTGGCGTTGGTGGCGCCCTGGCCCGCCTGCGCCGCCGTGTCCTGCGGCGGCCGTAGCGCCGTAGCGGCCGACAGGAAGCAGAACGGCGGCTCAACGCCGTTCGGCGCCGCCCAAGCGACCTGGTGGCTCCGCGTGGCCACCTCCTTGCCAGCGCACGCATGCAGCACCGTCGCCGTGGCGCGGCACACGCAGAGCGCGCTCCCTGCCGCCGACGGGCCCGCGCCGCCCCGTTCCATCGAGCTCCCCCTAAACCCCCATATCCCGACGCGCTTAGCACCAAAGTGGAGTCAGTGGACCCACACGACGGCGCTCAACCCCTAAACCACCCCGACCAATGCCCTGCGCCGCCGTAAACTTCGCCGGAGAACCCCGTTCTCGGCCACCGCCTCGGACCGCCTATATAAAGGGCTCCCGATCTCGCCCTGAGCACACACCCCCTTTGCACCTCACCAGCACCCTGCCAGGCCACCAGGGGGACCTCGAGGAGGTCCTCTTCCCCAGCTCCGGCCGCCCCGTTCCGCCTCGGCCTTCACCACGATTCACTCCGGTGAGGCCATCTCCGGCGCCCTAATCACGTCAACCACCCCCTCATGCTACCGCAAGTCTAACCCCCTCCTCAATTTCATATCCGCAGCACTCTCCGACGAGACCCACGACTGCCCGAACCGCCGTCCACCGGAGGTAGGGCCGCCGTCGACACAGTGCTCGCCGGCGACCACCACCACCACCCACAGACGCGGAACGGTGCACTGATCACGGAGGTAAACCCCGATCACCTTGCCTCGCCGTGGATCACCGCCGGCGACCACCGCACCTCTCGGGCGCCGTCGCGCTCTGTTCCTCTATTTGAACTTTCAAACCCGACAGGTGGGGCCCGCCTGTCAGCCTCACAGCCGTTTCTTTTAAACGAAATGTTATCTGTACTTTTCCGCAGAACCCCCTGGAAGTTTTCTGTTTCATTACAGATGAGTCCTTGGGTTAAAACACTTATAACTTTTTAACAGAAGGGAAGTTTTGAGTGATTCTTCTTCTGTTCTCTTTAGATTTTTGTCTAGTTTTTTATCATGTTTATTTGAAAAATAGTTGGAACACTTTTCTGTACACTCACTGTATTTATGTTGCGTGCATATTTTTCTTATACCGTAGATACCAGAGGAGGTGACGGAGCTGCAAACTTCGCACAGTTAGACTCCGACTACTCCGAACCAGGCAAGCATGTTTGCACTCTTGATATGATGAGTGTTGTTGCATGTTTGAATTTTAGTACAGTCATGGCATGTTTATGAACATCACTTTGCATGATATATCTCATGCACATAATCGGGAAGTATGTTTCGGAAAGCATTATGTTGTTGGATACATATTTGCAAAGCCATGTGTGGGTATGAGGATGGGTAAGATGGCAGTGTTGTGACATGCCAGTCTTATGCCAGATTATTTGACTTCCGTGTCGTCATGACACCATTCACATTCCCATTCTTTTCATCCTATACTGTCACATGTTTTCCGAAAGGAATATGGCATAGTAAGTTGCAAATCGTTTTCCTGGTACACACCAAGTGGAGAGGCCGGGATGAGGGTTCCATGGCCCTGGATTAAAGCCCGTCATCCGGTCAGGGGGCATGGGTGTTTCCGGTTGGGACCGAGAGGGGGGCACCCCTTAGAGCGCGCGTATAGAAATTTGATCCCATGCTATTCGAGGTTGTGGCCTCCCCGTCTCAAAGTTTCTCTTGGACGTTGGCAGGGTGATTCCTGGCAACGTGAGGTGAAATGGGTGTGTGCTAGTTAAATGTGTTTCTACCAAAAAACCATAAGCGGAACTAGTCCTTTGTGACTACGGAAATCCGTTGGCTGTGTTCAGTTCTTCCAAACTCTGCAGAGTCTCAATCTTTCAATTATCTTGTACTTTGTTCGAGTACTATAACTATCTTATCTTGTCAGGCATCAGCCTCAGTGACAAAACTCCGGTGGGATTTATGTGTGATAAATCCGGTTAAAAGATTATTTTTGTGGATGGACTAATTGTTGTTTACATTTATTATAAGCCATGTCTGCGATGTCGCTCAGACGTCCGACGGTGGCAAACCTGTTATTTACTTTTATTACAAGCCCTGTCTGCGATGTCGCTCAGATGTCCGACGGTGGCAAACCTGTTATTTACTTTTATTATAAGCCCTGTCTGTGATGTCGCCCAGACGTCCGACTGTGGTATTTCTTTTAAACCCTGTCTGTGATGTCGCCCAGATGTCCGACTGTGGTATTTCTTTTAAAGCCCTTTATGTGATGTCGCCCAGACGTCCGACTGTGGCATTTCTTTTAAAGCCCTTTTACATGATGTCGCCCAGACGTCCGACTGTGGTATTTATTTTAAGCCCTGTCTGTGATGTCGCCCAGACGTCCGACTGTGGTATTTCTTTTAAAGCCCTTTATGTGATGTCGCCCAGACGTCCGACTGTGGCATTTCTTTTAAAGCCCTTTACGTGATGTCGCCCAGACGTCTGACTGTGGTATTTCCTTTAAAGCCCTTTATGTGATGTCGCCAGACGTCCGACTGTGGCATTTATTTTAAGCCCTTTATGTGGTGTCGCTTAGACGCCCGACTGCGGCATGCATTTTATTTATTTACCTTTCGAGGCGTCGCTCCAGACACCCGATCGGTTTTCTTTCAGCTATTTTTTTATTTATCAAGTCCTGCAAATCTTACCATTGTTATATGAGCATCATCCTTTATTCATGACACATCCATGCATTCATTGATTATATCTTTTATCCGAACTGTCTTGCAAGTACTTCCAAGTACTCATCTGGCTTGTTGATTTGGCCAGATGCTGATGAAGGCGATCTCATGGATGAAGAGTTTGATAGCGAGTCCGACGCCTAGAGGAGTCCTAGTCAGTCCCGTGCGATCCTGTCTTGGTCATTGTATTATCCGCTTCCGCAACCCCGAATAAATTCATCGAGCCTCACCTCGACGCTTGATGTACTGCCAGCAGAAGTCACGTTATCCACCGCCACTTTTCCCCCGAGCTAGTAGCATGCCACTCCACCCCTGTGTCATATCCGCCCATATGCATAATATTGGCGATTCTGTAATAAATTGTTGAGCAATCTCCGCTCAACCCTGTAATATATTTGATGCTACTGGTTCTCTGTTTATCAAGCTTTTGTCTACCAGAAAGGATGACTTTTCCTATACTGGGATTTAAAGATTGGTTTTCTCAATAAATATTTTTATTGAAAAACCGGTCGTGACAAAAAACGAGCATTTGAATTGCAGTCATGTTGCCGATGTCGTCGATGGTCACAAGATCAAGATGGAGAAAATGCGCTTGAAGATTAGGACGATTAGAAAATATGCTATCGATAGTGAGGCTTGGTACCATTATGCTGTTGGATTAATTGTTACCTTAATTGCGATCATGATCGCATTTTTTTGAATTTGAATGCTTTAGCTAGAGAATTATTTGTATGTTTATTTATGAGAATAAGTGTTGTATGAACTTGTATTAATTTGGTCTTTTCGGTGCTGTGTAAATGAAGATGAGCCGGCAATGGATGTACGATGACCAATGCTCTCCCTGGTTCATTAATGGCGTGCATACTTTTCTGCTTGCGGCCGAGGCAAACAAGCGAGAGGATGGTTTTATGCTTTGTCCATGTGCTGGCTGTAAGAATGATTTGAATTACTCTAAGTCAAGAACCATTCACGTTCACCTGTTTAAGTCCGGTTTCATGCTCCACTATAATGTTTGGACCAAGAACAGAGAAAGAGATGTTATGATGGAAGACAATGAAGAAGAAGAGGACGACGACAGCTATCCTGGCCATGGGTTCCCTGAATACGATGGTACCACAATGGGGGAAGAAGCTAAGCCGGCAATGCGAGAAGAAGCTGAAGAAAAGGCATCAGATGAGCCCGCTGATGATCTAAGTCGGGCCATTGCCGATGCAAAGAGAAAATGTGCAAGTGAGAAGGAGAAGAAGAAGTTGCAACCCATGTTAGAGGATCACAAGAAATTGTTGTACCTAAATTGCGAAGCTGACAAGAAAAAGTTGAACACCACACTGGAATTGCTGCAATGGAAGGCAGAGAATGGTGTATCTGACAAGGGAATTGGAAAGTTGATGATAATGTTAAAGAAGATTCTTCCAAAGGACAACGAATTGCCCGAGAGTACGTACGAAGCAAAGAAGGTTGTCTTCCCTCTAGGATTAGAGGTGCATAAGATACATGCATGCCCTAATGACTGCATCCTCTACCGCGGTGAGTACGAGGATTTGAACGTGTGACCGGTATGCAGTGCATTGTGCTATAAGATCAGCCGCGATGACCCTGGTGATGTCGAGGGCGAGTGCCCCAGGAAGAAGAATCCTACCAAGTCGATGTGGTATGCTCCTATAATATCATGGTTGAAATGTTTGTTCCAAAACAAAAAGTTTGCCAAGTCCATGCGATGGCACAGAGAAGACCATAATAAAGACGGGAAGTTGAGAGTACCCGCTGATGGGTCGCAGTGGAGAAAAGTCGAGAGAAAGTACTGGGAGGACTTTGCAGGTGACACAAGGAACGTATGGTTTGGTCTAAGCGTAGATGGCATTAATCCTTTTGGGGAGCAGAGCAGCAACCATAGCACCTAGCCTATGACTCTATGTATGTATAACCTTCCTCCTTGGTTGTGCATGAAGCGGAAGTTTATTATGATGCCAGTGCTCATCCAAGGCCCAAAGCAACCTGGCAATGACATTGATGTGTACCTAAGGCCATTAGTTGAAGAACTCTTACGGCTGTGGAATGAAAAAGGTGTACATGCGTGGGATGAGTAGAAACAGGAAGAATTTGACCTACATGTGTTGCTGTTTGTGACCATCAATGATTGGCATGCTCTCAGTAACCTTTTAGGACAGACAAACAAGGGATACCGCGCATGCACGCATTGCTTGGACGATACCGACAGTATATATTTGGATAATTGTAAGAAGAATGTGTACCTAGGACATCATCGATTTCTTCTGAGCAGGCATCCCGTAAGAAAGAAAGGCAAGCATTTCAAAGGTGAGGCAAATCACCGGACGAAGTCTCGCCATCGTACCGGTGATGATGTACATGATATGGTCAAGGATTTGAAGGTAATCTTTGGAAAGGGTCCTGGCGGACACTCTGTTCTGAATGACGCTGACGGACATGCACCCATGTTGAAGAAGAAATCAATATTTTGGGACATGCCCTGTTGGAAAGACCTAGAGGTCCGCTCTGAAATCGACGTGATGCACGTGACGAAGAATCTTTTCTTGACCCTGCTTGGCTTCTTGGGCGTGTATGGGAAGACAAAAGATACACAGAAGATACAGGAGGACCAGCAACATATGCACGGAAAGGACGACATACATCAGGGTCATGCCAGCTACACTCTTACCAAAGAAGAGAAGGAAATCTTCTTTTAATGCCTGCTCAGTATGAAGGTACCGTCTGGATTCTCTATAAAGGGAATAATAAATATGGCAGAGAAAAAAATTCCAGAACCTAAAGTCTCATGACTGCCACGCGATTATGATGCAACTGCTTCCAGTTGCATTGAGGGGGCTTCTACCGGAAAACGTTCGATTAGTCATTGTGAAGTTGTGTGCATTCCTCAATGCAATCTCTCAGAAGGTAATCGATCCATAAATCATACCAAGGTTGGAGAATGATTTGGTGCAATGTCTTGTCAGTTTCTAGTTGGTGTTCCCACCATCCTTCTTTAATATCATGACGCACGTCCTAGTTCACCTATGCAAAGAGATTGCCGTTTTGGGTCCTGTATTTCTACACAATACGTTCCCCTTTGAGAGGTTCATGGGAGTCTTGAAGAAATATGTTCATAACCGCGCTAGGCCAGAAGAAGCATCTCCAAGGGCCATGAAAATGAGGAGGTCATTGAGTTTTGTGTTGACTTTATTCCTAACCTTAAGCCGATTGGTATTCCTGAATCGCGGCATAAGGGCAGACTAGGTGGAAATGGCACGCTAGGACTGGATCAAATAATATGTATGGACGAGCATTCTCTCACTAAACCACACTACATAGTTCTACAAAATTCCGCCTTGGTGGCTCCGTATATGGAGGAACACAAGAATATTCTAAGCTCCAAATACCCGGAGCAGTCTGAAGACTGGATTACACGTGAACAAACGAGGACTTTTGCCGGTTGGTTGCAGACACGTGCCATGCATGACGCCGCTATTGAAGATGACCTATACTTGTTGTCCCAGTTACCATCTTCGAATATAATGACTTTCAAAGGGTACGAGATAAATGGGGATACATTTTACACGATCGCCCAAGATAAAAAGAGCACCAACCAAAACAGTGGTGTCAGCTTTGATGCAGCAACCAGTAGGGGAAAGGACACATATTATGGTTACATAGAGGAGATATGAGAACTTGACTATGGACGTGATTTGAAGGTCCCATTGTTTCGGTGCAAATGGGTCAATATGACAGGAGGTGGCGTAAAGGAAGACCCGCAGTACAGAATGACAAAAGTGGATCTCAACAATCTTGCGTACGCAGACGAACCATTCGTCCTAGCCAATAATGTGGCGCAGGTTTTCTATGTGAAGGACATGTCTACCAAGCCGAGAAAAAGAAAAGATAAGGAAGTGAATACATCATACGATGAGCCAAAGCGCCACATAGTTCTTTCAGGGAAAAGAAACATCGTGGGAGTGGATGACAAGACAGACATGTCAGAAGATTATGAAAAGTTTCATGAAATTGCTCCCTTCACAGTGAATATTGACCCAAGCATCCAGTTAAATGATGAAGATTATCCATGGTTACGGCGCAAAGGGACACATGCGAAGAAAAAGATTCACACCCAAAGACAGTAGGGAATCTTTGTAATAGTTAGGGTTCTTATGTGTTTTGCATTTGAAACGTGTACTTTTGTGCTTCGGACAAACATGTACCTTTCTGACTTCATTTGCTAAGTTTGAGCTCATTTACTGATTTTTTTGGAGCTAAATGACCCTAAAATTGAAAAGCACTACAAATAAACTCTGAAAAGGCTGAAAGTTGGCATGGTATGAACATTTCACCCACATAGCATGTGCAAAAAAGTTGAGAGGGTTACGGCAAAAACTGGATGCACTTCGTGTACAAAATGGACAATCTCTTTCGAAGTATCAGGGCGAAAACTCATCTGTTACAAAGGCAATTCATTTTTTTAACCTGTTACAACTCCAGACTTTTTTATGTCACTTCTTTTTTTATAGTTTTAGAATTAAACAAGGAGACTTAATCATAGGAAACATGCCGAACAATGAAGAAACCGGGCCTTCTGACCAAGATGCAGACGAGATGGATTATGAGGGTGAACAAGAGTACCTCGACTTCTTGACTGCTAAGCACATTCAAGGTTTGCAGGTCGGCCTCGATGATGGTACTGACGCCAACATCGACACCGAAAGAGTCGACACCGATGGCGACGCCGAGACCGGTGGGGAAGGTACCGGCGGGGAAGGTACTAGCGAGGAAGGTACCAGCGGGGAAGATACCGGCGCCGATACCGAAGAGAAGAAGCAGAGGATATGAAAACCTAACAAACTCGGCATCCGACGACTGGTGATCACAAAGATGGCACCTGGCAAGTTTGAGCCGTTAGAGCCGGAAGAACCTCACAAGTGCTATGGGAACCAAGTAGGATGCATCCTACGGGAATGCGCGAGCATCAACGATGATGACTTAAGGAGTAAAGAACATTTGAGGCAGTTGCTCCTGACGAAGTTGCACAAGAGATTCAAGTTCCCCGACCGGGATGATAGCATAGATAAACCGTGGAATGATCCGAAGATGAAAAAGATTAACAATCACGCCATGGTCATGTTCAGCAATGATTTGGCCTCTTGGAATGGGAGGGTGAAACGAGCTATTGAGGCAGACGAACCCCTTGATGTCTGATACGTCTCCAACGTATCTATAATTTTTGATTGTTCCATGCTATTATATTACCTGTTTTGGATGTCTATGGGCTTTATTTTACACATTTATATCATTTTTGGGACTAACCAACTAACCGGAGGCCCAGCCCGTATTGCTGTTTTTTTTGCCTATTTCAGTATTTCGAAGAAAAGGAATATCTAACGGAGTCCAAACGGAATGAAACCTTCGGGAGCGTGATTTTTGGAACGAACGTGTTCCAGAGGACTTGGAGTGCAAGCCAAGAAGCAGCCGAGGCGGCCACGAGATAGGAGGGCGCGCCCCCTGTCTCGTGGGCCCCTCGGGCGGCCACCGACCTACTTCTTCCTCCTATATAAGCCTACATACCCCGAAAACATCCAGAGAGACACCGAAGAAATATTTCCACCACCGTAACCTTCTGTATCCGCGAGATCCCATCTTGGAGCCGTCGCCGACGTTCTGCCGGAGGGGGAATCCACCACAGAGGGCTTCTACATCAACACCATAGCCCCTTCGATGAGTTGTGAGTAGTTTACCACAGACCTTCTGGTCCATACATATTAGCTAGATGGCTTCTTCTCTCTTTTTGGATCTCAATACAATGTTCTCCCCCTCTCTTGTGGAGATCTATTCGATGTAATATCTTTTTGCGGTGTGTTTGTCGAGATCCGATGAATTGTGGGTTTATGATCAAGTTTATCTATGAATAATATTTGAATCTTCTCTGAATCCTTTTATGTATGATTGAGTTATCTTTGCAAGTCTCTTCGAATTATCGATTTGGTTTGGCCTACTAGATTGATCTTTCTTGCCATGGGAGAAGTGCTTAGCTTTGGGTTCAATCTTGCGGTGTCCTTACCCAGTGACAGAAAGGGTTGCAAGGCACGTATTGTATTGTTGCCATCGAGGATAAAAAGATGGGGTTTATATCATATTGCTTGATATCCCTCTACATCATGTCACCTTTCTTAATGCGTTACTCTGTTCTTATGAACTTAATACTCTAGATGCATGGTGGATAGCGGTCGATGTGTGGAGTAATAGTAGTAGATGAAGGCATGGGTCAGTATACTTGTCACGGACGTGATTCCTATATACATGATCATGCCTAGATAATCTCACAATTATTCGCTTTTCTATTAATTGCTCGACAGTAATTTGTTCACCCACCGTAATACTTATGCTATCTTGAGAGAAGCCTCTAGTGAAACCTATTCCCCCGGGTCTATCTTTTATCATATAAGTTTCTAATCTACTTTTATTTGCATCTTTATTTTCTGCATCTATATTATAAAATACCAAAAATATATTTATCTTATCATATTATCTCTATCAGATCTCACTTTCGCAAGTGGCCGTGAAGGGATTGACAACCCCTTTATCGCGTTGGTTGCGAGTTCTTTGTTTGTTTGTGTAGGTTCGTGGGACTTCTGAGGAGCCTCCTATTGGATTGATACATTGGTTCTCAAAAACTGAGGGAAATACTTACGCTACTGTGCCGCATCACCCTTTCCTCTTCAAGGAAAACCAACGCAAGCTCAAGATGTAGCAAGAAGGATTTCTGGCGCCGTTGCCAGAGAGGTCTTTGCTCAAGTCAAGACACGCCCTCCAGGAAGGACCGACGACGCCCTCAAGCGTCACAGTATCGATGTCGGACAAACCGACAAGGATTTCTTCTTATCCACAACCACCACCACCACCCCAAGCACTTCCAAATGCACCACCCCATCAGCGCCCCAGCAGCTTGTGCCACCACGGTAACCGGACAACCCTCGCTACCTCACTGGAGCTGCCAACACGAGACCTGGAGAGAGAAAGGCGACACCGGCAACGGGAGCGAGCACAACTCGACCAGAAGGAGGGGACGGCCTCCACCGCCACAGCGTAGCCGACCGGACGCGGCGACGCGGTTTGCTTTAATGTGTACAAAGGCCAGCAAGTCAAGGCGTCTCCAGTACTGAGGCAGAACAACGGGGCCGGCCTGCTCGGTGGACGGCCACCGGCGCTACTGTTGGTGCAGCTAGACCTAGCGCTCGGCGGCGATCACCGGAGACACGGCCGGAGAGGAAGAAGATGGACACATAATTTTTCCGGGCGCTCAAACACCCCCGCCGCAGCACGAACGATTTTTCTGTTTTCTCCTCGAGCACGAACACGATCACGGCAACGAGCTACACAGGGGAGTTCGGGGCTTTCTACCCACGTGCTCTAACATCCTAGCCCGCGCTCAAACACACCCCACTCACACGACCTGCTCGTCCCGTGCTCTGCGGCTCACGCTCCCTGTGCGCATGCATGCGCACTGCGCAGCCACCTCTAGCGCCTGACGCGGTCTCCCTCCCCGTCTATCTTGCTAATCAACACACACACCCATGCGCACACATGGGCTGACTCACGCACAGATGAACACCTACACTCGGGCACGCACGCACGCACCCGAGCCCGCCCCAGGAGGAGCCCGACGCGACCACCACGTGCACACACGCGCACGCCGCGTCCAAAGCTCGTCGTGACTTATTGCCCTACATTTCACCCCCTAAGCCACGGCTCAGAGGAGTCTGGTGTCCTCGACGCCGACTTCCGCCAGCACCGCGCACTCCGCCACCGGCTCCCTCCGCAACTGGGGGCAGTCTCGCTTGAAATGGTCGCGCTCGCCACACTTGTAGCAGTGTCGCGCCTGTTGCCACCGTTGCCTGACGCCACACTCCGCCTGTCGTCGTCGTCTCGGGCCCTGTCCTGCTTCCGCTCCCGCACCCCCCACTGCGCCATGGTCAGGAGCAGTTGATCACCCCCGCGCTCGCCGCCATCTTGTCCACGGCGCCGCGTCCGCTCGACAAAAATGCACAGTAGCCCGAGCTCCTCGTCGAACGCCATCTCATCGATGTTGCAAAACTGCTCGATGCCGGCGATGACGGGGAACATGCGATCGGGGACGGTGTCCAGCATCTTCTTCATGAGCGCCGCATCCCCAGCGTCTCTCCGAGGCTTGCACGCCGCATCGTCATCCCTGCCAGCCTTCCTTTGTAGGCGTCCAGGGCCTCGCCGTCTACCAGGCGCAAGCGATCAAATTCCCTGTGCAGCATCGCCAACCTCGCCGCGCGCACCCGATTGGCGCCGACGAACCTCACCTTCAGAGAGTCCCATACCTCTCTGGTGGTGAGCTTCGCCTCCACCTGTAGTAGCACGTCCTCCAGTAGCCCATCGAGGGTCATCGCGCGTGCCGTCTTGCACTTCTTATCGTTAACCGCCGCAACACCCACTGGCGCCACCGCCTCCCACAACGTGTGAGCATCGAGGATCGCGTGCGCCTTGATCGCCCACACCGTGAAGTTGTCCAGCGAGAGCATCGGCATCGCCATTGACACCGAGCCCGTGCCTCCGCCATGTGGCACAATCGCCGTCGCAGTCGTTGAGCTCCCTCACCTTGCTTTGATACCAATTGTTGGTGCAGCTAGACCTAGCGCTCGACGGCGATCACCGGAGACACGGCCGGAGAGGAAGAGGATGGACACAGAACTTTTCCGGGCGCCCAAACACCCCCGCCGCATGAACGGCTTTTCTGTTTTCTCCTCGAGTACGAACTCGATCACGGCAACGAGCTACACAGGGGAGTCGGGGGATTTATGCCCGCGTGCTCTAACACACTAGCCCGCGCTCGAACGTACCCCGCTCACACGACCCGCTCGTCCCGCGCTCTGCAGCTCGCGCTCCCTGGGCGCACGCACGCGCACTGCGCTGCCACCTCCAGCACCCGACGCGGTCTCCCTCCCAGTCTATCTCACTAACCAACACACACACCCACGCGCGCACACACGCTGACTCACGCACACACGAACACCTACGCTCGGGCACGCACGCACGCACCCGAGCCCGCCACGGGCCGAGCCCAACTCGACCACCGCATGCACACACGCGCATGCTGCATCCAAAGCTCGGCGTGGCTTATTGCCCTACAGGTAACAGCTGCCCAAGCCTTCACCTCTCTGGCTCCCTTGCATGGGCAGGCGTTCTGCACCAATCGGCCACCAGTTCACTACTACGGCGGTACTCCATTTGTTCCCGGCCACGGCAGCGCTCCATCTTGGGATTGCACCGCAATCATGGCCACCCTCAACAATGCTGCAACCCCCTCGACCGTCGATGAGTGGGTCATGGGTTCCGGCACAACTACACACATGGCCTCGGACCCCGGTATGCTTCATCATCTGACTCCATCTACCTCTTCTTCCATGGTAACCGTGGGCGATGGCTCCACTATCTCTCACACCGGTTATGCATCTCTACCCACTTCCACCCGTACACTCTTCCTTAACAATGTCCTTCTTGTTCCTCACATTGTCAAAAGCTTACTCTCTGTTCGACGTTTTACGATTGATAATATTTGTTCAATTGAATTTGACTCGTTCGGCTTTTCTGTAAAGGACCTTTGCACCAGGGCGTGATTCTTCGTTGCACTAGCCATGGCGATCTCTTTGTCTTCCCGTCGTTCATCGTCAATCATCATGCCCATGGACTCCTTATCACCACCTCCACCGAGCTTTAGCATCGCCGCTTAGGTCACCTAGGACGTGACGCCATGTCCCACCTTCATAAACAGTCTTTTGTTTCTTGTAATAACGCAGCCTCACGTGTTTGTGATGCATGTCAACTTGGCAAGCACGTGCGTTTGCCCTTTCCTAGGTCATCTTCAATAAGATTTGAACCCTTTAAGTTGATACATTGTGATCTTTGGACCTCTCCAGTTTTGAGCAATTCCAGTTTTAAATACTATCTCATTATTGTTGATGATTTTTAACACTTTATGTGGACCTTTCCCCTACGACAGAAGTCCGACACGCAGTTTTCATGCCCTCTCATAGCCATGCGGACCGACAATGGCACCGAGTTCCTCAACTCCACCGTCACCACCTTTTTCTCCGCTCACGGTATTCGTCTCTGCCTTTCGTGTCCCTACACTTCCGCCTAGAACGGTAAGGCTGGACGCGCCATTCGTACTCTCAATGACGTCGTTCGCACCCTACTATTCCAGTCATCCATGCCGCCTTCCTACTGGGCCGAGGCACTCGGCACTGCCACCCACCTAGTTAACATCTGTCCCTCCCAAGCCATAGACTTTGCTATACCCTACATCGGTCTACATGACACTCCACCAGATTATACCGCCCTCCATGTCTTCGGTTGCCTATGCTATCCAAATCAAGCCGCCACCACCAAGAACAAACTCTCCCCTCGCTCTCTAGCATGTGTGTTCATCGGCTATCCTAGTCAACACAAGGGCTACCGTTGTCTAGACCTCGCCACTCAGCGCGTTATTATTTCTTGTCACGTTGTCTTTGACGAAAATGTCTTTCCCTTCTCCTACTCTCTAGTCCGTCCACAAAATCCCCTGACCGCCCATGATTTTTTACTAGATCTAGCCGCTACGCACCATACACCCAATCCACTCAAACCCGTCATGCATGGCCGCCCGTCGCCCGCTATCCATGGCGGCCTCACGCTGCCTCCTACGTCCACCCGCGGCACCTCCTCTCCGCCAGCTCCGCGCGCGTCCGACTGCTCTGCGCGACCCCCCTCACACAACAGCCCGCTTCCGAGCCCCCCAACCTCTCAGCCCAACTCGATGGCCTCTTCAACATCTACCATCAACCCCGTGTCTCCTGATCCATCTCCACCCGTCGTGATTCACCATCCAACCTCTCCTTCTAACACACACACCGTGCTCACACATGGGAAATGTGGCATTTTTCAGCCTGTTGATCGTCTCAACCTTACGGCGTCACACTCCACTCTCTCTCCCATTCCTAAAACATACCGAGGTGCTCTCCATGATCCCTACTGTCGTCGTGCATGGCACGACGAATTTGATGCTCTTGTTGCTAATGGGACTTGGTCACTTGTTCGGCGTCCTCCTCGTGCTCATGTTGTTTCAGGAAAATGGATCTTCAAACACAAGTTCCACTCCGACGGCAGCCTTGCTCGCTATAAGGCTCGATGGGTGGTCCGTGGATATTCTCAGCAGCCGGGCATCGACTTCGACGAGACAATCAGTCCCATTGTCAAGACAGCCATGATTCACATCGTCCTCAGTCTTGATGTATCCTAGGCATGGCCAGTTCATCAACTCGACGTCAAGAATGCCTTCCTCCATGTCACTCTTGACGAGGAGGTCTATTGTCAGCAACCCCCGGGATTTGTTGACAATCGCTTTCTCGACTACATGTGCTGTCTTCACAAATCGCTCTACGGTCACAAGCAAGCACCGTGCACTTGGTACCAGCGGTTTGCTCTATTTGCACGTCGGATGGGATTTGTCGCCTCCAAGTATATGTCTCCTTGTTCATCTACAAGAGTGGCCCCGACATTGCCTACATTCTTCTCTATGTGGATGACATCATCATAACAGCCTCTACAGATCGACTCCTTCGTCATCTCACTCAGTAGCTTCACTTCGAGTTTGCCATGACCGACCTTGGCGCCCTGTCCTTTTTCCTCGGCATTTCTGTTACTCGGCCAACATCTGGTATGGTGCTCTCGCATCGGCAGTATGCGTTGGATCTTCTCCAACGTGCCTGCATGGTGGACCGTAATCCATCTGCCACTCCTATCGACACTTGATGCAAGCTCTCGGCGCAGGATGGCCCTCTCCTTGTTGATCCCATAGAGTACCGTAGCTATGCTGGAGCACTGCAGTATTTGACGCTCACACGTCCTGACATCGCCCACGCCGTTCAGCAGGCTTGTCTCTATATGCATGCAACTCGTGAACCGCATCTTCACTTGTTTAAGCGTATCCTTCGGTACATCAAAGGAACTCTTGACCTCCGCCTGCATATCTCCCGCTCATCATCGACGTCCCTCATGGCTTACTCTGACGCTGACTGGGCCGGCTGCCCAGACAGCAGACGCTCTACATCTGGATATTGCGTTTATCTCGGTGATACCCTGGTTTCTTGGTCGTCTAAACGCCAAACCACGGTTTATCACTCCAGTGCCGAGGTAGAGTATTGTGCAGTTGCTCATGTTGTGGCAGAATGTTGTTGGATACGACAACTCCTCAGTGAACTTCATCATCCCCTTACGACTACCACCATTATTTTTGTGATAATGTCAGCACTGTCTACATGGCTTCAAACCCAGTTCAGCACCGACGTACCAAGCACATTGAAATCGACATTCACTTTGTTCGTGAGAAGGTGTCCCTTGGAGAGGTGCGGGTTCATCATGTCCCTTTTTCACATCAGTATGTTGATATCATGACAAAAGGACTCTCGTCGCAGCTATTCTCCGAGTTTCGTTCCTGTTTGTGCTTACTTCCTTACGACGCACAAAATGAAGGGGGATGTTAAAGTATTCCTTTTGTATAGTTGACATTGTATAGGCATGTGATCACCTCCCATATATACCCTGATTCGGCTAGGGACCCTCTTGATCTTCCTTGATGGTCAAGTATTGTAATATATATAATGTGCAGATGATGCCGCCCAATGTGTGGCGTGCAATACACAAACCTACTTGTTTTCTCATACTGTTCCAATTCTTCTAAGAGAGGTGCTAATTCCAAAAGATTAACAAACCCCATTGCCCAACTATCTATGATCCCATCAGAGCTCAAGGTTCATGTTTAGATGCCTGAAATTGATGAAGCTATTCTGGTTTTCACTGAATCTTAGAACCTGGAGCAGAAACAATGCACGGGCGCAATAATAATAATTTGAGACCCAATATGGTGATTGTAAAAAATAAAAATAAAATAAAATGAGGCACTTCTATTTAGCAAACCTGGTCAAAACTCAATAGTAGAAATAGTCTATCCGGCTGAGGAAGAGCGATTGCAAGCTCGGTGAAGGTGAAGTCAAAATCATAATCATCAAACCCTCGAGTCCTCCTTTTCAACACAAAGGTTGCCTCTACAATTTCAAACAATCACTGAGTACAATTTGCGTGAGATAGTTGTCGAACTCAAACTTAGTAAAATTTTGAGCATGCAACGCTACCATTCCAGTTTACAATGATGTACACATACACCACCGGACTCGCGGGCTATGCCTACGGCCCAGGGCCGTCGGCATAGGTCCATTGCCGTCGGCATAGATCTATGCCTACGGCTGCCGTCGGCATAGCCCCGTCGGCGTAGAACACGTCAGCGTAGATGTGTCAGACCGTCGGCGTAGTATAGCCGTCGGCATAGGAGCATATGCCGACGGCCGTGGGACAGCCGTCGGCATAGTTTAGCCGTCGGCGTTGTTTTCCGTCTGACGGCAACGGACGGCGCCGTCAACAGCGCTGGTGATTCAGGGGACGACACGTGGCGCATGTATGCGGACGGCTTGGCCGTCGGCATAGATGGAAATCTATGCCGACGGCCAACCCGTCAGCATACCTGCGCCACGTGTCGTCCCCCGGCTTCTCCTGGCGGCAGGGCTATGCCTACGGCAAAGCCGTCGGCATAGATGGAAATCTATGTCGACGGCTTTGCCGTAGGCATATCTCTGCCACGTGGCCGCTCCTGGTTTCTCCTGGCAGCAGGGCTATGCCTACGGCAAAGCCGTCTGCATAGTTTTTCATATATGCCTACGGCTTTGCTGTAGGCATAGATGTGCCACGTGGCAAGCCCTGGTAACTCCTGGGCGTATATATGCCGACGGCTTTGCCGTAGGCATAGTTTTTTTCCCCTGTTTTCTCTTTTCCAATTCATTTGACAGCATTTCAAAACAGAACAATATGAAATTATGCAGAAATATGACAATTCATCATGTGAACATACTCAAGTTCATCTAAACATACTCAAGTTCACCATCATCATCTAAACATACTCAAGTTCATCACATCATCTAAAGATCATCACCGATGGAAGTTCATGAACATAAAAGTAGTGCAAGACATGAAACATGATAAAAGTAGGAATATGAAAGGCATGGCACGATGGCCACATGCACGGAATCATCAAGCAAGAGCACCCCCGCCAAAACCACCACCTCCGCCAAAACCACCACCACCACCTCCGCCAAAACCACCACCACCACCTCCGCCAAAACCGCCATCACGACCACCACCACTCTGCCAGATCAGAGTGACTGGGGTCGACGGAGCAGGAGTCGAGCCACCGGTCCCCTACATGTTTCAGAAAAGATTCTAACGGTAAATATGATATGATAGTGTTTCATGAACGAGAACTAGTTTGCTAGTAGTTAGGCAAATGTACTAACCGGACCATCACTGCCTAGTGCCACCCATTCATCAAACGTGGGCACGTGTGCGGGTTCTCCCGCAGGTGGTGGTGGGGGTCCCATTTGTGGTGGATCTGTGCGGTTAGTCCAAGACGCCAACATAGCCTGAATGTTAGTTAAACAAGTAAACTAGAAGATCAGAAGGAATGAAAGTGCAAAAACTTAGGTTGGTTTTAAGAGGGCAAAACTAACCGTCATCATCTGACGGTTGTAATCATCGTTTGCCTTCACTCGTTTCAAGTACTCCCGCACCTCGAGATTCCTATGCTCGACAAACTCCTTATATGCCTACATAATTTAGGTTGTTTCTAAGTGAGCAATGCTGAAAATAAACTGAGAATGCAAGATAGAAAAAGATAAAGAGGAAGTACTTACAGCATGCTGACGGGCTAAGGGAGTCTGTGAACGCCCCGTACTCTCTAACTGGCTCGGGTTGCTAGCCCGAAGCCGTGTGTACAAGATCGAAGGAGTGATCAAGCCATCGAAACACGGATACCGGCCATTCTTCTTCCCCTGGATGGCCAACACCGCCGTGTCGTCGATCTGAGACTGGGCGACCTCAGCAACAGGAACATCCAGATGCAACTCCTGATAGTGATGAATGTAAGACCCCAGGTGCTCGTCAGTCTTGCCGTAGTACTGGCTCTCGCCCTCCTTGCGATGACTCCGCTCGCGGGCCAGCTTCCACGACTCCATGTCTGAGAGCGGCCTCTTCAACTTGTCCTCCTACAACGTCAAATAGAAGTCAGCCATACATAAGAACATGACGTAAAGAAGAACAAAAATGCATCATGCACATAGATATACCTTCATGGCCTAGAAGCCCCAGTGGTTCCTGTTTCCTTGGCCGTGTGTCCCGTCGTCTCCACGGTTAGCCCGGGCCTTGATGCTCTTGGCAGCAAACTCTGCATCGGCGCCGAGCCACCTATCCACCAAACTCGCCCATCCGTCATGCCTTCCATAGCACCAACGAGGAACAACCTATGCAAATTTTGGAAGCATGACATGTGAGCACGAAACATATAGTTGACTGCTTGAAACAATGAAAAGTTAGTAATAGTTACCATCATGAACTGCTCCTTGCTCAAGGTAAGTCGTAGCTTCTGCGCTTGAGTTTTGGGCATCTTTTGTTGCAGGTAGTAGTGGTAGTACTGCGAGACGGCAACCCAGCGCACCTCGTACTGCAACTGACGAGCTTTCTTCTTCGCAGCCGCAAGCAAGACCACGTTGGCTCTGGCCTTGTGCTCGTCAAGAACTCTATAGAGTTGCTGCAATCATGCAAAAACCAGAAGCAAACAAGGCATGAGTTGAGTGATTCAATGATAAACTATGAACGAAACTGAAGACAAGTGATTCAGAAGAGAACTTACCCAAAATTTGGTGATCACGGCCTTAGCGGTCGTCCCATACTCCGCGTTGCTGCAAGCCTCGTAGTGGGCCCAGCTCGTGGCCAAAACCCGCTGCTGCGGGTCCCTGTCTGGCCGCGGGCAGAATAGGCCAGGCCAAAACTCCTTCAACAGGACAGTGATAAGGCCGTTCGGTTTACGGCCCTTTCCGTGAAGGATCCAGTTTCTGCAAAAGAATCAAATGATTGCCATGTGTACAATAAGAAAATGTTGTCATGTGTTGAAAATATGATTGAGAGGCACTTACTCTGTCCTCACAGGTTCAATGAGCCACTTGTGCTCCTCGATAGAAGGTGGTGTAGGTAGTCCGGCATTACCACGCAGCCACCCCTGCGAAGAACCCGGTGGCAAGTCACCCCACAACGCGGGATCAACCTCCCCTCCACCCTCCTCGGCCTCCTCCTCACCCTCCTCCTCGGCCTCCTCCTCCTCACCCTCCTCCTCGGCCTCCTCCTTCTCGCCATCAGGAACATACTCCTCCTCCTCAGACTCAGAAGGTGCCTCTGTATAGGAGGGCATCAAAGAAGACCCTCCTATTTCAGACACGGCCCGGAGTTTTTTTGCCCCGGTTGCCTCTCCCCCCACCTCCTCCTCCTCTAGGGGCTCTCCCCACACCGCCTCCTCCTCTAGGGTCTCCTCCCCCGACCCCTCCACCTCCCTGTGAGGTGTCATCCTCGCGTAGTCGGGAGGGAACCTTGTGGGCTCGTCCACTCCGAGTAAGTCCTTTAAATTTACTGAGGAAACTAGCGCCGCTGGACTTGCCCATGATTATTAAACCTGCATACAGGAAAAACATTAATACCAGAAGAGCACATTAAGCATACTATTGTAATGATCATTAAAAGAACCTACATTTTCTAGAACCCATATGAATCATCACTATTGTAATCTATTTGTGGACCGGTCTCATCATCACTATCACGCATATCTTCTTCGTTGTCTGACGGAGGTGGAGGCTCTTCCTCATCGTCAGCGTCTTCATTTAACTTTTCAAGCATAATTATGTCTCTTTCATTCACAACTGCCTCACCATCAATCCGTGCGCCGTCGTCGTTTGGGTCCAGGTCAACATAACCCAAGTCATCATCCTCGTTGCTTCGGACCACGTCATCATGTTCCTCTTGATAGAACACTCCCTCGTATGTCATGGGGTTTATGTTGTAGTAATCATCATCATTCGGGTCCGGTAGCTTACCATGCGGCGACACCTTGAACACAACTTCCCAACCCTTTAGGTACTCTTTCTGGCATGGGTAAGGCAGATAATATACTTGTGTGGCCTGGGTAGCGGCGATAAAGAGATCAGCTCTGGCATAGACGGTTGATGGTTTAACTTCAACTAAACCAACAGAAGGCGTATGTCTCAGACCCTTTTTGGGGTCGAACCATCGGCATTTGAACACAGTGAGACTTAGGTGTTCGCGGCCACGTTTGAATGTAAGCTCGTATATTTTTCCTACCCTTCCGTAGTAATCTACTTTATTATCTCCTTCAGTGAAGACTCTGGTATTTATGGTTTTGGGATCAGGCCGACTGTTCTGGTGCTCCTCTGTATGGAAGCGATACCCATTCACATCATACTTTTCGCATGTCATGACGACAGGATCAAAACCCATAGAAACCCATCTCAATTCTTCATCCATTGATCCGGTCGGATCATTTCCCTACAAGTTTAATTGAAATTATAGGGTGCATGAGTTTAATTGAAATTATAGGGTGCATGAGTTTAATTGAAATTATAGGGTGCATGAGTTTAATTGAAAGTGTGAAAAATTACTTTCTCCATGAACCACGCAACGAAATTTTTCCTTCCATCAGCACCCTTTCAGAGAAGAGCAAGTGCCTCCGCCTCAGTAGGAGGCAGCATTCCCGTCCATTCTTCTTCAACGAATCGACTACAATAAGAAAAGCGGTATAAGAACTGTCGATGCAGGTCAAATGCAACATACTTGCCACCCTTCTTCAGCCAAATGAAAATCAAGGCCTGCATGCACACTGGGCAAGGCATCTTTCCACTTGTACACCATCCGCAGAACAAGGCATAACCGGGAAAGTCATGCATGCAATATTGTAGCCAAACTTTCATCAAGAAATTTTTCTGCAAATGTCGGTCGTATGTCAACCTCGGGAAGTACCAAGAATGGTGCAAATCATCCACCAACGGCTGCATAAACACACTCAAATTCTTCCACGGATATTCAGGCCCCGGAATTATAAGCGACAGGAACATGGTCTTGCGTTGCATTATGGCGCCGGGAGGGAGATTCAGCGGAATAACAAATACGGGCCAACAGCTGTATGGATTAGACGACATACCATATGGATTGAACCCATCACCTGTTATAGCAATTCTGACATTCCCAGCCTCGGCTGCTTCCTCCGGGTACTCTATATCGAATGACTTCCATGCTTCACCTCCTGATGGATGTACAATTTTTTTTGGATTGTACCTTTTCCCTTCCTTGTGCCACTTCATCATTTTGGCAGACTCCTCGGTGATGAAAAGGCGCTGCAGTCTTTTTATAAAATCAAGATACCGAAGAACCTTCACAGGGATTTTAGCTGCTGCTTATGACCATGCTTATCGACCACCTCAATATACCGAGAGGAACCGCACTTCCTACAGTACTTGTCATCCGCATACTCATGCCTAAACAAAAGGCAATTCTTTGGACAAACATGTATTTTCTCATAGTCCATCGAGAGCGCCTTCATGATTTTCTTCGTACGTACATGGTTTTCGGCAGTTCATGGCCCTCAGGCAGGCTGTTAGCCCATACTCCCAGAAATGCTTCGAAGCAACCTCGGCTACAGCCGTACTCAGCCTTGACTGCCATCAGTTGCGAGATGGCATCCAGCACAGACAGCTTGGCACCCTCATAGAGAGGTTTCTTTGACGAGGCCAAGATTTCCAGGAAGGCCTTTGCGGTTTCCTCCGGCTCCTCCGGTTCATTCGCTGAATGTGACGGAGGTGTCGGCTGTGCAGCAAAGACATCATCTAGCATGTCTCTAACCCCATCGTCCTCATAACCAGCGATGCGTTGTCGTATCACATCCTCTCTACCACGGTCCCGCTGGGCAAAGTTTATCGGCATATTGAAGTTGGGCATAAATCCATGCGTGCGAAGGTGCTTAGTCATCTCACTCTTATCTCTGCGGATATGCCTCTTACATCTGGCACACGGGCATTCTGGCACCATCCTCATTGGACTACGGAATATCTCTTTCAAAAACACATCAGTTTTCTCGACCCACTCTGTTGTTACTTGATTCCGACGGAAAAACCCACTATACATCCATTGATTATCTGCCATCTCTGCTTTATTGGAAGCCACACAACAAAATTAAGGATTCATTTAAATTACTCACATCAATATTTTATTTTTTACAAGGTTGACGAGAAACGACATTTAATCCGCCTACATCTCTAATAGGTAAAGATGGGTCCTAATCCCACCCGAGAATGTGTAGATTGAGTACGTTGTCCATGCTCTACCCCATTCCGAGACAAAATTTCGGCAGCGCCTCCCCGCTGTTCTCCAAATACACGTCTCGGCAAAATGCCGAGAGAATGTGCATCCAGAGAACAACAGGGAGGCGCCGCCGAAATCCTGTCTCGGAATGGGGTAGAGCATGAACAACGTACCCAATCTACACATCCTCGGGCTGTCCGTGGAAAGCGCTGGACAATCCGAAAGAGTTGCGGTGATAAATATGCAATTGAATGCATATTTATTGATGCAACCCTTTTGGACGGGAGACCTAGGTTACGCGACTTGATGTGAAAATTTAATCTAGTGACATGGAAAAAAAGTGGACGAGGTCAATTTTTTTGCAACATCATCATGATTAAATAACCACTGATCATATCATAATTTTGCAGCACATCTCACATAGCTACTTAACATTAAGCACTGACACTTAAAACTATGAAAAAAAATCTTATTTTGTCAAGTGTCAAATTTTGTCCGGTTCAATTTTTTTTGACAAGATCATCATGATAAAAATAATCACTCATCTTATACCAATTTTAGAGCACATCTCAAATGACAAGATCATCATGATAAAAATAATGCAAACTAACAATCTAGCATCCTAACATCCAACATTCAACTATATATCAACCTAACAACCTAACATCTAACATCTAACCTAACAATCTAACATCCAACATCCATCCATGCATTTATTCATCCATCCAACAGTAGAAAAAATGGAAAAAAATGAAAAAAAAAATGTAGCTCACCGAGAGGGGCGTGGCAGGGGGCGAGGCGGTGGAGGGGATGGTGAGGCAGGGGCGGTCGGGGACGGGAGGGACGGGGCCGGACGGAGCCGCGGCCGGCTCTAGGAGCCGCGGCTGGCGGGGTCGGGAGAGGCCGGGGCGCCGGGGTCGGGGGAGGCCGGCACAGTGGCGGGGTCGGGGGAGGCCGGTGCAGCGCGTGGTCGGGGGAGGCCGGGGCAACGGCGGGTGGAGACGGTGGCGCCGGCCGGTGTGGAGGCGGGGGCGGCAACGCGGCTGTGGAGGCGGGAAGGGCAGCGGGCGTGGTGGAAGCGGGGAGGGCGGCGGCGGCAGGGGGAGCTGGGGGTGCGGCGGCGGCGGCAGGTCGGGGTGGGGGGTGCGGCGGCGGCGCAGGTCGGGGTCGGGGGTGCGGCGGCGGCAGCTCGGGGTGTGGGGAGACAGTGAGTGGATGGGGGGTAACGCGAGTGGATAAGGTCAACTATGCCGACGGCTAAGCCATCGGCATAGCTCAGGGCGCCACGTGGCACCTATGCCGACGGATTAGCCGTAGGCATACTTCTCTTTTTCTTTTTTATTAACCACGTCACCGATCCGCGTATAAGCTTCCCTATGGCCGCAGCTATGCCGACGGCTTTGCCGTCGGCATATTTTTATTTTTACTTTTCTTATTTTGTATAAATTTTATAATGTTTTCTTATTTTTTATAAATATTTTAATGTTTTCTTATACATATTTTTTACATGCAGAACATTATTTAAAATGTACCATACATTTTCTTTAATGATTTGAAATATTATTTTTAATGAGATGATCTTTTTTTATATTGTACAACAATTTTCTAAAATATCACGTATATTATTTTCTATGGTCTCGTGAAAGGTGATACATAGGAGAGCAACTGACTGAGGGTACCGTTACCGAGTGCCTGATCCGGTAACTATGCGAGTGCCTGATCCGTCTACTACTGTGTCATCGCCGTCCGTTAAGGGGGGCCACGCCCCGGAGACGCGTGCCACCTCTTCGGACATGCCACCACACCACCCCGCATGTATGAGGGCCCGGTGCGACGCTCCGGTGGCATTGCTACCCCCCCAGGGCCCCCGACCCGCCTAACCCTGTAGCGTTTGACCACGGGATCTAGCCCTTTGACTTTGCACGGACGGGATTTGACCAGTGGACCTCTCCACCCGGTTGTGTTAGGTCAGCCCATAGGGACACTTTGGAGCAACATCCGGGCCAGACCCACAGCAAGACCCCCTCCGTGTAGACCCGACGCGTCCGTTTCCCCCCTCCAGGTGCCGGCGGTGGCGCCGTCCGTGAGGGGGGCCAAACCCCGGAGACGCGTGTCGCCTCTTCGGACATGCCACCACACCACCCCGCATGTATGAGGCCCCGGTGCGACGCTCCGGTGGCATTGCTACCCCCAGGGCCCCCGTCCCGCCAAGCCCTGTAGCGTTTGACCACGGGATCTAGCCCTTTGACTTTGCAAGGACGGGCTTTGACCAGCGGACCTCCCCACCCGGTTGTGTTAGGTCAGCCCATAGGAACACTTTGGAGCAACATCCGGGCCAGACCCACAACAAGATCCCCTCCGTGTAGACCCGACGCGTCCGTTTCCCCCCTCCAAGTGCCGGTGGCGGGGCCGTCCGTGAGGGAAGGCACACCCCAGACACGCGTGCCAGGCGTTTGCAACCACCACAACACTTCCAAACTCGTGAGAGGCCGCCTACGCAAGATTTGGCGGCATGCTAGCCCCCAGAGGCCGCCAGCCACAGCCGTAGACGCGCGAAGGGCAATCCGCGTAGAGGGAATTTTTCGGATACTTCTCCATCACCAAAAATTATGAAAAAATATTATCGTTCCTATAGCACACGTGCCCACGTCGTGCAAAAAAACTCATGATTTTATCGCGCTCCGAGTATTTAATAATATTCACGCCGCATCGTTACCGCAGAATGGCTACTACCGTGTCATCGTCGTCCGTGAGGGGGGCCACGCCCCGGAGACACGTGCCGCCTCTTCGGACATGCCACCACACCACCCCGCATGTATGAGGGCCCGGTGCGATGCTCCGGTGGCATTGCTACCCTCCTAGGGCCCTCGTCACGCCTAACCCTGTAGCGTTTGACCAACGGATCTAGCCCTTTGACTTTGCACGGACGGGATCTGACCAGTGGACCTCTCCACCCGGTTGTGTTAGGTCAGCCCATAGGAACACTTTGGACCAACATCCGGGCTAGACCCACAGCAAGATACCCTCCGTGTAGACCCGACGCGTCCGTTTCCCCCCTCCAAGTGCCGGCGGTGGCGCCGTCCGTGAGGGGGGCCAAACCCCGGAGACGCGTGCCGCCTCTTCGGACATGCCATCACACCACCCTGCATGTATGAGGGCCCGGTGCGACGCTCCGGTGGCATTGCTACCCCCCCAGGGCCCCTGTCCTCCCTAACCCTAGAGCGGTTGACCACGAGATCTTTCCCTTTGACTTTCCACGAACAGGCTTTGAACAGTGGACCTCTCCACCCGGTTGTGTTAGGTCAGCTCAGAGGGACACCTGGGAGCAACATCCGGGCCAAACCGACAGCTACATCCCCTCCGTGTAGACCCGATGCGTCCGTTTCCCCCCTCCAGGTGCCGGCGGTGGCGCCGTCCGTGAGGGGGGGCACACCCGGACACGCGTGCCGGGCGTTTGCAACCACCACAACACTTCCAAACACATGAGAGGCTGCCTACGCAAGATTTGGCGGCATGCTAGCCCCCGAGGCCGCCGGCCACAGCCGTAGACGCGCGAAGGGCAATCCGCGTAGAGGGGATTTTTCGGATACTTCTCCATCACCAAAAATTATGAAAAAATATTATCGTTCCTATAGCACATGTGCATATGTCGTGCAAAAAAAAACTCATGATTTTATCGTGCTCCGAGTATTTAATAATATTCACGCCGCATCATTACCGCAGAATGGCTACTACCGTGTCATCGCCGTCCGTTAGGGGGGGCCACGCCCCGGAGACGCGTGCCGCCTCTTCGGACATGCCACCACACCACCCCTCATGTATGAGGGCCTAGTGCGACGCTCCGGTGGCATTGCTACCCCCCTAGGGCCCCCGACCCGCCTAACCCTGTAGCGTTTGACCACGGGATCTAGCCCTTTGACTTTGCACGGACGGGATTTGACCAATGGACCTCTCCACCCGGTTGTGTTAGGTCAGCCCATAGGAACACTTTGGAGAAACATCCGGACTAGACCCACAGCAAGATCCCCTCCGTGTAGACCCGACGCGTCCGTTTCCCCCCTCCAGGTGCCGGCAGTGGCGCCGTCCGTGAGGGGGGCCAAACCCCGGAGACGCGTGCCGCCTCTTCGGACATGCCACCACACCACCCCGCATGTATGAGGGCCCGGTGCGATGCTCCGGTGGCATTGCTACCCCCCAGGGCCCCTGTCCTGCCTAACCCTAGAGCGGTTGACCACGAGATCTTGCCCTTTGACTTTCCACGGACAGGCTTTGAACAGTGGACCTCTCCACCCGGTTGTGTTAGGTCAGCTCAGAGGGACACCTGGGAGCAACATCCGGGCCAAACCGACAGCTACATCCCCTCCGTGTAGAACCGATGCATCCGTTTTCCCCCTCCAGGTGCCGGCGGCGCCGCCGTCCGTTAGGGGGGCCACGCCTCTGAGATGCGTGCCGCCTCTTTGAACATACCACAACACCACCTCACACATGTATGAGGGTCCGGTACGATGCTCCGGTGGCATTGCTACCCCCCCCCCCCCCAGGGCCCCCGTCCCGCCTAACCGTGGAGCGGTTGACCACGAGATCTAGCCTTTTGACTTCCCACGGACGGGCTTTGACCAGTGGACCTCTGCACCCGGTTGTGTCAGGTCGCCCGTAGGGACACCCAGGAGCAACATCCGGGCCAAACCCACAGCTACATCCACCGTGTAGACCCGACGCGTCCGTTTCCCCCCTCCAGGTGCCGGCGCCGTCCATGAGGGGGGCACACCGCGGACGTGAGGGGGGTCACACTCTGGAGACGGGTGTCGGGCGTTTGCAACCGCCACAAAACTTTTGTCGGCATAGCTGTTTTTGATTTTAATAAAATATAATGATCTATATTCAAAAGAACATGACCGCACATTATTAACGTGCTCGAAAAAATACAAACCATATATATATATATATTCATAATATATGAAAAAAATACAAACTACATATATATTCATATGTATGTTTATATTTAACATGCTACATGTTAGTTTATATAATAATACATAAAAAAGCTTAAAAAAGACATATGAAAAAAAAGTCTACCTATGCCGACGGCTATGCCGTCGGCATAGAGACGGCCAGGTTTTAGGCGGCGGGCGGCGGGCCGCGGATCGCTAACGTGGCATGTATGCCGACGGCAGCCGTCGGCTTAGCTCATGGACGGTGCGCCGCGGATCTGTGACGTGGCATGACGATATATGCCGACGGCCGGCCGTCCAGGCCGTCGGCATAGATTTGACGACGTTAGCCGCTGGTCACGGGCGGGGTCGCCGTGCCCACGGGTATGCCGACGGCCTGGTTATGCCGGCGGCTGCTGTCGCCTTGTTCGCAGCTGGGCCGACGACATATGTATGCCGACGGGTGCCGTCGGCTTAGCTCGTGGTAGCCCGACGGCCAAGGTACGCCGACGGCCAAGACGTGGCTGTCGGCATAGCGCAAAGTAGGCCGACGGCAGCCGTCGGCATTGATTTGGCCGTCGGGGTAGGGCTAGTTTCCGGTAGTGATAGGTACTGCAACCGGCACAAGTCCTGTCTCATTTTAACGGTTTTGATGCAAAGAGTTCAAATATAAAAAAGAAGTTTCGAAAACTAATACCTAGTTAAAAGATATGGATGTTTAAAATTAGCCGATGAAAAAAAAGTTGGATTTATTGTGTGGGAGAAGAGAGATAGTGGGAAGGACAATGGAGGGCCATAACATCCGGCGCGAGGTGGCACAATCGGATTGGCTAGCATGTTGCCGGTACCTATTGGTACGGTAGGTACGGCGCAATTTTCCATTTTCGTGTGCTGCCTTCATATGCTTGAACGCGACTCGACGCAAGGGGGCGCATGTCCAAAGCCAAACAACACATGGACATTTCTTTTGTCGTTCCATAGGCCACCATTGGCAGCTCATCCTCATGCTTATGCCAAAGCGGCGTAGAGGAGGCACACCTCATCGCCATGTGCAGGACATCCTCACGTCCAAAGGCGGAGGAAGGCGATGGGGATGAGATGATCATTGTCACACGTATGGCCTGGGGATCCTCCACCTGTTCAGTATCGTGCGAGGCCAACTAAGTCGACGCTGACATTAAAATTCCGGCCAGGAACTTCTTCCCTTGCTGCACATCGCATGATACCGCCAGAGGCGAAGAATGAGGAGCTGGCACGGTCGTCTCTTTGCACTATAGTCTCCTCCGTTTGCCGGAGCTTACTGGCATGCCTGCTCATAACACACAACATCATCGATGACCACCGGCGAAATCCACACCAATTGCTCGTGAGAATGCAAACTCTTGGGACCGCGTGAGTACTTTTCGTTTGACTCGTCGGTGGCTGGGGAGATGAAAATAAAAAGAGGAGGGCCACTTCGGTTACTGGCATGAGTGTGGAAGGAGAAATTACACCTCCTCTCGACCTAGACCGGAGGGAGGGGTAGAAGTGTACTGTTAAATCCGACATTGCATCACAATGCTTCGATCGAACAGCTATGAATACCTAAGGTTATACTCTACACACTAAAGCACGCATGCTTAGCAAAATAGCCATTCAATGACTTACAGTGCATCCAGCACTCCAGTTTCTTTACATAAGATACATAGATTGCATACGCCCGAGGAAAAAAAAAGTGATAATGTCTCACTGTCCTCTCCTATGTGCAAGTAGCTTCGACCTTGTTGAGCTAAACTATAAAGTAGTTCGGGGAATCGTTGAATCTCTAACGCATGTCCAATCAGCCACAACCGTTCCACTGAATCTGACATAAGATTTTGATACATCAATAGTATGATACAGAATATGCTATAAAAACAATACAACTTCCAGTTCCCAAATGCCTAATATAAGATGTGAAGCTATCAAACTGTACGAGAGCTTGCGTGCCTATTCAATAGTACGTGGACAATTTCCTTCTGCTTCTCGAACCAGGAGTTGTGACCTAAAAATGATTCAGTAGATCACACCGGCCCAATTCATCGATTTCCACATATGCATGCATGCATGCAGAGACTAGCCATGGTTGAAGCGGCCGCCCGGAATCGGCGGGCTTGGCGCCCAACCGTGGTGGTCGCCAAGCATCCTCCGGCCATCCACACCGCCGGCGCCCGTGGCGAGTAGCACCGCGGCTATAAGCACCACAACAAGGACCACCACTCTCCTCGGCAAGGCTACCGCATACATACTGCTCCCCGTCGATGAGGTCGATCTTGTGATTGTCCAACCCATGTATTTTTTATAGACACATATACCATGTTTTTTTTTATTTTGGGTGCAGATCGACGACGAGTCTAGTCTCCTCGACGTGTGCTTCCGGTCATACTTTTGACTGGAAAATAAGATCAACGGACAACAAACTCGCCGGTTCAGTAGTACTGTCCAGTTAGTATTAAATTATTGCCCCCTGACACACGTCCGATTGACTTGTGTCCTTGCTTACCCACATCAACCTTGCAATTGCTTACCCACATCACTTTTCATTCCATAATGATTCTGACTGGTTTCTTCATTTTCCAATGTTATTAACTTATTATGCGGTTATATTTTAGTAACATACATTCTCATATGCTTTCCAGAATATTTATGGTTATTTAATTTCAAGAGATTTTAGACCATTTAAAACTCAAGGTAGTCTTCCAATAATATGAAAATATTACGATGATTTATCATAGAGAAGGCGACTACCTCATTTGTGAAATGGTCTACCCTGCTTTACATAGTACTTTACTTATTTATTTCATGATAGCGACGCGCTTGTAGGTTTGAATATTCCTTTGTATAACTAGATGACACCCCGCATGTTGCTATGGGAATAGATTGTGATATTTTTGAAGCGATTTGATTGTATGAAACATAAATATTTGAATTAATAATATATGAACTAAAACAAATTATATATTGTAGTTTATTATTGTAATGGTTGAGAATAATTATTGAATATAAGTGTCATAATACAATGTAAAAAAAATCATCCATATTGAGTGAATCATTGATGAGATAGCATGTGTGGTGAGATGGAATGTGTGCATGAGATCAACTAATTATGGAAAACTGTTTTTCATGCATGTTGTCGGTTTTCATTGATGAGGTGCCATGTGTGCATGCCAAGATAATAGAAATAGTGGGGATCAACTATTTAGTGGTTGTTCGTTGGTCTCGGAATCTTATTGTAATTTTTGTTATGTTTGAGATGATTTGTACTTTCAGTGAATTTTGATAATATATCTGGATTATTTAAAAAAATAAAAGAAATGAAAATTCAGGTGGGCAATCTCACCATTCATAAATGAAAAAAAACGAATATCCAACTAGGCCACTATTGCACCACTGTATCTGACATAAAATTGTGATGCACCAATAATAGTCATACGATACAGAATAACTTAATGAAACACTAAAGTATAACAGTCAGTTCCCAATGCACTAGTGGAAAACATGGAACTAGTCCTGGTTCAAGAGGGCCTTTAGTCCCGGTTCTAAAACCGAGACAAAAAGGTCGGGACTAAAGCCCAAAACCTTTAGTCCCGGTTCGCTTACGAACCGAGACAGAAGGGGCTCCACGTGGCCGCTACGGGGCGCCCAGGCAGGAGGCCTTTTAGTCCCGGTTGGTAACACCAACCGGGACCAAAAGGCATCCATGCGTAAGCAGCTAGTGGTTTTTTTAGAGGAGGGGGGGGGGGGTAGAGGGTTTTGGAGGGTTAATTTAGGGGTTTCATATTGTGTTAGCTAGCTAATAGAGAGAAGTGACCTCTCTTTCTCCGTGCTTGATCGACGCTAGCTACTATACATATAGAGGGAACTCGGCATGCTAGCTAGTAAGCAAATGAAGGAACCATTAATAACACAAGATCGTCATGAACATAGACAAAGAGAAGTGACCTCTCTTTCTCCGAGAGATTGGTCCAACAATAAGTTTTTGTATATCTATCTGACGCTACTAGCTACATATATACAATATAACATCTCTCACAATCCCTAACATCTAAAGTCTATATCAATTTCCAGATGGTATTCTCCCTTCTCATTCATGACATGGTGAAGAAAGTATCCCGCCAATTCCTCTTGAATTGCTCGTATGCGACCATGTGGTAGGAGTTCATCCCGCATCTGGCAGAAATAATTTAAAGAAGGGGGTCAATTCATATATATGAATGAAACTCAACACAAATGATGGTAATAAAATAAAATTGTGAAAAATATTGTTTACATACTTCATATTGTCGGTCAGAGTAGCCCCGCTCAGAGGTCGAGTGGAGGATGAAGTCGCAAACGTAGTATCCACAAAAATCATTCCCAACTTCCTGCCACAAGCACTTTATACAGGAAATAGAGTTCAATCAAACTGATAATCAAGCATGGTAAATGGTATTGATGAAACTAGAGGGAGATGTGCGGAACTAGCTAGTACTACTTACTTTCGGGTGTGTAAATTGCAGCTCCCCCGGCAGTCTTGGAGCAATTCCGGTGAACTCTTTCTAAACCCCGCGAGACAAAGAAAATAATTACTTGATATCAGGAAATTAATAAAGTTGCCAATATGGTGCGATAATGATCGATTGAACTTACTTCTGGAGCATTGCAGTCATGTTTGCATAGTCGTGGGGATCTTTTCGTCTCGAGTCTAAGACAGTTACTACTCCGCGGTCAAGCTTAATCTCTAGCAGAATAAAGTGAAATCTGTGCACGCATGCATAACTCATCAATTTTACATTACTATAATCTCGAGTAAGCGCAACCGAATATGCACAAGACAGTAACACTCACTTGAAGTTGTAAGGAAGGAGTATTTTCCCTTTGTTTTGATTTCGAAGTAAGGATTGTAGCATGTTTTTCTCAGTATCTTTGACTCTATTTTTAACCGACCATTCATTTATGGTATTTGGGTTACTGAACCCAATGTCATAGATTTGTGCTTTTTTGCATTCGACGATCTTCAATCTGCATAATATAATGAGGATAATTATATATACATGCAATGAAAGAGCTGAGCTATAGAGACTTAATTACAGAAGAAATACTTACAGACAGTAGCAAGTCACGAGTTGTTTGTCGAGGGCCATTTGATTGTATTACTGGAATAACTCCACAAATTCAACAGACATCACCTCAGTTCCAACGAGGTTGTGCTCCTCTTTAGTTCCCAGCATCAAAGTATCCTTCCCAGACTCCCTGCAGGATTTTGTTGAGGAATGTTGTCGGTGTCAAAACCGGCAGATCTCGGGTAGGGGGGCCCAAGCTATGCGTATGAGGACCAATGGTAACTATGGAAAAGGGACACAATGTTTACTCAGGTTCGGGCCCTCTTAATGGAGGTAAAAATCCTACTCCTGCTTGATTATATTCGAGGGTATAACGGTTACAACTTACAAGTGTAGATCTACCTCAAGATCGATTCGCCTAACCCTAGATAGCTAGCCTAGCAATGTTGTGATCCTGCCTCCGATCTAACCCCCCGGTGTATATAGACACCGAAGGGGCCTAGGGTTGTACAAAGTTGGTTTTATAGAATGGAATAACATATTCGAACACCTATACTTGCCATCAACGCATGTGAGGGTCCCCACCGGAGACGAGAGATAACCTTTTGTCTTGTATCTTGACGGCCCATCAGTCCGGCCCACATCAATAGACCGGACACCCGAGGACCCCTTTATCTAGGACTCCCATAGTAGCCCCTGAACTAATCTTCAATGATGATATATTCGGCGCTCAGATAGTCTTCGACATTGCAAGGCGGGTTCCTTAAAGAATACACATCGGCTTTCCTCTATAAAAGAATTGTATCCGACATAATAAACACAACCCTTAGCCAGGAAGGCAAGATCAAAAATAAGAATAATATCTTTTACTGGCAACTTTTTTCGATGAAGCGTCAAACTTGACCCTTCGGCATTTTGAACCGTTTTCACGCCCCGCGTTTCGTATTTCGAGGCCACGCCCCATTGGCACGTCCTGTCAAAATAGAGATCATGCCCACTTAATACGGGATTGCATATCAATGATATTTGGGTAATCCAACCGTTTGTGGCGCACGCCTTCATTGGGAATAGGCGAGATTCAAGGCACGAGTGGGGGGCGGTTGGTATTTTTACTGCCTATAAGAGCGCAAGGGAACCCACTTTCCTCCCCACGCCTTCACATCTCCTCAGCCTTCCAATCTCCCAAGCTCTCTGCACCCGCAAAGTCTATGTCTTTCTCTCCACCACCACCACCTACCCCGACCATGGCCGGAGTTAACTCCAAGGGAAAGTGGGAGGCCTCCTCCATGACGGAGAAGGACATAAAAGATCTCCGGAGTGTGGGGTACCTCGTCGCTGATATTAAGCACTGGCTTCCCTCTGAAGGTCAAGTCCTTGCCACTCCAGAGCCCGGCAAATGGGTCGTCTTCCTTCCCCACTTCCTTAGAGGCTTAGGTTTTCCACTCCACCCGTTCGTCTGTGGACTTATGTACTACTACGGGCTAGATTTCCACAATCTAGCCCTGAACTCATTTCTCCACATATCGGCGTTCATAGTCGTGTGTGAGGCTCTCCTCCGCGTCCGCCCACACTTCGGCCTATGCCTCAAGGTCTTCAATGTGAAGCCGAACATGGTCGACGGGCAACACGCGGAATGCGGCGGAGCTATTATTAGCAACCTGTCGAACACCACTTGGCGAAAGGGGGCCATTGTGGAGACCGTGAAGATCTGGTAATAGGAGTGGTTCTACATCACCGAGCCACGCTGCCCTAACTGGGGGGCCATTTCGGAGTTCAGATCCGGACCCCCCATGAGGCTCACCTCCTAGAACGCGAAGGGCCTTGACTAGGGGTCCCAGACGGAGGTGTTGACGCTGCAGACGCGCATTACCAACGTGTTGGGAAAGAACGTTGGTCTAACCAACGTGGTTCATATCATGCTCGTCCGCCGCATTCTCCCCTGCCAGCGCTGGGCTTTCCCCATATGAGAGTTCAAGTCGGACGTTCCATGGACGCTGCAGCACTTCCTCGGCACCACACACGAGGGAATGTGGAAACTGCTTTCAAGGCGCAAAAGAGCAGCTGGCCCATGGAGATCGAAGACATCGGCATCAACGTCGCGTATCCGGCCTCTCCAGTAAGTATCCGATATCTCCAAAGACATATCTAGTTATACACACACACACACACACACACACACACACACACACACACACACACACACACACACACACACACACACACACATATATATATATATATATATATATATATTCGGTTTATACCGAACTCATCAACCCGTCTTTCGTTGCAGGGTTTGACCAAGAAGTCAGAGCGGATCAAGTGTCCGGCTCCACTGGCCAAAAACCCAGTCACTCCTCAGCTGGAGGAGATGCTGGTTCCGGCGCCTTATCAGTTGCTGGAGAAGAAGGCCAAGAAAAAGAGCAATGGGCCCAAGAACGGGCCCCGACGCAAAGGCCCTCCCAAAGCAGTGTCCGGAGAGGCCGAGCCCGTCTCCTCCCGCGAGGGAGACGAGGACGAAGAAGAGGAGGAGGATGATGATGAGGAGGCGGAGAACGACCCCCCCTCAAGACGAGGAGGGGGAGAAGGACAGCCCCCAAGAACATGGAGGGGGCGACACCGAAGAAAGGGCGAGTGATCCTCTCGGACAGTTCAGACATGGATTCTGAACACAACCCATAGCGGGTCCAAAGGGAGAAGCCCCTAGCCGAGACGTAAGTATTAGAAACTCACTCGTTTGATTATCTCTTTAACCTGCCTTTTTCATGCTCAATTTCCTTTATGCTTTTCAGCCCTCCGCGCGAGGTCCCGATCCCCTCTTCTTCGATGGGGAACTCTTTAGCCCCTGGCGAGGAGGAGAGTAACGACCCATCTCGTGCCCTCTCCCCCCTGCCATGGAGGACACCGAGGTGTCATCCCAAAGCCATCTCCTGTCCGGGGAGGGGTGGATGAGACGGTACGGAAGGCGCCCGAGGACAACACCTCAGACGTTGTAGAGCGGGGCACGGTGACCCCCACAACCATCAAGGGTGGAGGACTTCAGCAGTCCGGGCCCTCGCTGAACACCGTCCCGGAGACAAGTACGTCACCGAGATCAGATCAACATCCTCTTTCGAAGGAGGGTGGAGGAGCAGGAGCTCCGTCGACGGCCTCTGTCAATCCGGAGGCTGCTGACACTATGCGGGAGGCACTGGAACGTGCCTCCATCGTAGAGGAACACTGTACCCTTATTGGTGCGGCTATGAAGAAGGTTCAGTCTGTGAAGAGCGGACTAACCGAAGCCTTCCACATCCTACTGATAGGCTTCAAGGTAAGTGGCGTAATATTCTTCATAAGTATTCTATGTATATATGTGTGAGGCAAAGCCCATGTGTAGACAGTATCCCCTGACACTCTGTCCGGATTAGAACAAACCGAATAGAGGATCATCAACAAGTAGATAATGCACTGTGTTTGTTTTTGACAGGCTTCGAAGCTGGTGACTACTACCCAGGCCGCAGAAATTGCCGAGCTCAATCGGAAGCTTCGACTATCTGATGAGGAACTCAACCGTACCAACAAGCGGTTCGACGAAACCCAAGGTATGCGGTATTTCAGTATATCTGAAAATTATATTCGTGTGTAGTCGGTTTGAAACTAACTAAGGATGTTGTGATTATACTCGCAGTTAGCGCAGCCGAGGTTGAGTCCCTCAAGATCGCCCTTGCCAAATCCAAGAAGTAGGCAAAGGTGAGGAAGGTGTCCGCGGACAAGGTGGCCAAGGCTCTAGAGGAAGAGAAAACCACCCACCAAAAACATGAGGCGCGAGTGGGAGAAGTAGAACAGGAGCTCAAGGACGCCATCGCAAGGGGCGAGTCCTTGGAGCAGAATAGTTCGGAGCAAGCCTCCGAACCTGCCAAAGCTCTTGAGAACCTGAAGGAGGCCCGGGTTGATGCCCAGGGCGCTCGCCAGGAGATACAAGAGGCGAAGCACATTGTGGCTGGTAAGGCCTTTATCACGCAGAGTAGATATAGTAGTAAGAGATATATTTTACTGACCCGAGTTTGGAGTTTTCGAGGCGCCTTTGCTGATCTGCCGGGGAGTCACTACAAGAAATCTGTTAATACATGACAGTTCTAATCCGTCATGGACATGCGCAAAATTGTCATGAGAGGGCATACGTGACGGACCTGAAATCCGTCATGTATATCGCGTCATAATTTGAACATGGTACGCTCCATGACGGATCATCAAGAACCGTCACGGACCATGACGGTTCTTGACCGTCATGGAATACTAAACTGATGTGCTCATAACGACGTTAACTTGTCTGCCACATCAGCATCTGACCTGGATCTGACATGGCGGCCCGTGAAGTAATCAGCCCAATATGATTTTCGACCCATTAAATTTTAGCTCAATCCAAGACCAACACCAATGTAGTAATCAGCCCAATTAAAATGTAGGCCCATTAATGTTTCAATACATCCAACGCCCACTAGTTTCAATCCCGACTAGCCCATCTCATTTCTCATGGCCCATGGAAATTCTATTTTCTCAAAAATATAAACTCATGTCATTAACTAAAAGAAAAAAATCATAAACACAAGCAGGTTTTTTTACACAAAACCTTAAAATTACATATATTTCCAAATAATTCATCCGTATGGACTAGCAAAACACAAGAAACTAAAATCTACAAACCCCTATGCTAATTCTGCAGCCACCACCACCCGGCTTGGCGCTCGCTGGATGCATATTCGGCCATCGATTGTGCTCACTGGACAAAGATCCGGCCATCCATGCCGTCATTATCCGAGGGAGAACCTTATCCAGCAAAGTCTAGCCTCAACCCATGGTCGACATTGCCTGCGCATTCACAAACGTTAAGACAGCCTAAAAATTTAACATGTCCAAGCACTGCGCATCTCCCAACAGCATGGTCCGTGTGAGCTCTTGTTTCACATATTAATTATTCTTCATTTTATTTCTAAAAAAATATAATATTCTTCAGTTAGTTTATAAGTAGAAAGACGTTTTCCAATGACCATGCTCACTAATGGACAATTACATCTTGAAAGTTAATTGTAGAAGCAAGCAAGCTCAGGTTTCTATACGAACAATGGTCTCTAAACTACAATTATCATGTTACATCAAATACTTTTGTTATAGGAACATGTTACAGGAACGTGTTATACGAACGACATATAGTCTTGATGGACTACATCATGAATCTTGAGATTAATCCTTTTTAATTAATGTGATAATTTTTATTTTGTTAATATTTATGTGGATACATGTAGAGCCACCACAATCACTTTTTAGTTAAAACCTTTGGTTGGATTACTCCATGGAAAAGTCAAGTTAGATATAAAATGATACATATTAATTACCATGCTCCAAGCTCCATTGAATATTATGATCAATAGAAGAAATACTTTCCCTGTGGAAGATGGACAATTACCTGCGGCGTAGCTGCGTGAATCTTAGTCCTTTTACCTTTTACAAATCAATTGTTTAAAAAGCTAGAGAGATGCACCTGCAATGAGTTCAAGAACAGAATGTGAATTGTTTGGTTCTTCTATATTTCACTCAAACAATTTTAAAATGGATCCAATAAGGATACGCGGGTTCCATGAAGTATCCATGCATTCTAGCACTGGGAATACTATTGTCACAGTGTTGATAATATACTGAATAGTTCAGGGCTACACCTACTTCAGATGGGAAAAAGGGGGTGGACTGGCCAAATGTTCATGGAAATATTTATAACGTCGGCATGGAGCATCTAGAAAGAGCGCAACGGGAAAATATTCAAAAGGATACCCCCCCCCCCCAACTCCCATGAAGCATGGAGAGAGAGAGATTCAAGGACTTTGCACTAGTAGCTCACAGGGTTAACCCTCTAGTCCATTTTGTGGAGAGATTCTCCAACTCTGTAACCTAGCAATTAACTTATCCTCGCTGTGTCTCGTTGACTCTTGCCAACCTCCTGGGCTAGTTTAGAGACTAGGAGACACCATCTTGGAAACCACAATGTAAAAATCTTGTATACATTTTGGTGATAATATAAAGTCAGAAGGCGATGCCTACTGTCAGTTCGTGCTAAAAAAACATCTACGCAGACATGGAGTTTCCACATGCCAAATCTACCATTATCATGCTGAACAGAACATATATGTCAAATTAATGAATGAATTGGTATGCCCTGATGCTAAACAAATCAGGCTTCTCACACAACAGATTCATACTCCGATACAGTATATCTTAATTAAGAGCACGTCGTGTATCTTAGGGCACGCCCAGCGAGGGAAGGATCGGCAACACAATATATCTGAATTAAGAATGAAGCATGCAAGTACATCACAAAATCACAAAAAATCTGGCTACATCATAAAGACTGAGCAGTAACATACCTTGAGCAGTTCATCAATACTTCCTATAGCTTCAAAGATAACAAATTAAGTTCTGCGCTGAAGAGATCATGACCACTGGCTTCATTTCCTTCAAGTAGAAATGCTGCAACACCAATCTCCAAGAAAGCCATTCCTGAACTGTGAAACAGTGCAATCACATTAATTCAATGAAAATGCCATATGAAGCATAGTTTGCCACACCATCCATTTAAGCACTAAAATAACCAGCATACAGGAGTAAGATAACCAGAAAATATACTACAGCCTAACACATGAGGACCATTGCATAAGAGCATCCCTTGGATCAGTAACATTACTCAACACATATACATGAGATCTGAATCTAATTACCAGGGAAATGTGTACTCAAACAATATGAATATAATATCAGGGCAAATTTAATGCACTCAAATCCAATAACATGCCAATTAATGCACGCAAAACAATCTAAATCCAATACCAGGCCAATCTAAATCCAAGCAGAGCCAGACATGAAATTCATATTGACGAACCCCTCCTCATATGCAAGGAAGAAGAGTGGATATATAGGACACATGGACAAACAACATGACAAGGACTTATGCCTGCAGATCGATGACAGGACCATGACATACAGACTTGCATTTGCTAATACAACATATCTTCCAATTCCAGAGTACAAAGAAACAGAACATATCTAGTGGACATATACCCAGAACCTATCTAGTACACATGTACGTAGAAATAACTAAGCAGATAAAGACTGACATCACCAACAAATTTTGAAAGAATACAAATGTTCCACCCACCAATCTACTAACCCTGCAGCAGGTAAGATCAGAGCTTCAAGGGGACAAACTCACCCACCGAGATGGCTACGAGCAGCAGCACCTAATTGCAGGGCGGGAGGACTGGGGCAAAGCCGAGGAGGCGGCGCCCATCGCTGCAGCGCGGCCGGAAGAAGCCAGTGGCCATCTTCGTGGCGTCGGCGCCCCTATACACTGCATCCGTGCCAGTGGCCATCTTCGTGGCGTCGGCGCCCCTGTACACTGCATCCGTGCCAGCGGCGCCACCTGTACCTCGCCAGTGCTCGGCATTGACCGAAGATGGATCCGTGGCTGCCGCACGGGACATTAGCGACTTCCAAATCCGGTTGCAGCCCTCCACCTTGGCCTTCTCATCGGCCTGGATCTGGTTGAGATGGCCAGCGCATCATGGGGTTCACCACGGCACGTACGCTGCTCGAGTACGACCGAAGAAGGCAGATTGATGTGCGACGGGAGGTAATGGACGACGTCGACCGTCGTCCAGCCACAACAGTCGGTCTCGCTGCCACTACTACCGCCGCAGATCGAGGCCGTGATCTGGACCGGGGTGTATGGGCTCGTGGCCATGGCGGGGGGGGGGAAGATGAGGAGGTGGCTGAGGCATATAGAGCGGAGAAGAGAGGGGAGTGGTGGATCGGGAGAGGTAAGGCATGTTCTGCGCCGGCGCCGGCACCGGCGTGGAGCGGGCAGATGGATATTGGTGGAGTGGCGGCGGCCGAGGGAACGGGAGGAGAGGATGGGAACTAGGGTTAGGTGTGTGTGTGGCCGTGGAGTTAAAAAGGGCTAGGTCGAAAATTTTCCACCCTGCCGCGTTGGCTTCTCGAAATTTTGCATCGCCGCGTGCTCTGTTAAAGTTCCGCCCCCCCCCCCTTTCGTTCCAACTTCTATATAATGTTTTCTTTCCAACTTCTATATAATATAATGTTGACCGGCTGACAAGTGAACCAAATAAGGAGGCACAAACGACACATCATAAGGAGCCATCCATGACGGATCGGATGGTGCATAAAGAAAGGAAAAACGAGCGCATCTTGTTGATTCATGACGATTTTCGTGACGGCTATCGATGTCCGTCGTTAAGGGCTAGTGTTTTGGGGTGCCATTCGCATCTTGCTGATCTATGACGATCTCTGTGACGGATTTTGGGAACGTCACCACAAATCCGTCATGGATTAACAGATTTCTTGTAGTGAGTATTTCGGATGCCGCCGCATTCTTCCGAGCCGAAGAGGGGAGTTCCACGGAGAAGTTATTCTAGTCGCACTACCTTGTGCTAGAACTTCCCGTGCCCCTAAGCGACCAGCTGAAGTAGTTGTCCGAGCTGCACAGGGTGGCCAGACTGGCTATGAAGGATGTTATAGTCCGCTTGTGGCCGGACAACTCCATCCCTAATAGTCACTTCAGACTCGTGATGAGGCTAGTGGAAGCGCTCCTTCGGATCGATGCCCTCAAGCGGTCGTCCTGCATTGAAGGTGCCCGGATGGCCTTTGCCCGTGTCAAGGTGCAGTGGGCAAAGATGAAGGCCACCGAGATTGCTAACGCAGGGCCGCCTAAAGGGAAAGAGCACTGGCGGCCGAAGAAGTACTTTGATGAGGTCCTTGAGGTTGCCCGCATTGTGGAAGGGCAGTGTTCGAAGGACGTCAACTTTGAGTAGTTGAGTACAGTTTGTCAGTGTCATGTAACGAACTCATGGTGTATGATATTTATGATATAATTTATCCTCCTATTATGTTGTTTATATGACTGAAAGTTTACCAGTCGTCGACTTCAACCCCCACGTAGATATTACAGGGGTGTCCGGGAACGCATGACATCACTTAATCCAACGTCTTGGTCCGATATAGGAGGCGTCTTGCGGAGTGAACTAGGCAATCAGACTATGCGGCTTTAGTACTTTCCCTCCGGTGTGATTGATCCCGTACAACGGGCCTCCACTCGTGGTATCACACCTTTAAAGGTAGTGTTACTAGGCTTGATTCGTGATGGTGAACGAAATATGCCCTAGAGGAAATAATAAAGTTATTATTTATTTCCTTATTTCATGATAAATGTTTATTATTCATGTTAGAATTGTATTAACCGGAAACATAATACATGTGTGAATACATAGACAAACATAGTGTCACTAGTATGCCTCTACTTGACTAGCTCATTAATCAAAGATGGTTAAGTTTCCTAACCATAGACATGAGTTGTCATTTGATTAACGGGATTACATCATTAGGAGAATGATGTGATTGACTTGACCCATTCCGTTAGCTTAGCACTTGATCATTTAGTATGTTGCTATTGCTTTCTTCATGACTTATACATGTTCATATTGAAGGAAATATTCCCTAGAGGCAATAATAAAGTTATTATTTATTTCCTTATATCATGATAAATGTTTATTATTCATGCTAGAATTGTATTAACCGAAAACATGATACATGTGTGAATACATAGACAAACATATAGTCACTAGTATGCCTCTACTTGACTAGCTCATTAATCAAAGATGGTTATGTTTCCTAACCATAGACATGTGTTGTCATTTGATTAATGGGATCACATCATTAGGAGAATGATGTGATTGACATGACCCATTCCGTTAGCCTAGCACTTGATCGTTTAGTATATTGCTATTGCTTTCTTCATGACTTATACATGTTCCTGGAACTATGAGATTATGCAACTCCCATTTACCGGAGGAACACTTTGGGTGCTACCAAACGTCACAACGTAACTGGGTGATTATAAAGGAGTACTACAGGTGTCTCCAAAGTTACATGTTGGGTTGGCGTATTTCGAGATTAGGTTTTGTCACTCCGATTGTCGGAGAGGTATCTTTGGGCCCTCTCGGTAATGCACATCACTATAAGCCTTGCAAGCAATGTAGCTAATGAGTTAGTTACGGAATGATGCATTACGTAACGAGTAAAGAGACTTGCCGGTAACGAGATTGAACTAGGTATTGGATACCGACGATCAAATCTCGGGCAAGTAACATACCGATGACAAAGGGAACAACGTATGTTGTTATGCGGTTTGACCGATAAAGATCTTCGTAGAATATGTAGGAACCAATATGGGCATCCAGGTTCCGCTATTGGTTATTGACCGAGAATAGATCTAGGTCATGTCTACATAGTTCTCGAACCCGTAGGGTCCGCACGCTTAACGTTACGATGACAGTTTTATTATGAGTTTATAAGTTTTGATGTACCGAAGTTTGTTCGGAGTCCCGGATGAGATCACGGACATGATGAGGAGTCTCGAAATGGTCGAGACATAAAGATTGATATATTGGATGACTATATTCGGACACCGGAAGTGTTCCGGACGTTTTCGGAGACAACCGGAGTGTCGGAGGGTTACCGGAACCCCCCGGGAGAGATAATGGGCCACATGGGCCTTGGTGGAAAGAGAGAGGGGCGGCCAGGGTGGGCCACGCGCCCCCTCTCCCTCTGGTCCGAATTGGACTAGGAGGGGGGGCACCCCCCTCTTTCCTTCCCCCCTCTCCCCCTTCCTTCCCCCTCCTAGTAGGAGTAGGAAAGGGGGAGTCCTACTACTAGGAGGAGGACTCCTCTTCCTTGGCGCGACCATAAGGGCCGGCCGGCCTCCCCCCTCCCTCCTTTATATACGGGGGCATGGGGGCACCCCATGACACACAATTTGATCTACGGATCGTTCCTTAGCTGTGTGCGGTGCCCCCCACCATATTCCACCTCGGTCATATCGTCGCGGAGTTTAGGCGAAGCCCTGCGCCGGTAGAGCATCATCATCGTCACCACGCCGTCGTGCTGACGGAACTCATCCCCGAAGCTTTGCTGGATCGGAGCCCGGGGATCGTCATCGAGCTGAACGTGTGCTGAACTCGGAGGTGTCGTACGTTCGGTACTTGGATCGGTCGGATCGTGAAGACGTACGACTACATCAACCGCGTTGTCATAACGCTTCCGCTTACGGTCTACGAGGGTACGTGGACATCACTCTCCCCTCTCGTTGCTATGCCATCACCATGATTTTGCATGTGCGTAGGAAATTTTTGAAATTACTACGTTCCCCAACAATGGCATCCGAGCCTAGGTTTTATGCGTTGATGTTATATGCACGAGTAGAACACAAGTGAGTTGTGGGCGATACAAGTCATTCTGCTTACCAGCATGTCATACTTTGGTTCGGCGGTATTGTTGGATGAAGCGGCCCGGACCGACATTACGCGTATGCTTACGCGAGACTGGTTTACCGCCGTGCTTTGCACACAGGTGACTAGCGGGTGTCTGTTTCTCCAACTTTAGCTGAATCGAGTGTGGCTATGCCCGGTCCTTGCGAAGGTTAAAACATCACTAACTTGACGAACTATCGTTGTGGTTTTGATGCGTAGGTAAGAATGGTTCTTGCTCAGCCCGTAGCAGCCACGTAAAACTTGCAACAACAAAGTAGAGGACGTCTAACTTGTTTTTGCAGGGCATGTTGTGATGTGATATGGTCAAGACGTGATGAGATATAAGTTTTTGTATGAGATGATCATGCTTTGTTGAAGTTATCGGCAACTGGCAGAAGCCCTATGGTTGTCTCTTTGTTGCATAAGATGCAAGTGCCAAATAATTGCTTTACTTTATCGCTATGCGACAGCAATAGTTGCAAGAGCAATAGTTGGCGAGACGACCATGTGACAACACATTGATATAGATCAAGATGATGAAGATCATGGTGTCGTGCCGGTAATGATAGAGATCATGACAGTACTTTGGAGATGGAGATCAAAGGCGCAAGATGATCATGTCCATATCATGTCACATATTTTGATTGCATATGATGTTTATCTGTTATACATCTTATTCTGTTTTGTTTGATGGTAGCATTTTAAGATGATCTCGCACTAATTATCAAGAAGTGTTCTCCCTGATTATGCACCGTTGTGAAAGTTCTTCGTGCTGAGACACCACGTGATGATTGGGTGTGATAGGCTCTACGTTCAAATATAACGGGTGCAAAACAGTTGCACACGCGGAATACTCAGGTTAAACTTGACGAGCCTAGCATATACAGATATGGCCTCGGAACACGGAGACCGAAAGGTCGAGCGTGAATCATATAGTAGATATGATCAACATATTGATGTTCACCGTTAAAACTACTCCATCTCACGTGACGATCGGACATGGTGTAGTTGATATGGATCACGTAATCACTTAGAGGATTAGAGGGATGTCTATCTAAGTGGGAGTTCTTAAGTAATATGATTAATTGAACTTAAATTTATCATGAACTTAGTCCTGGTAGTATTTTGCAAATTATGTTGTAGATCAATAGCTTGCGTTGTTGCTTTCATATGTTTATTTTGATATGTTCCTAGAGAAAATTATGTTGAAAGATGTTAGTAGCAATGATGCGGATTGGATCCGTGATCTGAGGTTTATCCTCATTGCTGCATAGAAGAATTATGTCCTTAATGCACCGCTAGGTGACAGACCTATTGCAGGAGCATATGCAGACATTATGAACGTTTGGCTAGCTCAATATGATGACTACTTGATAGTTTAGTGCACCATGCTTAACGGTTTAGAATCGGGACTTCAAAGACGCTTTGATCGCCATGGACCATATGAGATGTTCCAGGAATTGAAGTTAATATTTCCAGCAAATACCCGAGTTGAGAGATATGAAGTCACCAACAAGTTCTATGGCTAAAAGATGGAGGAGAATTGCTCAACTAGTGAGCAAGTACTTAGATTGTCTGAGTACTACAATCGCTTGAATCAAGTGGGAGTTAATATTCCAGATAAGATAGTGATTGACAGAGTTCTCTAGTCACCATCAATAAGTTAGTAGAACTTTGTGATGAACTATAGTATGCAAGGGATGACGAAAGCGATTCCCGAGCTCTTCGTGATGTTGAAATCGACGAAGGTAGAAATCAAGAAAGAGCATCAAGTGTTGATGGTTGACAAGATCACTAGTTTCAAGAAAATGGCAAAGGGAAAGAAATAGGAACTTCTAGTAGAATGGCAAGCAAGTTGTCACTCCCGTGAAGAAGCCCAAAGCTGGACCAAAGCCTGAAACTAAGTGCTTCTACTGCAAAAGAAATGGTCACTGGAAGCGGAAATGCCCTGAATATTTGGTGGATAAGAAGGATGGCAAAGTGAACAAGGGTATATTTGATATACAGGTTATTGATGTGTACCTTACTAGTGTTTATAGTAGCTTCTGAGTATTTGATACTTGTTCGGTTGCTAAGATTAGTAACTCAAAGCAGGAGTTACAGAATTAACAGAAACTAGTTGAGGGTGAAGTGACGATGTGTGTTGGAAGTGGTTCCAAGATTGATATGATCATCGCACACTCCCTATACTTTCGGGATTAGTGTTAAACCTAAATAAATGTTATTTGGCGTTTGCGTTGAGCATAAATATGATTTGATCATGTTTATTGCAAAACGGTTATTCATTTAAAGCCGAGAATAATTGTTATTTTATTTACATGAATAAAACCTTCGATGGTTGACGGTGTCCTGGACTAGGGGGTACTCAACGCGTCGTCTCCCGATCAGTTGGATTGGGCCGAGGACCCCCATGGCCGTATACTCATGGGCCAGTCCGGACAGCTGCCGCATACAAGGAAGAATCAACAAGACTTGGCGATCAAGACAAGGACTCCTCCCCCACCGGCGTATTCGGCTAGGACTCTTGTTATCCTAGGCCTCTGGTGCATTATATAAACCAGGGCCAGGCTAGTCGATAGATATACAACAACAATCATACCATAGGCTAGCTTCTAGGGTTTAGCCTCCTTGATCTCGTGGTAGATCCACTCTTGTAACACACATCATCAATATTAATCAAGCAGGACGTAGGGTTTTCCCTCCATCAAGAGGGCCCGAACCTGGGTAAAACATCGTGTCCCTTGCCTCCTGTTACCATTGATCCTAAGACGCACTGCTTGGGACCCCCTACCCGAGATCCGCCGGTTTTGACACCGACAATGGTCATACATCCAATGAAAATAGTTTATTGGATCTCGATAGTAGTGATACACATAATCATAATACTGATGCCAAAAGATACAAAGTTAATAATGATAGTGCAACTTATTTGTGGCACTGCCGTTTGGGTCATATCGGTGTAAAGCGCATGAAGAAACTCCATAAAGATGGATTTTCGGAATCACTTGGTTATGAATCATTTGATGCTTGCGAACCGTGCCTTTTGGGCAAGATGACTAAAACTCTGTTCTCCGGAACAATGGAACGAGCTAGTGACTTATTGGAAATAATACATACCGATGTATGCAGTCCAATGAGTGTTGATGCTCGTGGCGGGTATCGTTATTTTCTGACCTTCACAAGATGAATTGAGCAGATATGACTATATCTACTTGATGAAACACAAGTCTGAAACATTTGAAAAGTTCAAAGAATTTCAGAGTGAAGTGGAGAATCATCGTAACAAGAAAATAAAGTTTCTACGATCTGATCGTGGAGGATAATATTTGAGTTACGAGTTTGGCCTTCATATAAAACAATGTGGAATAGTTTCGGCGAAAGGATCAATGGCTCGACTGTAGGTCAACTGCGACGTCGGCTTCTTCATCGCCAGCTCGGCTGGTCACCTTGGCTTGACCAAGGACTGCGCCCTACCTCCGATCGTCATGTTCGGATGAAGGCCTTCATCAACACCAACTCCGATCTCTATCAAGATCATGGAGGAGTCATCCATGGAGCTCGGGGGCTCAACGTCAACATTGCCCTCAGGCGACCGTGCTGTTTTTCTGGACAGCAAACTTGTATCCGCCGCCACCACCTCCTCGAGTATCGCTTTGACGATCGCTTTGGTGGAATTGTGCGGAATTGAGTCTACAACAACCCTGGAAAATTTCGTCGAGTTCCGATGGAGGAATCTCTTGCAATCCACGATATACCGGAGCCCTGTCAAATCTGGACGGGAATCTGGACGAGTTTAGGGCTTGGTGTCCAGCTTCTAGCTCGGATGTCCTTTGGAAGATCCAACCGTTGATCGGCTGCGGAATTCCTATATCTACCACCCCTCCAAATTTCAGCTCGATCCGACCGTCAGAACACCGGGAACCTTCCGATTAGTGCATCACTTTTCGGATCCATTTTCTGCGCGAGAACGAATCCGACCCGAATTCATCTTTTTTATGAACGGGATTTCAGACATCCTTTTTGAAGGAAGTTTTGTATGGGATATTGTGTATTGTTCCTAAACACATCCCACTAACCTTAAGATCTTTTGAACATGATCTTCAACATCATTGCTGGTGTCAAACCAGTCCGGCAATATTGCTCCACGGCTGCCGACCTGCGCTAGACACGTCGTCACTTTGTTGAGCCGAGCTCAACTCCTTCGGATCATCATCTTGGCAAGCCGATCAAGAGTCCGGCATCGCGAAGGACAAATCATCGTCAACATCGCCGCCCCACGGATTACACGGAGCGGGAATATCGGCATCGCCGCACGGTCGCTTCATCAAGCCGGCATCGACCACGTCACGACCTGCATCGGCAGGGCCGCACTATTGCTTCTTCAAGCTGCTGTCCATCACGCCGACCTACTTCAATATCTCGGCTGGACCGGGGGCTTCGCCATCTCTTCATCAACCTACTCCAGACTCTTCGGCGTCACTAGCCGACCAGCTCCGTCACGTTAGCTGGTCCGAGGGCTTTGCCTCGGCGAGCCAACCTTTACCAGCATTACCATGCCATCGTTTTATCACCCATCAGGCAATGGGTGTGCGGAGCGAGTCCCAATTTTGGGAACCACCTTCCTTCGGACTGCTACAACAGATAAACCAGGTGCTATCAATCCCTATTATTTTTTGCTTGTTTGGGTTCATTTTTCCCAAGGAATTATTATTCTGGTTTGTCCATCATATGTTCACAGGTCTATCAAATGGTGGCCGCATTAACGACGGTCGCATGATGGTTCGGTCAGTCTCCGTACATAGTCCGGCGAACGCCGCATCCGGAGCACGGACCGACCTGTGAATTCAGGCTTTGCCACGCCTTTACCGCATCACGCCAACGCCCTGCATCGACATCGACCTCGGCGCCATGCCATATTTCTTTTATTACTCACTTTGCATAAATTATTCATTATGCAACGATTTTCTTTAATTATCATTATTACTATCATCTCCCGTGTGCACTATTTTTTGTGCACAGGAAAATGATCCGGGGACTTCGGCGTCACTCCGCCGGTCTGCATCGACCGTGCTATGTCACCACTTCGACGTGCCGAGCTCTTTGCTCCGCCACCTCGGGACCGGCTTGGGGGATGGAACCTTGTCCCGCATCAAGCTCGGACCGCGTCGTCAATACCGAACACATTAACCAGCTAAGTTGCCTTCATGCTCAAAGTTTTAAATTTCTAACTTGTGTTCGGTTCGACCAAGCATTATACTTTTTTTTTAAAAAAAAGTTGCGTGTAAAAATTTTTCTTGTCCGAACTTTGTTTGCACATACTTGACGCGCCACCCGCGCTCATTATACCTGGGGGCTTCTTTAACAGAAGCTTATTAATACGGGCTTTATGCCCAACACATGTGTCACACTTCCGCATGTACCTTTTATTCACCATTATATGCATCGATATGACTTAAGTTTTGGCCAAGCTGGGTTGCCTGGCTCCTGTGCTTACCCCTACGTTCCCGATTGTTCGGCTAGGTGGTAAAGGGAGCACCTCTACGATTGTTACTGCCGGGTCAGCCGGATGTGTACCTCAGACTGGGTGAAGCCGAAAGCTAGCGTTCTTAAGGGAATACTCGGTCGGTGAACTAAAAGATGATTTCTTACATATTTATTTACCTGCCCCCAGATGTTTTTCTGCTCTTTTCGCAGTCCGGACATGCACTTTAGGGCATGCCTCCCAGGGAAAGGAACCCCTAACGGAACTATTCTCCCTGAAAGATGTTTCTTACTAACCATGTAATATAACATAACTAGTTGGGCACTTGTCTGATAAAGCACTAATGACCCCTACGCCTGGTCTCCACGCATGTCCCGGTTTTTATAACCGCGAGGGTATTCGGACACACTCCGGACTATTGGGTCCAGAGGTTGAAGCAAAAATGTCCGCTACGACAAACGATCTACAATCCGGCTAGAAGGCATTCTACATGTCACCTTACATTTTATAGTCAACTTTTACCCAAGTCGCTTGGGGATTCTTATGTTTATTTGAGCCATTTCATACTAAGTGTTTTTCTTCTTAGTCGTTGCAAAGTTAAAGCACGGCAGAAGCATTTTTTTCTAAAGTCCAATTTTCGGATTGGCACCGAACACTTGATCTTGTTCGAACGTCATGTTTTCACTGATGTTTTTTGGTTTTCCAAGCTTTTGGCACTTTTAACTATTTGTGTGTTTTCAGCACAAGTCTCGTAGTGCAACGTCGGACACCTTTTTGAGATTCGGCAAAAACATTCTCGGATATTGCTATATATGCATCAGTTTCGAATTGTGTCTTCGGTCAATAGTTGGGTTGCCCGGCTCCCGCGCTTGCCTCCTACGTTCCGCTTTGTTCGGCTAGGTGTGCAAAGGGAGAACCACTGCGATTGTGCTTCCAGCTTGCAGGGTCAAGCACCTCAGTGGAGAAAGCCGAAAACTGACTGTCACAATAGGTGTAAACTGGTCAGTGATCCGATGACTATATTAAATGACGGGCCATTCATTGGCCGAAGTGTTTCCCGCTTGACCTCGACTGTCGCCGAACACTATCGGGGGCTATTAACTGGCCTCCCAAACTAAATCCTCGATATTTTGCTCTTACATTGGAGCAGAGGTTTCATGATCATGCTTAGCATGACAACCCAAAGAAAGGAACCGATAGCGGGACTATTTTCTCTGGAAGACATTTCTTCTGTTAAACAGCAATATAACATGTCTCTCCGCGTACCTTTGTTTATAAAACCGTATGGCCAGATTGCCTTGTTTGTTGTAAATATTTGCCCTCATAAAGGCTTTATAAAGAAGGACAAACAGTCATCGGCTATTGGCCGAGGAGGTGGAAGCCGATGGTCGGTCAACAAAGTTTTGTACAATGCGGATCCGAGCATTAATGACATAAAGTACTTGCATACATTGAGTCATTACACATAATTTGTGATTTTACTATGGATATTGATCCTTAATTCGGCCACCCGTGCCCGCATTAAGGCTCGGGGGCTACTGGGCTTTGGGCTTATTATTTACAAATATTAAACGGGCACAATGATCCCCTGATCTGGTGTTGCCACCCGACCAGTGTCTCGGGGGCTACTGCATTGCTTGTTCTATGCAAAAAATGTTAAGTGCAATATAGTTTCCGAGGAGATTTTGATCCTCAGGTTGGTCGGCCGCACCCAACCTGAGTCTCGAGGACTGAGCACGCCGCTTTTTGTGTCCCGAAGTATTCTGCCGAGCTAGGACTTGATCCTCAGACCGATTTTGCAAATCAACTTGAGTCTCAGCGGCTACGGGGATCAGCGGTCTTATGTCATCCTTCAGGTGCATCTCGGGTTTTAGACCGATACATACCTTGAGGGCTACTGGCTATATATCTCGTCAGAGAATAAATTACATCAATAAAAAACATTGACCAAAAATCAGCCCATGACCGAGGTGCTTAACCACCTTGGAAGCAGTTCGACATATAGCTCGGATACAAGTGGATGGCTCCTTAGAGGGCATTTCTGGCATTAAGCTCGGTTAAACTCCTTCAAACTTCTTTGAACCAAGGTGATTTATGACACCTCGGATAAAGTCCGGCGTTGGAGCTCGGATACATAGTCCGGCGTTGGAGCTCGGATACAGTCCGGCGTTGGAGCTCGGATACATAGTCCGGCGTTAGGGCTGGGAAGCAGTCCGGCATTGGTGCTCGGCTGCAAAAGATACCTCGAATGCAGTCCGGCGTTGGAGCTCGGACGCAAGAGGACGTTGCCATCCGGGAACAACTTCAAACCCGAGGCATCGCATAAAAATAACAAGGCATTGATAAAGGCCGTAAACTTAAAGGGGCTCCTCGGATACCCAACTCGTAAACTCGTCGAATGCATTTCGGCGATCCTCAAGATAGAAGATGAGAAGATTTGTTGAACCAGTTTTCAAGACCGGCAACCGAAGATGAAGAATAGTTCGGAAGAATCGAGGAGCGTCCCTAACTTGAAGACCGGTTCAGGGGGCTACTGACGGTGTCCTGGACTAGGGGGTACTCAACGCGTCATCTCCCGATCAGTTGGATTGGGCCGAGGACCCCCATGGCCGTATACTCATGGGCCAGTCCGAACAGCTGCCGCATACAAGGAAGAATCAACAAGGTTGGCGATCAAGACAAGGACTCCTCCCCCACCGGCGTATTCGGCTAGGACTCTTGTTATCCTAGGCCTGTGGTGCATTATATAAACCAGGGCCAGGCTAGTCGATAGATATACAACAACAATCATACCATAGGCTAGCTTCTAGGGTTTAGCCTCCTTGATCTCGTGGTAGATCCACTCTTGTAACACACATCATCAATATTAATCAAGCAGGACGTAGGGTTTTCCCTCCATCAAGAGGGCCCGAACCTGGGTAAAACATCGTGTCCCTTGCCTCCTGTTACCATTGATCCTAAGACGCACTGCTTGGGACCCCCTACCCGAGATCCGCCGGTTTTGACACCGACAATGGTCATACATCCAATGAAAATAGTTTATTGGATCTCGATAGTAGTGATACACATAATCATAATACTGATGCCAAAAGATACAAAGTTAATAATGATAGTGCAACTTATTTGTGGCACTGCCGTTTGGGTCATATCGGTGTAAAGCGCATGAAGAAACTCCATAAAGATGGATTTTCGGAATCACTTGGTTATGAATCATTTGATGCTTGCGAACCGTGCCTTTTGGGCAAGATGACTAAAACTCTGTTCTCCGGAACAATGGAACGAGCTATTGACTTATTGGAAATAATACATACCGATGTATGCAGTCCAATGAGTGTTGATGCTCGTGGCGGGTATCGTTATTTTCTGACCTTCACAAGATGAATTGAGCAGATATGACTATATCTACTTGATGAAACACAAGTCTGAAACATTTGAAAAGTTCAAAGAATTTCAGAGTGAAGTGGAGAATCATCGTAACAAGAAAATAAAGTTTCTACGATCTGATCGTGGAGGATAATATTTGAGTTACGAGTTTGGCCTTCATATAAAACAATGTGGAATAGTTTCACAGTTCACACCACCTGGAACACCACAACGTTATGGTGTGTCCGAATGTCGTAACCGCACTTTATTGGATATTGTGCGACCTATGATGTCTCTTATCGGTTTACCACTATCGTTTTGGGGTTATGCATTAGAGACAGTTGCATTCACTTTAAATAGGGCACCATCAAAATCCGTTGAGACGACGCCTTATGAACTATGGTTTGGCGAGAAACCAAAGTTGTCGTTTCTTAAAGTTTGGGGCTGCGATGCTTATGTGAAAAAGTTTTCACCTGATAAGCTCGAACCCAAATCGGAGAAGTGCGTCTTCATTTGATACCCAAAGATAACTATTGGGTACACCTTCTATCACAGATCTGAAGGCAAGTTATTCGTTTCTAAGATGGATCCTTTCTAGAGAAGCAGTTTCTCTCGAAAGAAGTGAGTGGGAGGAAAGTAGAACTTGATGAGGTAATTGTACCTTCTCCCTTATTGGAAAGTAGTTCATCACAGAAATCAGTTCCAGTGATTCCTACACCAATTAGTGAGGAAGTTAATGATGATGATCATGAAACTTCAAATCAAGTTGTTACCAAACCTCGTAGGTCTTCCAGAGTAAAGATCCGCACCAGAGTGGTACGGTAATCATGTTCTGGAAGTCATGTTACTAGATCATGATGAACCTACGAACTATGAGGAAGCGATGATGAGCCCAGATTCCGCGAAATGGCTTGAGACCATGAAATCTGAGATGGGATCCATGTATGAGAACAAAGTGTGGACTTTGGTGGAGTTGCCCGATGATCAGCAAGCCATAGAAAATAAATGGATCTTCAAGAGGAAGACGGACATTGATAGTAGTGTTACTATCTACAAAGCTCGACTTGTTGTGAAAGGTTTTTCGACAAGTTCAAGGTGTTGACTACAATGAGATTTTCTCAACTGTAGCGATGCTTAAGTCTGTCCGAATCATGTTAGCAATTGCCACATTTTATGAAATCTGGCAAATGGATGTCAAAACTGCATTCCTTAATGGCTTTCTTAAAGAAGAGTTGTATATGATGCAACCGGAAAGTTTTTGTCAATCCTAAGGATGCTAACAAAGTGTGCAAGCTCCAGCAATCCATCAACGGACTGGTGCAAGCATCTCGGAGTTGGAATATATGCTTTGTTGAGTTGATCAAAGCATATGGTTTTATACAGACTTTTGGAAAGGCCTGTATTTACAAGAAAGTAAGTGGGAGCTCTGTAGCATTTCTGATATTATATGTGCAAGACATATTGTTGATTGGAAATGATATAGAATTTCTGGATAGCATAAAAGGATACTTGAATAAAAGTTTTTCAATGAAAGAACCCAGTGAAGTTGCTTACACATTGAGCATCAAGATCTATAAGATAGATCAAGATGCTTGATAAGATTTTTCAATAAGTACATACCTTGATAAGATTTTGAAGTAGTTCAAAATAGAACAGTCAAAGAAGGAGTTCTTGTCTATGTTGCAAGGTGTGAAGTTGAGTAAGACTCAAAACCCGACCATAAGCAGAAAAAAAAGAATGAAAGTCATTCCCTATGCCTCAGTCATAGGTTCTATAAAGTATGCTCTGTTGTATACCAGACCTATTGTATACCTTGCTCTAAGTTTGGCAAAGGAATACAATTTTTTGATCTAATAGTATATCACTGGACAATGGTCAAGAATATCCTTAGTGAGGACTAAGGAGATGTTTCTCGATTATGGAGGTGATAAAAGAGCTCGTCGTAAAGGTTACATCGGTGCAAACTTTTACACTGATCCAGATGACTCTAAGTCTCAATCTGGATACATATTGAAAGTGGGAGCAATTAGCTAGAGTAGCTCCGTGCAAAGCATTGTAGAACATAGAATATTTGCAAAATACATACGGCTCTGAATATGACAGACCCGTTGACTAAAGTTCTCTCACAAGCAAAACATGATCATACCTTAGTACTCTTTGGGTGTTAATCACATAGCAATGTGAACTAGATTATTGACTCTAGTAAACCCTTTGGGTGTTGATCACATGACGATGTGAACTATGGGTATTAATCACATACAGATGTGAATACTGGTGTTGAATCACATGATGATGTGAACTAGATTATTGACTCTAGTGCAAGTGGGAGACTGAAGGAAATATGCCCTAGAGGCAATAATAAAGTTATTATTTATTTCCTTATATCATGATAAATGTTTATTATTCATGCTAGAATTGTATTAACCGGAAACATGATACATGTGTGAATACATAGACAAACATATAGTCACTAGTATGCCTCTACTTCACTAGCTCATTAATCAAAGATGGTTATGTTTCCTAACCATAGACATGTGTTGTCATTTGATTAATGGGATCACATCATTAGGAGAATGATGTGATTGACATGACCCATTCCGTTAGCCTAGCACTTGATCGTTTAGTATATTGCTATTGCTTTCTTCATGACTTATACATGTTCCTGTAACTATGAGATTATGCAACTAACGTTTACCGGAGGAACACTTTGGGTGCTACCAAACGTCACAACGTAACTGGGTGATTATAAAGGAGTAGTACAGGTGTCTCCAAAGGTAAATGTTGGGTTGGCGTATTTCGAGATTAGGTTTTGTCACTCCGATTGTCGGAGAGGTATCTCTGGGCCCTCTCGGTAATGCACATCACTATAAGCCTTGCAAGCAATGTAGCTAATGAGTTAGTTACGGAATGATGCATTATGTAACGAGTAAAGAGACTTGCCGGTAACGAGATAGAACTAGGTATTGGATACCGACGATCAAATCTCGGGCAAGTAACATACCGATGACAAAGGGAACAACGTATGTTGTTATGCGGTTTGACCGATAAAGATCTTCGTAGAATATGTAGGAACCAATATGGGAATCCAGGTTCCCCTATTGGTGATTGACCGAGAATAGTTCTAGGTCATGTCTACATAGTTCTCGAACCCGTAGGGTCCGCACGCTTAACGTTACGATGATAGTTTTATTATGAGTTTATAAGTTTTGATGTACCGAAGTTTGTTCGGAGTCCCGGATGTGATCACAGACATGACGAGGAGTCTCAAAATGGTCGAGACATAAAGATTGATATATTGGACGACTATATTCGGGCACCGGAAGTGTTCCGGATGTTTTCGGAGAAAACCGGAGTGCCGGAGGGTTACCGGAACCCCCCCGGGAGAGATAATGGGCCACATGGGCCTTGGTGGAAAGAGAGAGGGGCGGCCAGGGTGGGCCGCGCGCCCCCTCTCCCTCTGGTCCGAATTGGACTAGGAGGGGGGGCGGAGCCCCCCTCTTTCCTTCCCCCCTCTCCCCCTTCCTCCCCCCTCCTAGTAGGAGTAGGAAAGGGGGAGTCCTACTCCTACTAGGAGGAGGACTCCTCCTCCTTGGAGCGCCCACAAGGGACGGCCGGCCTCCCCCCTCCCTCCTTTATATACGGGGGCAGGGGGGCACCCCATGACACACAAGTTGATCTACGGATCATTCCTTAGCCGTGTGCGGTGCCCCCCCTCCATCATATTCCACCTCGGTCATATCGTCGCGGAGTTTAGGCGAAGCCCTGCGCCGGTAGAGAATCATCATCGTCACCACGCCATTGTGCTGACGGAACTCATCCCCGAAGCTTTGCTGGATCGGAGCCCGGGGATCGTCATCGAGCTGAACGTGTGCTGAACTCGGAGGTGCCGTACGTTCGGTACTTGGATCGGTCGGATCGTGAAGACGTACGACTACATCAACCGCGTTGTCATAACGCTTCCACTTACAGTCTACGAGGGTACATGGACAACACCCTCCCCTCTTGTTGCTATGCCATCACCATGATCTTGCGTGTTCGTAGGAAAATTTTGAAATTACTACGTTCCCCAACACAAATAACTATGAGATTCTGCAACTCCCGTTTACCGAAGGAACACTTTGTGTGCTACCAAACGTCACAACGTAACTGGGTGATTATAAAGGAGGTCTACAGGTGTCTCCGAAGGTACTTGTTGGGTTGGCGTATTTCGAGATTAGGATTTTTCACTCCGATTGTCGGAGAGGTATCTCTAGGCCCTCTCGGTAATGCACATCACTATAAGCCTTGCAAGCAATGTAGCTGATGAGTTAGTTACAGAATGATGCATTACGTAACGAGTAAAGAGACTTGCCGGTAACGAGATTGAACTAGGTATTGGATACCAATGATCAAATCTCGGGCAAGTAACATACCGATGACAAAGGGAACAACGTATGTTGTTATGCGGTTTGACCGATAAAGATATTCATAGAATATGTAGGAGCCAATACAAGCATCCAGGTTCCGCTATTGGTTATTGACCGGAAACGTGTCTCGGTCATGTCTACATAGTTCTCGAACCCGTAGGGTCCGCACACTTAAGGTTTCGATGAGAGTTATATTATTAGTTTATGAGTTTTGATGTACCGAAGGTTGTTCGGAGTCCCGGATGTGATCACGGACATGACAAGGAGTCTCAAAATGGTCGAGACATGAAGATTGATATATTGGAAGCCTATATTTGGATATCGGAAGTGTTACGGGTGAAATGGAGATTTTACCGGAGTACCGAGGGGTTACCGGAACCCCCCGGGGGCTTAATGGGCCATAGTGGGCTTTAGTGGAGAAGAGGAGAGGCACCCAGGGCTGGGCCGCGTGCCCCTCCCCCTAGTCCGAATAGGACAAGGAGAGGGGGGAGGCGCCCCCCCCCTTCCTTCCTCTCTCTCCCTCCTCTTTCCCCCTTCTCCAAGTCCAACAAGGAAAGGAGGGAGTCCTACTCCCGGTGGGAGTAGGACTCCCCATGGTGCGCCTCCTCCCTAGCCGGCCGCCCCCTTCACCCTTGCTCCTTTATATACGGGGGCAGGGGGCACCTCTAGAGATAACAATTGATCCTTGAGATGTCTTAGCCGTGTGCGGTGCCCCCCTCCACCATAATCCACCTCGATAATATCGTAGCGGTGCTTAGGCGAAGCCCTGCGTCGGTAGAACATCATCATCGTCACCACGCCGTCGTGCTGACGGAACTCTTCCTCAAAGCTCGGCTGGATCGGAGTTCGAGGGACGTCATCGAGTTGAACGTGTGCTGAACTCGGAGGTGCTGTGCGTTCGGTACTTGATCGGTCGGATTGTGAAGACGTACGACTACATCAACCGCATTGTGCTAACGCTTCCGCTTTTGGTCTACGAGGGTACGTGGACAACACTCTCCCCTCTCGTTGCTATGCATCACCATGATCTTGCGTGTGCGTAGGAATTTTTTTGAAATTACTACGTTCCCCAACAGTGGCATCAGAGCCTAGGTTTTATGCGTTGATGTTATATGCACGAGTAGAACACAAGTGAGTTGTGGGCGATACAAGCCATACTGCTTACCAGCATGTCATACTTTGGTTCGGTGGTATTGTTGGATGAAGTGGCCCGGACCGACATTGCGTGTATGCTTACGCGAGACTGGTTCTACCGACGTGCTTTGCACATAGGTGGCTGGCGGGTGTCAGTTTCTCCAACTTTAGTTGAACTGAGTGTGGCTACGCCTGGTCCTTGCGAAGGTTAAAACAGCACTAACTTGACGAACTATTGTTGTGGTTTTGATGCGTAGGTAAGAACGGTTCTTGCTCAGCCCGTAGCAGCCACGTAAAATTTGCAACAACGAAGTAGAGGACGTCTAACTTGTTTTTGCAGGGCATGTTGTGATGTGATATGGTCAAGCCGTGATGCTATATTTTATTGTATGAGATGATCATGTTTTGTAACCGAGTTATCGGCAACTGGCAGGAGCCATATGGTTGTCGCGTTATTGTATGAAATGCAAGCGCCCTGTAATTGCTTTACTTTATCACTAAGCGGTAGCGATAGTCGTAGAAGCAATATATGGCGAAACAACAACGATGCTACGATGGAGATCAAGGTGTCGCACCGGTAACGATGGTGGTCACGACGGTGCTTCGGCGATGGAGATCACAAGCACAAGATGATGATGGCCATATCATATCACTTATATTGATTGCATGTGATGTTTATCCTTTATGCATCTTATCTTGCTTTGATTGACGGTAGCATTATAAGATGATCTCTCACTAAATTTCAAGCTGTAAGTGTTCTCCCTGAGTATGCACCGTTGTGAAAGTTCTTCGTGCTGAGACACCACGTGATGATCAGGTGTGATAGGCTCTACGTTCAAATACAACAGGTGCAAAACAGTTGCACACGCGGAATACTCAGGTTAAACTTGACGAGCCTAGCATATACAGATATGGCCTCGGAACACGGATACCGAAAGGTCGAGCGTGAATCATATAGTAGATATGATCAACATAGTGATGTTCACCATTGAAAACTATTCCATCTCACGTGATGATCGGACATGGTTTAGTTGATTTGGATCACGTGATCACTTAGATGATTAGAGAGATGTCTATCTAAGTGGGAGTTCTTAAGTAATATGATTAATTGAACTTTAATTTATCATGAACTTAGTCCTGGTAGTATTTTGCAAATTATGTTGTAGATCAATAGCTCGCGTTATAGCATCCCTATGTTTTTATATGTTCCTAGAGAAAAACTATGTTGAAAGATGTTAGTAGCAATGATGCGGACTTGGTCCGTGATTTGAGGTTTATCCTCATTGCTGCACAGAAGAATTATGTCCTTGATGCACCGCTAGGTGACGGACCTATTGCAGGAGCAGATGCAGACGTTATGAACGTTTGCCTAGCTTAATATGATGACTACTTGATAGTTTTGTGCACCATGCTTTATGGCTTAGAACCGGGACTACAAAAACGTTTTTGAAACGTCACGGAACATATGAGATGTTCCATGATATGAAATTGGTATTTCAGACACATGCCCGTGTCAAGAGGTATGAGACCTCTGACAAATACTTCACCTAAAAGATGGAGGAGAATTGCTCAACTAGTGAGCAAGTGCTTAGATTGTCTGAGTACTACAATTGCTTGAATCAAGTGGGAGTTAATCTTCCAGATAAGATAATGATTGGCAGAGTTCTCTAGTCACCATCACCAAGTTACTGGAACTTCATGATGAACTATAGTATGCAAGGGATGACGAAAACGATTCCCGAGCTCTTCATGATGTTGAAATTGACGAAGGTAGAAATCAAGAAAGAGCATCAAGTGTTAATGATTGACAAGACCACAAGTTTCAAGAAAAGGGCAAAGGGAAAGAAAGGGAACTTCAAGCAGAATGGCAAGCAAGTTGTCACTCCTGCGAAGAAGCCTAAAGCTGGACCAAAGCCTGAAACTGAGTGATTATACTGCAAAGGAAATGGTCATTGGAAGCAGATATTCCCTGAATAATTGGTGGATAAGTAGGATGGCAAAGTGAACAAGGGTATATTGATATACATGTTATTGATGTGTAACTTACTAGTGTTTATAGTGGCCCTTGGGTATTTGATACTTGTTTGGTTGCTAAAAATTAGTAACTCAAAACAGGAGTTACAGAATAACCAGAGACTAGTTGAGGGTGAAGTGACAATGTATGTTGGAAGTGGTTCCAAGATTGATATGATCATCATCGCACACTCCCTATACTTTCAGGATTAGTGTTAAACCTAAAATAAATGTTATTTGGCGTTTGCGTTGAGCATGAATATGATTTGATCATGTTTATTGCAAAACGTTTATTCATTTAAAGTTAGAGAATAATTGTTATTCTGTTTACATGAATAAAGCATTTGATGGTCATACACCCAATGAAAATAGTTTGTTGGATCTCGATCATAGTGATACACATATTCATAATATTGATGCCAAAAGATGCAAAGTTGATAATGATAGTGCAACTTATTTGTGCACTGCCGTTTGGGTCATATCGGTGTAAAGCGCATGAAGAAACTCCATAAATATGGATTTTTGGAATCACTTGGTTATGAATCATTTGATGCTTGCGAACCATGCTTTTTGGGCAAGATGACTAAAACTCCGTTCTCTGGGAACAATGGAACGAGCTACTGACTTGTTGGAAATAATACATACCAATGTATGCGGTCCAATGAGTGTTGATGCTCGTGGCAAGTATCGTTATTTTCTGACCTTCACAAATGATTTGAGCAGATATGAGTATATCTACTTAATGAAGCACAAATCTGAAACATTTGAAAAGTTCAAAGAATTTCAGAAGTGAAGTGGAGAATCATCGTAACAAGAAAATAATGTTTCTACAATCTGATCGTAGAGGAGAATATTTGAGTTACGAGTTTGGCCTTCATTTAAAACAATGTGGAATAGTTTCACAGCTCACTCCACATGGAACACCGCAGCTTAATGGCGTGTCCGAACGTCATACCCGCACTTTATTAGATATGGTGCGATCTATGATGTATCTTACCGATTTACCACTATTATTTTGGGCTTATGCATTAGAGACAGCTGCATTCACTTTAAATAGGGCATCAACAATATCCGTTGAGACGACGCCTTATGAACTGTGGTTTGGCAAGAAGCCAAAGTTGTCATTTCTTAAAGTTTGGGGCCGCGATGCTTGTGTGAAAAAGTTTCAACCTGATAAGCTCGAACCCAAATCGGAGAAGTGCGTCTTCATAGAATACCCAAAGGAAACTATTGGGTACACCTTCTATCACAGATCCGAAGGCAAGATATTCTTTGCTAAAATGGATCCTTTCTAGAGAAGGAGTTTCTCTCGAAAGAAGTGAGTGGGAGGAAAGTAGAGCTTGATAAGGTAACTGTACCTACTCCCTTGTTGGAAAGTAGTTCATCACAGAAATCAGTTTCAGTGATTCCTACACCAATTAGTGAGGAAGCTAATGATAATGATCATGAAACTTCAGTTTAAGTTACTACAGAACCTGATAGGTCTTCCAAAGTACAGTCTGCACCAGAGTGGCACGGTAATACTATTCTGGAAGTCATGTTACTAGAACATGATGAAACTATGAACTATGAGGAAGCGATGATGAGCCCAGATTCTGTGAAATGGCTTGAGGCGATGAAATCTGAGATAGGATCCATGTATGAGAACAAAGTGTGGACTTTGGTGGAGTTGCCCGATGATCAGCAAGCCATATTGTATAAATGGATCTTCAAGAGGAAGACAGACGCTGATAGTAGTGTTACTATCTAAAAAGCTTGACTTGTAGCAAAAAGTTTTTCAACAAGTTCAAGGTGTTGAATACGATGAGATTTTCTCACTCGTATCGATGCTTAAGTCTGTCCAAATCATGTTAGCAATTGCCACATTTTATGAAATCTGGCAAATGGATGTCAAAATTGCATTCCTTAATGGATTTATTACAAAAGGGTTGTATATGATGCAACCAAAAGGTTTTATCAATCCTAAAGGTTCTAACAAAATGTGCAAGCTCTAGCGATCCATCTATGGACTGGTGAAAGCATCCCGGAGTTGGAATATACGCTTTGATGATTTGATCAAAGCATATTGTTTTATACAGACTTTTGGATAAAGACCTGTATTTACAAGAAAGTGAGTGGGAGCTCTGTAGCATTTCTAAAACTATATGTAGATGACATATTGTTGATTGGAAATGATATAGAAATTATGGATAGCATAAAAGGATACTTGAATAAGAGAATTTTAAAAGAAAGACCTCGGTAAAGCTGCTTACAAATTGAGCATCAAGATCTATAGAGATAGATCAAGACGCTTGATAAGATTTTTCAATGAGTACATACGTTGATAAGATTTTGAAGTAATTCAAAATGGAACAGTGAAAGCAGGAGTTCTTGACTGTGTTGCAAGGTGTGAAGTTGAGTAAGACTCAAAACCCGACCATGGCAGAAAATAGAAAGAGAATGGAAAGTCATTCCCTATGCCTCAGTCATAGGTTCTATAAAGTATGCTATGCTGTGTACCAGACCTATTGTATACCTTGCTCTGAGTTTGGCAAGGGAGTACAATTTTGATCTAAGAGTAGATCACTGGACAGTGGTCAAGAAAATTATTAGTGAGGACTAAGGAAATATTTCTCGATTATGGAGATGATAAAAGAGCCCGTCGTAAAGAGTTACAACAGTGCAAGCTTTTACACCGATCCAGATGACTATAAGTCTCAATCTGGATACATATTGAAAGTGGGAGCAATTAGCTATAGTAGCTCCGTGCAGAGCATTGTAGACATAGAATATTTGCGAAATACATACGGCTCTGAATGTGACAGACCCGTTGACTAAACTTCTCTCACGCGCAAAACATGATCACACCTTAGTACTTTTTGGGTGTTAATCACATATCGATGTGAACTAGGTTATTGACTATAGTAAACCCTTTGGGCGCTGGTCACATGACGATGTGAACTGTGGGTGTTAATCACATGCAGATGTGAATATCAGTGTTAAATCACATGGTGATGTGAACTAGATTATTGACTCTAGTGCAAGTGGGAGACTGAAGGAAATATGCCTTAGAGGCAATAATAAAGTTATTATTTATTTCCTTATTTCATGATAAATGTTTATTATTAATGCTAGAATTGTATTAACCGGAAACATAATACACGTGTGAATACATAGATAAACATAGTGTCACTAGTATGCCTCTACTTGACAGCTCGTTAATCAAAGATATATTGTTAAGTTTCCTATCCATAGACATGAGTTGTCATTTGATTAACGGGATCACATCATTAGGAGAATGATGTGATTGACTTGACCCATTCCGTTAGCTTAGCACTTGATCGTTTAGTATGTTGCTATTGCTTTCTTCATGACTTATACATGTTCCTATAACTATGAGATTATGCAACTCCCGTTTACCGGAGGAACACTTTGTGTGCTTCCAAAGGTCACAACGTAACTGGGTGATTATAAAGGAGCTCTATAGATGTCTCCGAAGGTACATGTTGGGTTGGCGTATTTCGAGATTAGAATTTGTCACTCCGATTGTCGGAGAGGTATCTCTGGGCCCTCTCGGTAATGCACATCACTATAAGCCTTGCAAGCAATGTAGCTAAGGAGTTAGTTACGGAATGATGCATTACGTAACGAGTAAAGAGACTTGCCAGTAACGAGATTGAACTAGGTATTGGATACCGACGATCAAATCTCAGGCAAGTAACATACCGATGACAAAGGGAACAACGTATGTTGTTATGCGGTTTGACCGATAAAGATATTCGTAGAATATGTAGGAGCCAATATGAGCATCCAGGTTCCGCTATTGCTTAATGACCGGAAACGTGTCTCGGTCATGTCTACATAGTTCTCGAACCCGTAGGGTCCGCATGCTTAAGGTTTTGATGACAGTTATATTATGAGTTTATGAGTTTTGATGTGCCGAAGGTTGTTCGGAGTCCCGGATGTGACCACGGACATGACAAGGAGTCTCGAAATGGTCGAGACATGAAGATTGATATATTGGAAGCCTATATTTGGATATGGAAGTGTTCCAGGTGAAATCGAGATTTTACCGGAGTACCGAGGGGTTACCGGAACCCCCCTCCCCCCCCCCCCCGGGGCTTAATGGGGCCATAGTGGGCTTTATTGGAGAAGAGGAGAGGCAGCCAGGGGTGGGCCGCGCGCCCCTCACCCTAGTCCGAATAGGACAAGGAGAGGGGGGCGGCGCCCCCCCCCTTCCTTCCTCTCTCTCTCTCCTCTTTCCCCCCTTCTCCAAGTCCAACAAGGAAAGGAGGGAGTCCTATTCCCGGTGGGAGTAGGACTCCCCATGGCGCGCCTCCTCCCTGGCCGGCCGCCCCCTCCCTCCTTGCTCCTTTATATACAAGGGCAGGGGGCACCTCTAGATCCTTGAGATCTCTTAGCCGTGTGCGGTGCCCCCTCCACCATAATCCACCTCGATAATGTTGTAGCGGTTCGCGAAGCCCTGCGTCGGTAGAACATCATCATCGTCACCACGCCGTCATGCTGACGGAACTCTTCCTCAAAGCTCGGCTGGATCGGAGTTCGAGGGACGTCATCGAGCTGAACGTGTGCTGAACTCGGAGGTGCCGTGCCTTCGGTACTTGATCGGTCGGATTGTGAAGACATACGACTACATCAACCGCGTTGTGCTAACGCTTCCGCTTTCAGTCTACGAGGGTACGTGGACAACACTCTCCCCTCTCGGTGCTATGCATCACCATGATCTTGCGTGTGCGTAGGAAATTTTTTGAAATTACTACGTTCCCCAAGAGATGGGTCGATCCCCATCTTACGGACAGTATCTTGATGGATCAAGTTGAGACTGCTTCCTCCATCCATAAGAAACTCTAGTGAGGTGGTATCCATCAATGATTGGATCAAGAACAAGGGCGGCCGAACCCCCGTGACGGATACTGGTTGGGTGGTCCCTGTGCTCAAAGGTGATCGGGCAGGCTGGCCATGGGTTAAATTTGGGAGCGACATGCTCTATGGCATAGACGTCCTGTAATGCACGTTTGCGCTCCCTTTTGGGGATATGAGTGACACATATCATGTTCACTGACTTCACCTTGGGGGGAAATTGTTTCTAACCCTCGGTATTCAACTGAAGGGGCTCGTCATCGTCTTCGCTCGGAGGCCCTTTTCCCTTGTGTTCAGTATGTAACTTACTGACATGTTTGAAAACCCAACAGTTCCTACTAGTATGATTGGCAGGCTTATCGGATGTGCCATGAATCTGACAGGGCCTCTCAAGGATTTTATCTAAGCTGGATGGCTCGTCTTTATTGCCTTTGAAAGGTTTCTTCCACTGACCGGACTTACGACCACTGAATCCGGCATTGACTGTCGTATCGTCCATGTCGTCATTGTTGTTGTTCCGATGTTTATTTTTATTTCGGCGAGGTTTACCATTGCCGTCCCGCACTTCGGGTGTGCCGGGGTCGCCTGAGCTGTTGCTTCTACTAGCCAACCAGCTGTCTCCGCCCGCACAGAAGTGGGTCATGAGTGCCGTTAAGGCTGCCATGGTCTTCGATTTTTCCTTCCCAAGGTGTCGGGCGAGCCATTCGTCATGGACACAGTGCTTGAAGGCCGCTTAGGCTTCAGCGTCCGGACAGTCTACAATTTGGTTCTTTTTAGTTAAGAACCAATTTCAAAGCATGCGAGCTGATTCACCAGGCTGCTAGATTATGTGACTCAAGTCGTCAGCATCCTGTGGCCGGACATAAGTACCCTGAAAGTTGGCCCTAAAAGCATCTTCCAAGTCTTCCCAGGTTCCAATGGAGTTTTCTGGGAAGTTGTTTAGCCAGCGCCGTGCTGGGCCTTTCAGCTTTAGGGGAAGGTATTTAATGGCATGGAGATTATCTCCTCGAGCCATATGAATGTGGAGAAGGAAATCTTCAATCCAGACGGCTGGATCCGTCGTCCCACCATACTGTTCGATGTTTACGGGTTTAGACCCTTCCGGAAATTGGTGTTCCATAACCTCGTCGGTAAAGCATAGGGGTGTGCGGCCCCTCTATACCGCGCAATGTTGTGGCAGAGATCGGCTGACATCTGAGTTTGGTTCTGACCCCGAGCATAGTAACGATCGTCATGCCGGGCTTCATAGCCATTGTCTCGTGTTGGGGCATGCCCCCTTGATACGTAGATTGATCTGATCTAACCAGCTTTATTGGCTAGGTCACGTTGCAAGTTGTACGTGTATCCGGCGGCTGCCGTCTCCCTGCCTCTTCAGAGAGGGGGTGTTGGTTGGTGTTCAGCTTGATATGTTGTTTTGTCCCGTCCACGTGGTGGTCGGTCCGGTAGGTCTGCCTGATTATATTTTGAAGGTATTGGTTCAAGGACTTCTTCGTCGAATTGAGGCAGCAGCTTGCGCCTAGGGTAACTTTTGACAGGTCGCTCTTGGCCGTATTCCTCAGCGGCCAGGACCTTAGTCCACCTTTCATTCAGTGTGTCTTGTTCTTCTTTGAGCTGATGCTGCTACTGCTTCTTCTTCAGGCTCCGGGTTTTAGCAATGAGGTGCCTCTTAAAGCGTTCTTGGTGGAGGGGTTCTTCTGGGACAATGAAGTCTTCGTCACCAAGGCTAACCTCCTCTTCAGATTCTGGCATGTAGTTGATGTCCTCCGCATCTTCCTTGTCAGCATGTCCGGAGTTGTATTCACCCTCTTCCCTTTTGTCCTATTCGGACGTGGGTTCGATGGGGTATTCGGGATCTTTCGCATCGTCCGGACTCTCATTATCTTCGATGCCGATATTGCTATCCTTTGCCCGACGCGATCTTGAATGGCGCCACTGACGTCGGTGCTTTGGTGGTTTATTGGCGGGGATTGTGCTCATCTGGGCTTGGGTTATCCTCATCGTTCTTCGGCGTGTCCACCATGTACACGTCGTAGGTTGAGGTGGCCGTCCAATGCCCCATAACGTGTGGGACCTGGCTTGGTTCAGCGTCGGCATCGTCGTCCATGCCGTCGATGTCTTCGGACGCATAGTCCAACATGTCGGTTAAGTCTTCGACAATGGCTATCAAGTGGGTGGTGGGTGGGGCGTAAAATTCCACTCTCTCAGCCCCCAGTCCGAGTTGGGTACAGTTCGGAGGTAAGGCCTCCGTCATGGCGAGAGACTGCATCAAACCCAATGTTTCATCTAAGAGCGAAAGTGGGACCGGGAACTACGGATCTGCTGGGCTGAGTTCAGCATGGGACACCTGGTTGGACCCGCTGAGTGCAGACCTCGGCAGCTCGAGGTGATTGCCCGGAGTCAAGTCTAAGATTGCATCTGGGTCTTCGGTCGAGAGTTCCAAAAGGGGAAGAAGTCCGGCGGGGCTCATGCTCCCGTCCTCGGACGATGAGACCTGCCCCGGCTCTAAGGCCAAGGTGGGTACGAGTGCTGACCCCTGGACGGGATCTATCAGGGGATCCGAGGAGTATTCTTGGTGGGGACATGAGGCGGCGGTAGAGGCCGCAAACCCGTCAAAGACTAGGTCTCCTAGATGTCAGCGACATAATTCAGGTTTCCGAACCTGATCTGGTGGCCGGGGCGTAACTATTGACTTGCTCGAGGCGGCCGATCGAGTTGGCACGAAGCACAAAGCCACCGAACACAAAAACCTGTCCAGGAAGAAAGATCTCCCTGGACGCTGCGTCATTGTTGACGAAGAGGTGAGCCATCGATCCTTCTGTCGACGATACAGCGGAGCTCTCAATGAAAGCACTAATGTCGGTGTAAAAACCGGCAGATCTCGGGTAGGGGGGCCAAAGTTGTGCGTCTAAGGATCAATGGTAACTATGGAGAAGGGACACAGTGTTTACCCAGGTTCGGGCCCTCTTAATGGAGGTAAAACCATACTCCTACTTGATTATATTTGAGGGTATAAGGGTTACAAGAGTTGATCTACCTCGAAATCGATTTGGCTAACCCTAGATAGCTAGCCTAGCAATGTTGTGATCCTGCCTCCGATCTAACCCCGGGTTTATATAGACACCGGAGTGGGCATAGACATGACCTTAAGTGAACCATTTCCAGGGAACTAAACTAAAGATTGCCATCTTTTGAGATCATGGCATTTTAAACATTGTGCATGCGGAATTTTAAACCGTTTCTGATAACCCAATCTAAACGGGTACCAGTTCAAAGGATATTTAGTTTTGAATGTAGATCCCACTAAAAAAGCACATGCGGAACATCCTCCCATCCTTGATCCAATTGTAAATCCCACTCCATCAAAAAAATTGTAAATCTCACAAAAACTTTTTAATATGTGCAAAGTGACGGACATGCATTGTATCACGCGTCATTAGTAGGGACAATCAGAAGTAAACTTTGCAAGGATGTGATTCTGAAAAAGAACGCGTACACTGGTTGAGACCAGGAAACTGTAGACAAACAGTACGCGCGCCCCAAGGACGAACTTAACAATCAAGCTGCTAGCCGGAGTGCCCAACACGGCGTGGAGAAAAGGATTACTCCAGCCCACACGATCACAAGACCCAAGACCCAAGACCCAAGTCTCGTCTGTCCAGCTCAACATCAAGCTACTGACCAGGGTGCCCAACACCGCGTGGAAAAATGGGTACTCCAGCCCACACGCTCCCAAGACCCAGGTATCATCTGCCCAGCCCGGAGAAGAAGGCAAAGATGACTCGGGACAGAAGACTTGCCGATTTAGACTCGAGTGGTGGTGAAGTACATGGCCAACTGGTGGCGGGAGTGCCCACCACGGCGAGGAGAAAAGGAGTACTCCAGCCCACACGCTCTCGTGTCTCATCTACTCCAGTCATTGTCGCGAAGAAGCATCTTACCGGAGGCAGGACGTCCGTCCAAACCCTTGTTTTAAATAGCTAGCTATGTCAAATAGCTACGGTCTTTAAATAAATTATAGCGGGGCTATGATGTCAAAAAAATAAAAGCTATAGCGAGGCTATAGTCTGCTATTTAAAAACCTTTTCAAGAAAATATACATGAATTCTATAGCGTATTATTTAACGGCACCGTGCTCAAACCGCTATTGCGGGGTTATAGCTGGGCCGGCAATTTAAGAACTTTGGTCCAAACGAATACATCTTGTCCGATTGGGCTAATAAACAAAGGACAATTTGCCAAAGCGCTGATGTGAGGGATGCAAAAAAATATGTATTTTGACCGAGAGAAGACAATACATCATGTGTTCCTGAAAATATCCATGTAGCCTTTGATTCATGATCTCCAACAGCTATAGCATAGTGAATATTTTCGGGAACTGGTTGGTCGAGCAACAAATGGGGAGATGGTTGCATGAGCTATATTTAATCGGTTTGGATGGTGACCCACAAATGAGTTATATAATCATATTAGCTGCCAATAGTGCCCTTGTGGGTTTAGTCACTTTGTATAATAACTCGTTGCTACATAACTTCAACAAAGATGGTTGTGTGCATCATCTAATGCAGAGGGCAAGGGGTTTAACCTCTTTTTGAAAGAAAAAATATATATAATCAGTACCACTAAGAAAGAATCCTGGAGAGCAGATTCGAGATACACCAGACGCCCAAAGTCTAACCCTACATCACTGCTGCAACAGCAGGACAAAAAAACTAGACAACAAAGGCTTCCCAGGGAAGCAAAAAAAAAAACAGTGACAGGTTGCTCCTACTGATCATCAAAACAAGCAAAACAAATGCTCATCCCCACATGTCATTGAGAAAATATACATCCTAATCATACCGTTAAATGAAGATTTCCTATGAGATTATCGATTTTATATCCCACAAGATAAATAGAGTTACAGTCGTCATGAAGCCATGCAAAAGTATATGTATTTCTATTTCAAAATTTACAGACCTCTACGGATGACTTGTGCATGTGTGTGTTTTTCCATCAGATTTTGGTATCTTTCATGTTTTGTGCACATGTGTTACATCAAACATGCAAGTAGAAATTTCTTTTGTAACTTTCAAGTAGGTCTAACAGTGCAAAAAAAAAATCAACATTTTTTGTATCTAGCGAATGTTATAATCGAAGTCCTCAAAATTAATATCATGGAACTAACTCGATCAGGTCAACTCCCATAAGAAGTCAAGTGTAGTGTTGCCTGTTCTCCTTCAGATTTTCTCTCTATTTATAACATCCCTTGTATCGCTTCAGTCAAGTGTAGTGCATGCTACATCTAAGTAGTGCCCCCAATTTGTTCTCATGGCCAGAATATTAGCATTTTTCTGCTTCTTCCACTACCGGACTCGCGGTCTATGCCTACGGCCAAGGGCCGTCGGCATAGGCCCCCAAGCCGCCAGCATAGGTCTATGCCTACGGCTGCCGTCGGCATAGACCCGTCGGCGTAGATACCGTCAGCGTAGTCTTGTCAGACCGTCGGCATAGTAAAGCCGTCGGCATAGGGGCCTATGCCGACGGCCTGGCGTCAGCCGTCGGCATAGTATAGCCGTCGGCGGTCTTTTTCGTCTGACGGCAACGGACGGCGCCGTCAAAAACGGGGACGAATCATGCAAGGCCACGTGGCAGGCCTATGCCTACGGCAAAGCCGTCGGCATAGATGAATCTATGCCGACGGCTTTGCCGTAGGCATAGCCCTGCCACGTGTCTTCTTCTGGTTACTCCTGGCAGCAGAGGTATGCCTACGGCTTTGCCGTCGGCATAGATTTTCACCTATGCCTACGGCAAAGCCGTCGGCATAGATCCGCCACGTGGCGAGCCCTGGTGACTGGTGACTCCTGGGCTTATATATGCCGACGGCTTTGCCGTAGGCATAGTTTTTTTTCCCTTGTTTTTTCTCTTTTCCAATTCATTTGACAGCATTTCAAAACAGAACAATATGAAATTATGCAGAAATATGACAGTTCATCATCTAAACATACTCAAGTTCACCATCATCATCTAAACATACTCAAGTTCATCACATCATCTAAAGATCATCACCGACTCAAGTTCATGAACATAAAAGTTGTGCAAGACATGAAACATCATAAAAGTAGGAATATGAAAGGCATGGCACGACGGCCACATGCACGGAATCATCAAGCAAGACCACCTCCGCCAAAACCACCACCTCCACCAAAACCACCACCTCCGCCAAACCACGACCTCCACCAAAACCACCACCTCCGCCAAAACCACCACCTCCACCAAAACCACCACCACTCTGCCAGATCGGAGTGACTGGGGTCGACGGAGCAGGAGTCGACCCACCGGTCCCCTACATGTTTCAGAAAAGATTCTAACAGTAAATATGATATGATAGTGTTGAATGAACGAGAACTAGTTTGTCAGTAGTTAGGCAAATGTACTAACCGGACCATCACTACCTAGTGCCACCCATTCATCGAACGTGGGCACGTGTGGGGGTTCTCCCGCAGGTGGTGGTGGGGGTCCCATTTGTGGTGGACCCGTGCCGTTACTCCAAGCCGCCAACATAGCCTGAATGTTAGTTAAACAAGCAAACTAGAAGATCAGAAGGAATGAAAGTGCAAAAATTTAGCTTGGTTTTAAGAGGGCAGAACTAACCGTCATCATCAGACGGTTGTAATCATCGTTTGCCTTCACTCGTTTCAAGTACTCCCGCACCTCGAGATTCCTATGCTCGACAAACTCCTTATATGCCTACATAATTTAGATTGTTTCTAAGTGAGCAATGCTGAAAATAAACTGAGAATGCTAGATAGAAAAAGATAAAGAGGAAGTACTTACAGCATGCTGGCGGGCTAAAGGAGTCTGTGAACGCCCCGTACTCTCTAACTGGCTCGGGTTGCTAGCCCGGAGCTGTGTGTACGAGATCGAAGGAGTGATCAAGCCGTCGAAACACGGATACCGGCCATTCTTCTTCCCCTGGATGGCCACCACCGCCGTGTCGTCGATCTGAGACTGGGCGACCTCGGCAACAGGAACATCCGGATGCAACTCCTGATAGTGATGAATGTAAGACCCCAGGTGCTCCTCGGTCTTGCCGTAGTACTGGCTCTCGCCCTCCTTGCGACGACTCCGCTCGCGGGCCAGCTTCCACGACTCCATGTCTGAGAGCGGCCTCTTCAACTTGTCCTCCTACAACGTCAAATAGAAGTTAGCCATACATAAGAACATGACGGTAAAGAAGAACAAAAATGCATCATGCACATAGATATATCTTCATGGCCTTGAAGCTCCAGTGGTTCCTGTTTCCTTGGCCGTGTGTCCCGTCGGCTCCACGGTTAGCCCGGCCCTTGATGCTCTTGGCAGCAAACTCTGCATCGGCGCCGAGCCACCTATCCACCAAACTCGCCCATCTGTCATGCCTTCCATAGCACCAACGAGGAACAACCTATGCAAATTTTGGAAGCATGACATGTGAACACGAAACATAGAGTTGACTGCTTGAAACAATGAAAAGTTAGTAATAGTTACCATCATGAATTGCTCCCTGTTCAAGGTAAGTCGCTGCTTCTGCGCTTGACTTTTGGTCATCTTTTGGTGCAGGTAGTAGTGGTAGTACTGCGAGACGGCAACCCAGCGCACCTCATACTGCAACTAACGAGCTTTCTTCTTCGCAGCCGCAAGCAAGACCACGTCGGCTCTGGCCTTGTGCTCGTCAAGAACTCTATAGAGTTGCTGCATAAACCAGAAGCAAACAAGGCATGAGTTGAGTGATCCAATGATAAACTATGAACGAAACTGAAGACAAGTGATTAAGAAGAGAACTTACCCAAAATTTGGTGATCACGGCCTTAGCGGCTGTCCCGTACTCCGTGTTGCTGCAAGCCTCATAGTGGGCCCAGCTCGTGGCCAAAACCCGCAGCTGCGGGTCCCTGTCTGGCCGCGGGCAGAATAGGCCAGGCCAAAAGTGCTTCAACAGGACAGTGATAAGGCCGTTCGGTTTACGGCCATTTCCGCGAAGGATCCAATTTCTGCAAAAGAATCAAATGATTGCCATGTGTACAATAAGAAAATGTTGTCATGTGTTGAAAATATGATTGAGAGGCACTTACTCTGTCCCCACAGGTTCAATGATCCACTTGTGCTCCTCGATAGAAGGTGGTGTAGGTAGTCCGGCATTACCACGCAGCCACCCCTGCGGAGCACCCGGTGGCAAGTCACCCGGTGGCGGTGTTGGGGTCGGGGGAGGCCGTGGCGGCGCAGCGCAGCCGGGGGAGGCCGGGGCGACGGCGGGTGGAGACAGCGACGGGGTGGGAGGGTCGCGCGGTCGGGGGGAGGCCGGGGCGATGTTGGGGTCGGGGGAGGGCCGTGCGGCGGCGGCGGCAGGTCGGGGTGGGGGGGCGCGGCGGCGCAGGTCGGGGTGGGGGAGGGGGGGCGCGGCGGCGCAGGTCGTGGGGTGCGGCGGCAGCGCAGGTCGTCGTCGGGGTGGCAAAGAACGAGTGGCTGCAGGCTGCTGCGCGTTGGTGGGTAGATAAGGCCACCCTATGCCGACCGCTAAGCCGTCGGCATAGCTGAGGTCGCCACGTGGCAGCTATGCCGACGGCTTAGCCGTAGGCATATTTTTTTAATGATTTTAATAGCTTATATTTTTTCTTCCTTCCGTTTTTTTATTTCATATAAATTTTTGATGTTTTTATAGTCATCAGTTATATTTCTATACACAGAAGGGAGGTGAAGGCGCCACGTGGCATTAACTGTCTTCAAATATTATTAACTGTCTTCAAATATTATTAACCGTGTCATTGCCGTCCGTGAGGGGGGCCACGCACCGGAGACGCGTGCCGCCCAGGGCCCCCGTCCCGGCTAACCCTGTAGCGTTTGACCACGGGATCTAGCCCTTTGACTTTGCACGGACGGGCTTTGACCAGTGGACCTCTCCACCCGGTTGTGTTAGGTCGGCCCAGAGGAACACTTTGGAGCAACATCCGGGCCAAACCCACAGCTACATCCACTCCGTGTAGACCCGACGCGTCTGTTTCCCCCCTCCAGGTGCCGGCGGCGGCGGCGTCCGTGAGGGGGGGGCACACCCCGGAGACGCGTGCTGGGCGTTTGCAACCGCCTCAACACTTCCAGATTTGTGAGAGGCCGCCTACGCAAGATTTGACGGTATGCTAGCCCCCGGAGGCCGCCGGCCACAGTCGTAGACGTGCGAAGAGCAATCCGCGTAGAGGGAAGTGTTCAGATACTTCTCCATCACAAAAAATTATGAAAAATTACCATCAGTCCTATAGCACATGTGCCCACGTTGTGTAAAAAACTCATGATTTTATCGCGCTCCAAGTATTTAATAATATTCACGCTGCATCGTTACCGCAGAACGTCTACTACCGTTTCATTGCCGTCCGTGAGGGGGGCCACAACCCGGAGACGCGTGCCGCCTCTTCGGACATGCCACAACACCACCCCGCATGTATGAGGGCCCGGTACGACGCTCCGGTGGCATTGCTACCCCCCAGGGCCCCCGTCCCGGCTAACCCTGTAGCGTTTGACCACGGGATCTAGCCCTTTGACTTTGCACGGACGGGCTTTGACCAGTGGACCTCTCCACCCGGTTGTGTTAGGTCGGCCCAGAGGAACACTTTGGAGCAACATCCGGGCCAAACCCACAGCTACATCCACTCCGTGTAGACCCGACGCGTCCGTTTCCCCCCTCCAGGTGCCGGCGGCGGCGGCGTCCGTGAGGGGGGGGGCACACCCCGGAGACGCGTGCTGGGCGTTTGCAACCGCCTCAACACTTCCAGATTTGTGAGAGGCCGCCTACGCAAGATTTGACGGTATGCTAGCCCCCGGAGGCCGCCGGCCACAGTCGTAGACGTGCGAAGAGCAATCCGCGTAGAGGGAAGTGTTCAGATACTTCTCCATCACAAAAAATTATGAAAAATTACCATCAGTCCTATAGCACATGTGCCCACGTTGTGTAAAAAACTCATGATTTTATCGCGCTCCAAGTATTTAATAATATTCACGCTGCATCGTTACCGCAGAACGTCTACTACCGTTTCATTGCCGTCCGTGAGGGGGGCCACAACCCGGAGACGCGTGCCGCCTCTTCGGACATGCCACAACACCACCCCGCATGTATGAGGGCCCGGTACGACGCTCCGGTGGCATTGCTACCCCCCAGGGCCCCCGTCCCGGCTAACCCTGTAGCGTTTGACCACGGGATCTAGCCCTTTGACTTTGCACGGACGGGCTTTGACCAGTGGACCTCTCCACCCGGTTGTGTTAGGTCGGCCCAGAGGAACACTTTGGAGCAACATCCGGGCCAAACCCACAGCTACATCCACTCCGTGTAGACCCGACGCGTCCGTTTCCCCCCTCCAGGTGCCGGCGGCGGCGGCGTCCGTGAGGGGGGGGGCACACCCCGGAGACGCGTGCTGGGCGTTTGCAACCGCCTCAACACTTCCAGATTTGTGAGAGGCCGCCTACGCAAGATTTGACGGTATGCTAGCCCCCGGAGGCCGCCGGCCACAGTCGTAGACGTGCGAAGAGCAATCCGCGTAGAGGGAAGTGTTCAGATACTTCTCCATCACAAAAAATTATGAAAAATTACCATCAGTCCTATAGCACATGTGCCCACGTTGTGTAAAAAACTCATGATTTTATCGCGCTCCAAGTATTTAATAATATTCACGCTGCATCGTTACCGCAGAACGTCTACTACCGTTTCATTGCCGTCCGTGAGGGGGGCCACAACCCGGAGACGCGTGCCGCCTCTTCGGACATGCCACAACACCACCCCGCATGTATGAGGGCCCGGTACGACGCTCCGGTGGCATTGCTACCCCCCAGGGCCCCCGTCCCGGCTAACCCTGTAGCGTTTGACCACGGGATCTAGCCCTTTGACTTTGCACGGACGGGCTTTGACCAGTGGACCTCTCCACCCGGTTGTGTTAGGTCGGCCCAGAGGAACACTTTGGAGCAACATCCGGGCCAAACCCACAGCTACATCCACTCCGTGTAGACCCGACGCGTCCGTTTCCCCCCTCCAGGTGCCGGCGGCGGCGTCCGTGAGGGGGGGGGCACACCCCGGAGACGCGTGCTGGGCGTTTGCAACCGCCTCAACACTTCCAGATTTGTGAGAGGCCGCCTACGCAAGATTTGACGGTATGCTAGCCCCCGGAGGCCGCCGGCCACAGTCGTAGACGTGCGAAGAGCAATCCGCGTAGAGGGAAGTGTTCAGATACTTCTCCATCACAAAAAATTATGAAAAATTACCATCAGTCCTATAGCACATGTGCCCACGTTGTGTAAAAAACTCATGATTTTATCGCGCTCCAAGTATTTAATAATATTCACGCTGCATCGTTACCGCAGAACGTCTACTACCGTTTCATTGCCGTCCGTGAGGGGGGCCACAACCCGGAGACGCGTGCCGCCTCTTCGGACATGCCACAACACCACCCCGCATGTATGAGGGCCCGGTACGACGCTCCGGTGGCATTGCTACCCCCAGGGCCCCCGTCCCGGCTAACCCTGTAGCGTTTGACCACGGGATCTAGCCCTTTGACTTTGCACGGACGGGCTTTTACCAGTGGACCTCTCCTCCCGGTTGTGTCGGGTCGGCCCAGAGGAACACCGGGAAGCAACATCCGGGCCAAACCCACAGCTACATCCACTCCGTGTAGACCCGACGCGTCCGTTTCCCCCTTCCAGGTGCCGGCGGCGGCGCTGTCCGTGGGGGGGCACGCACCGGAGACGCGTGCCGCCTCTTCGGACATGCCACAACACCACCCCGCATGTATGAGGGCCCGCTACGATGCTCCGGTGGCATTGCTACCCCCCAGGCCCCCCGTCCCGCCTAACCCTGGAGCGGTTAACCACGATATCTAGCCTTCTGACTTCCCACGGACGGGCTTTGACCAGTGGACCTCTCCACCCGGTTGTGTTAGGTCGGCCCAGAGGGACACCCGGGAGCAACATCCGGGCAAAAACCACAGCTACATCCACTCCGTGTAGACCCGACGCGTCCGTTTCCCCCCTCCAGGTGCCGGCGGCGGCGCCGTCCATGAGGGGGGGCACACCGCGGATGTGAGGGGGGTCACTCTCTGGAGACGGGTGTCGGGCGTTTGCAACTGCCACAAAACTTCTGTCGGCATAGCTGTTTTTGATTTTAATAAAATATAAGGATCTATATTCAAAAGAACATGACCGCACTTTATTAACGTGCTCGAAAAAATACAAACTATATATATATATATTCATAATATATGAAAAAATACAAACTACATATATATTCATATGTATGTTTATATTTAACATGCTACATGTTAGTTGATATAATAGTACACAAAAAAGCATTAAAAAATATGTACGGAAAAAAATCTAACTATGCCGACGGCCTAGCCGTCGGCATAGATCCGACCAGCGTGCCGCGGATCACTGACGTGGCAGATATGCCGACGGCAGCCGTCGGCATAGCCTCTGCATGGTGCGGCCTGGATCAATGACGTGGCCTGCGGACCTATGCCGACGGCCCCCCGTCTAGGCCGTCGGCATAGCTCTGACGCCGTTTGCCAGGGGGTGGCCGGGCCCCACGTGTATGCCGACGGCCTTCGTAAGCCGACGGTAGCTGTCGGCGTATATGTAGCTAGGCCGACGGCCGTTCTATGCCGACGGGTGCCGTCGGCTTATCTCTGCGTAGCCCGACGGCCTTTGTACGCCGACGGCCAGAACCAGGCTGTCGGCATATCTCCGGAGAAGCCGACGGGGGCCGTCGGCATTGTTCTGGCCGTCGGGGTATGGCCCTGTTCCGGTAGTGTTCTCCTTGTCGTGCATATGCTCCCATGCTCGGCTCCCTCCCTCTCCAAGGAGCAGCAATGCCACGGCTGACGAGCTCGCACTCCTCTCTTTCAAGTCCATGCTATCCTCCCGCTTGCTGGATTCATGGAACACGTCAAGCCACTACTGCAGCTGGCCAGGGGTTGCATGCGGCCGTCGTCACCCTGACAGGGTCATCTCGTTGCAGATGGGCTCCTTCAATCTGTCGGGGCACATCTCACCATTCTTGGGCAACTTGTCCTTTCTCAGAGAGCTTGACCTCGGCGACAACCAGCTCATCGGGCAGGTACCTCCAGAACTTGGCCGTCTCGGCAGACTTCAACTGCTCAACTTTAGCGCGAATTTTCTCCAAGCGAGATCCCAACTGAGATTGGTGCCTTGAAAAATCTGTACATCTTGAACCTACAAGAGAATGGATTCTCCGGAGGGATCCCTCATTCTCTGGCAGACTTGCCGTCGCTCGAATTCTTGTTTTTATCCAATAGTAGATTATTTGGCGAGATACCATCATCACTAGGAACCTCTCCCTTATGAATCTTGATCTCATGGGTAACAACCTATCGGGACCTATCCCTCCATCTCTCGGAATGATGTCCAGCTTATCATGGCTCAGCTTAGGCTACAATAATCTAAGTGGACCGATTCCGGTGTCTATTTGGAACATTTCCTCTCTGATGGGTCTCAGTGTCGAGCACAATATGCCAGGTGGCACAATGCCTTCAGATGCATTCAGCTCACTTTCCTATCTCCAGTTTATACTGATGGACAATAATCTCTTTCATGGCCGCCTACCAGCCTCAGTAGCAAATGTCACTAATGTGAAACGGCTTCAGTTTGGCCCGAACTTCTTCAGCGGCACTGTACCTGCCGGCCTTGGAAGGTTAGGATATCTCTTGTCCCTAGAGCTCTCAAGCACTTCCCTTGAGGCCAAAGAACCCAACGACTGGGAATTCATAACTGCGTTAACAAATTGCTCCCAGTTACAAAATTTGGAATTAGGTTCCTCAAAGTTTGGGGGTGTCCTTCCTTCCTCAGTGTCTAACCTTTCCACTTCGCTAAAACGTTTAGACCTTCAATCCAACACAATTTCAGGAAACATACCAAAAGATATTGGCAATCTCGCCAACTTAGAATATCTTGTATTAGATAGTAACTCTTTCAGAGGGACTCTTCCCTCCACCTTTGGGAGGCTCAACAAACTTCAGCTTTTCTCTGTAGAAAACAACAAAATTAGTGGGTCAATCCCATTGACGTTTGGAAATCTCACAGAATTGATCAGTTTAGAACTCCAAGCAAATGCTTTTAGTGGCAATATACCAAGCACCGTAGGAAACCTGACCAAGTTGTCGACACTGAACCTTGCCAGCAACAAATTTTCAGGCCAAATTCCTATTGCGGTATTCAACATCTCCACACTTTCCCTAATTTTGGATCTGTCGTACAACAACTTTGAGGGATCAATACCACAAGAAATAGGACATCTAAAAAATCTTGTAGAATTCCATGCTGAGTCCAACATGTTATCAGGTGAAATTCCTGTTGGCTTGGGTGAGTGCCAGCTTCTTCAGAATATCTATATCCAAAACAATTTTCTAAATGGTACTATCCCGTCACTCCTTAGTCAATTCAAAGGTCTTCAAAATCTCGACTTCTCAAACAACAACCTTTCAGGTCTGATACCTAGCTTCTTAGGCAACCTTAGCACGCTCTATCAACTAAATCTTTCATTCAATAACTTTGCCGGCCAAGTGCCAACCTTTGGTGTTTTTGCAAATTCTTCGGCGATGTCAATTGAAAACAATGGAAAACTCTGCGGAGGCATACCTACACTACATTTGCCTCCTTGTTCATTGGACATACCAAAGAAAAGGCATAGATTTCTTATAATTCCTATTTCCCTTTCTCTTGTTACAACAATTGTCGTACTTGCATTGCTATGCAAGCTCTGCATAGTGCACAAGAAAAGCAAACAAAAGATACCTTCCACAACAACCAGACAAGGCCTCCCAATGATCTCTTATTTGCAGTTGGCAAAAGCAACGGATGGTTTCTCGTCAACAAATTTAATAGGTTCTGGATCATTTGGGTCAGTGTACAAAGGAGTCATAGATGACCAAGCTGAAGAAAGTACAAACCTTGTTGCAGTCAAGGTGTTGAAAGTTCACACTCCTGGGGCACTTAAGAGTTTCATTGCTGAATGTGAAGCACTAAGAAATGTGAGGCACCGAAATCTTGTGAAGATAATTACGGCTTGCTCAAGCAACGATAACAAGGGGAATGACTTCAAAGCTATTGTGTTTGACTTCATGCCAAATGGTAGTTTAGATGTTTGGCTACATCCTTATACAAATGAGCAAACAGAGCGTATGTACCTAGATCTACTTCAAAGAGTGACCATACTACTCGATGTGGCTTATGCATTGGATTATCTTCATTGCCAAGGCCCTGCACCTGTTGTACATTGTGATCTTAAGCCAAGTAACGTGCTCTTGGATGCTGATATGGTAGCCCACGTTGGAGACTTTGGACTTGCTAGGATTCTTGTTGATGAAAGTTCGTTGTGCCAGCACTCATCGAGCTCAATGGGTCTTAGAGGAACAATTGGTTATGCCGCTCCAGGTTAGCCTAACATGTTTGCTTCCCACTTTTTATTTTGCTTGGATTCTCCATCGCTCGCTCTTTCTTTACTGAAAAAAGGATTTCGCAATCAAAAGTTGTGGTGTATTTCTAAAAACATCAGTATAATGTTGCAATGCGGATTTACAATTATTTGCATCCTAAAGGGTCTAATATTTTTTCCAAATCATCAATCCAGAGTATGGTGCTGGAAATATGGTGTCAACACACGGAGATATTTACAGTTTCGGAATTCTTGTCTTGGAAACTATAACTGCTAAGAGGCCCACTGATAGCAGATTTGGACAAGGACTGGGTCTATGTGAGTATGTCGAGCTGGCCCTACATAATAACAGTGTGATGGGCGTTGTTGACTCAAGGCTGCCTTTGGACCTCAAAAGTGACCATCAGACCATTGATTATCATTCAAATAAGAGAAATGATTGCCTCGTTTCAGTACTTAGACTTGGAATATCTTGCTCTCAGGAATCACCATCGTCTAGAATGCCAACACGGGGTATCATCAAGGAACTGAAGGCCATCAAAGAATCTTTGTCAACACAATGAAGACCGTGAATATTAAGCGTGTTAATGTAATAATTACAAATATTTTGTGTGGATGATATGTTCATGGATATCATTAAGCTCCTTTTGTGTAGGAGCTGATTGCTACAGTGATATTCCCAACAACTTGTGTTGAAGTAGTAGCCTTCTGGAGTATGTATCAGAGTACGGGATAGTGGAATACGACGTCTGTTATGTGTAATTAGAATCATAACAGTGACCGGTTCATAAGCCTCCTGTTCATGATGACTTGCTGGTGTTGTAGTGTAGTACTTCCTCCGTTCTTAAATGTATGTCTTTTAAGAGATTTCACTGCAAACTACATACGGATGTATATAGACATATATTAGAGTGTAGTTCACTCATTTTGCTCCGTATGTAGTTCATAGTGGAATCTCTAAAGAGACATATATTTAGGAACGGAGGAAGTAGAAGTTTAGTCCCTGCTTTACTACTTGTCAGTGATCATTCTCGAAAAACTAACTCCTTGTCAGCGATGGGAAATGCAATTAAGATACTTCGTCAAGAGCTGAGTTAAACATGTTTTAACTTTTGACAGACTGAGATCAACTTTATTTCCTGCGGGAGTCCAACCGATTAAAGGTCTGAATGTCCATTAACTCAACTGGTGTAATGATCTCATGATGTAAAGAGAAAAGTCCATGTTACAATCCTAAACTAACCACGTGGTTTGATATTCAACCCCGAATTTCAAAACCGGTCAACCTACACCCTCAACTATCCACTTGGTCCAGAAATCAACCCTACTCTCGTTTTTAACTCAGTCAAGTGGTTTTGACCGCGTTGACTGCTGACTAGGCACTTTCATGTCACCCTTAGACCATCTGGGATCCATACAAGAAAAAAACGAAAATAAAAAATGCCCTCTCTTTCTCTGCTCGGCCCCAGCAGCGCCGTCTCTCTCTCTCTCTCGTTCTTATCCCCTGGGATCTCTCTCTCTTCCCAATCCCGTGACCGCGGGAGACCCAGCCTCCGTCCGCCACCGGTACCGGTTCACCCATCCCCAGCACGGCCTCCCTTGGCTGCGCTGTCGTCTGCTGCTCGCCCATGCCCGGTCCCTCTGCCTCGCCATTCTCGCCACCATGAGCACCGCAACCGAAGACAGAGGGGCAGCGCGCCTCCCACAGCCGCCGGCCATGCGCCTCCCCACCTCCACTGCTTCTGCAGCTCTCTGACGCCCTTCCCGTGGCGAGCCGCGAGCGATGGTGCATCCCCTAGATCCCTGCGGAGCGACGTCATCCTTCCCGTGGTGCCGCACCGCGTAATGCCATTGCAGGACGTCGGCATAGTGCTGCAAGGCACTGCTGGACGCCGCGCTTCGTCTGTTGGCTACCAACAGGGCACGGCCGTGCTGCGGTGTGCTTGAGCCGGCCGATGGTCGGGACCAAGCTATGCCCGCCTTGAGCAGAGGAGTGACGGACTCATGGCCGATGACCATGAAGAGACCAGGCGGTGCGCTCCGGAGGGCATCGCCCCGCCCTGTGCCGCCATCGGCTCTAGCCACCAGGGAAGCAACGGGCAGATGGCCAAGATCAAGCTCCTGAGGATATTGCTTCGCCGCATCCTAGCTGCCTCTATGCGATGCCGTCACGTGCCTGGGACGGACGCTCGCCATGCTTTCAGAGGCCACGGTGGCGGCCAGCAGTGTCCTTCAATGTGGCGAGCACCGTCACTCTTGTAGTCTAAGTCCCCGCCTGTTGCGCGTCGTCGTTCCGGGTGGACAGGAGGAGCTCTTCGCTCTGTTGTCATGTCGTGTGTAGAAAGGGGATGAACGTTGGTTGTCTCGTTGGTCGATTAGGCACATACTATGAGCGAGGGGCACCGGGCCTCTTAACGACCACCGACGGAGGGGAAGCAGCGAGCTATCGGTGCTGGAGGATGTGGGAGGCGCACAGAGGCGGCCGAGCAGAGGCCAGAGAGAGAGTGAGGGGATTTTTTTTTATTTCCTGTATGGCTCCCACATGCAAGGACGTGTGAAAAGGTGACATGGCGGTGCTTAGTCAACAGTCAACGCGGTCAAAACCACTTGACTGAGTCAAAACCAAGAGGAGGGTTGAATTCAGACCCGTGTGGTTAGTTGGGGGTGTAGGTCGACCGGCTTTGAAGTTCAGGGTTGAATATCAAACCGAGTGGTTAGTTCAGAGTTGTAATGTGAACTTTTTCTCTGATGTAAATGGTCACGCCTACATACTCCACGGCTGCAAGCGCCAATGAATCAAACCGATTAATACTTACGTATAACGTACTCTACCTCACAAATTCAGATCAGATCGGAGTACATCAATCACAAACCACGGATCAAGGCAAGGAGGCAACCGATTCTTCACACGGATTCAAAATGAAGTACGAGACGAGATCACTGTATGCACCTATGTTTGGATGGAGACACCGCGCTGAAGGGAGTGGGAAAGCCGCGCCGAGCGGGCTCGCCTGAGAAGGAAGCACGAAGGGAGGCCGCGCGGACGAGATCTTCGGAGCTCACTCACCCTCGCGCCAGTGGTCGCATGGGCCGACGGAGCTCGCTCACTGTTAAACTATGATTTGGTGGAAACTGGCTCAACGCATCTGGTGCGTGGCCTATCTACCAAAAGGTACAATACAGATACAAATACAGTTGTCGTACAATATACAGTCTAACACCCTCCCTTAATCTTAACTGTGGTCTGGGGTACTCAGTAAGTTAAGATTGCGTCTACAGCCTGTGAACAAAGGAAGAGACAACGGTTTGGTGAAGACATCAGCAAGTTGATCCTTGGAGGAGATGAACTTGATCTGCAGGAACTTCTGTGCAACGCGTTCTCTCATAAAATGATAATCAACTTCGATGTGTTTCATTCGGGCATGAAATACCGGATTCGATGAGAGGTATGTAGCGCCGATGTTGTCACACCAAAGAATAGGAGGCTGACTATGAGAGATCTTCAATTCTCAAAGAAGGGACTGGACCCAAATAAGCTCAGCAGTGGCATCAGCAATTGCCTTGTACTCAGCTTCAGTGCTACTTCGAGAAACTGGAGCCTGCTTCCGAACACTCCAGGCGATCAGATTAGGACCAGAGAATACTGCATATCCCCCCGTGGATCGCCGGTCATCTGGGTTACCAGCCCAGTCCGCATCACTGAAGACCGAGAGCATACTAGAGGGCGCCGACCGAAGATGAAGTCCATAAGAGGCAGTAGAGCGAACATAATGCAGAATACGCTTGACGGCAGTCAAGTGAGGCTCTCGAGGGGCATGAAGATACCGACAGACACGGTTAACTGCATATGAAAGATCGGGCCGTGTGATGGTAAGGTACCGCAGAGCCCCAACAAGACTTCTGTACTTTGTAGCATCATCAGCGGAGAGGAGAGTCCCATCAGTGGCAGAAATAATCTCAGTAGAGGACATGGGAGTAGTAGCAGCCTTGCACTCCAACATGCCAGCACGCCGCAAGAGATCCCGAGAGTACTTCTGCTGAGATAGAGCAAGACCATCTGGTGGATATGTGACTTCCAGGCCAAGAAAATAGTGAAGTTTACCTAGATCCTTGACAGCAAAATCAGAACTGAGAGCCAGAATCAAACGATCAGTCGCCGCAACAGAGGAGCTGACAAGGATGATATCATCAACATAGACCAGAATATACATAGTGACTTCCGGGCGCTGAAGAATAAACAGTGAAGTATCAGCAGTGGATGGCACAAATCCATGAGCGCGAAGTGCAGAACCCAGGCGAGCATACCAAGCACGAGGCGCCTGTTTGAGACCATAGAGCGCTTTCACCAAGCGACAGAGATGCTGAGGGCGATCAGGGTCAACAAACCCAGGGGGGTGACGCATGTAGACCTCTTCTTGAAGAACGCCATGCAGAAACGCATTTTGAACATCCAACTGACGAAGGGACCAACCTCGTGTGACAGCTAGCGACAGAAGCAGTCGAATAGTGGTTGGCTTCACAACTGGACTGAAGGTATCCTCGTAGTCAAGACCATACCGTTGCTTGAAGCCCTTAGCAACCAGCCAAGCCTTGTACCGCTCAATAGAACCATCTGCATATCGTCTGACCTTAAAAACCCATTTAAAATCAATGACGTTGATACCTGGACGGGGAGAGACCAACTGCCAGGTGCCATTATGACGAAGAGCCTGAATCTCGAGGTCCATAGCAGCACGCCAGTGAGGAATACTCATCGCTGCATGATAGTCTCGGGGTTCCACAGTAGGATCAGACTGCGCTTGAGCCATGCAAGCAGCAATCCATGCAACAGTGCCATCTTTGCGTACCTTGGGCCGGTGAATACCACTCCGGCTACGTGTATGCGGCCGAAGAACCACAGGAGCTGGAGGTGGTTCATCAGCTACCGTGTCAGCAGATACAGGCGATGACGCAGGAGACGGACTCCCGAGCGGCGAGGCCGAAGGTGAGGCAGACGCTGGTGAGTCCGACCCAGGCGGGGAAGCGGAACCCGGCGAGGCAGGCGGTGGTGACGTGGGCGGTGGGGACCGCATCAGAGAGGCGGGAGGCATGGGAGGCCCAGTGCCAGCCGACCGGTCGGGCGCCGTAGCGGCTGGGCCAGAAGGAACCGAGGAGGCGGCCTCGGGACGTGCGCCCACTGCATGTCCCATGCAGCGATCGACGTCGCAGTCAGCAGAAGCAAGTTCGGGCGACTCCTGTGTGTCAAGGAGCTCGAGGCGAGCGCCACGCCCAGTACCTGCACCGTGGTTAGGTAATAGCACAGGCGAATATGCAACATCCTCAAGTTGATCAGGCGAAATACAAGAGATATTAGTGGGTGATGACAACGTTGGGGAAGATGGCATATTCGAAAAAGGAAACAGATTTTCGTCGAACACGACATCACGGGAGATATAGACTCTACTTGTAGGAACATGGAGACATTTGTAGCCTTTGTGAAGAGCACTATAACCAAGGAAGATGCACGTTTTGGAGCGAAACTCAAGCTTGCGACTGTTGTAGGGCCGAAGGTGCGGCCAATAAGCACAACCAAAAACTTTGAGGAAAGTATAGTCAGGAAGTTCATTAAACAACAGTTCAAGTGGTGTCTTCATTTTTAATACTCGAGTAGGAGTTCGATTAATCAAGAAACAAGCAGTGGTAAAAGCATCACTCCAAAACCGGAACGGCACGGAGGCATGAGCAAGAAGTGTAAAGCCAGCTTCAACTATGTGACGGTGCTTGCGCTCAATGGTACCATTCTGCTGATGTGTATGTGGGCAAGAAACACGATGAGATATCCCAATCTTATTAAAGAAAGAATTGAGGTTGCAGTGTTCACCCCCCCCCCCCCCCCCCCAATCAGACTGAACATGAATGATCTTATGTTGTAGAAGTCTCTCAACATGCAATTGAAATTGTAAAAACACATTAAACACATCAGCTTTGTTTTTGAGAAGATAAAGCCACATAAAGCGACTGTAGGCATCAATGAAACTGACATAATATTTACATCGGCCGCACATTTCACATCGTCTCCATTTGCCCCCAGCGTCTACTATTAATTCTACTCTCCATTTTCTTTTCTTATATGCCTGCGATTTATTTTTTGTTCATGAGGTCCTACTATAAATTATTATCCTAAGCTTCGGCACCAGCTTAGTGAGCTCCTCCGCTGACTGCCGCTGCCCGCGCGGGCGCGGAGTCCACCCTCCTGTCGTGTGCCACCCCGGGCACGGCAGCCACCCTCTCTGGAGGTCCGCCGTGCAGCTAGGGGTTTTGCCGTGGCGGCTTGGTGAGCTCCTCCTGCTGGTGAGGCTGGTGCTGCGTGAGCTCCTCCGCTGACTGCCACTCTGGCACCAGCGGCCACCGCATCGCCACTGCCTGCGCGGGCGCGGCATTCACCCTCCTGTCGTGTGCCACCCCGGGCACAACAGCCACCCTCTCTGGAGTTTCGCCGTGCAACTAGGGGTTTTGCCGTGAATTATATGAGCTTCTGGTTTCGTTGCACAGGTACAGCTGACACCCAGGTTAGTTTCCTCTTTGGTGTAGACAGAGCCACAACCCCTTCCCTTGATGCATTCCATTGTCCCACTCCTTGATGCATTAGCAACCTGCACTAGTCCCCCCTGGTTCATTGGCCGCCCTCTCGTCTGAAGCTAGTTCCATGGATGGTTGTTCTTTCGAGAGTGCCATGCTGGCAAGGTACGACAGTGGCACCGTCGCTGCGGTGGCTGGCCGCAGCAGGCCCGCCGGCGTGCTCGCCGTCGTTCTCAACGAAGGCATCCTGCTCTCATCTAGGGCTTTCGCCTCCCTCTTGGTCAGCTGGTTTGGCGGTTTCGCCAATGGCTACTGTGTCAAGCCGTGCCAGCGTGGCGTTTTCCTTTTCCAGGTGGCACACGAGTGCATCACCAAGGAGATTGTGCTCCCCGATTCCTGAAGGTCGGGTATCATCACCGTTAGCATGTCTCTTTCTAGCTTAGATCCTTCTTCCTGTCATGATGTGTTGCGTGTATCCCGCTATGCACGCTCTGATGCACGTCGCCAAGCTTGGCGCACTAACGCGCTCCTGCCGTCAGTCCTGGGGCCTTGTCTGTGCATGTCCCGCTCGGCCCAGGGGGGTGGCCAATCGATTGCCCCCGCCCGCGCATGCCCAGGTTTCTGAGAGGCTTGGTGTTGGCTTGCATGCGGGCCGCTCCGCCTCATGCAGCGCGTCACCCGAAATTACTCGATTTTCTGATGGCTCCCCCCCCCCTTAATTGCCCCCAACGCCTTGGCGCCGCCGTCTTCTGGCCAATCGTTGGGCGTTCAAAGCTCTGATCTCGCCGAGCCCGTTTGTAACTTTTCGACTGACCTCTCTCGCTCCCAGCCTACCTCCCCATTTGTGCAATTCTACGCCCCCCTACAAGGAGGCTTTGCTCTCTCCTGTGTGTAGGCTTTCATCTCCTGGCGCCTCGCGGGCCGCACCAAATCTGCTTTTCAGATATGGTAAGCCCAAAGATCTGCACAGGCGGGAACGTAGTAATTTCAAAAAAATTCCTACGCACACGCAAGATCATGGTGATGCATAGCAACGAGAGGGGAGAGTATTGTCCACGTACCCTCGTAGACCGTAAGTGGAAGCGTTATGACAATGCGGTTGATGTAGTCGTACGTCTTCACAATCCGACCGATCCAAGTACCGAACGTATGGCAACTCCGAGTTCAGCACACGTTCATCTCGATGACGATCCCCGGACTCCGATCCAGCAAAGTGTCAGGGATGAGTTCCGTCAGCACGACGGCGTGGTGATGATGATGATGTTCTACCGGCGTAGGGCTTCGCCTAAACTCCGCGACGATATGACCAAGGTGGAATATGGTGGAGGGGGGCACCGCACACGGCTAAGGAACGATCCGTAGATCAACTTCTGTTGTCGTGTCTAGAGGTGCCCCCTGCCCCCGTATATAAAGGAGCAAGGGGGAAGGGGGCGGCCGGCCTAGGAGGGGCGCGCCAAGGGGAGTCCTACTCCCGGCCCTCCTTCCTTGTTGGAGTAGGAGAAGGGGGAAAGAGGGGGAGAGGAGGAAGGAAAGAGGGGCTGCACCCCTTGTCCAATTCGGACCAGAGGGGGGCTGCGCGCCTCCTTCCTTTTGTCCTCTCTCCTCAATTCCCGTATGGCCCAATAAGGCCCATATACTCCCCGGCGAATTCCCGTAACTCTCCGGTACTCCGAAAAATACCCGAATCACTCGGAACCTTTCCGAACTCCGAATATAGTCGTCCAATATATCGATCTTTACGTCTCGACCATTTCGAGACTCCTCGTCTTGTCCCCGATCTCATCCGGGACTTCGAACTCCTTCGGTACATCAAAACTCATAAACTCATAATATAACTGTCATCGAAACCTTAAGCGTGCGGACCCTACGGGTTCGAGAACTATGTAGACATGACCTAGAACTATTCTTGGTCAATAACCAATAGCGGAACCTGGATGCCCATATTGGCTCCTACATATTCTACGAAGATCTTTATCGGTCAAACCGCATAACAACATACTTTGTTCCCTTTGTCATCGGCATGTTACTTGCCCGAGATTCGATCGTCGGTATCCAATACCTAGTTCAATCTCGTTACCGGCAAGTCTCTTTACTCGTTACGTAATGCATCATTCCGTAACTAACTCATTAGCTACATTGCTTGCAAGGCTTATAGTGATGTGCAATACCGAGAGGGCCCAGAGATACCTCTCCGACAATCGGAGTGACAAAACCTAATCTCGAATTATGCCAACTCAATATGTACCTTTGGAGACACCTGTAGAGCACCTTTATAATCACGCAGTTACGTTGTGACGTTTGGTAGCACCCAAAGTGTTCCTCCGGTAAACGGGAGTTGCATAATCTCATAGTTGTAGGAACTTTGTATAAGTCATGAAGAAAGCAATAGCAACATACTAAACGATCAAGTGCTAAGCTAACGGAATGGGTCAAGTCAATCACATCATTCTCCTAATGTTGTGATCCCATTAATCAAATGACAACTCTTTTGTCCATGGCTAGGAAACTTAACCATCTTTGATTCATGAGCTAGTCAAGTAGAGGCATACTAGTGACACTATGTTTGTCTATGTATTCACACATGTATTATGTTTCCGGTTAATACAATTCTAGCATGCATAATAAAAATTTATCATGAAATAAAGAAATAAATATTAACTTTATTATTGCCTCTAGGGCATATTTCCTTCAGTCTCCCACTTGCACTAGAGTCAATAATCTAGTTCACATCACCATGTGATTTAACACCAATATTCACATCTGTATGTGATTAATACCCATAGTTCACATCGTCATGTGATCAACGCCCAAAGGGTTTACTAGAGTCAATAATCTAGTTCACATGGCTATGTGATTAACACCCAAAGAGTACTAAGGTATGATCATGTTTTGCTCATGAGAGAAGTTTAGTCAACGGGTCTGTCACATTCAGAGCTGTATGTATTTTGCAAATATTCTATGTCTACAATGCTCTGCACGGAGCTACTCTAGCTAATTGCTCCCACTTTCAATATGTATCCAGATTAAGACTTAGTCATCTGGATCAGTGCTAAAACTTGTATCGACGTAACCCTTTACGATGAACCTTTTGTCACCTCCATAATCGAGAAACATATCCTTATTCCACTAAGGATAATTTTGACCAATGTCCAGTGATCTACTCCTAGATCACTATTGTACTCCCTTGCCAAACCAGGGCAGAGTATACAATAGGTCTGGTCCATAGCATGGCATACTTTTATAGAACCTATGACTGAAGCATAGGGAATGACTTTCATTCTCTTTCTATTTTCTGCTATGGTCAGGATTTGAGTCTTACTCAATTTCACACCTTGTAACACAGGCAAGAAACTCTTCCTTTGACTGTTCCATTTTGAACTACTTTAAAATCTTGTCAAGGTATGTACTCATTGAAAAAACTTTTCAAGCGTCTTTGATCTATCTCTATAGATCTTGATGCTCAATATGTAAGCAGCTTCACCGAGGTCTTTCTTTGAAAAAACTCCTTTCAAACTCTCCTTTATGCTTTGCAGAATAATTCTACATTATTTCCGATCAACAATATGTCATTCACATATACTTATCAGAAATGCTTTAGTGCTCCCACTCACTTTCTTGTAAATACATGCTTCACCGCAAGTCTGTATAAAACTATATGATTTGGTCAACTCATCAAAGCGTATATTCTAACTCCGAGATGCTTGCACCAGTCCATAGATGGATCGCTGGAGCTTGCACATTTTGTTAACACCTTTAGGATTGACAAAACCTTCTGGTTGCATCATATACAACTCTTCTTAAATAAATCCATTAAGGAATGCAGTTTTGTCTATCCATTTGCCAGATTTCATAAAAATGCGGCAATTGCTAACATGATTCAGGCAGACTTAAGCATAGATACGAGTGAGAAACTCTCAACGTAGTCAACACTTTGAACTTGTCAAAAACCTTTTTTGACAAGTCGAGCTTTGTAGATAGTAACACTACTATCAACGTCCGTCTTCCTCTTGAGGATCCATTTATTTTCTATGGTTTGCCGATCATCGGGCAAATCCATCAAAGTCCATACTTTGTTCTCATACATGGATCATATCTCAGATTTCATGGCCTCAAACCATTTTGCGGAATCTGGGCTCATCATCGCTTCCTCATAGTTCGTAGGTTCGTCATGGTCAAGTAACATGACCTCCAGAATGGGATTACCGTACCACTCTCGTGCGGATCTCACTCTGGTTGACCTACGAGGTTCGGTAGTAACTTGATCTGAAGTTACATGATCATCATCATTAGCTTCCTCACTAATTGGTGTAGTAGTCACATGAACAGATTTCTGTGATGAACTACTTTCCAATAAGGGAGAAGGTACAATTACCTTATCAAGTTCTACTTTCCTCCCACTCACTTCTTTCGAGAGAAGCTCCTTCTCTGGAAAGGATCCATTCTCAGCAACGAATGTCTTGCGTTCGGATTTGTGATAGAAGGTGTACCCAACAGTTTCCTTTGGGTATTCTATGAAGACGCACTTCTCCGATTTGGGTTTGAGCTTATCAGGATGAAACTTTTTTCACATAAGCATCACAGCCCCAAACTTTAAGAAATGACAACTTGGGTTTCTTGCTAAACCACAGTTCATATGGTGTCGTCTCAACGGATTTAGATGGTGCCCTTTTAACGTGAATGCAACTGTCTCTAATGCATAACCCCAAAACAACAATGGTAAATCAATTAGTGACATGATAGATCGCACCATATCCAATAAAGTGCGGTTACGATGTTCGGACACACCATAACATTGTGGTGTTCCAGGTGGCGTGAGTTGTGAAACTATTCCACATTGTTTTAATTGAAGACCAAACTCATAACTCAAATATTCATCTCCACGATCAGATCGCAGAAACTTTATTTTCTTGTTACGATGATTTTCCACTTCACTCTGAAATTCTTTGAACCTTTCAACTATTTCAGACTTATGTTTCATCAAGTAGATATACCCATATCTGCTTAAATCATCTGTGAAGGTCAGAAAATAACGGTACTCACCACGAGCCTTAATACTCATTGGTCTGCATACATCAGTATGTATTATTTCCAACAAGTTTGTTGCTCGTTCCATTGTTTCGAAGAACGGAGTTTTAGTCATCTTGCCCAAAAGGCACGGTTCGCAAGCATCAAATGATTCATAACCAAGTGATTCCGAAAATCCATCTTTATGGAGTTTCTTCATGCACTTTACACCGATATGACCCAAACGGCAGTGCCACAAATAAGTTGCACTATCATTATCAACTTTGCATCTTTTGGCATCAATATTATGAATATGTGTATCACTACGATCGAGATCCAACAAACTATTTTCATTGGGTGTATGACCATCAAAGGTTTTATTCATTTAAACAGAACAACAATTATTCTATGATTTTAAATGAATAACCGTATTGCAATAAACATGATCAAATCATATTCATGCTCAACGCAAACACCAAATAACATTTATTTAGGTTCAACACTAATCTCGAAAGTATAGGGAGTGTGCGATGATGATCATATCAATCTTGGAACCACTTCCAACACACATCGTCACTTCACCCTCAACTAGTTTCTGTTTGTTCTGTAACTCCTGTTTCGAGTTACTAATCTTAGCAACCGAACAAGTATCAAATACTCAGGGGTTACTATAAACACTAGTAAGGTACACATCAATAACATGTATATCAAATATACCCTTGTTCACTATGCCATCCTTCTTATCCACCAAATATTCAAGGCATTTCCGCTTCTAGTGACCATTTCCTTTGCAGTATAATCACTCAGTTTCAGGCTTTGGTCCAGCTTTGGGCTTCTTCGCGGGAGTGACAACTTGCTTGCCATTCTGCTTGAAGTTCCCTTTCTTTCCCTTTGCCCTTTTCTTGAAACTAGTGGTCTTGTCAATCATCAACACTTGATGCTCTTTTTTGATTTCTACCTTCGTCGATTTCAGCATCACGAAGAGCTCGGGAATCGTTTTCGTCATCCCTTGCATTATAGTTCATCCCGAAGTTCTACTAACTTGGTGGTCGTGACTAGAGAATTCTGTCAATCACTATCTTATCTGGAAGATTAACTCCCACTTGATTCAAGCAATTGAAGTACCCAGACAATCTGAGCACATGCTCACTAGTTGAGCGATTCTCATCCATCTTTTAGCTATAGAACTTGTTGGAGACTTCATACCTCTCAACTCGGGTATTTGCTTGAAATATTAACTTCAACTCCTGGAACATCTCATATGGTCCATGATGTTCAAAACATCTTTGAAGTCCCGATTCTAAGCCGTTAAGCATGGTGCACTAAACTATCAAGTAGTCATCATATTGAGCTAGCCAAACGTTCATAACGTCTGCATCTGCTCCTGCAATAGGTCTGTCACCTAGCGGTGCATTAAGGACATAATTCTTCTGTGCAGCAATGAGGATAAACCTCAGATCACGGATCCAATCCGCATTATTGCTACTAACATCTTTCAACACAATTTTCTCTAGGAACATATCAAAATAAACATATGAAAGCAACAATGCAAGCTATTGATCTACAACATAATTTGCAAAATACTACCAGGACTAAGTTCATGATAAATTTAAGTTTAATTAATCATAGTACTTAAGAACTCTCACTTAGACAGACATCTCTCTAGTCATCTAAGTGATCACGTGATCCAAATCAACTAAACCATGTCCGATCATCACGTGAGATGGAGTAGTTTCAATGGTGAACATCATTATGTTGATCATATCTACTATATGATTCACGCTCGACCTTTCGGTCTCCGTGTTCCGAGGCCATATCTGTATATGCTAGGCTCGTCAAGTTTAACCCGAGTATTCCGCGTGTGCAACTGTTTTGCACCCGTTGTATTTGAACGTAGAGCCTATCACAGCCGATCATCACGTGGTGTCTCGGCACGAAGAACTTTCACAACGGTGCATACTCGGGGAGAACACATCTTGATAATTAGTGAGAGATCATCTTAAAATGCTACCGTCAAACAAAACAGAATAAGATGTATAATAGATAAACATCATATGCAATCAAAATATGTGACATGATATGGCCATGATCATCTTGCGCCTTTGATCTCCATCTCCAAAGTATTGTCATGATCTCTATCGTTATCGGCACGACACCATGATCTTCATCATCTTGATCTATATCAATGTGTCGTCACATGGTCGTCTCGCCAACTATTGCTCTTGCAACTATTGCTATCGCATAGCGATAAAGTAAAGCAATTATTTGGTACTTGCATCTTATGCAACAAAGAGACAACCATAGGGCTTCTGCCAGTTGCCGATAACTTCAACAAAACATGATCATCTCATCCAACAACTTATATCTCATCACGTCTTGACCATATCACATCACAACATGCCCTGCAAAAACAAGTTAGACGTCCTCTACTTTGTTGTTGCAAATTTTACGTGGCTGCTACGGGCTGAGCAAGAACCGTTCTTACCTACGCATCAAAACCACAACGATAGTTCGTCAAGTTCGTGCTGTTTTAAGCTTTGCAAGGACCGGGCGTAGCCACACTCGATTCAACTAAAGTGAGAGAGACAGACACCCGCCAGCCACCTTTAAGCACAAGTGCTCGTAACGGTGAAACCAGTCTCGCGTAAGCGTATGCGTAATGTCGGTCTGGGCCGCTTCATCTCACAATACCGCCGAACCAAAGTATGACATGCTGGTAAGCAGTATGACTTGTATCACCCACAACTCACTTGTGTTCTACTCGTGCATATAACATCAACGCATAAAACCTAGGCTCGGATTCCACTGTTGGGGAACGTAGTAATTTCAAAAAATTTCCTACGGACACGCAAGATCATGGTGATGCATAGCAACGAGAGGGGAGAGTATTGTCCACGTACCCTCGTAGACCGTAAGCGGAAGCGTTATGACAACGCGGTTGATGTAGTCGTACGTATTCACGATCCGACCGATCCAAGTACCGAACGTACGGCACCTCCAAGTTCAGCACACGTTCAGCTCGATGACGATCCCCGGACTCCGATCCAGCAAAGTGTCGGGGATGAGTTCCGTCAGCACGACGGCGTGGTGACGATGATGATGTTCTACCGGCGCAGGGCTTCGCCTAAACTCCACGACGATATGACCGAGGTGGAATATGGTGGAGGGGGGCACCGCACACGGCTAAGGAACGATCCGTAGATCAACTTCTGTTGTCGTGTCTAGAGGTGCCCCCCTTCCCCCGTATATAAAGGAGCAAGGGGGGAGGGGGCGGCCGGCCTAGGAGGGGCGCGCAAAGGGGAGTCCTACAACCACCGGGAGTAGGACTCCCTCCTTCCTTGTTGGAGTAGGAGAAGGGGGAAAGAGGGGGAGAGGAGGAAGGAAAGAGGGGCTGCACCCCTTGTCCAATTCAGACCAGAGGGGGGCTGCGCGCCTCCTTCCTTTCGGCCTCTCTCCTCAATTCCCGTATGGCCCAATAAGGCCCATATACTCCCCGGCGAATTTCCGTAACTCTCCGGTACTCCGAAAAATACCCGAATCACTCGGAACCTTTTCGAACTCCGAATATAGTCGGCCAATATATCGATCTTTACGTCTCGACCATTTCGAGACTCCTCGTCATGTCTCCGATCTCATCCGGGACTTCGAACTCCTTCGGTACATCAAAACTCATAAACTCATAATATAACTGTCATCGAAACCTTAAGTGTGCGGACCCTACGGGTTCGAGAACTATGTAGACATGATCTACAACTATTCTTGGTCAATAACCAATAGCGGAACCTGGATGCCCATATTGGCTCCTACATATTCTACGAAGATCTTTAGCGGTCAAACCGCATAACAACATACTTTTTTCCCTTTGTCATCGGCATGTTACTTGCCCGAGATTCGATCGTCGGTATCCAATACCTAGTTCAATCTCGTTACCGGCAAGTCTCTTTACTCGTTACGTAATGCATCATTCCGTAACTAACTCATTAGCTACATTGCTTGCAAGGCTTATAGTGATGTGCATTACCGAGAGGGCCCAGAGATACCTCTCCGACAATCGGAGTGACAAAACCTAATCTCGTATTATGCCAACTCAACATGTACCTTTGGAGACACCTGTAGAGCACCTTTATAATCACCCAGTTACGTTGTGACGTTTGGTAGCCCCCAAAGTGTTTCTCCGATAAACGGGAGTTGCATAATCTCATAGTTGTAGGAACTTTGTATAAGTCATGAAGAAAGCAATAGCAACATACTAAACAATCAAGTGCTAAGCTAATGGAATGGGTCAAGTCAATCACATCATTCTCCTAATGTTGTGATCCCGTTAATCAAATGACAACTCTTTTGTCCATGGCTAGGAAACTTAACCATCTTTGATTCACGAGCTAGTCAAGTAGAGGCATACTAGTGACACTATGTTTGTCTATGTATTCACACATGTATTATGTTTCCGGTTAATACAATTCTAGCATGAATAATAAACATTTATCATGAAATAAGGAAATAAATAATAACTTTATTATTGCCTCTAGGGCATATTTCCTTCAGCCTCTCCTATAGTCACCACCGGCAGGATTGCCGGGATCCGGTTATTTGCTGGCGTTGCCGCTCGGTTGCCCATCTTAGGTTTCAATGCCCTTTACGCTTCTTGTGCCACTCCTCCAACAATCGTCCCACCTCTTTAAATTTTGGGGTCTCTGGCGCTAGCCTTCATTCACCTGCTTCTGCTCTTGACCCTCCTGCTCACCCCAGCACCCCTGTGCCTGCTGCTAGCTCTCAGCCGCACCCTTCCATGGCTATGGAGCCGGTTGTGCATGGCCGCCCAACCTCCCTCGACGTCCACTACCCTATGGTCTCTGACCAGAACTCTCTCGTCTGCCTCGTCAACATCACCCCTCCCAGGCCTGCTTACCTGCCTTGGCTCAAACGTGTCTTCCGCCACCACCTCGGTATCTCGGCCATCCGGTTCACCGGCAGTGCCGTGGGCACCGTCTTTGTGGTGTTCAAGTGGGAGTCCGAGATGGTCGCCACCATGCGGGCTAACCCCATATGCCTGGGTAATCGCATGGTCTGGGTCCTGCCTCACAACACAACGACAAGGCTTTCTCTTTCTCCTATCGCCATGTGGTGAGCATCTCGCTGGAGAAGCTACCGTTGGAGCTGTGGAACAGGCGGGGAGTGGCGGCGAGCATCACCGGCTTCGCCAACCTTTTCCGTGTGGAGCATGCTTGCCTTCACGGCAGCGAGTTTTCCTGCATCTTTGCTCTCATCAAGGTGGAAGCACTTCATCACATCTCTCACCACCTCACCTTCCACCGTGTGGACGGCAACGACATCTATGCTGACATCACCATCAACGAAATCTGGGACGTGGCCCGCTCGCTAGGTGCTCCCACCGCACCGCCACAGCCGTCTGGCCAGTGGAGGAGGGCGTCGGCAGGTCGCTCCCTCCCACTCTGCCTCGGCAAGGCCACGCCCGCCCTAGGCCTTCCTTGGCCCGCTCGGAGCGGGGAGACGGGATGGCAGATAGGGCCTTCAGGGCCTTCCTGCACCCCCACATGGCCTCCTTTGGAGACTGCATGGCCATGCTCAAGCTGGCTGTCAAGCCGAAGCTGATCAAGCCCGCTCCCTTCGCCCTTTCGACACTGGCGCAGATCAGTCATCACTACAGGAATCAGCTAGTTTGCCGTCTAGCGAGTACAGACGGCAAAGAGTTTGCCGTCAGCCGGCTGACGGCAAACATAGACAGCAAAGAGGGTCGCGGCAAAGGCTGTTTTGCCGTCAGCCAACTACAGATTTGCCATCTGTCGCAAAAATAATAGACGGCAAAACCCTGTTCTTTGCCGTGAGTCAAAACTTCTTCTTTGCCGTCATCTAGACTAAAGTAGAGACGGCAAAGACTGTTATATATTTTTTAAATAATGTCAGAGCAAAGCATCTCGTCGGACACATGAACATCAAATCGAAGAGAGCAGGTTCAGCTCACGTAGATTTTTTTTCGACATGGCCATGCTACATTTCATTCATTGTTGGTGGAGTTACAGAGAAGTTACAGTTGTCCTGAAAATTTACACAAAGGACCCTAGAAAGCAAAAAATAAAAGCAATCAAGTCCTTCTCCACTTCAGGAACAGGGACTTGACCGCCGGCCGTCCTTCTACTGGCCGAGGATCCACTGCCGCCGCCTTGCCCTGCTCGCCTTGCCGCGCCACCGCACAGCTGCCCGGCCATCCTCTGCACCGGCTCCCGGCCATGCTCGCCGCGCAGACGCACGGCCCAGCTCGCCCACGCCCTGCTAGCGCCGACCACCCGCGCGTCGCTTGCAGGGCCCTCCCGCGCCGGCTGCCCTGCCAGCACCGGACCGAAGCAGTCATGCCCTGGTCTTCGAATCGCCACCCAACCATGCTCGCGCGTAGCCGCACGGCCCTGCTCGCCTGCGCCCTGCTCGCCTGGCTGGGGCAACGGGGCCGGGGACGCCCGTGGCGAAGGGGGAAGGGCGACGGGAACGGCAGAAGACGTCGTGGTGGATCCCTGCGGAGCTTCGAGGGCGACGGGGCTGAGGCCGGGGGCGACGGAGGAAGTGGCCGGGGCCGGCACGAGAGGTGGTGGCCGACGGGTGAGGTGGTGGCCGGCAGGCGAGGTGGTGGCCGGACGCCGGCAGAGCTTCGGGCGCGCCAGGGCCGTGGCCGGGGGCGACGGGGACGGGGCCAAGGCCGGGGGCGAAGGAAGAAGTGGTCGGGGCTGGCGGGAGAGGTGGTGGCTGATGGGAGAGGTGGTGACCGGCGACGGCGTGTGGATAAGGGAGAGAAACCAGAGAGAGATCGTGGTGGGGGAGAGAGATCGTGGTGGGGGAGAGGATAAGGGAGAGAGTGCTGCACGTGGGGGTGTGAGGCGCCTGAGGCGTGGGCACGGGGTGTGTTTGGGCACGAGGGGATGTGTGGCTGAGATCCTGCCATGTCATCGATCCGCGTGTTGTGTTTCTTTCATTGCCGTCTTCATTTTTTATTCCAGACGGCAAAGATCTTTGCCGTCTGCGTTTTATATTATAGACGGTGAAGTATGTTCTTTGCCATATGTAATATAAAACGCAGACGACAAAGATCTTTGCCGTCTAGTTTCTCTATTACATACGGCAAAGTACGTTCTTTGCCGTCTGTGTTTTTTTCACAGACGGCAAAGTTTATTTTACCTACAGTTTTGTTTGCCGTCTACTGATGACGGCAAAACCTTTCTTTCCCGTCTGCCTGACGAAAAGCTGACGGCAAAGACGTCCCCTGATGGCAAATTAGCTATTTCCCGTAGTGCATGAGGATGAGGACTGCCAATGCCTCCACTCCTCACTGATGGCTGCCGAGGTGCGCACGCCGCGCGTGGTGGTCTCCTTCGACCCCGACGAGCTATGTTTCTCCTTCACGCTCGAGTTGGGAAATCTTCATGCGGTTGCTGGGTCCATCCCGGTGCGTCCGCTAACGGTGGATGATGGCTACTTCACCTGCTTCGACTACCTCATGGAGAAGCTTGCACGGGAAAGCTGCCGCTTGCTCCAATTCAATTTCTGGCCTAAGCTGTTGGATGGTAGCGTTTGCTCTCGCACCTTGCCGCTGCTGCCTTTTGTCGAATGCAAGCACCCACCAAAGCCCAATGTGCCCTCTGGCCTACTACCCACGTCTGGCCCGCTGCTTTCTTCTTTAGGAGGTTTTCTCCTCCCCGTTGTGGCCCACTTCCCGTCACAGGCTCATCTGCAGGCCCAACATCTCCGCCCCACCTGGCCCATCTGTTCGCGGCCCGCCAACCGCGTCCCTACACCTGAGCCTGGCATCCTCCCCTGTAGCTAGATCTCCCCAGTGGTAGCCATTGATCTCAAGAACGGGGCGTGCACCGCGCTCCCGCCGCAGGTCGCTACTGTGTTTTGCAGCTGTCGCGATCCACCTCTTGAGCCTGCCCCCGGTGACCTCATCTACTCCACCCCAACGCTGCTACTCCTAGCCCGCTCTAGGGCATCCAACCACCCGAGTGTGCTGGCTTGCGGGGCGCTTGATCTAAATCTGGCACCTGCTGTTCTGCCGGAGTCCGGCGCTAGCTCTGGGGGTGCTGGCCATGAGGGGCAGCAGGAGCATGAGGATGGGCCGCCTGCTACTGCGGCCGCTGCATCCCCTAGGCGCAGCCCGCGCATCAGGTCCGCGTATGATGGAGTGCGTCTTGGCTCTGTCGAGCGCGCGTCCAAGCGGAAGGCCCCGACGCCTGAGGTTGGCTCTGGCTGCGGCCCATCCTGCCGCCCCAGTTCTTCTTCCTTGCGCCACAAGAAAGCCAAGGCTGCGGCGGTCGCCGGTCTACTGGAGTTGCCTGATACGTCTCCAACGTATCTATAATTTTTGATTACTCCATGCTACTTTATCTACTGTTTTAGGCAATATCGGGCTTTATTATCCACTTTTATATTATTTTTGGGACTAACCTATTAACTGGAGGCCCAGCCCAGATTTGCTGTTTTATGCCTATTTCAGTGTTTCGAGGAAAAGGAATATCAGACGGAATCAAAACGGAACGAAATCAACTAGAGAAGTTAATTTTGGAAGGAAAGCAACCTGATAGACTTGGAGTGCACGTCAGGGGAGCCCCGGGCTGCCCACGAGGGTGGGGTGCGCGCCCTGCCCCCTGGGCGCGCCCCCCTGCCTTGTGAGCACCCCGGAGGTTCACCGACGTACCCCCTGCAACCATATATACCTACGTACCCAAAAACTTACAAAACAGAACCTAGATCGGGAGTTCCACCGCTGCAAGCCTCTGTAGCCACCAAAAACCAATCGGGACCCTGTTCCGGCACCCTGCCGGAGGGGGATCCCATCACCGGAGGCCATCTTCATCATCCCGTCGCTATCCATGACGAGGAGGGAGTAGTTCACCCTCGGGGCTGAGGGTATGTACCAGTAGTTATGTGTTTGATCTCTCTCTCTCTCTCTCGTGTTCTCTCTCGTGTTCCTCTATGACACGATATTGTAGTTGGATCTTATGATGTTTCTCCCCCTCTACTGTCTTGTGATGAATTGAGTTTCCCCTTTGAATTTATATTATCTGATTGAGTCTTTTATGAGAACACTTGATGTATGTCTTGCCGTGATTATCTGTGGTGACAATGGGATATCATGTGCCACTTGATGTATGTTTTGGTGATCAACTTGCGGGTTTCGTGACATTGGGAACCTATGCATAGGGGTTGGCACACGTTCTTGACTCTCTGGTAGTAGCTTTGGGGCACTCTTTGAAGTATTTTTATGTTGGTTGGATGAATCTGAGATTATGTGATGCATATCGTATAATCATGCCCACGGATACTTGAGGTGACAATGGAGTATCTAGGTGACATTAGGGTTTTGGTTGATTTGTGTCTTAAGGTGTTATTCTAGTACGAACTCTTTTATAGATCGATCCAAAAGAATAGCTTTGAGGTGGTTTCGTACCCTACCATAATCTCTACGTTTGTTTTCCGCTATTAGTGGCTTTGGAGTGACTCTTTGTTGCATGTTGAGGGCTTGTTATATGATCTATCTATGTTATTATTATTGAGAGAACTTGCACTAGTGAAAGTATGAACCCTAGGCCTTGTTTCCTATCATTGCAATACCGTTTACGCTCACTTTTACCACTTGCTACCTTGCTGTTTTTATAATTTCAGATTACAAAAACCTATATCTACTATCTATTTTGCACTTGTATCTTCATCTCTTCTCCGAACTAGTGCACCTATACAATTTACTATTGTATTGGTTGTGTTGGGGACACAAGAGACTCTTTGTTATTTGGTTGTAGGGTTGTTTGAGAGAGACCATCTTCATCCAGCGCCTCCTACGGATTGATAAACCTTAGGTCATCCACTTGAGGGAAATTTGCTACTGTCCTACAAACATGTGCACTTGCAGGCCCAACAATGTCTACAATAAGAAGGTTGTGTAGTAGACATCAAGCTCTTTTCTGGCGCCGTTTCCGAGGAGGTGAGTGCTTGAAGGTATATCTTTAGATCTTGCAATCGAATCTTTTTGTTTCTTGTTTTAGCACTAGTTTATTTTATAAAAGAAAACTACAAAAAAATGGAGTTAAGTTTGTCTCATATGCTTCATCTTTTTAATATCTTTCATGAGTATGATGGAAAAGAAAGTTGTGCCAAAGTGTTAGAAGAAGAATGCATTAAATTGTTTGGCACTAAATCTTTGAATGATGAGCATGATTGCAATGTTGTTAGTACGAATTCTTTGAATATCCATGATGCTAATGATGATTGCACTAGCTATGATGAAAATATCTCTTATGAGCATGTCAACTTTTGTGGAGTACATGTTTGCAAGGACACATCAAATAGAGAAGATATTTATTGCAAGAGGCATAAGTACTTAGAAACCAAATTGTTACAAGAAGAGCTAGATGAATGTGCTGAAAGATTCAATATTTTTCACGCTCCTTGTGGACTCTGCAATGAACATGGTCATTTAAAGCTCCAAAGCTATTTGTTTCATGATCAAGTCGTGTCCAAATATTGTGATAATTTGATTACCCTTGAGCATCATAAAGAGCTTAGCCTTCTTTTGGGTTATGAAGAAATGAAACATATAACTGAGGGTATTCCAAAATTTAGTCTTGATAAAATTCTTGATTTTGATCTAAAGAAAATTTATATGCATTGTGCGGCGAATTGCATTGAAAATCCTTATATTGCCAATTACCTAAAGAAAAGAAAGCAAATGGAAGATGATGAGAATACTAATGAAAGGGAAGAGGCTTCCCAATCTCCTCCTATTATTTCTTGTGATGAATCGAGTAACGAGGAGGAGCTTTCTATTCAGTCAATCTCATCAATAAGGAGCTCAAAGAGGAAGGTTGAACCTACACATAATGTGAAGAAGAAAACGAAAAGAAGGAGCAACAAAGGTAAAAAGGTATCCCTCCCAAATGATGTTGCTCCTACTACTACTTGTGATGATGATAATTGCTATACTATTGGTGCTATCCATATTTTTAATGATGAGAGTGATTGTGCTTATGATATAAAAGGGCCCAAGCTTGGGGAAGCTATGTTTGATGAGTATGAAATATTTGAGAATCTATTTGCTGAAATTAATGTTTGTCCCAAGCTTGGGGATGCTACGTTTAATGAAGATGATATTTTTAGCATCCCAAGTTTTGATATGCAAAGTTGTTATGAAAATAGCATGCCTCTTTATGATGATTTTATTGATGAAAGTGGGTTTGGAACAGTGTAAACTTTAGGAAGTAGTGATCCCACTATTTTGGAGGATGTTGAATCTTATTGTGATGAATATGAAAGTGGATTTGGAAGAGTGTCAACTTTATTTAGTGATTCCACTATCTTGGGAGAGGTTTCAATCGATTATGATGAGAATGAAGTTGCTACTTATGATCATTATTGTGATGAAACTTATGCTATAAAAAGTAGTGATGATTATATTTACAAATCTTGTCATGATTATGATTACCCTTGTTCTGAACATTACTCTTTTAATGTGGAAACAATTTTTAGTGTTCAAGTCTCTTATGATACTCCCACTACTATTCATGAGAAGAATTTTTCTTATGTGGAGAATAGTAAATTTTCTATGCTTGTAGATCATGAAAAGAATGTTTTAGGTGCTGGTTATGTTGTTGAATTCATTCATGATGCTACTGAAAATTATTATGAGAGAGGAACATATGCTTGTAGGAATTGCAATAATATCAAGTTTCCTCTCTATGTGCTTAAAATCTTGAAGTTATGCTTGTTTTACCTTCCTTTGCTAGTTGATTATTGTTGCCATAAGTTGTTTTCTCACAAAATCCCTATGCATAGGAAGTGGGTTAGGCTTAAATGTGCTAGTCATATGCTTCATGATGCTCCTGTTATGTTTCAATTCTTATCTTTTATGTGAGCATCATTGCCACCATCATGCCTAGCTAAAAAGGCATTAAAGAAAGCGCTTGTTGAGAGACAACCCAATATTTATCCTTACTATTTTTGTGTGTCCACATGATTATGCTACTGTAGTAATCATGTTTTATAACTTTTGTTTCAATAAAGTGCCAAGTAGAGCCTTTGGGAAGACTTGGGTGAACTTTATATGATCTTGCTGTAGAAAACAAAAACTTTTGCACTCACGAGAATGGCTGCCATTTTTTACTGGAGCGTGATTTTAGGTTGATTCATTTTGCAGATGATTAATAGACAAATTACTCGGGTCTAGAAATTTATTTCATAATTTTTGGGGTTCCAGAAGTATACGTTCGATAGAGATTACTACAGACTGTTCTGTTTTTGACAGATTCTGTTTTCTATGTGTTGTTTGCTTATTTTGATGCATCTATGGCTAGTATTAAGTGGTATGTGTTGGGGAACGTTGCAGAAAATTAAAATTTTTCCTACGGTTTCACCAAGATCCATCTATGAGTTCATCTAAGCAACGAGTCAAGGGAGTGAGTTTGCATCTACATACCACTTGTAGATCGCGTGCGGAAGCGTCCGAGGGAGCGGTGATGATGGAGTCGTACTCGACGTGATTCAGATCACTGATGACCAAGTGCTGAACGGACATCACCTCTGCGTTCAACACACGTATGGTACGGGCGACGTCTCCTCCGTCTTGATCCAGCAAGGAGGAAGGAGAGGTTGAGGAAGACAGCTACACCGGCAGCACGACGACGCGGTGTTGGTGGAGAAGCAGTACTCCGGCAGGGCTTCGCCAAGCTCGTGACGGAGGAGGAGAGGTGTTGGGGAGGGGAGGGGCTGCGCCTTGGCTTGGTTGTGCAGCCCTCCCCTCACCCCTCTATTTATAGGGGAAGGGGAAAGGGGGCTGGCCCCTCTAGATGAGATCTAGAGGGGGGGGGGGGGCGGCCAGGGAGGGGGGCTTGCCCCCCAAGCAAGGGAGGCGCCCCCTCTAGGGTTCTCCCCCAACCCTAGGCGCATGGGCCCAAGGGGGGGGCGCCCAGCCCTCTAGGGGCTGGCTCCTGCCCCATGCGGCCCATGTGCCCCCCCAGGAGGGGTGGCCCCTCTCGGTGGACCCCCGGAACCCCTCCGGTGGCCCCGGTACAATACCGATATGCCCCCGAAACTTTCCGGTGTCCGCATGACAACTTCCAATATATAAATCTTTACCTCCGGACCATTCCGGAACTCCTCGTGACGTTCGGGATCTCATCCGGGACTCCAAACAACATTCGGTAATCACATCCAAGTCTTCCTAATAACCCTAGCGTCGCCGAACCTTAAGTGTGTAGACCCTACGGGTTCGGGAGACACGCAGACATGACCGAGACGGCTCTCCGGTCAATAACCAACAGCGGGATCTGGATACCCATGTTGGCTCCCACATGCTCCTCGATGATGTCATCGGATGAACCACGATGTCGAGGATTCAATCAACCCCGTATGCAATTCCCTTTGTCAATCGGTATGTTACTTGCCCGAGACTCGATCGTCGGTATCCCAATACCTCGTTCAGTCTCGTTACCGGCAAGTCACTTTACTCGTACCGTAATGCATGATCCCGTGATCAAACACTTGGTCACTTTGAGCTCATTATGATGATGCACTACCGAGTGGGCCCAGTGATACCTCTCCATCATACGGAGTGACAAATCCCAGTCTCGATCTGTGTCAACCCAACAGACACTTTCGGAGATACCTGTAGTGCACCTTTATAGTCACCCAGTTATGTTGTGACGTTTGGTACACCCAAAGCACTCCTACGGTATCCGGGAGTTACACGATCTCATGGTCTAAGGAAGAGATACTTGACATTGGAAAAGCTCTAGCAAAACGAACTACATGATCTTGTGCTATGCTTAGGATTGGGTCTTGTCCATCACGTCATTCTCCTAATGACGTGATCCCAATATCAATGACATCTAATGTCCATAGTCAGGAAACCATGACTATCTATTGACCAACGAGCTAGTCAACTAGAGGCTTACTAGGGATATTTTGGTCTATGTATTCACACGTGTATTACGATTTCCGGATAATACAATTATAGCATGAATAAAAGACAATTATCATGAACAATGAAATATAATAATAATGCTTTTATTATTGCCTCTAGGGCATATTTCCAACAGTCTCCCACTTGCACTAGAGTCAATAATCTAGTTACATTGTGATGAATCGAACACCCATAGAGTTCTGGTGTTGATCATGTTTTGCTCGCGAGAGAGGTTTAGTCAACGGATCTGCAACATTCAGATCCGTATGTACTTTGCAAATATCTATGTCTCCATCTTGAACATTTTCACGGATGGAGTTGAAACGACGCTTGATGTGCCTGGTCTTCTTGTGAAACCTGGGCTCCTTGGCCAGGGCAATAGCTCAAGTGTTGTCACAGAAGAGTTTGATCGGCCGCGACGCATTGGGTATGACTCCTAGGTCGGTGATGAACTCCTTCACCCAAATAGCTTCATGTGCTGCCTCCGAGGCTGCCATGTACTCCGCTTCACATGTAGATCCCGCCATGACGCTCTGCTTGCAGCTGCACCAGCTTACTGCTCCACCATTCAACATATACACGTATCCGGTTTGTGACTTAGAGTCATCCAGATCTGTGTCGAAGCTAGCGTCGACATAACCCTTTACGACGAGCTCTTCGTCACCTCCATAAACGAGAAACATGTCCTTCGTCCTTTTCAGGTACTTTAGGATATTCTTGACCGATGTCCGGTGTTCCTTGCCGGGATTACTTTGGTACCTTCCTACCAAACTTACGGCAAGGTTTACATCAGGTCTGGTATACATAATAGATCCTATGGCTGAGGCATAGGGGATGACGCTCATCTCTTCTTTATCTTTTGCCGTCGTCGGGCATTGAGCCGAGCTCAATCTCACACCTTGCAGTACAGGCAAGAACCCTTTCTTGGACTGATCCATTTTGAACTTCTTCAAAACCTTATCAAGGTATGTGCTTTGTGAAAGACCTATGAGGCGTCTCGATCTATCCCTATAGATCTTGATGCCTAATATATATGCAGCTTCTCCAAGGTCCTTCATTGAAAAACACTTATTCAAGTAGGCCTTAATGCTGTCCAAGAATTATATATCATTTCCCATCAAAAGTATGTCATCTACATATAATATGAGAAATGCTACAGAGCTCCCACTCACTTTCTTGAAAATGCAGGCTTCTCCATAAGTCTGCATAAACCCAAACACTTTGATCATCTCATCAAAGCGAATGTTCCAACTCCGAGATGCTTGCACCAGCCCATAAATGGATCGCTGGAGCTTGCATACTTTGTTAGCGTTCCTAGGATCGACAAAACCTTCCGGCTGCATCATATACAACTCTTCCTTAAGATAACCGTTAAGGAATGCCGTTTTGACGTCCATCTGCCATATCTCATAATCATAGTATGCGGCAATTGCTAACATGATTCGGACAGACTTAAGCTTCGCTACGGGAGAGAAAGTCTCATCGTAGTCAATCCCTTGAACTTGCCGATAACCCTTAGCGACAAGTCGAGCTTTATAGATGGTGACATTACCATCCGCGTCCGTCTTCTTCTTAAAGATCCATTTGTTTTCTATCGCTCGCCGATCATCGGGCAAGTCAGTCAAAGTCCATACTTTGTTTTCATACATGGATTCTATCTCGGATTTCATGGCTTCTAGCCATTTGTTGGAATCTGGGCCCGCCATTGCTTCTTCATAGTTCGAAGGTTCACCGTTATCCAACAACATGATTTCCAGGACAGGGTTGCCGTACCACTCTGGTGCGGAACGTGTCCTTGTGGACCTACGAAGTTCAGTGGCAACTTGATCCGAAGTACCTTGATCATCATCATTATTTTCCTCTTCAATTGGTGTAGGCATCATAGGAACATTTTCCTGAGCTGCATTACTATCCTGTTCAAGAGGTAGTACTTCATCGAGTTCTACTTTCCTCCCACTTAATTCTTTCGAGAGGAACTCTTTTTCCAGAAAGGATCTGTTCTTGGCAACAAAGATCTTGCCCTCGGATCTTAAGTAGAAGGTATACCCAATGGTTTCTTTAGGGTATCCTATGAAGACGCATTTTTCCGACTTGGTTTCGAGCTTTTCAGGTTGAAGTTTCTTGACATAAGCATCGCATCCCCAAACTTTTAGAAACGACAGCTTAGGTTTCTTCCCAAACCATAATTCATACGGTGTCGTCTCAACGGATTTAGACGGTGCCCTATTTAAAGTGAATGTAGCTGTCTCTAGAGCGTATCCCCAAAATGATAGCGGTAAATCGGTAAGAGACATCATAGACCGCACCATATCCAATAGAGTGCGATTACACCGTTTCGCTGAGGTGTTCCAGGCGGCATGAGTTGTGAAACGATTCAACATTTTCTTAAGTGTGTACCAAATTCGTGACTTAAATATTCTCCTCCACGATCCGATCGTAAGAATTTTATCTTTCGGTCATGTTGATTCTCTACTTCATTCTGAAATTCCTTGAACTTTTCAAAGGTCTCAGACTTGTGTTTCATCAAGTAGACATACCCATATCTACTCAAGTCATCAGTGAGAGTGAGAACATAACGATATCCTCCGCGAGCCTCAACACTCATTGGACCGCACACATCGGTATGTATGATTTCAAACAAGTTGGTTGCTCGCTCCATTGTTCCGGAGAACGGAGTCTTGGTCATTTTGCCCATGAGGCATGGTTCACATGTGTCAAATGATTCATAATCGAGAGACTCTAAAAGTCGATCAGCATGGAGCTTCTTCATGTGCTTGACACCAATGTGACCAAGGCGGCAGTGCCACAAGTATGTGGGACTATCGTTATCAACTTTACATCTTTTGGTATTCACGCTATGAATATGTGTAACATTACGTTCGAGATTCATCAAGAATAAACCATTGACCATCGGGGCATGACCATAAAACATATCTCTCATATAAATAGAACAACCATTATTCTCGGATTTAAATGAGTAGCCATCTCGTATTAAACGAGATCCAGATACAATGTTCATGCTCAAACTTGGCACTAAATAACAATTATTGAGGTTTAAAACTAATCCCGTAGGTAAATGTAGAGGTAGCGTGCCGACGGCGATCACATCGACCATGGAACCATTCCCGACGCGCATCGTCACCTCGTCCTTCGCCAGTCTCCGCTTATTCCGCAGCTCCTGCTGTGAGTTACAAATGTGAGCAACGGCACCGGTATCAAATACCCAGGAGTTACTACGAGTACTGGTAAGGTACACATCAATTACATGTATATCAAATATACCTTTAGTGTTGCCGGCCTTCTTGTCCGCTAAGTATTTGGGGCAGTTTCGCTTCGAGTGACCCTTCCCCTTGCAATAAAAGCACTCAGTCTCAGGCTTGGGTCCATTCGTTGACTTCTTCCCGGCAACTGGCTTACCGGGTGCGGCAACATCTTTGTCGTCCTTCTTGAAGTTCTTCTTACCCTTTCCCTTCTTGAACTTAGTGGTCTTATTGACCATCAACACTTGATGTTCTTTCTTGATTTCAACCTCTGCTGACTTCAGCATTGAAAATACTTCAGGAATGGTCTTCACCATCCCCTGCATATTGTAGTTCATCACAAAGCTCTTGTAGCTTGGTGGGAGCGACTTAAGGATTCTGTCAATGACCGCCTCGTCCGGGAGGTTAATGTCCAGCTGGGATAGGCGGTTGTGCAACCCAGACATTTTGAGTATATGCTCACTGACAGAACTATTTTCCTCCATCTTACAACCATAGAACTTGTCGGAGACTTCATATCTCTCGACCCGGGCATGAGCTTGGAAAACTACTTTTAGCTCCTCGAACATCTCATATGCTCCGTGTTGCTCAAAACGCTTTTGGAGCCCCGGTTCTAAGCTATAAAGCATGTCGCACTGAACGAGGGAGTAATCATCAGCACGTGTCTGCCAAACGTTCAAATCGTCTTGCAGCGCTGGGAGAGCAGGTGGGTCACCTAATGGTGCTTCAAGGACATACGCTTTCTTGGCAGCTATGAGGATGATCCTCAGGTTCCGGACCCAGTCCGTATAGTTGCTGCCATCATCTTTCAGCTTGGTTTTCTCTAGGAACACGCTGAAGTTCATGTTGACATGAGCGTTGGCCATTTGATCTACAAGACATATTTTGCAAAAAAATTTAGACTAAGTTCATGATAATTAAATCAAATTATTTTAATGAACTCCCACTCAGATTAGACATCCCTCTAGTCATCTAAGTGTTACACGATCCGAGTCGACTAGGCCGTGTCCGATCATCACGTGAGACGGACTAGTCATCATCGGTGAACATCTCCATGTTGATCGTATCTTCCATACGACTCATGTTCGACCTTTCGGTCTCTTGTGTTCCGAGGCCATGTCTGTACATGCTAGGCTCATCAAGTTAACCCTAAGTGTTCTGCATGTGTAAATCTGTCTTACACCCATTGTATGTGAACGTAAGGATCTATCACACCCGATCATCACGTGGTGCTTCGAAACGACAAACTTTCGCAACAATCACTACTGGAATCTGGCACTTTGCCATCTGCCATGGCAGATGGCAAAGGCATGTTCGGCGGATGGCAAAGGCTTTGCCATCAGCCAGCAGATGGCAAACAGTTCGTCTGAAACCCTACCAGTAAAGGCTTCTTTGCCATCTGCTGGCTGATGGCAAAGAGCCTGTGGCTTTGCCATCTGCTGGCTAATGGCAAAGAGCCTGTGGCTTTGCCATCTGCTGGCAGATGGCAAAGCCTCTTAACGGGGTTAGCTCCGTTAGAGGTTAACGACATACTTTGCCATCAGCCAGCAGATGGCAAAGCCTGAAGGCTCGTTGCCATCTGCCAGCAGATGGCAAAGGCTGAAGGCTCTTTGCCATCTGCCAGCAGATGGCAAAGGCTGCAGGCTCTTTGCCATCTGCCAGCAGATGGCAAAGAGCCCAAATAGGCCAACCCAAATGTTACATATAGATGACACGTGGCCTCTTTGCCATCTGTCAGCTGATGGCAAAGCTCTTTGCCATCTGCCAGCAGATGGCAAAGTGACTATATTGCCCCATTTAATTTTGTTTTTTCTTATATCAATTCATTTTCACAGAAATCAAACACAAATATATTTATATGACCAATATAGCATATTCAACACATATTACCAATAGTCATGAACACATATGTATCCAAGACATGTTACCAATAGTAGCAAGTTTCATCCGTACATATACATAGTTTCATCAATATTACACAGTTTCATCCATAGGTAGCAAGTTTCACAAGGTCAAAACAAAAACTAAATACAAGCACTCCATCAACCCAAGCTTCCGTGATCTTAAGCAAATCTGTAAAATGGGAAAGAAGAAAGTTAGAAGAAGAAGATTATTATGATGCAACTAAAATGTGAAGATTATTATGATGCAACTTATATCTGTAAAATAGGTCATTTTGGAGCTAAGTATGGTTATTATGTCATTTTGGAGCTAGCTAAGCATACTAAGTCATTTTGGTATAAAACATGCTAAGGTCATTCTAGAGCTAATTAAGTAAGTTTATTATGTCATTTTGGAGCTAGCTAAGCATGTGAAGTCATTTAGGAGCTAAAATATGTCATTTCTTAAGCATACTATATCATTTTAGAGCTAGCTAAGCATATTAAGTCTTTTTTGAGGAAAAGATGCTAAGTATAGGTCATTTTAGAGCTATCCTAGGTTAAATAGGTCATTTTTATGCTAGCTAAGCATATTAAGTCATTTTGGAGGAAAAATGCTAAGTATAGGTCATTTTAGAGCTATCCTAGGTTAAATATGTCATTTTGGAGCTAATTAAGCTTATTATGTCATTTTGGAGCTAGCTAAGCATGTGAAGTCATTTAGGAGCTAAACTATGTCATTTCTTAAGCATATTATGTCATTTTAGAGCTAGTTAAGCATATTAACTAATTTTGGAGGAAACGATTCTAAGTATAGGTCATTTTGAAGCTAGCTAAGCATATTAAGTCATTTTGGAGGAAAAAATGCTAAGTATAGGTCATTTTAGAGCGATCCTAGGTTAAATAGGTCATTTTGGAGCTAATTAAGCTTATTATGTAATTTTTGAGCTAGCTAAGCGCATATTAAGTCATTTTGGAGGAAAAAAATGCTAAGTATAGGTCATTTTAGAGCTAGCCTAGGTTGAATAGGTCATTTTGAAGCTAAGTAAGGTTATTATGTCATTTTGGAGCTAGCTAAGCATATGAAGTCATTTAGGACCTAAAATATGTCATTTCTTAAGCATATTATATCATTTTAGAGCTATCCTAGGTTAAATATGTCATTTTGGAGCTAATTAAGCTTATTATGTAATTTTTTAGCTAGCTAAGCATATTAAGTCATTGTGGAGGAAAAAATGCTAAGTATAGGTCATTTTAGAGCTAGCCTAGGTTGAATAGGTCATTTTGAAGCTAAGTAAGGTTATTATGTCATTTTGGAGCTAGCTAAGCATATGAAGTCATTTAGGACCTAAAATATGTCATTTCTTAAGCATATTATATCATTTCAGAGCTATCCTAGGTTAAATATGTCATTTTGGAGCTAATTAAGCTTATTATGTCATTTTTGAGCTAGGTAAGCATATTGAGTCATTTTGGAGGAAAAAATGCTAAGTATATGATTATGTCGCTAGTATCCATATGGCAGAGAACCCGGGCCGACATGACTAGTCATAGAACCAAGGTGGCACAAACGTACAGGGACAGGCATACATGACCCAGCAATGCACGTGTCGGTCATCAGCGAGTGCAACCAAGTCGTAGCAAGCTACAAGGACTTCGGTGATACACCGCGTGACATTTCCCCGTAGGGACAGACACAGGAGCAAAGAAGGACACATGCCGGTCAATCCATGTGTTCCGGAGCAGTAGCGAACTACCATGGCTCAGTGGAAGCACTAGGAGGCATTTCCCTGTATGGAAGGCTACCAAAGGCACACGACTAGGTGTCGAATCCCACACATACAATGCATTTCAAACATACACACATTATGCACGATATGTCTAGATATATACAACATGGCATCACAACAAAACTCTGTTAAGCAAAACACTTGGGAAACTTACCGTCATCATGGAGGTGTAGGTGTAGGTGTAGGTGTAGGACCGGTCGCGCCAGTGGCAGACGGAGAAGGATCGGTCGATGCTTGTCGGGAGTTACGCTGCACCAAAGATTATTTCCAATGTATCGTTAGCATGATGCAACTCAAATGTGAAGACTAGTAACTAATGACCGTTCAAATGAAACTCACCGTGCCCGCCGGAGCAATGACTGGCATCGGCGGAGGGGTCTGGCCGTTCTTCTCGCACATGGACTGCACATTTGGTTTTGATGAGTCAGTCATATTAGTTACTAATGAAAGGAACATTGCGTGCATGATTTAGCTAATATGCAGAAGAAACTTACCACGAAGAGCTCGTACATGGCCCGGTTAGCCAAGTCATTCCGGTTCCTCTCCTCCTCCAACAGCCTAGCCGTCCTCTCCTCATTCTCCCTGTCCCTCTCCGCCGCCTGCCGGTCCCTCTCCGCCAACTGACGATCCCTCTCCTCAAAAGCAGCCTGGGTCTTCACTCTCTCTGCCTCAATAGCAGCCTGCAACACCACTCGTTAGCATTGTAATCATCGACGACCGCAAACACAATGTAATGGAGGAAAGGCTACTGAGTCCGTATAATTAACAAACCTGGAATTCGTTTTCCACTGGTCGTAAACGAGGCGGTATCTCAGGATCAGAGCTGGTCTGGCGCTTCTTGATCTGCGGGAGAGTGCTACTACAACGTATCAGTCCATTACCAATGGCTAACGAGCCATGGGACCTCCCGCCACCAGATATCATCACCAGCTCTGGATCAAGAGGCCGGCTCGGGTTAAAGTTCGGCCCTTTCCTCGCCTTCCCCTGCTTAACGTACTGCACCATCTTGTGGTGGGAGGCCTCGTTGCTGAAGTTCTTTGCATTTTCGAGGTCAGACTCAGAGAATGCCTTGGCCTTCTTGTACGGTGCAATATTGGACATGCCATAGAGGTCGAACAGCTCTGGCACTGGAGCCTTGTTGTGTTTTGACTAAAAGAGAGGAATAGAGTATTAGTTAAGGACTCAAGCTAGCACAAATAATGAATTTGCATGAATCATGAAGCAAACCACACATACCCAGTTTTTCCCGTACTGATGTAGGTCGATGCTGCCTAGATGGTGTGGCACACCTTTCATTTTGAAACGCTTCTCCTTTGCTATGTTGTGGGCGACGCGCCATTGGGGAGAGCACCACTCATCCACCAACACCTCCCAGCAGTCCATCTTGTCCGCACACCATCTCGGAGGCACCTAAGTTAAGCAAGAGAAATTTGAGCGCTACGCCTACGAATCAAATCAAGGAAACTAAGTACAAGGCCTTAAGAATAGGTAATTACCTTCATGTACTTCTCCTTACTCAGATACTTGTCCCGACACTTCTCTTTTCTCCTCCTAATACAAGTCTGTGCTAAGTAGTCTCGAACAGCCTGTGTCCGAGCCTCGTGCCGAAATTTTCCAAGTAGGCGCCTACACTCGGCATCGATAACCCGAGCCGCCGCCTCCTCCTGTCCCTCAGCACACCTGTAGAAGGTCTGCAATCAAACAAGAAAACACGGATTAGAAGGTCTGCAATCAAACAAGAAAACACATGTAGAAGGTATGCAATCAAAGAAGAAAACACAATGTAAATGGCAAAGGAGAAATTACCCAAAACGTGGCGATCACAATGTCGGCCACCGTGTCGCACTCGACATCGCCGACCCTATGCTCCGGCGGGGCCGGGGCAGCCAAGTAGTGCTCCCAGGTCATTCCTAGCTCTGGAACCCGGCCCTCACCGGGCAACGTGACCCACCCCGGGAAGCACTGGCGACAAATCACACCAAGGACAGTGTTGGGCCTGCGGACACCATCTTCGTGTGTCCAAGAACTTCAGTATGACAAGGCCAACGCATTAGATATTCGAAGAAACGTCAAGGCAAAAGGTTAAAAAAGAGTAAATGCACTTACTTCTCCCCGTTAGGCGCAATCAACCACCTCTGGTCGGGGGTCACCGGGGTGGGCGGGAGCTTTGTACGACCACGCTGGTAGACTTTGCGCCCCTCAATCCACTCACCCTCGCTATAGCTATCAGGACTATAGTCTCCACCCTGAACACAACCATGTGCACTTGACTCCGACTCAGCGTGACCCCGGCTGAGCTTCGGAGTCTCGTGGGGCAAAGACTCGGCAGCCCGAGGCTCCGACTCAGCGTGACCCCGTCTGAGCTCCGGAGTCTCGTGGGGCGAAGACTCGGCAGCCCGAGGCTCGGCGGCCCGAGGCTTGTCGTCGGCTCGAGGCTCATCGGCCGTAGGCACGTCTGCCATAGACGGGTCCACCTCAGATGGCTCGATCTCAGACGGAGCAGCCCTGTGATCGGGTGACTCAGCTGGGGGTGGAGGCGAGGAAGGCGTAGCAGCCTTCCTACCTCTCCCGACGCCACGTCCACCTCTAGCAGCCTTCTCCTTCTTACCCCCTCGACCTCTCCCGGCCGAAGAAGAAGCGACCGTCGCTGGACTCTGCAAACCAAGATCTAGCGCTCTCCGGAGGCTATGGGGGGGGGGGGGGAATGGAACTACCCCTCCCACCACGCGCCGAGGTAGGAGCCCCGGAGCACTCTCTACCCGCGCCCACCATCTGTCAACACCTGGAATGACAAAGAGTAAACGAAATTAGTACAACATAAAAAAATGAATACCTGACATGAATAATAATATGTATATAAATTCATTTTAGAGGAATAAATGCTAAGTATAGCTCATTTTAGAGCTATCCTAGGTTAAAGTCATTTTTGAGCTAATTAAGGTTGTTATGTCATTTTTGAGCTAGCTAAGCATACAAATTCATTTTGGAGGAATAAATGCTAAGTATAGCTCATTTTAGAGCTAGCTAGGTTAAAACTTGAACTAATTAATAATATATATGTATATAATAATAATGGAATACCTGACATGAACTATAATATTAATCTTCATCGTCATCATTAATAAATGCATCATCATCGTCTGTATATGCTTCGGGGTCAATAAATGCATCATCCTCATCACTATCAGTAATGACGTGCTCATCATCATCATCATCAATAAATTCATCAACATCTGGAAGGCCTCCTGCATGTAATCGGTCAAGCATTGACAGGTTATCCGCAGCAGTAACCTCTTCTTGTTCCGGCTCTTCTTGTTCCTGCTCAGGCTCGGATTCACTGCCGCTGTCTACTTGAATGTTATGAGGTGAGCGGTTCTTGAAACGTTTTTTGGAAAGACGTGTTTCTTGGAACAATTCTCCTTCATATGTGTCTGGATTAACGTGAGGTTCATAATCCTCTTCATTGGGGGGAGGTGGTCTAACACGTGGCGGCACTTCATAAACGACATCCCAACCTTCGAGATTTGGATCACTTTGGCAGGCCCACGGTAGATAGAAAACTTGGGTTGCCTGTTGAGCCGTAATATAGACATCGGGAACATCCAAATGGGTGCTTTGTTTGATTTCGACTAGCCCTAGATGTTCATGAGTCCTTCTAGTCTCTTTCGGCTGGAACCAATGACATTTGAAGACTACGACGTTCGGTGGGTTTGCACCATAGAATAGAAGTCCATAAATTGCTTCAACTCTTCCATAATACTCGGTATCTCCTTCGCCGATAGCAGAGACACAATAATTTGTAGACTTTCGGTCGGCCATAGATAGCTCTTTGCCATAGGTACGAAAGAGATACCCGTTGATGTCGTATTTGTCAAATGAATGGACCTTATAGTCAAAACCATTAGCGACTTGTCTCAATTCGGCGTCCATAGACTCTGAACTAGCCTACAAGTTTAATACGAAATGATTGTTGCATTAGCCAGAAATTAGAAGAAGAAACAAATGGTCTAATGGAAATTACCATTTGTTTGAACCAAGAGATGAAACCAGGATAGCCGCCTCCATGCATTGCCAGAAGCTCATACTCTTCGACGGAATCCTTTTGGATAACCGCTCCATACGAGAATTTGGCGACGTATCGAGTGTATCAAATATCCAGGAATAAGAGCAGTTCATATGAAGTAGAGGTTGCGAAACAATGTACCGAGAACTTACTCGATGTACGGCCGCACTTCTGTTAGATTGTTCAAGATATACAACGTAATGGTCCGCCATTCGTCGTTATCCAACAATAAGGGAGTATAAGCACCGGCTGGTGCGAGCTTCCCTTTGAATAGGCTGAGGTTGGATCCACCCTTTTTAGGGTCGCCAACATTGTACCGAGGCTTCGGATTATGCAAATGATGATTTTTGGCTTTGTAGTGTGCTGTCACGAAGTTTGCCGCCTCCTCAGTAATGAATGCCTCGGCCATCGATGCTTCAATTCGACGTTTATTTTTACATTTTGCTCGAAGCGTCTTCTGCATTCTCTCAGTTGCGTAGCACCAATGATTCTGCACGGGCCCCCCCAATCGTGCCTCGGTCGGGAGATGTAAAATCAAATGCTGCATTGGATTAAAGAAGCCAGGTGGAAAGATCTTCTCCAACTTGCAGATCAACTCCGGCGCCAACTCTCCCATTTCTTCTAGCAAGCCAGGCGATAATTCTTTTGCACATAGAACACGGAAGGAATAGCTCAGCTCTGCCAGTACTAGCCATTGATCCTCAGGGATAAAGCCACGCAACATCACCGGCATTACCCGCTCAAGCCATATGTGCCAATCATGACTCTTGAGACCAAATATTTTCAATTTTTCAAGGCTCGCTCCCCTCTTTAGATTCGATGCATACCCATCGGGGAACATCAATTCCTTTTTCACCCACAGGAGTATTTCCCTCATAACCGGCCTTCCAAGATTGAACCATGCCTTTGGCTTCGCCCAGTTCTTCTTTCCTTTTGGTTGTTTCATGTTTTGTAGCGGTCTATCACATAGAGCCTCCTGATTGACTCTGGCCTTAGGATTATCCTTCGTTTTCCCCTCTATGCCGAACAATGTACCAAAGAGGGCCTCGCCGACATTCTTTTCAGTGTGCATCACGTCGATGTTGTGTGGGCAAAGGAGGTCTTTGAAGTACGGCAGATCCCACAAGCATATCGTGTGGGTCCAGGCGTGTTCCGTATTATACCCCTTGAAATACCCTGGACGCTCTGGATCCGGCTCGAGAGCGTTTAACTGATCCAGGGCCTGTTGGCCTGTCAATGCAGGTGGTGCAGAGTTTTTGACATCTCTACCTTTGATGAAGTTCTTCTTGTCTTTTCTGAACTTATGGTGAGGATCCAGGAACTGTCTATGCATGTCGAAGCAAGAAAACTTGCCACCCGCCTGCAGCCGACGAAACTCAAGAGCTGCCTTGCATGTGGGGCACGGGAACCTTCCATGCACACACCAGCCAACGAATAGCGCATACGCCGGCAAGTCATGCATCGAGTACATGTACCACACACGCATTAGGAAGTTTTTTTTGTAGCGGCGTCGTATGTCTTGATCCCATTATCCCAAGCTTCTTGCAGTTCATCCTTAAGCGGCTGCATGTACACATTCATATTCTTCCCCGGATAGTTGGGCCCCGGAATTATCAACGTCAGGAAAATGTTCTTTCTTTGCATAATCTGTCCGGGGGGGGGGAGATTGAGTGGAATGACAAATACAGGCCAATAACTGTATTGGGCTGCCATCATACCAAACACATTGAACCCATCCGTGCTGACGGCTACTCGAGGATTCCTTGGATCTGCCGCTTTTTCATCATGCAAAGCATCGAAGTGTTTCCATGCAGCACCATCCGATGTGTGTACCATCATCAGATTCCCATCTGCATCCCGTTCGGTTCTTTTGCCCAATTTGTGGCATGTCATCTGTCTGGCCGTCTCTTCGACCATGAATAGACGTTGAAGTCTTGGTATGATTGGCATATACCGAAGAACGTTAATGGGGATTTTGGTCTGACTCTTCTCACCCATACCGTTGTCTACCTCAACATACCTGGAAGACTTGCAAATGGGACAATAGTTCAAGTCCGCATACTGGAGCCTAAATAAGGCACATTCATTCTCACAGGCATCTATCTTCTCATAGGGCATCTTAAGTACACGGAGGATTTTGTCCGACTGGTACAGGTTTGCAGGCATTATATGGCCTTTGGGTAGAAAGCGTCCAAATAGTGTCACTATCGCGTCATAGCATTCTCTGCCCAAGTTGAATTGAGCCTTCAGAGCCATTACCTGTGCGATGGCATCCAGCTGACAAAGCTCAGTGTGCTCATGGAGAGGACGCTTCGAAGACTCCAACATATCATTGAAGGCCTTTGCAGATTCCTCCATCTCATCGTCCGAATCCCGAGCATCATCAAAGTCTTGCACCATGTCTTCCATCCCGGGACCATGCTCGTCGGTGCGACGACGGCCCTCCTCAGCTCTGGAATGTTGGGCAGACTCACCATGAAATGTCCACATCGTATAACCGGGCGTAAAACCCCACTTCTGCAGGTGTTTGATCATTTCAAACTCTGACATCTTACGATAGTTGTCGCACTCGAAACAGGGGCACCAGGTTGTTTTCTGTCCATTTGCAAATGCGGCTCTGATAAACCCCTTGGTTTTTGTCATCCATTTAGGGGTCATGTCTTTCTGACTAGGGTGACCGGTGTACATCCATGCACGATCACTCATCTTGCCTAGCTACTGGACACACAAGAAATACATACATAATTCAGCAAACCATATTCATCAGTTAATAGAGTTTCTCAGTTTTATTACGTCCATGCAACCTAGACGCTAATAGGTAAAGATAGGTCCTAATCCCACCCGAGTATGTGTAGATTGGGTTCATTTTCCCATGCTCTGCTCCGGATCCGACACAAAATTTCGGCAGCACCTCCCCGCTGTTCTCCTGATACACGTCTCGGCAATAAGCAGAGAGGATGTGTACCCGGAGAACAACAGAGAGGCACTGACGAAATTCTGCATCAGATCCGGAATAGAGCATATGGGAAAACGAACCCAATCTACACATACTCGGGCTGTCCATGGATAACGTTGGACAATTCGAAAGAATTACAGTTATAAATATGCAAATGAATGCATATTTATAGATGTAACCCTTTCGAACGGGAGACGCATAGTGGTCACGCATACTGATGATTGAATACACCTATAGCTAGCAAGTTTCATCGGCACGAAGACCGGAACAGAGAAATGAAGGGGGAGAGGAGGAGATGTCATTTGTGCTCACCCACGAACGCAGGGGCAGAGCTTGTCGAACGCACGGGGAGGTTGTTGAACACCAGACCCTCACAGCGATGAAACAACTGCACATTTAAATCCACCCGATCAACGCAAATATATACGATGTTTTTCATAACAAAATTGGAAAATATATGACCTAACTCATAATTCACAAATAAATAGGGAGTGTCTATTTAGTACTTGATTGTTTTCCAATTCGGTATCATTCACATTTCCTGACAAATAAATAGAGGACACTTGTATGTCCAAAAAAAACCACCCCGGCGAAACACCAGCCAAACACCTAGGATTTGAGGTCTTATGAACAGAGCGCTCGCAACAATCTGAGTTTCAGGTACTGTTTGTCTTCTAATTCCACTTTATATCCCACCATGTCCTGTCATGCCTGACTGCCTCCCTTATAATCCTTCCACGCTAACAATTTTATGCTTCTTACGTTCTTGATTGAATTGCTAGACGTTCGTTGCCGAGGGAGGTAAGGCAAATAATCTAGATGAAATGATCAACTGATGAAATTCTCCCTGTTTTCCTTCCCGGGAATAATATAAGTTACTTTGCAAGGATTCCTGACTGTGACTGTACTTCCATGATAGAAAATTCACTCCTTAGTAACTGAATAATATTTGCCCTTCAAATTTTAAGGGGACTCTGGTTGAAAAGTATCTATTATTTTCTATTCCTTGATTGTAAGCTTATAACATACTACTCTTTTGTTACCTACAAGTTACATATAGTGACATGCGGTTCTAGGAGTTAGCGAACGACATTGCTGGAATCATTTATATGCTACCAACATATTGACACTGTCATTGTGGTGCTTATCTATTGAATTTAAATAAAACGTACTCTTACTGTCCTGCTAGAAAACTGAAGTATATTTTGCCCAAGTTGCGATTATGGGTAACACTGACCTATTTCTATATGATCGCTGAACTTATATCCTTCTTTAGTTTTGCAGGTAAAGCTTTACAACCACATCAAAGCCACCGATACAGCCATATTTTGATGTAACAAGACCTGACAGTGTTCTTTTACATCAGTTAAGATGGAGCTTATGCAACCTGTTTTTATCCTTACTGTGCGATAGTTTTTTCAAATTTTGTCACTCTTTAAGTTCATTTTTATACAGCCATTTCATTTGCGGTACTGACGTTTGGTTTGTGCCTTCAGGTAGAGCTAATGAATTTCTAATATTGTTGAACAGAGCTTTGTGAGATATGCGACGCTGTAAAGTTTTTGTTCAAGGTCAAGCTTAGTTTTGCTTTTGATTCCAACAGAGTACAGAATACAATTTATTATATTTTAGAGGCAGTCAAATAGAGAACTTTGATTTGGAGTGCTAAGTTTATCATTTCAGAGATTACAAGCGATGTTTTGCAATTTCTACAACACAATTCTTCAGTTTCCAGTGGCCATTTTAATAAGATGCTCTCATGCTTTTACATTTGTGGATTGAATCCACCAACAAAATTAGAAGCTGACATACCACTACTAGGAAAGGGGCTATAGATGGGATTGACACTAATGGCGCACCAGAAAGATGGTGCGCCATTAGTATATACTAATGGCGCACCACAATCTGATGCGCCATTAGAGTTTAAACTACTAATGGCGCACCATGCTATGGGTGCGCCATTAGTATCAATTTTTTTTAACTAGTGCGCCTGTCCAAACATACTAATGGCGCATCCGGGCAAAGTGCGCCATTAGTAGTTACAACTACTAATGGCGCACCAGGCAGCAGGTGCGCCATTAGTATAGAATTTTTTTTTGAACTAGTGCGCCTATCCAAACATACTAATGGCGCATCCTGCCCAAGTGCGCCATTAGTAGTTGTAACTACTAATGGCGCACCAGGCAGTGGGTGCGCCATTAGTATAGAATTTTTTTTTGAACTAGTGCGCCTATCCAAACATACTAATGGCGCATCCTGCTCAAGTGCGCCATTAGTAGTTGTAACTAGTAATGGCGCACCATGCAAGAGGTGCGCCATTAGTAAGTGGGCAGCAACAAGATATTTGGGACAGCCTCTCCTACCCACACACTCACTTTCTCCCCACTTCATTCTCTCCACCTCCTCCTTGTCTCGGGTGCCTCCTCTTTTTCACCTCATTTCCACCATAGATTCATTCAAATTAAGTGGTTAAATTACCTTGTTTTAATAGGTAAGTAAGGGGGGAAGCTATATTTAGGTTGTTCTCCTTACAACAATGTGCACATGCACTTTTTACGGCCTAGCTAGATCTATGTATGTTCGTGGTGTTGCATATGTTTGTGGTGTTGCATATGTGTTTGTGTTTGGAGGTGTACCGGTATTTGATATGCGATAGTTGCCAATATTTTGCCGGAATGTTGATTCATTTCCGTTTCGGCGAGAATTTTGGCATTAAGCATTCTTTTTGGTCCTATTTTTAGGGAAAGTCATGCCAAATTTTTGTTTGGTTCTAAAATATCGTTTTGCTCTACCCCGCAGGCGACCATGGTCCGCACGATGACCGAAGGCATCGTGAATAGGTTTTTGAGGTCCGCGAAGGCCGAGATGCTTCAAAAGAACGAGACGGAGATAAGATGTCCGTGTCGAAGATGCAAGCTGAAGAGCCTTATTGCGGACCCGGATTCCGGGCAGGTGCGGGACCACCTGCTGTTGCGTGGTTTCATGGATGGCTATCGGTGGCAAGGTGATGAAGATGACTACGAAGTCGTCCATGCGGGCCGGGCAAGAAATGAGGAAGGGCAGCAAGACAACCACCGCGGCTCGGGCGGGCGAGAAGACGAAGAATCCCCAGGAGATGATCACGACTGTGATGCTGTACACAGTCATCATGTAGAAGATGCAGGACATGATGATGAGGAAGATGCCGGAGCAGGCGACGGGCATGATCATGAAGATGATGATGCCGGCGGAGCAGACGACGCTGGACCATCGATGGGCTGGGTGCAGGACCCTCATATTCAAGAGCTGCTTCTCAAGCAGACGGATAACGCAAGAGCTGCCGCCCGAGAGAAAGCCAAGATGGATCAACTTGAGTTAGACGCGGTTACTCCATTGTATGAAGGATGCAGGCCCGAGGATACCCGCCTGAAAGTAACGCTCATGGCCCTGGAGATGAAGGTAAAACACAAAATGACCGACGCATGCTTCGACGAGAACATGTCATTCTGGCACGAACGTCTTCCCAAGGGGAACAAGTGCCCGACCAGTTTGGAGGAGGCGAAGAAAATCGTGTGTCCTCTGGATTTACCGCACGTGAAATACCATGTGTGCATGAACAATTGCATCATTTATCGGGACGAGCACGCGGAGTCTACAATATGTCCGGTGTGCGGTGTCACTCGATACAAGAAGAGGAAGAAAGCTCCTCGAAAAGTGGTGTGGTACTTTCCGATCACTCCTCGTCTGCAGCGGTATTTCGCGGATCCTAAGGTAGCAAAGCTCCTGCGTTGGCACGCGGATAGGGAGGAGAAGAAGCGAGAAGATGACGCAAATGATCCGGAGATAGATAAAAAAGACAAGATGCTGAGTCACCCTAAGGATGCGAGCCAGTGGCAAGCATTGAACTTCGAATACCCAGAATTTGGGAACGATCCAAGGAACATCGTGCTGGGCGTGAGCACCGATGGAGTCAATCCGTTTGGCAGCCAGAGAAGCACACATAGCACCTGGCCTGTGTTTGTGTGGATGTACAACCTTCCCCCCTGGTTGTGCATGAAGAGGAAGTACATTCACATGAGTATGCTAATTGAAGGGCCGAAACAACCAGGGAACGACATCAATCTGTATCTGGGGCTGCTGAAAGAGGAGCTTGACACGCTGTGGAAAACGCCAGCCAATACGTGGGACGCCGCAGAGAAAGAATATTTCCCTATGAGAGTCGCACTGCTCACGACGGTGCACGACTATCTCGGTTACGGATATCTTGCGGGGCAGGTAGTCCACGGATTTTCTGGATGTGTAAGGTGCATGGATGACACAACGTATCGCCAGCTAGATAGAGATCCCGGGTCTTTGAAAACCGTGTTCATGGGACATCGAAGGTGGCTTCGCGACGATGACCCGTGGAGGAAACGCAAGGATCTGTTCGATGGTGAAACCGAACCCCGAAAACGCCCAGTGTACGAGGAGCGGCGAGGAAATAGACAAGCTGTTGAAAAATTGGAAAGACTGCCCACTGCCGGGAAAGAAGCAAAAGGCGCCAGAGCCGGGAAAGAAGCGAAAGGCGCCAGAGCCGCTGCTGAAGGTATGGAAAACGAGGTCTGTTTTCTGGGACTTGCCGTACTGGAAGATCCACCGTGTGCCTCACAGCCTTGATGTCATGCATATCACGAAGAACGTGTGCGAGAGTCTGCTTGGTACCCTGCTCAACATGCCAGAGAGGAACAAAGATGGGCCGAAAGCAAGGGCAGACTTGAAATCAATGGGCATCAGGCAGGAGCTTCACGCTATATATGATGATGATGATGATGATGATGATGATGATGATGATGATGATGATGATGATGATGATGATGAGGCGAAGCAGGACACAGAAAGTCGTCGCAAAGGCAAAAAGGCCAAGAAGACCGGAAATGACTACCCTCCCGCGTGCTTCACTCTAAGTCAGGAGGAGATCGAGCAGTTTTTCACCTGCCTCCTAGGAGTAAAACTTCCTTACGGTTACGCGGGGAAGATAAGCAGATACCTAGACCCAGCGAAGCAGAAGTTCAGCGGGATGAAGTCTCACGACTGTCACGTGCTGATGACGCAGATACTTCAAGTTGCAATCCGTGGGATCATGGACGCGCACGTCCGTGAAATGCTATTTGGCCTATGCAACTTCTTCGACGTCATCTCTTGGAAGTCGATTGGCGTGAGGCAACTCAGAAGGCTACAGGAAGAGATCGTGGTGATACTATGCGAGCTTGAGATGTACTTCCCGCCCGCATTCTTCGACGTTATGGTGCATCTGCTGGTCCATATAGTGGAGGATATCATCCAACTCGGGCCGACGTTCCTGCACAGCATGATGCCGTTCGAAAGGATGAATGGTGTCATCAAAGGATACGTTCGCAACATGTCACGTCCAGAAGGAAGCATAGCCAGGGGCTTTCTGACCGAAGAGTGCATCTCCTACTGCACGAATTATCTAGGCATCGAGAACCCCGTTGGTCTGCCCGTCAACAGGCACCTCGGTAGGCTCACTGGATGGGGTCACCGTGAGGGTCGCCGCGAAATGCATGTCGACTTCGAGGGTCGACTCGCCGACTTTGAAAGAGCAAACCTAGTCGCGCTACAACACATAGACGTGGTCGATCCTTGGGTGGTAGAGCACAAAACCTTTATTAAAAAGACGTACAATGACCGAGGCCAACAGAGGACGGACGGAGATACACTCAAAGAGCACAACTCATGTTTCACGCGTTGGTTCAAGCATAAGCTTCTATCGTACCCTTTACATGAGGATTCTTCCGCGGAAGAACGACTCATATTCGCCTTGTCACAGGGCGCCGAGCACAACCAGATGACCTATGAGGCGTACGATATCAACGGCTACACATTCTACACCGAGGCCAAGGACATGAAGAGCGATGGTTATCAGAACTCCGGGGTAACGATGGAATCCTACACCGGTAACGACAAGGACAGATACTACGGAAGGATCGAGGAGATCTGGGAGCTGAGCTACGCTGGAGAGAAGGTCCCGATGTTCCGTGTCAGATGGGCCAAGAACGTCATAAAAGAAGACCGGTATTTCACCACCATGGTTATACCCGAAGCCAAATCCAAGACCGCGGGCGCAAACGTCACCGCGAAAAATGAGCCATGGGTACTGGCTTCCCAAGTGGACCAATGCTTCTTCATTACCGACCCGCCAAAGCCCAGTCGTGTTGTCGTGAGGAGAGGCAAAAGGAAGATCATTGGAATGGATGGAGTAGCCAATGAGCAAGACTTCGACAAGTATGGCGACCCGAGGATCGAACATGACGACGATGATGAAGTAGCAGCATACACCACAAGAAGAAGCAGGACCACCCTACCTAAAGGACGTCCGTTCCACAGAAGAACTCCATTTGCGAAAAAGAAGGGCAAGAAGATTGTGAACAGATAGCTAGCTAAGATCGATTGTATTTAAATCGTAGCCTTCATTTCTCGATTGTATTTCATGGGTACTTTTTGAACTATCATGAATATTTTTAAATTTCATGGACACTCGATCTCGATCCCCCTCCATCTCGATCGCTATCCCACCTCGCCAGATCCGGCCCCCCTCGCTGCCGAGCACCCCCCCAGTCCACCGGCCGCCGCCGCCGACCCCCCGCACCCTCGATTCCCCTACTCAACCGCCCCCGCCGACCCCCCGCACCCCGCGCACCGTCTTATAAAAAAAATTAGTATCAAACAGCTTTTTAAATGCTGCTGTCTTATAAAAAAATATTACTGTTATTATTTAAACAAGTTTGAACATATTTAAACATAAATAAGTATCAAACAGCTTTTTAAATGCTAAAAAAAATTTGTGGAGCCTGGGAGTCGAACCCAGGACCTCCTGGTGTGAGAACTGGCTGCTGACCAGTCAAGCTAGTAGAGTGGGCTTGACATAGATAGGTTCTGGTACTACATAACCTTTTGGCTCGAGCTGAAATAAAAAAAATACTAATGGCGCACCACGGTGAGGTGCGCCATTAGTATGGACATGCTAATGGCGCACCACGGTGAGGTGCGCCATTAGTATTGTGGCCCCCCTTTGCCCGATCCCCCCTTCGCCCGATCCCCCCTTCGCCCGATCCCCCTCGCCAGTTCTCTCCCTCTCGATCCACCGCCGCCGCCGCCGCTGCCCTCGCCCTCGCCCTCGCCCTCGCCCTCGCCCTCTCCCTCTCCTCGTTGCCCGGACGCCGCCCGGACGCCGCGCCGACGCCGCCTCGACCCCGCCCCGACCCCGCCGCCCGGACGCCGCCCCGACCCCGCCGCCCGGACGCCGCCCCGGACGCCGCCCCGACCCCGCCGCCCGGACGCCGCCCCGGACGCCGCTCCGACCCCGCCGCCCGGACGCTGCCCCCGCCGCCCCGGTGTGTGCATCAGATAACTGTATCCATTTTAGTTCTGCTTGCTCTGATTAAAGTGGAAAGTACTGCCGTTATCTTATATGTTGTTCTGTTAGGATTGAATACAACAAGAGACGTGCCCATTTCTGTTATAGTACCCCTGAATAAAATGGTAAATACTGCAGTTATCATATACAATCTCTCAGGAGTGAATACCACAAGAAGCGCATTTTTGTTAATATCCCCTGCTTCCTGATGTATTTGTTTCTTGGTAAAAGTGAACTTCCAATGAATATTTTTGTGCTGGAGCAGGCTGGAGGGGTATTCGGCTGTGCACATTTAATTATAGTATCTGGTGGAGATACCCTGTTCAAGGACAGGGGGGCGGGGGTGTGAACTTTGTGAAATCCTGTCCTATTGATGACTTTGCAAACTTATCAAGAGGTGGTGTTAGGAAATCTAAACAGTTTAAACTATATAGGAAGACATTTATAGGTTAGAAACAATCTGTTCTACTTCTGCAGATTATCTAGATAAGTGATGAAGTTTACTTGGTATAGTATTTTTTTTTCTGTCACTTCTTTATCTACCAAAAGTGTGAACCCATGGTATGAGCCACTAATGCAAGCATCATCATTCTTTTCTGAGTTTGTCTAATTCACATCTAAATGTTTTCTAAGGATGTCACATCTAAGCTCCCACAAATAACACAGCAACAAGGAACAAAAAAAAAGCTGGGGCAAAAAAAAATACACCACAAACATAGTGGACACAAGGTTAGACGTGACATAAATGTGTCCTAGACAGACCCTTCTTTTCTTAGTGAAACATCAACTTTCCAAAGACAATATTCCAAACTGGACAGTTGATACATAGAGCTATTTTACTTTAACATTTAAAGTGTGGCTGCAAATCTGGGATGCAGGAGGTGAAAATTCATTGTCTAATCTGTTTCTCAGTTTCCTCTTTCAGAAACGAGAGATTTTTCAAGACCTTGCTCCACTGCTGTGGCACTCCTTTGGCACTGTTGCTGCACTGCTCCAGGTAGGTTACAGTTATTGCACTGTTCTAAATTCAGTCGCAATGGCAAGAGTACATATGTACTTGTGCAGTTCTTGTTATTTAAGTAAGGGTGGTTGTCCATGTGTATTGATTATTTCAATATGAAATTATTGATGGTTCCGCACATTTTCCTTATTCAGTCTGTCATGCTGTTTTGAAAATTTATGCAGGAGATTGTGTCAATTTACCCTTCACTTTCACCTCCTACTTTGTCGCTAGTTGCATCAAACCGTGTCTGCAATGCACTTGCACTTCTTCAGGTATGCTTTTACATGAGAAAGAAAAGGAAACCCTCACTCCTGGTGGGCCTTGTGGTGGATTGAGAATACTACTGCTTTCATATCATGCTTGCTTGCCATCTGCCCCTCAATTTCATTTTACTTTTTTTTAATTGCAGTGTGTTGCTTCACACCCTGAGACCAGGATCCCGTTCTTGAATGGTACTGAGCGCTGCTGTTTCTATGCCAAGTCTTAAATATTTCCATTGTTTATTGTTAAAAAGCTTTCCTCATTTTGGTGACTTTACAGAATAAGTAAATCTTAACTAGCAGTGGTTAATAATTAAGTCTTCTTCTTTTTCCTTTGCAGCTCACATCCCACTGTACCTGTACCCGTTCCTGAATACTACCAGCAAGACAAGACCTTTTGAGTACTTGAGGCTTACCAGCTTGGGTGTTATTGGTGCTCTTGTGAAGGTAAATTAAAACTAGATACTTATGCAAACTAGGAATGGATGGTCCATATAGATTTTTGCTTTAAATGGTGAGAGGGTTGAACCAGAGGGGAAAACAGTGATGGGGATTGGCTGTATTCTTTCTTTTTTTGTAGACTATATCTTGTTCTTTTGGTATTCTCATTCCAGTAATCCAGTCATTTTAATCAAATGGACTGGTTGGGATTGGATCCCAGGAATCTCAACAGGAACTGTTATTTTTGAAGCAAACAGGCTAATGATTTGTTAGAAATTATATTGTTTCTTCTTTTGGATATCCGATTCTGATATGTCAGAAACACAACATATCAAAAGTTAGCAATGACCAAACTGGCATGTAACAGAGACACTATAAAAGATAGCCAACATCCAGTTAGGCCAACATAACAGTGAACAAAACTACTGTCAATCAGCTCAGTTCTAGTGCTGTTGGATTTTTCTCGATTGTATTCTTGCAGTTTTGAAAATTCAGTTTATTCGGTTACTGAAAATTCAGTTAATTCAGTTAGGCACACAAATTTCAGAACTTTTGTGTGCCCTAGTACTTGGTGTTTGTAGAAAACCAGGAGTGTCAATGGGACTAGAATTCACTTGTTCTTATCTGGGTTTGTAAAACTTGTTCATGTACTGAACTACTAATGCCTTGTGATGCTCTGAATTACTTGTGATGCCTCTGAATTACTTGTGATCACATTGAGAAAGACTTGTAAAGATGATGATCATCTTTAACAGAAAATAATTTGTGATGATTTTGCTAGTTTGCTGGGTTTTGTCTCCGACCATCGTGTCGTGATGATTTTGCAGGTACCCCGAGAGGCCCTTGAGTTTGCCGGAATGTCGATTAACTTCCGTTCCGGCAAATTCGGGTACTCCATATGTCCTATTTTCAGCAAAGGTCATGCTGAAATTTTCCGTGAATTTTAGCATGACTTTGCTAAAAATAGGACATATGGGGTACTTGTGACTAATGCATGGGCCGGGGTATCTTAGTAGTTAATTAAGTAGGATCAAGTGCCCCGGCGTACTTGTGACTAATGCATGGCTTTTAGGGTGCCTCGGTGTCGATAAAAACCGAAATGATGAAAAGTTAGGCTTTTAGGGTGCCTTGGCGTCGAAAAACCCTCAATGATAAAAGCTTAGATTTTAGGATGCCTCGATGTCGACAAACCCTAAATGATGAGACCATGATCTTGTTCCTTGACAATAACCAACTTTTTGACCAAACTTTGTTTCTATTTAGAGAGAAACATGGCCCACAACGATGAGGCCGGGGGTTCGGGCGGCAAGGCATTCTGGGAGCTGTCCCAGGAGATGGAGGAACAACCTCACTTGTATGAGGCCGCCGCCTTCCCCACCGATCCTGAGACCACGGATGGTGCCGCCGAGGATGACCACACTGATGCCACCACTGATGGTGCCGCCGAGGATGCCACCACTGATGATGGCGGCGCACGCACAGATAGCAGCCAGCCGAAGAGGCAACGAAAGGACCGGCGCCCGATCGTGCTCCGCACCCTCAAGGAGGAAGTTACTGAAGTGGACTCCAACGGGAATCCAACGGCGCCCGAACGAATAGTCAAGGGGTACTCGCTTCAGCTCGGGTGCATTGTCCGGAGCACCGTCTCGATCAACACCGAGAACCTGAGGCATCCTGACCGGGGGAATTTGCGCCACCTCCTCTTCACGAAGCTGCACGAACGATACAAGTTCCCCGCTGAATTCGAAAACACAAGCCTCAAAGGGAATAAAGTGAACAATGCTGCCCTCACGAAGATGAGCAAGGCCCTGTCTACTTGGAAAAGCAATGTGAAGAGAATGATCGAGAAAGGTGAGAGTTATGAGAAGATCAAGGAGAAAAATCCTTCGATCACCGAAGGTGACTACAACGACTTCAAGATCAATTGCTCGAGCACCGCAAGCTCCCAATCAAGTGAGTGGGGGAAACAAATGCGGGAGCTGAACATAGGGGAACACACACTCGGTCCCGGCGGTTACAGAGTGGCGGAGCCTATATGGGACAAGGAGGAGGCGGACCGTGCCGAGCAAGGCCTACCGCCCCTCTTCGATAAATACGGTGACAAGCAGACCAGGAACTTTGTCAGGGCCCGGTACAAGAAGGACCCGAAAACAAAGGAGCTTACCACGGATCCGAAGAGCAGGCGGACACCCCCGCGTAATTAGCTCCATATGATTGCATTCTAATTAATGAAGCCGGATTTCTAAATGGTTCACATTCCTTCCGCAGGCGACTGAAAGCAGTAGCGCGGGGTCGACTCAGAGCAACCCTTGGGACACCACTCTAAATAGGGGGTTGAATATAATGAAGAACAAGGATAAGCTCAGTAAGCCGACGTCAGCTGGTCGTGTGGCCGGCAAAGGCTTGTCGACAAAATGGGGGTCATACTATACCGCTGGTGTGCGGAAGGAGAAAAAGACTAGCTCGGAAAGCCAGGCGCGAGAGGTTCAAGAACTCAAGGCACAGGTGGCGCGGATTCCGGAGATTGTCCAAGAGCAAGTGGAACAACGACTCGGAGCGACGATCACCGCCCTTGTGCCTACCTTGATCTCGGGGTTGAGTGCGTGGATTGCGGGCGGCCAACAGGGGCCGCCCCCGATTCCTAGCTTCACGGCCAGCAACTCGCATAATGCGATGGCGGGGCCATTGGTGCCTCCGGCGGAGGCGGCATTGGTGTCTCCGACACCGGCACGGGAGCTTAATGCACCCGGGTGTACGCCGGCCGGCACCTCTTCAGCAAGCGGCCGCTCCGTCAACTGCACGCCCGCCGTTGGCGGTGCCTCGACATTAGCCGAGCTCGACGCCATCATCACGGTAACTAATTAAGCCTCTCTCGGCCGAGGACTTCATCTCCTTGCCTTTGACTGGGCATCCCTGACGCCCTACATGTTTTCGCAGGGCGCCGCCGACGTTCCGTGCACTCTCCTCCACTTCGTGAACAACGAGTTGGTCGATGTCGCCAAGGGCAAAATCGTTCAACCGGGCAACCCCTTGTTCCACGGTACCCAGATGCCACCCAACTTGTTTAGGGTTCAACTGGTTCGGGTGCTGCCAGGCTGCGACGACTTGTTACCTCCGATTCGACCCGTCGGGGCCGACGATGATGACGTGATGACCCTCAGCGCCTGCCTGAGCTGGCCCCTGCTTTGGCCGAAGAGCCAGATTCGTTTGGGGGCGGGGGACACCACCCCAAAGACAACACCGCCAGTCGTGCCGGCGCCAAGTCGGCCCCATGGCAAGACCGCCGTAACGGTGCCGGACATCCCTATGCCACTGGATCCAAACATGCATATGGCACAGGATCAGAACGACGACGACGACGACGATGATACATTTGGCAACGTCGATCAGTACTTTGCCGAGCATGGGTACGATGGCGACTTCATGGGGCCTCCTTCTCAAGAACCAAACCCAACAAAAGACGTGTGCGATCTAGCTCGTACCGCGGAGAAGCCAAGTTGCAACAGGCGCCGTCTGGCGTTCAGCTCTCAGGAGACGCCTCCAGCTGCCGACTTCACCGAGCCTCAGATAGGCGAGGTGCGAAATATTATCAGCCCCAACACACTCAAGAAGGCGGTCTGTGAGCAGAACTCGGTCCCATTACAGGAGAAGAAGAAGGCACGCAAAAGAAAGACTAAGAAGGGTGCGAGCCAGCCGGCACCGAGTACGATCCGTGCTCAGGACGGGCCACCTTCACCGCAGGATATCTCGAGGAGGGTGCATGTGGCGGGTAGGGCGATGCTACCACCAAATATGCTCAATGCTGCAACCGGTGCTATGCGGAGTCTGCACGACAGTGTTCTTTCTTTGGAGAAGCGGCGTCTCAGAGAGAAGGATGTGGCATACCCGGTTTTCGTGGCCAAGGTGCCAGAGGGCAAGGGCTTTGTGGATGGCGACATCGGGGGTACGATCGTCCTGCGGTTTGATGACATCTTTGCTATGTTTAACCTTCATCCGCTGCACTACACCTTCGTTCGGCTATTTTCGCTGAGTATGGAGATGCGGATCATTCGCGACAAGACCCCGGACATCGTGATAGTCGACCCCTTCTACATGCGTGCCAAGATCTTGGGCAGCGCTGGGGACCGGCAAGTCGCGAGTTCTTACCTCGAAGGCGTCATTCTGGCAAACCAAGATAAGGATAACTTCCTCGTGCCTTACTTTCCCGAGTAAGTCCAACCCTCAACCGGCCCGTAACATATGAATTCTTACTTTTCGATCGTTTTTTTTAACATTCCGTGTTTTCTGCAGTGACACACGTTGCACGCTCATCCTCCTAAGCCCCAAATATTCCATGGCCACGTATTTCGACCCGGACCGTCAGTCGAACGTAGACTACACAAATGTCAAGAAGGTTCTTGATGATGTTCTCCCCGGCTACGCCCAATCTGGAGGCACCTTCACCAGGCCTATTCGTAAGTACGGCAAGCACGTGTTCTCCCACAATACGACGTTCTGCTGCGTCAAGCAGCCGCCTGGCGGTCAGAAGGGTGCCTACTACGCCATCCATCACATGCGGGCGATCGTACGGGACCATCATCAACTTCTGCTACCGAGTAAACTCCAAGATTGGGCCGCGAGCGTGTCGGCAATCCAGGACGCGGACCTCCGACAAGAATTCTTTCGCATCCAGTCGGAGTTTGCGGAAATCATCCATCAAGATGTCCTTCGTACCTCGGGGCAGTTCTACCTCAGAAATCAACCGTCCAACAGTGACATCGACACAATGCTACAAATGCAGGATGACAACGCCCGTTCTTTCATGACTCCCACGATAGACGGCGGCTTCATCCACGCTCCGGTCCCTTGAGTCGAGTTGTCTAGTTCTGAAACATCGATTGGCTCATGTTGTAATTAAACTTTAATGAACTTGTAGTATGTCTCTTTGGTTTCGAGAGTCGTTCAACTTAGATGTAATCGATGCTATTAATGTCTTGCTTTTCTCTTCCGATCGTTCTGTTGCATAATTATATATTGCTTATGTATTGTCTGTGAATTGGTACTAACGTTTCGTTTGGCTAGTGCATAGCGATGCCGACGTATGTCGTGTACAAGGGTAAGGTTCCCGGAGTCTACGATGACTGGGAGGAGTGTCGGAGACAGGTTCACCGATTCAGCGGTAACAGTTACAAAGGGTACACCACTAGGGCCGAGGCCGAATCTAGATACGCCCGCTATCTAGCGGGAGAGGGGAGGGAGCGTTGGAGGAACCGGATGAAGACGAGTTTCATCGTGATGATGCTCATCGTGATGACCGCAGCTCTCTTCTATGTGATGGTAGTTTAGATGATCGATATCGACTTGTAATGCGAAGACAAACTCGCTACTCGCGGTCTCGAGACTTGTAATATAATGTTCTATCTTTGTTCGGTCTTTTTAATTCGGAGACTAATATGATGAATTGTATTCGGAGACTAATATGATGAATTGTATTCAAAGACTAATCTTCTATTGTATTTGATGAATCTATTGTTGATGTGTGCTGTCTATATTTTGTCAAATTATACATTTTGTAACCTGTGCAAAAAACAGAAAATAAAAAAATAAAAAAAACCTAATATTCATACTAATGGCGCATCACACGACAGTGCGCCATTAGTATGACAGTGCATACTAATGGCGCATCACCGGGTGGTGCGCCATTAGTATGCTGCGGTTACTAATGGCGCATCCAGAGGTGGTGCGCCATTAGTATGCCAAAGCACCTGGGTATACATGCCCCCTGGGAGGCATACTAATGGCGCACCCTCGCATATACTAATGGCGCACCAGGTGGTGCGCCATTAGTATACCAGATACTAATGGCGCACCAGGTGGTGCGCCATTAGTAAAAATTACTAATGGCGTGCTATCAATGGCGCACCAGTGATGCGCCATTAATGGCCATATTAGGTGCGCCATTAGTAGTGGTATTTCTAGTAGTGTACTCTGTATGATGTTCCCAAACCATCAACGAAGCTTCAGATTTGTGCCTAGGCCAGCAAGCCTGCTCCAACCAGAAAATATGAAGAGGTGGACGCAGGGACAGCTAAAGAGAAACTGTGGGTACCGTTTGTTTGTGAGCTGTGTTGTCTGTTCATTTGGCGATCTAAAGCTATATGAGACGCATCCAACCTTTGTTCACCTCTCTAAACTATATCCGCAAGAGCTATTGTTAGTTTTCCTTCTTTTGCTTTTTTTTCGCGGGGATTCTTTTGCTTTTTGTTGTAATAACAGACTGTGATGGTTTACATTTTTAGTGGAAAATAGAACCAGGGTGTTCCTCCCTGTTATGTACCAAAATGTTTGTTCCATTCTAGAAAATTCATATGCCTAAACAAGTGAGGATAACAAATAGTTGTCCCAAGTTTAACTTACTGAGGTAGGTAGGGCTATAGGAGGTCGGAATCGTTTATTTTTTTCTCACGAATGTTCCAATATTTTAGTATAGTAAGGTGTAAGGGGTTTACAACTTTATTAGATCGATCTCATGGAAAAAAATTTGTTTACATTGTCTACTCAACAAGGCTCTTGCAGTGTTGCTCACCTCTTATACACTTCCAATAGCAAGTTTATAAGTTGTGTTATGCCCTAAAGAGATGCTAAAAACCAGTACAAATTTCCGCAGCAACGCGCGGGGTATCCACTATAATACATAATGGAAGGAGTATATTTTCTAGATGGCAAATATTAATTTCCGAATGGAGGGAGTATATTTCCGAATGGAACAAACCTGCCAGATGGAGGGGCGGGCGCCGTGGCGGGGAGTGTCGCGGGAAGGGGGCGGCGCCGTGGCCTGGCTCGATGGAGGGGCGGGCCGCGAGGCACGCCGCAGTGGACGGGAGGGCCGCGGTGGACGGGGAGGGGCGGGGGAGGTCCGGCTCGGTGGAGGGACGGGCGGTGGTGCTGGGACGAGCTACGGTGGAGGGACGGGCGCATGGCGAGCTGCGGTGGCGGGGAGGGGCGGGGGAGGGCCACGGTGGCCGGGGAGGGGCGGGGGAGGGCCGGCTCGGTGGAGGGACGGGCGGCGGTGCTGGGACGGGCGGCGGTGGAGGGACGGGCGTAGGGCGAGCTGCGGTGGCGGGGAGGGGCGGGGGAGGGGCGGGGGAGGGCTGCGGTGGCGGGGAGGGGCGGGCCGGCGGCGCGCTAGGGTCGTCGGGGCACGCGGGTGCGGTTTGTTGGGGGCAGACTTTTTTTTAGACAATGGTGGGTGGGTTAGGTGGGGAGAGAGAGAGGGGGTGGGGCCGGGCTGGAAGAGAGAGAGAGGGGAGGGGCCGGGCTGGGAGAGAGGGGTCGACCTCTTTGCCATCTGCCAGCCGCTGGCTGATGGCAAAGATATGGGCCTTTGCCATCTGCTGGCAGATGGCAAAGAGGTGGGGCTACTGGCCGTTATAGCGTCGTTATCCATTGGGCTCCACCCACTTCTTTGCCATCTGCCAACAGATGGAAAAGATTCTTTGCCATCTGCTGGCAGATGGCAAAGAGGTGGGTTGACAGGCCGTTGCAGCACTGGACCCTACCCACCTCTTTGCCATCTTCTGGCAGATGGCAAAGATTATTTGCCATCCACTAGCAGATGGCAAAGAATTGGCTGATGGCAACCATGTTCTTTGCCATCTGTCAGTTCTTTGCCATCTGTTTTTTATAAGCAGATGGCAAAGACATTCTTTGCCATCAGCTGTTAGATGGCAAAGAGCTGGCTGATGGCAAATTCCCAGTTTCCAGTAGTGGATGCACAGTTAGGGGGAACACTTTCTTGAAATTTTAATGAGGGATCATCTTATTTACTACCGTCGTTCTAAGTAAACAAGATGCATAAACATAATAAACATCACATGCAATTATATGGTAGTGACATGATATGGCCAATATCACATAGATCCTTTGATCTTCATCTTCGGGGCTCCATGATCATCTTGTCACCGGCATGACACCATGATATCCATCATCATGATCTCCATCATCGTGTCTTCATGAAGTTGTCACGCCAACGACTACTTCTACTTCTATGGCTAATGCGTTTAGCTACAAAGTAAAGTAATTTACATGGCGTTCTTCAATAACACGCAGGTCATACAAAAAATAAAGACAACTCCTATGGCTCCTGCCGGTTGTCATACTCATCGACATGCAAGTCGTGATTCCTATTACAAGAACATGATCTCATACATCACAATATATCATTCATCATTCATCACAACTTCTGGCCATATCACATCACATGACAATTGCTGCAAAAACAAGTTAGACGTCCTCTAATTATTGTTGCATCTTTTACGTGGCTGCAACTGGGTTCTAGCAAGAACGTTTTCTTACCTAGAATAACCACAACGTGATTTTGTCAACTTCTATTTACCCTTCATAAGGACCCTTCTCATCGAATCTGCTTCAACTAAAGTGGGAGAGACAGACACCCGCCAGCCACCTTATGCAACTAGTGCATGTTAGTCGGTGAAACCGGTCTCACGTAAGCGTACGTGTAAGGTTGGTCCGGGCCGCTTCATCCCATAATACCGCTGAAGCAAGATAAGACTAGTAGCGGCAAGCAAGTTGACAAGATCTACTCCCACAACAAAATTGTGTTCTACTCGTGCAATAGAGAACTACGCATAGACCTAGCTCATGATGCCACTGTTGGGGAACGTTGCAGAAAATTAAAATTTTTCCTACGGTTTCACCAAGATCCATCTATGAGTTCATCTAAGCAACGAGTCAAGGGAGTGAGTTTACATCTACATACCACTTGTAGATCGCGTGCGGAAGCGTTCGAGGTAGCGGTGATGATGGAGTCGTACTCGACGTGATTCAGATCACCGATGACCAAGTGCTGAACGGACAACACCTCCGCGTTCAACACACGTACGGTACGGGCGACGTCTCCTCCGTCTTGATCCAGCAAGGAGGAAGGAGATGTTGAGGAAGACAGCTCCACCGGCAGCACGACGGCGTGGTGTTGGTGGAGAAGCAGTACTCCGGCAGGGCTTCGCCAAGCTCGTGACGGAGAAAGGAGAGGTGTTGGGGAGGGGAGGGGCTGCGCCTTGGCTTGGTTGTGCAGCCCTCCCCTCACCACTCTATTTATAGGGGAAGGGGAAAGGGGGCCGGCCCCTCTAGATGAGATCTAGAGGGGGGGGGGCGGCCAGGGAGGGGGGCTTGCCCCCCAAGCAAGGGGGGCGCCCCCTCTAGGGTTCCCCCCCCCAACCCTAGGTGCATGGGCCCAAGGGGGGGGGGCGCCCAGCCCTCTAGGGGCTGGCTCCTGCCCCATGCGGCCGATGTGGCCCCCCCGGGAGGGGTGGCCCCTCCCGGTGGACCCCCGGAACCCCTCCGGTGGCCCCGGTACAATACCGATATGCCCCCGAAACTTTCCGGTGTCCGCATGACAACTTCCCATATATAAATCTTTACCTCCGGACCATTTCGGAACTCCTCGTGACATCCGGGATCTCATCCGAGACTCCGAACAACATTCGGTAATCACATACAAGTCTTCCTAATAACCCTAGCGTCGCCGAACCTTAAGTGTGTAAACCCTACGGGTTCGGGAGACACACAGACATGACCGAGACGGCTCTCCGGTCAATAACCAACAGCGGGATCTGGATACCCATGTTGGCTCCCACATGCTCCTCGATGATGTCATCGGATGAACCACGATGTCGAGGATTCAATCAACCCCGTATGCAATTCCCTTTGTCAATCGGTATGTTACTTGCCCGAGACTCAATCATCGGTATCCCAATACCTCGTTCAGTCTCGTTACCGGCAAGTCACTTTACTCGTACCGTAATGCATGATCCCGTGATCAAACACTTGGTCACTTTGAGCTCATTATGATGATGCACTACCGAGTGGGCCCAGTGATACCTCTCCGTCATACGGAGTGACAAATCCCAGTCTCGATCTGTGTCAACCCAACAGACACTTTCGGAGATACCTGTAGTGCACCTTTATAGTCACCCAGTTACGTTGTGACGTTTGGTACACCCAAAGCACTCCTACGGTATCCGGGAGTTACACGATCTCATGGTCTAAGGAAGAGATACTTGACATTGGAAAAGCTCTAGCAAAACGAACTACACGATCTTGTGCTATGCTTAGGATTGGGTCTTGTCCATCACGACATTCTCCTAATGACGTGATCCCGTTGTCAATGACATCTAATGTCCATAGTCAGGAAACCATGACTATCTGTTGACCAACGAGCTAGTCAACTAGAGGCTTACTAGGGACGTATTTTGGTCTATGTATTCACACGTGTATTATGATTTCCGGATAATACAATTATAGCATGAATAAAAGACAATTATCATGAACAATGAAATATAATAATAATGCTTTTATTATTGCCTCTAGGGCATATTTCCAACAGTATGAACCATAGAGATGTTAAAATACAGTAGATATTACACCAATATGAATTTATAATGAGTTCATCACAGTACCTAAGTGGTGGTTTTATTTTCTTATACTAACGGAGCTTACGAGTTTTGTTTTGAGTTTTGTGTGGTTGAAGTTTTCAAGTTTTGGTAAGGATTCGATAGACTATGGAATAAGGAGTGGCAAGAGCCTAAGCTTGGAGATGCCCAAGGCACCCCAAGGTAATATTCAAGGACAACCAAGAGCCTAAGCTTGGGGATGCCCCGGAAGGTAACCCCTTTTCGTCTTCGTTCATCGGTAACTTCACTTGGAGCTATATTTTTATTCGCCACATGATATGTGTTTTGCTTGGAGAGGCATTTTATTTTGCTAGTTTTTGCTTTCTGTTAGTTAGAATAATGTTTTGCATCTTTAGTTTCAATAAAAAGTCAAGGATAGCCTTTGCCATACTTATTTTGCTAGTATACATGTTGCTGTTTGAAAACAGAAAGTTTACCGCTGTTGCAAAAATTCCCTAGAAAAGTCAGAGAATGGTATAACGTTGAATCTCTATGCATATTAAGCTCTGATAAATTTATCACAGTGGGAATTTTAGTTCATAATTTTTGGAGTAAGGGAAGTATTGATACTCTTGCATTCTTTACAGACTGTACTGTTTTGGCAGATTGCTGCTATGGTTGCATTGTTTGCATATGTTTGCTTGTTTAATGATTCTATTTGAGGATAGGAGTATTAAATATGCAGAGGCATTTAGTATTCAATGTTGAATAATAATTTTAGTGATTTGTTACAGTAGAAGATGATAAGGTTTTGCATTGGTTTATACTAACCTATCTCACGAGTTCTTGTTGAGTTTGTTGTGAATGAAGCTTTTGATAAAAAGAAGAGAAACCATGATATGAGAGGAATTAAGGAGACATAAAAGTTCAAGCTTGGGGATGCCCAAGGCACCCCAAGATAATATTTCAAGAAGTCTCAAGCACCTAAGCTTGGGGATGACCTGGTAGGCATCCCACCTTTCTTCTTCAAAAACTATCGGTTAGTATCGGTTGAGCCTAAGTTTTTGCTTCTTCACATGAGTTGTGCTATCCTTGCAATATCATTTTATTTTGTTTTCCTTGCTGCTTGAATACATTACCAAGATCTGAAATTCTTTATTGAGAGAGATCCATACACAAATTGGAATTTTCTAGAATACTCTATGTGCTTCACTTATATCTTTTGAGTGTGATAATTTTTGCTCTAGTGCTTCACTTATATCTTTTAGAGCACGGTGGTGGATTTGTTTTAAAGAAACTATTGATCTCTCATGGTTCACTTAGATTATTTTGATAGTTGTTAATAGCATGGTAATTTTCTTAAAGATAATATACTTGGTATTCAAGATTTGTGAAACTTTCTTTTGAGTGCGTTGAATACTAAGATAAGTTTGATGCTTGATAATTGTTTTGAGATATGGAGGTGATAATATCAAAGCAATGCTAGTTGGGGTGATTATGAATTTAAAGAATGCTTGTGTTGAAGTTTGTGATTCCTGTAGCATGCACGTATGGTGAACCGCTTTGTGATGAAGTCGGAGCACAATTTTATTTATTGATTGTCTTCCTTATGAGTGGCAGTCGGGGACGAGCGAAGGTCTTTTCCTACCAATCTATCCCCCTAGGAGTATGCGTGTAATGCTTTGGTTTTTGATGACTTCTAAATTTTTGCAACAAGTGCATGAGTTATTTTGATTAATGTCGAGTCCATGGATTATACGCACTCTCACCCTTCCACCATTGCTAGCCTCTCTAATACCACGCACTTTTTGCCAGTATCATACACCCACCATATACCTTCCTCAAAACAGCCACCGTACCTACCTATCATGTCATTTCCCTAGCCATTCCGAGATATATTGCCATGCAACTTTCCACCGTTCGGTTCATATGACACACATTACTTTTGTCATATTGCTTTTTGCATGAACATGTAGTTGACATTGTATTTGTGGCAAAGCCACCATTCATAACTCTTTCATACATGTCTCTCTTGATTCATTGCATATCCCGGTACACCGCCGGAGGTATTCATATAGAGTCATATTTTGTTCTAAGTATCGAGTTGTAATTGTTGAGTTGTAAGAAAAATAAAAGTGTGATGATCATCATTATTAGAGCATTGACCCAGTGAGGAAAGGATGATGGATACTATGATTCCCCCATAAGTCGGGATGAGACTCCGGACTTTACGAAAAATAAAAGAGTCCAAAGAAGCCCAAATATAAAAAAAAGAGGCCAAAGAAGCCCACCAAAATAAATAAATAAAATGAGAGAAAAATGGAGAAGGGACAATGCTACTATCCTTTTACCACACTTGTGCTTCAAAGTAGCACCATGATCTTCATGATAGAGAGTCTCATATGTTGTCACTTTCATATACTAGTGGGAATTTTTCATTATAGAACTTGGCTTGTATATTCCAATGACGGGCTTCCTCAAAAGTGCCCTAGGTCTTCGTGAGTGAGCAAGTTGGATGCACACCCACTTAGTTTCTTTTGTTGAGCTTTCATATACTTTTAGCTCTAGTGCATCCGTTGCATGGCAATCCCTACTCACTCGCATCGATATCTATTGATGGGCATCTCCATAGCCCATTGGTACGCCTAGTTGGTGTGAGACTATCTTCTCCTTTTTTTGTCTTCTCCACAACCACCATTCTATTCCACCTATAGTGCTATGTCCATGGCTCACGCTCATGTATTGCGTGAAAGTTGAAAAAGTTTGAGATTTCTAAAGTATGAAACAATTGCTTGGCTCGTCATCGGGGTTGTGCATGATTAAATACTTTGTGTGATGAAGATAGAGCTTAGCCAGACTATATGATTTTGTAGAGATAACTTTCTTTAACCATGCTATTTTGAGAAGACATGATTGCTTTGATTAGTATGCTTGAAGTATTATTACTTTTATGTCAATATGAACTTTGGTCTTGAATCTTTCGGATCTGAATATTCACACCACAATTAAGAAGATTTACATTGAAATTATGCCAAAGTATCACTCCGCATCAAAAATTCTTTTTTATCATTTACCTACTCGAGGACGAGCAGGAATTAAGCTAGGGGATGCTTGATACGTCTCCAACGTATCTATAATATTTGATTGCTCCATGCTACTTTATCTACTGTTTTAGGCAATATTGGGCTTTATTATCCACTTTTATATTATTTTTGGGACTAACCTATTAACCGGAGGCCCAGCCCAGATTTGTTGTTTTATGCCTATTTCAGTGTTTCGAGGAAAAGGAATATCAGACGGAGTCAAAACGGAACGAAATCAACTGGACAAGTTATTTTTAGAAGGAAAGCAACCTGATAGACTTGGAGTGCACGTCAGGGGAGTCTTGGGCTGCCCACGAGGATGGGGGGCGCGCCCTCCCCCCTGGGCGTGCCCCCTGCCTCGTGAGCACCCCGGAGGTCCACCGACGTACCCCCTGCACCCAGATATACCTACGTACGCAAAAACTTACAAAACAGAACCTAGATCGGGAGTTCCGCCGCCGCAAGCCTCTGTAGCCACCAAAAACCAATCGGGACCCTGTTCCGGCACCCTTCCGGAGGGGGATCATATCACCGGAGGCCATCTTCATCATCCTGGCGCTATCCATGACGAGGAGGGAGTAGTTCACCCTCGGGGCTGAGGGTATGTACTAGTAGCTATGTGTTTGATCTCTCTCTCTCTCTCGTGTTCTCTCTCGTGTTCCTCTATGACACGATCTTGATGTATCCCGAGCTTTCCTATTGTAGTTGGATCTTATGATGTTTCTCCCCCTCTACTCTCTTGTGATGAATTGAGTTTCCCCTTTGAAGTTATCTTATCAGATTGAGTCTTTTATGAGAACACTTGATGTATGTCTTGCCGTGATTATCTGTGGTGACAATGGGATATCATGTGCCACTTGATGTATGTTTTGGTGATCAACTTGCGGGTTTCGTGACATTGGGAACCTATGCATAGGGGTTGGCACACGTTCCTGACTCTCCGGTAGTAGCTTTGGGGCACTCTTTGAAGTACTTTTATGTTGGTTGGATGAATCTGATATTGTGTGATGCATATTGTATAATCATGCCCACGGGTACTTGAGGTGACAATGGAGTATCTAGGTGACATTAAGGTTTTGGTTGATTTGTGTCTTAAGGTGTTATTCTAGTACGAACTCTTTTATAGATCGATCTGAAAGAATAGCTTTGAGGTGGTTTCGTACCCTACCATAATCTCTACGTTTGTTCTCCGCTATTAGTGGCTTTGGAGTGACTCTTTGTTGCATGTTGAGGGCTTGTTATATGATCTATCTATGTTATTATTGTTGAAAGAACTTGCACTAGTGAAAGTATGAACCCTAGGCCTTGTTTCCTATCATTGCAATACCGTTTACGCTCACTTTTACCACTGGCTACCTTGCTGTTTTTATAATTTCAGATTACAAAATCCTATATCTACTATCTATTTTGCACTTGTATCTTCATCTCTTCGCCGAACTAGTGCACCTATACAATTTACCATTGTATTGGGTGTGTTGGGGACACAAGAGACTCTTTGTTATTTGGTTGCAGGGTTGTTTGAGAGAGACCATCTTCATCCTACGCCTCCTACGGATTGATAAACCTTAGGTCATCCACTTGAGGGAAATTTGCTACTGTCCTACAAACATGTGCACTTGCAGGCCCAACAACGTCTACAAGAAGAAGGTTGTGTAGTAGACAGCATTGCCACTGTTGGCGACTCTAACGCCACTGACAACGGGAAAACTCAAGCAAATTGCCGAGAGTTGCAATCTCAACGTCTCTACCATCCTGGAATAGGCCAAGATCCGAGCTGGATCTTCTGACTCTTCTTCTGACATGGCGGCTTCCACTGATGGCAGCACCTCCTCTGCATCCTTTGTGTGTGTCCTCGCCAACCCTTATGTGTAATCCTTCAGCCAGGTCGCCGCACACCTTTAGGCTAGTATGGCCAAGTTGGCTCCAGTTATATGCATGCTTATGTTGGCTAGTTATATCAGTCTTTGTCATGTTGTTGGTTTCTCCAGAGGAGTTTGTAGTGGTAGCTCATGTTGTATCAGGTTTGGTAGGCTTGTTTTTGCCTCGTTTGGTCTCAGTCTGTATCAGGTCTACTATCATGTGTTTCAGTCAGTCCCAATGAAGTTTCTCTTTTACATTGCTCTGTGCACGCATATGCATTTGCTCCCTATTTTTTCCTTTCTGGGTTGTGTGCTGTCTTTTGCATCATGAGGATTCTCAACTGGAATGTCCGCGGCCTTGGCGATGATGAAAAGTGCTCGTTGGTTCGTGACGTATAACCTCTTGCTGCCCCAGCATTGTCTACCTTTAGGAAACCAGGCTTCCCACTCTCTCCCACTTCAAGTTAAGATCCTTCCAGCCTACAGTTTTCAAAGATCATGCCGCCATGCCTTCTGATGGTGCTGTTGGGGGTATCCTGGTCGCTTGGACACCAACTGCATCACAGGCCAAGTTCTTGCAACAAATCAGTATCACGTCACCATCCGGATGTCTTCAACAACTACTGACTACTCCTTCATTCTCATTGTTGTTTATGCACCATGCTTAAATTCCGAGAGGCCGGACTTCTCTGAGTCCGTCACTATTTGTGCTGCAGAAGTTGATACCCCGTCGGTGGTTCTGGGTGATTTCAACATGTATCGTTTCATGCATGAAAAATCCCGGGGCAGCATCAATTGGAATCTTATGGAGCAGTTCAATTCTTGGATCAAAGAACATGGGCTGGATGACATCCCAATTGACAATAAAGTGTTCACTTGGACCAATAAGAGAGCCTCACCTACTATTTTTCGGTTGGACCGTGTGTTGGTGAACGCTGCTTGGAACTTAAAGTTCCTACGAATGACTGCTTCATGTGTGCTTGTCGTCACCTCTGATCACACACCTCTCCTAGTGCAGTTTCAGAAAGATACACCCAAAAGCAGATTATTCTGAATGGAGAACTTTTGGCTCAAGGTGGAGGAAGCTAGAGATTTTATCCAGGAAGGCTGGTCAAGGGGCACTAGGCCTTTCCAGTCCTCTGCTTCTCTCATCAACTTTAAGATGAGAAGGGTTCGAGCAGCCCTAAGGCAATGGTGCAAGTCCAGTCTCGGGCTGCTTACTGACAACAACAAGAATGTGGTGAGCTATCTGAATGCAGTTGAGGAGAAAAGGCAGTTGTCAATGAAGGAAATATGCCCTAGAGGCAATAATAAAGTTATTATTTATTTCCTTATTCCGTGATAAATGTTTATTATTCATGCTAGAATTGTATTAACCGGAAACATAATACATGTGTGAATACATAGATAAACATAGTGTCACTAGTATGCCTCTACTTGACTAGCTCGTGAATCAAAGATGAATAAGTTTCCTAGCCATGGACAAAAGAGTTGTCATTCGATTAACGGGATCACATCATTAGGAGAATGATGTGATTGACATGACCCATTCCGTTAGCCTAGCACTTGATTGTTTAGTATGTTGCTATTGCTTTCTTCATGACTTATACATGTTCCTGTAACTATGAGATTATGCAACTCCCGTTTACCGGAGGAACACTTTGGGTGCTACCAAACGTCACAACGTAACTGGGTGATTATAAAGGAGTACTACAGGTGTCTCTGAAGGTACATGTTGCGTTGGCGTATTTCGAGATTAGGTTTTGTCACTCCGATTGTCGGAGAGGTATCTCTGGGCCCTCTCGGTAATGCACATCACTATAAGCCTTGCAAGCAATGTAGCTAATGAGTTAGTTACGGAATGATGCATTACGTAACGAGTAAAGAGACTTGCCGGTAACGAGATTGAACTAGGTATTGGATACCGACGATCGAATCTCGGGCAAGTAACATACTGATGACAAAGGGAACAAAGTATGTTGTTATGCGGTTTGACCGATAAAAGATCTTCGTAGAATATGTAGGAGCCAATACGGGCTTCTAGGTTCCGCTATTGGTTATTGACCAAGAATAGTTCTAGGTCATGTCTACATATTTCTCGAACCCGTAGGGTCCGCACGCTTAAGGTTTCGATGATAGTTATATTATGAGTTTATGAGTTTTGATGTACCGAAGGAGTTCGGAGTCCCGGATGAGATCTGGGACATGACGAGGAGTCTCGAAATGGTCGAGACGTAAAGATCGATATATTGGACGACTATATTCGGAGTTCGGAAAGGTTCCGAGTGATTCGGGTATTTTTCGGAGTACCGGAGAGTTACGGGAATTCGTCGGGGAGTATATGGGCCTTATTGGGCCATACGGGAACTGAGGAGAGAGGCCGAAAGGAAGGAGGTGCACAGCCCCCCTCTGGTCCGAATTGGACAAGGGGTGGAGCCCCTCTTTCCTTCCTCCTCTCCCCCTCTTTCCCCCTTCTCCTACTCCAACAAGGAAGGAGGGAGTCCTACTCCCGGTGGGAGTAGGACTCCCCTTGGCGCGCCCCTCCTAGGCCGGCCGCCCCCTCCCCCCTTGCTCCTTTATATACGGGGGCAGGGGGGCACCTCTAGACACGAGAACACAAGTTGATCTACTGATCGTTCCTTAGCCGTGTGCGGTGCCCCCCTCCCCCAAATTCCACCTCGGTCATATCGTCGCGGAGTTTAGGCGAAGCCCTACGCCGGTAGAGCATCATCATCGTCACCACGCCGTCGTGCTGACGGAACTCATCCCCGAAGCTTTGCTGGATTGGAGCCTGGGGATCGTCATCGAGCTGAACGTGTGCTGAACTCGGAGGTGCCGTACGTTCGGTGCTTGGATCGGTCGGATCATGAAGACGTACGACTACATCAACCGCGTTGTCATAACGCTTCCGCTTACGTTCTACGAGGGTACGTGGACAAAACTCTCCCCTCTTGTTGCTATGTCATCACCATGATCTTGCGTGTACGTAGGAATTTTTTTTGAAATTACTATGTTCCCCAACAGTGGCATCCGAGCCAGGTTTTATGCGTTGATGTTATATGCACGAGTAGAACACAAGTGAGTTGTGGGCGATACAAGTCATACTGCTTACCAGCATGTCATACTTTGGTTCGGCGGTATTGTGAGATGAAGCGGCCCGGACCGACATTACGCGTATGCTTACGCGAGACTGGTTTCACCGTTGCGAGCACTCGTGCTTAAAGGTGGCTGGCGGGTGTCTGTCTCTCTCACTTTAGCTGAATCGAGTGTGGCTACGCCCGGTCCTTGCGAAGGTTAAAACAGCACCAACTTGACGAACTATCGTTGTGGTTTTGATGCGTAGGTAAGAACGGTTCTTGCTAAGCCCGTAGCAGCCACGTAAAATTTGCAACAACAAAGTAGAGGACGTCTAACTTGTTTTTGCAGGGCATGTTGTGATGTGATATGGTCAAGACGTGATGCTATATTTTATTGTATGAGATGATCATGTTTTGTAACCGAAGTTATCGGCAACTGGCAGGAGCCATATGGTTGTCGCTTTATTGTATGAAATGCAAACGCCCTGTAATTGCTTTACTTTATCACTAAGCGGTAGCGATAGTCGTAGAAGCAATAGATGGCGTAACGACAACGATGCTACGATGGAGATCAAGGTGTCGCGCCGGTGACGATGGTGATCACGACGGTGCTTCGAAGATGGAGATCACAAGCACAAGATGATGATGGCCATATCATATCACTTATATTGATTGCATGTGATGTTTATCCTTTATGCATCTTATCTTGCTTTGATTGACGGTAGCATTTTAAGATGATCTCTCACTAATTATCAAGAAGTGTTCTCCCTGAGTATGCACCGTTGCGAAAGTTCTTCGTGCTGAGACACCACGTGATGATCGGGTGTGATAGGCTCTACGTTCAAATACAACGGGTGCAAAACAGTTGCACACGCGGAATACTCGGGTTAAACTTGACGAGCCTAGCATATACAGATATGGCCTCGGAACACGGAGACCGAAAGGTCGAGCGTGAATCATATAGTAGATATGATCAACATAATGATGTTCACCATTGAAACTACTCCATCTCACGTGATGATCGGACATGGTTTAGTTGATTTGGATCACGTGATCACTTAGATGACTAGAGAGATGTCTGTCTAAGTGGGAGTTCTTAAGTAATATGATTAATTGAACTTAAATTTATCATGAACTTAGTCCTGGTAGTATTTTGCAAATTATGTTGTAGATCAATAGCTTGCGTTGTTGCTTTCATATGTTTATTTCGATATGTTCCTAGAGAAAATTGTGTTGAAAGATGTTAGTAGCAATGATGCGGATTGGATCCGTGATCTGAGGTTTATCCTCATTGCTGCACAGAAGAATTATGTCCTTAATGCACCGCTAGGTGACAGACCTATTGCAGGAGCAGATGCAGACGTTATGAACGTTTGGCTAGCTCAATATGATGACTACTTGATAGTTTAGTGCACCATGCTTAACGGCTTAGAATCGGGACTTCAAAGACGTTTTGAATGTCATGGACCATATGAGATGTTCCAAGAGTTGAAGTTAATATTTCCAGCAAATACCCGAGTTGAGAGATATGAAGTCTCCAACAAGTTCTATAGCTAAAAGATGGAGGAGAATCGCTCAACTAGTGAGCATGTGCTCAGATTGTCTGGGTACTTCAATCGCTTGAATCAAGTGGGAGTTAATCTTCCAGATAAGATAGTGATTGACAGAATTCTCTAGTCACCATCACCAAGTTAGTAGAACTTTGTGATGAACTATAGTATGCAAGGGATGACGAAAACGATTCCCGAGCGCTTCGTGATGTTGAAATCAACGAAGTTAGAAATCAAGAAAGAGCATCAAGTGTTGATGGTTGACAAGATCACTAGTTTCAAGAAAAAGGGTGAAGGGAAAGAAAGGGGAACTTCAAGAAGAACGGCAAGCAAGTTGCTGCTCAAGTGAAGAAGCCCAAATCTGGTCCTAAGCCTGAGACTAAGTGCTTCTACTGCAAAGGGACTGGTCACTGGAAGCGGAACTACCCCAAGTGATTGGTGGATAAGAAGGATGGCAAAGTGAACATAAGTATATTTGATATTGATGTGTACTTTACTAGTGTTTATAGCAACCCCTCAGTATTTGATACTAGTTTAGTTGCTAAGATTAGTAACTCGAAACGGGATTGCAGAATAAACAGAGACTAGTTAAGGGTAAAGTGACGATGCATGTTGGAAGTGGTTCCAAGATTGATATGATCATCATCGCACACTCCCTATACTTTCGGGATTAGTGTTGAACCTAAATAAGTGTTATTTGGTGTTTGCGTTGAGCATGAATATGATTTGATCATGTTTATTGCAATACGGTTATTCATTTAAGTTAGAGAATAATTGTTGTTCTGTTTACATGAATAGAACCTTCTATGGTCATACACACCAACAAAAATGGTTTGTTGGATCTCAATCGTAGTAATACACATATTCATAATATTGAAGCCAAAAAGATGCAAAGTTAATAATGATAGTGCAAGTTATTTGTGGCACTGCCGTTTGGGTCATATCGGTGTAAAGCGCATGAAGAAACTCCATAAAGATGGATTTTCGGAATCACTTGGTTATGAATCATTTGATGCTTGCGAACCGTGCCTATTGGGCAAGATGACTAAAAACTCCGTTCTCCGGAACAATGGAACGAGCTACTGACTTATTGGAAATAATACATACCGATGTATGCGATCCAATGAGTGTTGATGCTCGTGGCAAGTATCTTTATTTTCTGACCTTCACAAGATGATTTGAGCAGATATGGGTATATCTACTTGATGAAACATAAGTCTGAAATAGTTGAAAGGTTCAAAGAATTTCAGAGTGAAGTGGAAGAATCATCATAACAAGAAAATAAAGTTTCTGCGATCTGATCGCGGAGACGAATATTTGAGTTACGAGTTTGGTCTTCAATTAAAACAATGTGGAATAGTTTCACAAACTCATGCCACCTGGAACACCACAACTTAATGGTGTGTCCGAACGTCATAACAGTACTTTATTGGATATAGTGCAATCTATGATGTCTCTTATCGGTTTTACCACTATCGTTTTGGGGTTGTGCATTAGAGACAGCTGCATTCACGTTAAAAGGGCACCATCTAAATCCGTTGATACGACAGCATATGAACTGTGGTTTGGCAAGAAACCAAAGTTGTCATTTCCTAAAGTTTGGGGCTGCGATGCTTATGTGAAGAAACTTCAACCAGATAAGCTCGAACCCAAATCGGAGAAGTGTGTCTTCATAGAATACCCAAAGGAAACTATTGGGTACACCTTCTATCATAGATCCAAAGGCAAGTTATTCGTTGCTAAGATGGATCCTTTCTAGAAAAGGAGTTTCTCTCGAAAGAAGTGAGTGGGAGGAAAGTAGAACTTGATGAGGTAATTGTACCTTCTCCCTTATTGGAAAGTAGTTCATCACATAAATAAGTTCCAGTGACTACTACAACAATTAGTGAGGAAGTTAATGATGATGATCATGAAACTTCAGATTAAGTTACTACAGAATCTCATAGGTCTTATAGAGTAAGATCCGCACCAGAGTGGTACGGTAATCCTGTTCTGGAAGTTATGTTACTAGACCATGACGAACCTACGAACTATGAAGAAGCGATGGTGAGCCCAGATTCCGCAACATGGCTTGAGGCCATGAGATCTGAGATAAGATCCATGTATGAAAACAAAGTATGGACTTTGATTGACTTGCCCAATGATCGGCGAGACATTGAGATTAAATGGATCTTCAAGAGGAAGACGGACGCTGATAGTGTTACTATCTACAAAGCTAGAATTGTCGCAAAAGGTTTTCGACAAGTTCAAGGTGTTGACTACGATGAGAGTTTTTCACTCGTATCTATGCTTAAGTCTATCTGAATCATGTTAGCAATTGCCGCATTTTATGAAATCTGGCAAATGGATAAACAAAACTGCATTCCTTAATGGTTTTCTTAAAGAAGAGTTGTATATGATGCAACCAGAAGGTTTTGTCAATCCTAAAGGTGCTAACAAATTGTGCAAGCTCCAGCGATCCATCTATGGACTGGTGCAAGCATCTCGGAGTTGGAATATATGCTTTGATGAGTTGATCAAAGCATATGGTTTTATACAGACTTTTGAAGAAGCCTGTATTTACAAGAAAGTGAGTGGGAGCTCTGTAGCATTTCTAATATTATATGTGGATGACATATTGTTAATTGGAAATGATATGGAAATTCTGGATAGCATGAAAGGATACTTGAATAAGAGTTTTTCAAAGCAAGACCTCGGTGAAGCTGCTTACACATTGAGCATCAAGATCTATATAGATAGATCAAGACGCTTGATAAGATTTTTCAATGAGTACATACCTTGATAAATTTTTTGAAATAGTTCAAAATGGAACAGTCAAAGAAAGGAGTTCTTGCCTGTGTTACAAGGTGTGAAGTTGAGTAAGACTCAAGACCCGACCATTGCAGAAAATAGAAAGAGAATGAAAAGTCATTCCCTATGCCTCAGTCATAGGTTCTATAAAGTATGCTATGCTGTGAACAGACCTATTGTATACCTTGCTCTGTGTTTGGCAAAGGAATACAATTTTGATCTAATAAGTAGATCACTGGTCATGGGTCAAGAATATCCTTAGTGAGGACTAAGGAGATGTTTCTCGATTATGGAGGTGATAAAAGAGCCCGTCGTAAAAGTTACAACGATGCAAGCTTTTACACCAATCCAGATGACTCTAAGTCTCAATCTGGATACATATTAAAAGCGGGAGCAATTAGCTAGAGTAGCTCCGTGCAGAGCATTGTGGACATAGAATATTTGCGAAATACATACGGCTCTGAATATGACAGATCCGTTGACTAAGCTTCTCTCACGAGCAAAACATGAAGATACCTTAGTACTCTTTTGGGTGTTAATCACATAGCGATGTGAACTAGATTATTGACTCTAGTAAACCCTTTGGGTGTTGATCACATGATGATGTGAACTAGGGGTATTAATCACATGCAGATGTGAATATTGGTGTTAAATCATATAGCGATGTGAACTAGATTATTGACTCTAGTGCAAGTGGGAGACTAAAGGAAATATGCCCTAGAGGCAATAATAAAGTTATTATTTATTTCCTTATTCCATGATAAATGTTTATTATTCATGCTAGAATTGTATTAACCGGAAACATAATACATGTGTAAATACATAGACAAACATAGTGTCACTAGTATGCCTCTACTTGACTAGCTCGTGAATCAAAGATGGTTAAGTTTCCTAGCCATGGACAAAAGAGTTGTCATTTGATTAACGGGATCACATCATTAGGAGAATGATGTGATTGACATGACCCATTCCGTTAGCCTAGCACTTGATCGTTTAGTACGTTGCTATTGCTTTCTTCATGACTTATACATGTTCCTGTAACTATGAGATTATGCAACTCCCGTTTACCGGAGGAACACTTTGGGTGCTACCAAACGTCACAACGTAACTGTGTGATTATAAAGGAGTACTACAGGTGTCTCCGAAGGGACATGTTGGGTTGGCGTATTTCGAGATTAGGTTTTGTCACTCCAATTGTCGGAGAGATATCTCTGGGCCCTCTCGGTAATGCACATCACTGTAAGCCTTGCAAGCAATGTAGCTAATGAGTTAGTTACGGAATGATGCATTACGTAACGAGTAAAGAGACTTGCCGGTAACGAGATTGAACTAGGTATTGGATACCGACGATCGAATCTCGGGCAAGTAACATACCGATGACAAAGGGAACAAAGTATGTTGTTATGCGGTTTGACCGATAAAAGTTCTTCGTAGAATATGTAGGAGCCAATATGGGCATCCAGGTTCCGCTATTGGTTATTGACCAAGAATAGTTCTAGGTCATGTCTACATAGTTCTCGAACCCGTAGGGTCCGCACGCTTAAGGTTTCGATGACAGTTATATTATGAGTTTATGAGTTTTGATGTACCGAAGGAGTTCGGAGTCCCGGATGAGATCGGGGACATGACGAGGAGTCTTGAAATGGTCGAGACATAAAGATCGATATATTGGACGACTATATTCGGAGTTCGGAAAGGTTCCGAGTGATTCGGGTATTTTTCGGAGTACCGGAGAGTTACGGGAATTCGCCGGGGAGTATATGGGCCTTATTGGGCCATACGGGAATTGAGGAGAGAGGCAGAAAGGAAGGAGGCGCGCAGCCCCCCTCTGGTCCGAATTGGACAAGGGGTGCAGCCCCTCTTTCCTTCCTCCTCTCCCCCTCTTTCCCCCTTCTCCTACTCCAACAAGGAAGGAGGGAGTCCTACTCCCGGTGGGAGTAGGACTCCCCTTGGCGCGCCCCTCCTAGGCCGGCCGCCCCCTCCCCCCTTGCTCCTTTATATACGGGGGCAGGGGGAACCTCTAGACACGAGAACACAAGTTGATCTATGGATCGTTTCTTAGCCGTGTGCGGTGCCCCCCTCCACCATATTCAACCTCGGTCATATTGTCGCGGAGTTTAGGCGAAGCCCTGCGTCGGTAGAGCATCATCATCGTCACCACGCCGTCGTGCTGATGGAACTCATCCCCGAAGCTTTGCTGGATCGGAGCCCGGGGATCGTCATCGAGCTGAACGTGTGCTGAACTCGGAGGTGCCGTACGTTCGGTGCTTGGATCGGTCGGATCGTGAAGACGTACGACTACATCAACCGCGTTGTCATAATGCTTCCGCTTACGGTCTACGAGGGTACATGGACAACACTCTCCCCTCTCGTTGCTATGTCATCACCATGATCTTGCGTGTACGTAGGATTTTTTTTTTGAAATTACTACATTCCCCAACAGTCAATGCTGGAGTTGGTGCTTCGTGAGTTTGCTGCAGCCAAGGTTGAGCAGCTTATTTTGTGGCAGACTGCCATATGGTGCTGGCGGCCTAAGCTGCGCTGGTGTGTATCCTGTGACGATAACTGTAAAAATTTTCATGCAGCTGCCAACTCCCAGGCGCGCCGTAACACCGTCAGGGTACTGGTCCATGAAGGGGTGCAGCATTTTCAAAACAACCAGAAGCTTCATATTGCAACCAGATACTTTGCTGACATTATGGGACATCCTGCCCCCTCCTCGCCTACGGTTCCGCTCAGCACCTTGTTCACTTTGGTTGATCTATCTGAGCTTGTGAACAGGTTTTCATGGGCTGAGCTTGTCCAAGCTATTGATTCTTCTCTGGCCAACAGAAGCCATGGCCCTCATGGTTTCACAAATGAATTTTCCAAGGCTTTCAAGCACCTACTCAAAGATGATCTCCTCAAGTTCTTCACGGACTTCCATGACAACAATGTGGCCCTGGAAGGCATCAACGCAGCTTCATTATGCTACTTCCCAAGAAAGACACAACCTTGGAGATGCGTGACTTCTGACCCATCTCTCTGGTTCATAGTGCACCCAAGCTAGTGTCTAAGGTTCTAACGAACAGGCTGCAAAGGCAAGTTCCTGCTTTGGTGCACCCGTTGCAGTCTGGTATCTTGCGTGGGCGTTTGATAGTTGAAAATTTTGCTCTAGCTGCTGAAATGGTCCAAACTGCACATAAAAGGAAAGTGTCGATGATAGCCTTGAAATTGGACTTTCAAAAGGCTTTTGACTCTGTTAGTTGGGCCTGCCTCACCCAAGTTCTCGAAGCAAGGGGTTTCCCACCATATTGGATTCAATGGGTTCATGCGTTCCTCTCCACGGGTCGATCAAGAGTGCTGCTGAATGGGGAGCTAGGCGATCCCATTCTTGCAAAGAAAGGCTTCCGTCAGGGTGACTCGCTGTCTCCATACCTCTTCATCCTTGTTGCTGATGTGCTCCAACGGCTCTGCTGTATGCATTTTCGAAATGGCACCTTACTGCACCCCCTCGGATCGGATGATTTCTTCTCAGTCTTGCAGTATGCGGATGATACGCTAATTATCTTCAGAGGTGAGTTGGAGCAAGCCAATGTGATCAAGGATATTTTGTCTGCTTTCTCTAAGTTCTAAGGACTGAGCATCAATTTCCATAAGAGCACCTTGATTCCTGTCTTTGTGGAACCAGATGTTGCCTCTGCAATTGCTCTTGTGCTCGGCTGCCAGGTCTCCTCCTTTCCGTGCACTTATCTAGGGCTGCCACTATCCTTACACAAGATCAAGCATGGCATGCTGCTGCCGGTAATCCACAAGGTTGATCGCCGACTATCAGGTTGGCTAGCCACTTTGTTTGGCTGGGGGGGGGGAGGTTGACGCTCCTTAATTTAGTCCTGGTTGGCATACCTAGCTATTTCATGGCTTGTTTTCCATGGCCCAAGGAATCCCTGAGTAAGCTGGATGGCATCCTCAGAGCCTTCTTCTAGCAGGGTAAAAGCAAGGTCAAGGAAGGTCATTGCCTTGTGGCTTGGGATTCAGTCACACTAGCATGCTGCAATGGTGGTTTGGGTATACGGAATTTGGAGGCTCACAATTAGGCTATGTTGTGCAAGTTCGCAGCCAGGGTTCTTCAGCCTTCAGACATATCGTGCTTCCGCTGGTTTGCGTCACATTACTGCCAGGGCTCTCTGCCACATGGGGCTGGCTACAAGGACACTGCCATGTGGAAGGGCTTCAAGGGTTGCCTTCATTTGGTCATTTCCTCCTCGCGCTGCTCTGTTGGGGCTGGCTCCCATGTCTTCTTTTGGTATGATCAATGGCTGGGCTCTGGATGCTTGAGATATAAATTCCCGACCTTGTGCTCGTTCGTCTTCAACCAATTCTGCTCCGTTCGGTCTCAATTCACTGAAGGTTTTTGGAATGTGCGGCTATGGCCAAATTTATCCCACACGGCTGCCCAAGAACTTTTGGAGCTCAACCAACTGCTAACTAATGTGACTCCTAGCTGCCAACACTCGGATGCCCATGTGCCCTCGCTCGCCGGCAAGAAGCTTAGCACCAGTTATTTCTATCAGTTGCTCACATTTCGTGGCATGTGGTGGGCTTTCGAGTCTTGGATCTGGGACCCCATTATTCCCATCAAGCACAGGGTTTTTCTATGGTTGGTCTTTGGGGCCGGTTAAACACAAGAGATAACATGGTGAAAAAAGTTTGGACCATGGCTGCTCCATTCATGGGATGTGACCTCTGCCCGGCCATGGAATCAGCTGATCATTTGCTGCTGCGTTGATGCCATGTCAATACTCTCTGGGAGAAGCATCTGTTGGCTGAACTGGCACGTGACTCACCTAATGTTAAGCACTTCGTACATCATGCTCCAGCTCAGCTGGATGACAAGCGCAAGTCAAATGTGGTCTTTGTTGCCTGTGCGGTAACCCTTTGGCATGCTAGGAACGATCCAGTCTTCAACCGGAAAAGCTAGACGGAGCCTTACTTTAGGTTCTATGAAGCTAGTTTGATTCTTCCATGTTGCACAAGAGCTTCAAAGCAGCAGGACAGGGAGGTCTTGCAATCTTGGGCCACTACGATCGAAGGCTAATAGGTTGTTACTCCCCCTCTGTCTCTCTCTCCTTTCTGTCCCTCTTCCTCTCTCTAGCTCTGGGCTGCTTGTGGCCTTTGCACCTGGGTGCATAACACAAGCACATGTACTTGTACATCTTCAGGCCCATGCCTATTTTGATATATAAGGTAGGCCTTGCGCTACCTTTTATCTTCAAAAATTACTATAAATTATGCAGTTAAACATTGTTTGCAATTTTATTTCCTTACTGGTTAAAACTCCAGTACCATCTTATGCGAGGCAATTTTTTTGGTGTAGACCAGTGATGGCGTGCACGGCATGGGTTACAAGACTAGACCTCATTTTGCTGCAATGTGGCTTTGCACGGGAGGTTTGGCACTTGATCTTTCATCATTTCGGGATGGGCATCAACATTCCTTTTTTTAGAGAAAGGCTCAGCCCGAGCCTGAAGTAGGCTCGGACCTAACCCGACTTTGAATTAACTAAACCATCAACTCCTTCACTGCAAGATACACCCGTGCACTAGTGGATAGCGGCTAGGAGTAACTTTCAGAAGAGACTTGGGCGTTCCTTCGACTCTATTTTTATCCTCACCGCCTGGTCGCTATGGAAGCAGTGGAACACTCGGGTTTTTTTTGCAGAATTCAACAGCAAATCAGCAATTGACCCCAGCGCAAGTGCTTACCAGAATTATTGATAAGATTGAGGAGTGGAAGATGGCCGATGCAGGTGGTTTAGATAGTCTAGCGAGAGAGTGATCTTTTGTATCTCCGCTGGTGGGGTGTGTGTGTTCGATCGACGCTTTGTTTGCATTGTGTTTCGATCTTCTTGTAACTTCCTTTGCTCTTCTTCTATAAAAATATGATATGCCTTTGGCATACTCTGAGAAAAAGAAAAAACTTGACATCATGAAGTGGGGTACTCTGATCGCAGAATCCTGGATCCGGCATTGTTTGAACTATGATATTGAACCGCAGTGACATATAAACTTTGCAATTCAGAGGTGCCCAACATTTCCGGACAAGAGCCGCATGTTAGAAGGGAATAAAGAAATTGGTGGAATTGATGATTGTATTACTTAAGCCTCCCGGGCATATATATAGTAGAACATGATCTACTTGGAGTACAAGACAAGCCAGAATACTTCCTAGTATATCTTATGCTTCCAAACTAAACATTATACTCAACACCGTCGGCTCAAAGTAGGTCAAGCGGAGAGACAACCACTTGTACATTGATTTGGTTCTATAGGCGCCCAAGGCATCACAAGGCCAAGTGCAAACGTAAGGCCTCACCTCCTCCCTCTGAACCAAAGAGATGGCATGTTGCAGGATATAGAACTACATCTACATCGTGAAGCTCGGGTCTTCAACTATGTCTAGTTCCCAGCGAGAGCTTCCCAAGGCTTGAGATATCGTTCGGAAGTTCTGGCTACACATGGGGACCACACTCATTATTGACAGGGCTATTTCAGCAGCAGTGCGACCATTTATCCACCTGTGGCGCCAAAACAAGATTTTCTGCCGTCGCCCACCGAGATGGAGACCAAACTGTCGAACACCTTCCTCGCATCCTCATCCATGATGAGTTTAAGACCCTGCCAAGGCCTCGCATCGCCTGTTCTCCTTAACCATTCCCAGCAAACTCTCAGCAGAATCGCATGAAGCTTCATGTTCTTTACTCCCAGTCCACTAATGTCCAAAGCAATAGGGTCGGCAGACGGAGTTCCATGATCATGTCTGTTGTTCACTCACCATATGCCAGCATAGCGCAACACTTCATTTTGTACTACACACCATATATTTTTAGGCTAAACACACACTTTATTACTCAAGAATGTTTTGAGGAATACATCTCAAGTCTAGAGGATGAAGCAGCCAGACATGGCGACCAACAGAAAGCTTAAGCGCGTATTTAGCGAGGCTATGTGCCTCGATGTTCGTAGTTCTACATTCAAAAATAAAAGAACAAGACTGTAGTTCCGACTCCATTAACTTTATCTCCCTAATGATATGAGCATGCTTTCCTCCACTTCCTTAAACATTATTGGTAACCACTTCCTTGCAATCAGATGCGACAACCACTTGAGTTTGCATGCGATCCGCAGCCAATGCCAAAGCCTCCCTGTAAGCTAGGGCTTCAAGAGATGCTGGGTCAGAAACGCCTTCAAAACAAATGGCTGAAGCTCCCATGTATGAACCGCCGATGGCTTGACTAATGACACAAACATATCCTCTCCTTGCTGATTTGGTGGTAGCCCAATCCACTTTGATCTTGCAATGGCCTAACGGTGGAGGAGTCCAGCACTGGTATACTGTTTCAACTTGAACATGGTTCTGCTGAACAGGACTAGAAACTGATATCTTCGTGATAAAACGATCAACAAAAGCATGCATACCTGATGGACTTTGAAAAAAATAATCATGGATTGCCTTCCTGCGAGCATGCCAAATAGCCCATAGTGTGCCGAGATATCTAATGAAATCCTTCGCCGGTTATTTCTCCATGATTGAAAGATCCATCTACGTGCATCCGGCTCTGTTACTCCGCTTAAAACTGAAGTCATTTGCTCTTCCTCAAGCACCCACACACATCTTGACATTATGCAATCCACCAATGAGTGACGCCATGAATCCTCATTGCCACATAGCGCACACCGGCTAGTAGTCGCCATATTCCGGTGATGAAGCAAATCTGCAAAAGGAATTAACTGTTGGGCGAGCCTCCACAAAAAAACTCGGACCTTTGAGGGAACCTGGATTTTCCAGAGATGGCACCACGAGCATTCCTCAGTTTCAATGTTCGACAAATCGCTCCATCCCTCGAGCCAAGCCTCCCTGCGTATTTTAGTTGTAACAAGCATACGGTAGGCTGACCTTACCAAAAATATGCCCTTAGGATCATGGCTCCAAGCCCAGAAATCATCAACCGGTCTTGTGCATACCGGTATAGATAATATAGCATCAGTGTCAAACTTGATAAAAATGCTTCGGACTAAGTCCCTGTTGCAATGATCAATAATGTGCAGGATGAGCTCGTTGGCCAGCTGCGGTGGGTTCTGCATCAGACTTGTAATGGGCCTCATACTATGCCACTACAAGAAACATGTCAACTAGTGACCTTCTGCGAGTGATCCTGGAAGAATTAGTCATAAATATATGACCATTTTAGACCAATAGGTCAAAAGTTGTTGGGGGGGCTCCAAACCCTAACCTATAACGACCATTCTGGTCAGAAAGGTCATAATGTCATTAGAGGAAATGGTCGTAAAGCAGGAAGCACTGTCCACTGCCTCACGCCTAGCTGATAACGACCAATATAACATGGTCACTACACTTGATTTTGAATGAATTAGGATGATTAGGCAGCCACCTCAGCTACCTCGCTTATGTGTCATTGTCTAAGTGTCATTTTTGCTTAAATGTTAATATGCAACAACAGACGGGGCACACACTGACATGCAGGACCCATTTGACAGGTGGGGCCAAGCGCTTAATTCGCCCAAAAAATGTGCGCTAGCGCGGACTCGAACCCACGACCTCGCGCTTGCTTCGCTCGCTTTCTACCGCTGGGCTAGAGAGGGATTGTTACTAATGTGAGGGTAGTTTTCTATATACTATACAAAACCACGGCTCTCTCGTATCAGTGACAAGTGGGGCCTTCCGACCAGGTGGCGGCGGGTGGCGACGAAAAGAACAACATAGCATTTTTCTAGGTCTTCCGACCAGTGGCAGCGGGCGGCGAGTGGCGGCAGGCGGCGGGTGGCAGCGGGCGGTGGGCGGAAGCAACCAACGGGGGTCGGTGGACGAGGGCGGGGCCGGCGGGCGGCGGGTGGCGGGCGGAAGAAACCGGCGGGGGTAGCGGGTGAGAGGGCAGGGTCGGCGGCCGAAGCGACCAGCAGGGGCTGCTCGCCTTGCCTATGACAGGAACGGCGACCTCGCCGCCGGTGACCTCGCCCACGGCCTCGCCGCTCGCCTTGTCCATGACAGGAGCAGCTCGCCGAGCATGGGGGACTCCTTTCCCCCCTCTCTGCCGCAAGCACACCTCCCAGTATGCACCCCTGTCCCCCCTATCCTCTCCTTGCCTCTGATTTGCCTCAGATTTTCCTATGTTGCGCCTGCTGATGAACACTAGCTAGTTTGTCAACACTAGCTGAGGGGCATGGGAGAAAGAGAGAGATAATTTGAGTTTTTTTATCTTACTAGCTGAGGGACAAGGGATGAACACTAGCTAGTTATATCATTTTGAAACAGAAAGGAAAGGGGAAGGTGGAGATTCAATATGTTGAGGAGCTTAATTTGAAATGCAGTCTAGTGTAACTTAATTCGGGTGAGAATCCATCAGCTGCAGCTGGAGCTTGCTTCATAAATGTTAGGTTTTATAGTGCAATCTGATGGATGGATGCTACAACTTGCTTCATAAATGGATGCACTTGGAGCCTAATCTCTTTGTGGATATCCTCTTTACAGGAACCACATATGTTTCTTAGTGCAGCTCTGCCTGATCTATGTTAGGTTTTACAAGTTTTTGTAAGCTTTTCATTTATCCCATGTGAAATCTGTATTTAATATGAACTACTTTTTATTGCTCTCATGTGAAATCAGTAAACCATGTGAACTGGACTAAAGTAGTGAGAAATTGGAAATAGCTCAATGTTGGGTGCATATGTTATTTTCTGGCAGTTAGCATATAAAGTTAGGCAGTTAGCATATAAAGTTGGGTGCCTACCTTATTTTCTGGAATTTTAGCTTCCATTACTTCCATCCATTTTCATTAATTAATGTTGATGCACATAGATTGATTTGCTAAGTTGCAACAATTTGTTGTCTTTGGCAGATGGACAGAAGCTGGATTAGAAAAGGGGTTAGAAAGTTTTCGAAAGAACATACGAAAGGAGTTGATGATTTCATGGCATTTGTTCGGGCAAATTTTCCCAATGATGCTCACATTCTTTGCCCATGCTGCGAATGCCTCAACCGTTCAAGAATGGCTCCACTACAAAAAAAGACACATCCATGACATTTTGGGCCGAACGAAATTTTTTCCTGTCATACATATGACACTTCTATGACGATAATTGTGACAAAACCCGGTATCATCATAGATGTGGTGGGCTCCTACTTCTATGACAAAAAATCATGATAGAAAATGGGTTATTCTTCCTGGGCGGGCCGGAGACGCAGCTGCATGACATTCTTTGGGCAGTCCATGACAGAAAAATCCATGGTAAAAGCGAGGGCGAGGAAAATTTCGGGGAATTCCCGGTTACGATGGGTGGCCGGGGGCCGAGCGATGCGCGTTTCTCTCGTACACGTACGCGCGTGTGTGCGAGGCTTTGGCTCTAACTGAACCCGAGCGAGGCGTTGGGCTCTAACTGAACCCGAGCAATTACACTGCAGGCTACGCGTTACTGAACCCGAGTGAACGATTCCTTTGCCACTGCTGCTAACTGAAGCCGATCGATGCTGCCTCTCTAGATGAACAGTGAGTGTTGTGGGGGGGGGGGGTTGCATGAACAGTGAGCGGTGGGAGTGGATGAACAGGACCCGTGGCGTTGCCTATGGATGAACAGGACCCCGATCGATCGAGCCGGTTGGGGCTGGATGAACGGGACCCCGTGGAGGGCTGGATGAACAGGACGACCCCGTGGGGGCTGGATGAACAGTAGACGGTGGAGGGGTGGATGAACAGTAGCCCGTGGAGGGGTGGTTGAAAAGGCGCCTGTGGAGAGGGGTGGTTGAACAGTAGCCGGTGGAGTAGCGCGCGGTGGAGGCTGGATGAACAGGAGCCCGTGGATGAACAGTCGCAGGTGGAGGCTCGAGAAGGTCGACGGTGGATGAACAGTAGCCCGTGGAGGCTGGAGGAGGTCGACGGCGGAGATGAATAGTTTCCCGTGGAGTCCCGTTTTGCAGTACGCCACACCCCTCCCGATGAACAGGACCCCCGTTTCGACCGTAGCGCTCCAACACATGTCTGTTTCGTCCGTTTTGCGGTACGCCACACCCCTCCCGATCAACAGGACCCCCGTTTCGACTGTAGCGCTCCAACACAAGTCCGTTTCATCCGTTTTGCGGTACGCCACACCCCTCCCGATCAATAGGAATCCCGTTTCGACCGTAGGAGGACCATTTCCTCCGTTTTGTGGTACGCCACACCCCTCCCGATCAACAGGACCCCGTTCCGAACGTAGGAGGTTCGTTTCCTCCGTTGTGCGGTATGCCAGGCCTCGTTTCTATCGCCTGTTCCGTCCAAGCCCTCTCGATGAACACGACCACACATTCCGTTCCGACCCAGCCTATTGGCTCCCCATGAACACGACGATGACGCTGTTTCTCCGTTCTGACCCAGCAATGTACACGAGCCCTGGCCGTACGTATGCGCGAATAGGCATTCGAGACCCCGCCCGTACATACGTGTACATGCTACGTGCGCGCCTCTACTACGACACGCGCGCGCCTCTACTACGACACGCGCGCGCCTCTACTACGACACATGCGTGCCTCTACATCGACCAGTATATATGTACGTACACATTTGCGACCAGAATGACAACGCTACGTACACTTCGACCAGGTGGGTCCCGACTGTCAGGCACTTCCTTGCGTGCGAAGATGTAGCTGGTGGGTCCCAGCAGTCAGGGGGGCGAATCATTTTTTTTTTGCCCGGACCCACTTCCTTGCGTGCGAAGATGTAGCTGGTGGGTCCCAGCAGTCAGAGGGAAACATTTTTTTCGTAAAATAAGGTGGCCCTTCCGATGGGTCCCTGCTATCACGGGGAGGAATAATTATTGCGCATAATAAGGAGGCACTTCCTTGCGGCCGCCATGGACCCAGCTAACAGCCTTTCCACGCACAGTACTCTTCCGATCCAAGTCGGTCGTTGACCACATTGACCACGCCACACTGAGAGCACCACGGTGGTGGACAACGGCGAGGCCTAGGAAGGGGACGATGCGACGCCGGGGAAGACGTGGCTGTGGAAGCCCACGCGGAGAGGAGTACGAGGGTTCACTGGTTCGGCTGCGGTGTGAGGTTGTCGTCGCCGCAGAGTAGCAGTGGGTGTGGGTGAGTAGAGGGATGCCCTGGCCAGCAGTGAGAGTAGTAGGGGGCGCTGAGGCCTGCGCGGCAGCATAGCCGGCCACGGGAGGCGGGAGCAGGCGGTCCCGCCGGCGCTGCTTTGGCGGCTGGAGCAAGAAGATCGGAGATTGAAGAAAGACGACGGCCGTTGGATTGACATCCAACGGTTACGTCTGCTAGAATCGTTTGTTGACGTATATAATAACTAATTTTTTTTGCATACGCATCAACTAAACAGGCCCACAAGTCAGACCACTCCTTCTTTTTTTTAATAATTTATATATAGCTCATGGTAACTTCTTATGCAATTTATTGCAGTCGTTTTTTTTTGCTTGGCCAGGGCCAATTTCGCATATTTCTGTGGGTTCTAAACTATTTTTCATACCGAAATATCGAGCCAGATTTAAAGTACTTTGAAGATATATTTAAATTAGGTTAATGCCCAGGGAAATAGGAATCTGAAAATGTGAAAAAAATATAAAGTAATTGCTAATTTGTCATCTGTTTTTATATTTAGAACCCATTTCATATTACTTTCAAGATTTGCAGGCGTCTTGAAAGAGTTGCAGCCCATCAGGGCGTAGAAAAATAAGTAGGCCTGGATTGGGTATTCTTCAGAAAAAATAAATTGGGCTCATTTTCACAAAGAAAACATAGCTGGGCTGGTCACATGGTGAACATAAAATATAAGCCTGGGCTAGACGGGCCACACCCCAGTTCAAATCCTGCTCCGTCTCAACAATAACAAAAAAATACTACTCGAGCAGCTACGTCCCAGGTGTCAGCCGATCTTGTGCTGTTCTCTTGTCTATTGACTATATACGCTCACAATGTCGTGGGTCCAAGATGTCAGGAAAACACTACGAGCAAGCATTTTATTTTTCCATACGCTGACGTGGTGGGCCCCTACTGTCATCCTATCCACGTACTTCTGCCGATTCCTGTTGTTTGTTGACCATGTTGACAATGCGAGAGGGCGGCGCCGCGGCGAGCGCACCAAACCACGTGGAGGACATCATCGTTAACGATTTAGGAGACGGTGGGGCCGCGATGCGTGCGCTGAGGCGCAACCAGCCATGGGAGGCGGAAGCAGGCGGCCCCGACGGCGCTGGTTTAGTTTTGGCGGCTGGAGGAAGACAGGACTGAAGAAACACAACAGACTGTAAAAGCAGCAGGAGTACTTAACAACCTTAACTGAAACCAGCAGGGGCACTTAACAACCAAAGCTGAAAGCAGTATGAGTACTTATACAGGTTCAACCATACAAAGCACGCCTCAAATAGTGCTACTTTGCCTACAGTTAACCAAGGGTGAGGCTGCCAAGCCCCAGGACAAGGCCCATGCGCCACCACGTTCATCCACAACCTTCTGAAAGCGGCTTCATCTCGCAATGTGGTCAATAAACAGGATATTCACTTTAGAGCCATGGAAAACTAGCCTGGGCCAACCTAGACGACTCAAACTAGGTGCACACTTTCCAGCCACCTGAGGCGGCCGCCCATACCAGCCCCTATGGTGGAGTCGCCCCTTTTTGCGTGTATGATTCGGTAGTGAAAAATATTCAAGTGGCGCTTTTGATTTACCCATAGAATGCTTGAATTGCTTGTTTCTATGAACCGAGTTCGCAAATAATGTGAAGGATGCCAGTCTTTTCATCCTATTGTAGATTGCTTAGATCACGATATGCCAAAAGTAATCGTATTAAATATACAGTAAATGCCAGTGTGATGTGTGTGACTACAACTAGTCTGACTACACGTCCTCATATAACATATCAAGGACGCACCATCTTACCAGATTAACCATTCGACTTACCAATGCAGTGTGGGAAGAAAAAAGTATTGGGACTGCGTATCCAAGCAATTGATGCCATTGACTCCTTCGTACAACCTTGTAAGAGAAAAAGAAGTTGTAGTGTGCCTGTAGAAAGAACTAGCGTAAGTTCAGTTACCTGCTTCTCGGAATTTTAGTTAGCCACTTATTGCAAAATTGTTCAATTACGTTGCTTGACTTAATTTAGTTTGCTACTAATTACATAATGCCACAGCCTATTAATCATATTGTAGACTGCGCCTATATATGTGTTTGATACTTACTGTTAAGAATTACCTGTTTGCCTTAACTTAAATATCTACTTGTTTGTTTAACCGCTTTGCTGCTGCAACAACGGGTTACAATGATGTTAATAACTACTTTTCAGCATCCAATTGAAAATCTTTAATTCTTTGTTTGTTTAACTGGTTTGCTGTTATAACTCCCAGTTGGGATGTTTTGCTAACTTCAACTTTTCTGAATCAATCGGAACTTTAATGGAAAAACAGGTTAGCCCAAGATCAAAGAGCGAGGTCACCATGGACATTGCATCATCTCACAGAAGTGGCACCGGCCCAATTGTGCATTATGAATTGCAACTACTGATGCTCTAGAGGCTAAACTAGTGGTAGAAAGAGATTCTGCTTCTGCACTTAGAGATGAAGTTGACATGTTGAGGAAGCAAACAACACAATCACAAGCAGTACTCAAGACAACCATTAAATATTTGCTGGATTTCAAAACGAAGCAAGCTGAGACTGACCAGATTGTCAAGGTCCTGAAGGAAAAAATGAAATTAAATTCCTACTTGGTAAATCATAGGTGAAATGTTCTTTCCATCGTTGAATAAACTTTGTGTTGTCTGTTCATGTAATCAATCAAACTATTTGTTTTAGAGATCTTGTAATAATTGTTTTTTTTTTGTTTTTTGGTTTGTAATTTTACTTGAGCACAAGTCTGTATTAATCGATAAGACTCAGAGACATTTCATTTGGACTGTTGTGCCAGACCTACAAATATGCCTGTTTAACAGAAAAAAGCAAAGAGACATCGCTCATAAAAAAGAATAGGGGGTTTCGTATAAGCGTCTCCCTTTGCACCGGGGAACAAAATGTTGCGAGCGTGCCAGTGTACAAAGTACACAAATACAAGAAGAAGAAAAGAAAATGTGTGGGGCCTGCTGGCGCGGCCAAAGTGATCAAGCGATCATGGTCTCCTGGTTCCCGGGGGCCTCGGAAAGCCCCCGGTTAATTACTCCCGCAGATAGCACCGCGGGACACCTCCGATTAAGCTGCGTAGTCGTCATCTTCGGTCTTCGCTTCGCGTTCCTCATGCATGGTGGTGGTGTGTGTGTGTGGCGGCGGCAGAGTCCGTGTACGGAGTGGTACACGCGCCGTCGAAAACGTGGCCTTTGCTCCAGCCACGCCCGTCTAGCCGTCTTGCCTCGTCGGCCTTGAGCGGCGTCGATGTGGTTGTTGAAGTACTGTGCATGTTTGGGCTTGGCTTGGACGTTGTCGATGACATTGTAGATTCGCCGGGAGTGCAAGCGGTATGCCCCGCGGGAGTAGATGTCGATAGGAGAAGAAAGAGAGGATGGACGTGCGACACATGGTGTTCACACATCCGTCGATGACCGCATACATCGCCGCCAATGGCGGAGGAAGTCGACACCTTGCACCGCTCGGCACGGTCAGAGATGGCACAAGAGCCGCACGCCGCCGACACGGAGTCTTGGACCAGGAGCCGCTAGATATGAGCAGACCCCGACACATGTTCGTGCCGTCAAAGAGGGAGGCCCCGAGATGCGCCTAAGCGTGTCCCGGCCCAACCCGGATGATGTCTCCGCCGTCATAGTTACGATGAGTCATCGTCACTCATCGAGAGTCGTGCTGCCTTCATGGTTACGACGAGTCGTCGCGATTCGTCGAGCATCGCGCCGCCACCGACACGTCGAACAGACCATGACGCCGAGTCCCGGACAGCCCATGGCGCATCCATGGACTGGCAAGACAGTGGCGAAGGAGGCCTCGCGATGCGGCGAGGCCTCGCCCAGGCGCCGCCGATGATGTAGGTAAAAGGGGACTACTAGGCTGGTGGTCACGGAGGTGGACGATGGCATTTTTGAGCCAAAGGCGCCCGAGGAAGCGCTCTCGTGCTACGACAATCAAATAGGCTGCATCGTATGGAAAACCGCCACCATCAACGATGAGAAACTACAGAAGATAGAAAATATGAGGAGCTCCCTCCTAAAGAAGTTTCACCAGATATTCTTGTTCCCGGGCCGGAATGAGAAGGATTATGAAGATCCAGACGAGGACCCGGCAATGAAGAAGATAAACAAACACGCCATGACCAAGTTTAGCGACGCGTTGGCCGCCTGGAAAACTCGAATGAAAGCAAGGAACATCGACAAGAAGGAACCCTACTCCGAGATTGTAAAGGATAATCCGACAATCACGGAAGACCAGTTTCAAATATTCAAGGAGGCTTGCGAGGCCGAAGCTGCCAAAAACAAGTCTAAGTACATGAAGGGGCTTCAAGAGAGGAACATTGGGAGCCACCACCTCGGAAGCCGTGGTTACGGCGGAAAGAGGTCCAAATGGGCCAAGGAGGCACTACAAGAAATATGTCAACTTATGACCTTCTGTCATTCCCAAAATTCCCAAAAAAATCTCATAAATTCTTTGGGTCATATCTTCGTCAAATATGTAAAAACCTTCCTTGCCTAGTTCAAAAATAATTCAAAAATATTCATTTTCCTATTCTGTTCAGAACAACAGTTTGTGAAGGAAGTAACACTTTGGCATGTCCAAATAGTATCCATTTTCTACAGTGCTTTCCTATGCCCAAATAACCATCCTCCACCAAATGCCAGCTCAATCCATTCATTATTTTGAGCCGAGCTTCAATATTCGTATTTATGTCCAGTGTGGTGGTTTGCAAAGCAAGTACCACCTAGGCTCCTCCTTTTGAGCTGAAAATTTGTGAAAATTGTCTTCTTAGTAACTGGTCATCCTCAGCCAAAGCTCACACCCATTAGCCATGCACATTTCCCGTACCGCTAATCAAACACTTGGCTGCTAATTCATGTTTGAGCATCGATTGGTCTCCTCGTGAGAATCTTATGTTGTAATTTTCTTCCTAGCACCAACCTGGGGAGTGCCCAACCCACTAGACATGCCTAGGCCGCCCAGAACACATGGCAACGCCACGGTCACGCGGTGACCACGCGGCGGGCATGCGAGTTTACGCGCTCTAGAGTTGGGGCCCTCGGCCACCGCCCAAACCTCGACGTATCGCCACCAAACCATGTATTTATGATTAAATAGGTCCTTATGTAACTAGAAATGATTTTTGGAAAAAATAAATAGCAAACTATGAGGCATCTACAGTTCAAATTTGACCCGCTTCCACCTGAATCGGCAGAAATTTGTCTTTTTCACGAGAGGTGGATCAAAAACTTTTACACCAGACTATTTTGTCAATTGTGCATTAAATATGGCCTAGTATTTTATAAAAATGATTTGGTCCAATTTTGCAACAATTATTTGGTAGTTCCTTCACAAAAAAACCTCCTTTCAGGCACTCGAAAAATGGAAAATGGTTTTTTCGTCCAACGAAAATGAAAACTTCCTTAGGCAACATTGTTTGCTATTACAATATGCACCCTTGTGCACAATATGAGATCATTTGAACAAACTATGCCATGAATGTGGCCATAAGATTGATCATTTGGCTTGAAAGCCATGAATCTTCACACTTGATAGCTCATTTCTGAGAACACTTTTTTAAAATAATTACCGTATTACAAGTTTATTATTTTTCCTGGAAACTTGGTCACATATAATGACACAATGCGAAGGTTTTCCAATTTTTTGTTTTTTCTTGAATTTTTTATGCCCGTTTCAAAATGCGGTCAAAACGGCGGGCTTGACCGTTCCTAGCTAGTGGTTGAATCTTGGAAAACTTTTGGTGTTTCTCTGATTAAATAGATACTTATGTAACTAGAAATGATTTTTGGAAAAACTAAATAGCAAACTATGAGGCAGCTGCAGTTCAAATTTGACCCGCTTCCAATTCAATCGGCGGAAATTTGTCTTTTTCACGAGAGGTGGATCAAAATTTTTTACACCCAACCATTTTGTCAATTGTGCATTAAATATGGCCTAGTATTTTATAAAAATGATTTGGTCCAATTTTGCAACAATTATTTGGTAGTTCCTTCACAAAAAAACCTCCTTTCGGGCACTCGAAAAATGGAAAATGGTTTTTTCGTCCAACGAAAATGAAAACTTCCTTAGGCAACATTGTTTGCCATTCCAATATGCACCCTTGTGCACAATATGAGATCATTTGAACAAAGTATGCCATGAATGTGACCATAAGATTGATCATTTGGCTTGAAAGCCATTGATCTCCACACATGATAGCTTGTTTCTGAGAACACTTTTTTAAAATAATTGCCATATTACAAGTTTGTTATTTTTCCTACGAACTTGGCCACATATGATGAAACAATGCGAGGGTTTCCCAAATTTTTGATTTTTTTTGAATTTTTTGTGCCCGTTTCAAAATGCGGTCAAAACGGCGGGAATGACCGTTCCTAGCTAGTGGTTGAATCTTGGAATTTTGTTGGTGTTTCTCTGATTAAATAGATACTTATGTACCTAGAAATGATTTTTGGAAAAAATAAAGAGCAAACTACGAGGTAGCTACAGTTCAAATTGACCCGCTTCCAACTGAATCGGCGGAAATTTGTCTTTTTCACCAGAGGTGGATCAAAACTTCTGACACCCAACAATTTGGTAAAGGTTTAAATATGTCCTAGTATTTTAGAAAATTTATTTCGTACAAGTTTGCAACAATTATTTGGTAGGCCCTTCACAAAAATACTCATTTTGGGCACTCGAATAATTATTTAAAATAGGTACAAAGATTAAAAATTGCATGCATACTAGCTATCATCCATAAAATATGGTCTATATTGATAGAAAATTTTAGTTGTGCCATTTTGCAAAATATTTTTGATAGCTGCTTCACAAAACTCTCCTAGTTTTAGTACTTAGAAACTATTCTAAATCATAATTTTTCTGAGCCAATCAGAGCTCTTCACACGGATCACCCCACTTAACCGATCTGGACCGTCCACATCCGACGGATCCAACGTCTCTCAGGTCCTTTCTCAACCCAACCCAACCCAAACCCTAGCAGCCCCCTCTCCTCGCTCGATCCAGATCTCGCTCCCCTCGTCTCCCACATCGCCGCCGCCACCCACCCCGATCCCATCCCTCCCCTCGTCTCTCCTCGCTGTCTCACCCGATCGAGAGAGAGCGAACGAGATCTCGCCTCCTCCCTTCCAGATCACCGCCGCCGCCTCCCTCCGACGGAGCTCACCGCCGTCCATGGCCTCCCCCACGCCCTCCTCCTCTCGCCCCTCCCCTTCCCTCACCAGAACAGAGAGAAGAACCCGAGGGAGGGAGATCCAACGCGATCCAGCCTCGGTCCACACTTGGGAACCAACGCTGAATACGTCTGAATGGAGAACGCCCGCCCTCGCCTCGCTCCTCCGGCCCGCCCACCAACCTACCCGGGCCCCGATCCGCGCGGAGGGGGGGGGGAGGAAATGGCGGTGGTCCTCGCGTGGCTCAACGCCAGGGTCGTCGATCCCCTACTGCAGGTCATCCAGAGGTGAGGCCCCAGCCGCCCGGCTATAGTTTCTGTTTCGTCCGGCCGCGCCGGCATCTGGTCGCCAGTTTCATCGCTTCTGCTTTGGTGGTTGGCCGGTGCAGGGGCGCGGAGCCGAGGCAGCTGGCCTTCTCCGCCGCGCTCGGCGTCACCATCTGGGTCTTCCCCATCTGCGGTACGTGCGTGGTTGCTGCTGAATCCCCTACCCCTACCTCTCGTCGACCAAAATTTATCTGCGGTTAGCCTAGTCTAGATTCGATTGCTCCATACGCATGGCGTGTCGGCACATCAATACAGTAAATAGGATCCGATGTGTGCGTGTGCGGCCATAGTTGAGGAGAGCACGACTCAGTTCCTGGGAAACACACGGCTGCACGCCACCATGCTGCCATAAGCCCTTCATTTACATCTCCAGGAGTCCAGGACTCCTTCCCAAGTGATGGTCCACATCTACAGATGTAGATGCCTGTTAGGATGCGGAGTAGAGTATTCTCAGAGCCTAACTGCTCCACTAGCCAGCCCACTGTTGGTACCAGATTGATAGCAGCAGTATCATACAGTATATGGAATAGGGTTCAGCGTATATGTTAAAATAGAACATGTCCGTACGACGCAAGCTCAAGATACTACTACTACTAGTGACAGTATAGCTGTATAGTAGTGTGGATCAGGGTATGTTTTTGCAATTCTGCTGTTGACGGTATTTTATTTTCATTCATCGAAAAGGAGCGGTGCTGCCGGCTGCTATGCTAGTGTGCAGTGCACATGCTGGAGATGCAGAAAGTGTAGTTCTCCAATAACCATGTCTTATTCCCATTATGTATGTGATGTATGATTGCTTCTGTCACCTGGATTTTTAAAGATAGATATCATGCGCCAATAGGTGATAGGTTTCTGTATAAGATTAGCTGCATCGTCATCACATATTCTTCTTCTATTTGCAATTATAAAAGTCAACACTTCTATTTTAATCTGGCAAGCGGTACTGTAAGCTGGATACATTGCTTATTTTATTCTGATACGTTTCTGCTAGGATCTTATCTTCAATTTATTCACTTAATCATTTGTCTCTTTATAGGATTTCACTGGTGTCCCAGCAGTTGTTGATCTTGCTTGTATGAGGGATGCTATGAGCAAACTTGGGAGTGACCCGAACAAAATTAATCCTCTGGTGAGTTCATAGACCAGTGGTCACATTTACTATCTCCTTGTCTTAATAGCTTCTTGGGAATATATTTGACATTCAAACCTTTGTTCTTTTTCTTGGTGTTTACAGTTGTTGATGAGTAGAGGCTGGTCGAATCCTCGATGTCCTACATTGCCTGCTATCTTATTCAGTTTTTTTCTTCCCTGTATCTGTCAAGCTTAGTCATGTTTACACACAACTTCAGTAAATGGCATTGTATATGTTTTTCTCAGTAAATGCAATAAACACAAGCTATTCAGATTACTTAACTGAATTTGTTATATGCTGCAGTTTTAACTGAATTAGAGCACCTAAACTGTTAACTGAACATGTGTGCAGAATATGTTAACTGAATTTCTGCAGTAAACATGTTATCTGAAATTCTGTAATGATGTTAACTGATATGAGTTTGAGCACTTGATGTTTTATACTTGAAAGACAAATGAACTTGTTTTGGTTATACCTCTCCCTGTTAATTATGGGTGATTTCCTTCTTTCAAATTATATATGTTCTGTTTTGAGCTATCTCTCTGCCTGGTAATAAAAGTATGTGCATTGGTTGATATTTAGTATTCGTATGTCTAGTTCATGATGATGGTCACTTGCGGCAGAGGCACCGATATTTTGGTGTCTAGATATTCGTCGCCGATAACTAAGCACGCAATGCTTGTATATACCGAGTTTTTACTGCCTAGTAGTGAGCACACCTAGCCCCAGTCACCTACTTCAATCAAAGAAACTAAGAATGTTCATAGTAATTTGAAAAGTATCTCATGCTTGATGCTTATACACTTGCATACACATCCCTCCTCCTATTCCTCCTCTCGTCTCCCACAATCTGATTTGTGTGTGCATTTATTTTTGCAGGTTCGTGAAGAGGCCAATCTGGTGTTGTGAAAGAAGGGGGCTGTCCATGGAGAAGATCCCGCGGCGAGCTCCTCAGGGTAGGTTATCCCACAGATCTCCTCAATTGGGATGTGAAGAAGCAGAACTTCTGTTTGTTCGGGAGCTGCTTTATTATATCAAATGCACCAGATACTTACGATTTCTCTTATGATCTTGTGGCTGGGCTAGAGAAAAAACAGAGTTGCATATGATTTCTAGGTACTACTAGTCTAAAATGTTGGCCTATCTAGTGTACTGTAGGAACCTGTTGTAATCCCTTCATATATACTGCATGCTCACTTTGGATAGAATTGGAGTGAGATATAATTGGAGTGAGCAGATCACTATAGGACTAAGGAAAAATCAAAAAGTATGTGTAGGAAAATATCATCGTTCTTGCTCACTTTGCAAAAATGACGAGTACTAGAAATTGCCCCCTTTCACTAATATTTGCTATTTGCTGATGGTTATACGTCTTTTGCTTGATCTATTATGATTCATGCACACAGGTTGGCTAGAAATAGCCCTGGTTATAGATATTTTTATTATTTTATACATTAATGTATGCTGTTATTATTTGTATGTGTGATGCTTTCAGCCTGTTTTACTGTTTCCTCCTCGATTGAACTATTCATGTAATGTTCTGTTCTTGTAGGAAGGCAAGTTGTCGCACCTGGAGAACTTGCCCATCAAAGGGAGCAATGAAGACATTGTTAGGACAGTACCAAATGTGCTCCTACGTGTTGAACAATGTTATGTAGTAGTGAGATAAGGCAAATTATGTAGACATTGTTAGGACAGTACCAGATGTGCTCCTACGTGTTGAACAATTCCTGTGTAATGAAATTTTGTATTCCCTGTGTACATGTTGCTTTAATGCCAGATTGTGAAAATTACTCAATTGCCATGATAGTACCGGGCCTGAATAGGCCATGACCCAGAAACAAACGTGCTACAAACGTGGTCTGGAGTGAAAAGGCCATGGCCCAAACAAAGGCAACGGCCCAAAGATAAAAAGGCTACAACGTTGGGCTAGGCCCATGAAATCGACCAAAAATTGACACGAAAAAATATATAGAAAGGCTGAATTAATGGGCTCGGCCCATGTAGAAAACCGAATTGGACCGGGCTGAATCTTGTGCCACATCAGCTTGCCACGCTGGATGCCTACGTGGCTTGGGGAGGTTGCTAGTGACCAAAACGCCACAGTAGGAATATTTTGGTCGTAAACGTCTTTGACCATTCCAGAAGAAAGGTCGCTATAGTCAGTTTACGACGGCCAGCTTTTGACCTTCTATTTTTGGTCACAAAAAGGTCGTAAATGGAAATTTGTGACCTTTCAGTGACCAATAGTGGTGGTCACAAGTTGACATATTTCTTGTAGTGAGGACGCGGAAGCCGCGAGTCTGGGTATCCCAAACCCCTTGGTGGATTTCACCGCCCCGCAGGAGCGTGACGTCCTGAGGGCCCGGCACCGTTGGGACCCAGTGAAGAAGGTTTACGAGACAACACCGGTCATTACGGAGTTCATGAGACTGCTGGCAATTTTAGTTTCTGATCAATTTGACTGCACACGTTAGTCATATTTGTAAACGATCCTTGTGCCTTTTGCAGAGAGAGCAGCACCGGATTGCGGCCGAAAGTGACTCGCCGTCTGAGGCATTGGCGAGGCCCAAGTGGGACACTCCATTCAACCGGGCGTTGAACATATTGAAACAACAACCAGTGGATACTCGACCGTCGTATGGACGCGTGCACGGTGTCGGAGACGGCGCCACGTGGAAGAAGTACTACCGTGAGACCACGGAGGAGAGAAAGGAAAGACGGAGGTTAACTGAAGAAAACATCGACAAGAAGGTTGAGATTGCGGTTGAGAAGAAATCATCTCAGACAGTCGCAACAGCGGTAGCTGCCGAAAAACAGGTGGTTGTAGATTTATCTACTTCCTTGGTGACGGGCGTTATCACTTGGACAAGGCAAAATCCAAAAAAAAATGCAGAGGACTTTCCCCTTGCTGACTTCTTGGGAGCACCTGCTCCCACACCGGCTCCCGCACCTGCTCCCGCACCGGACATGCTCGGCGGTGCTTCGTCTTTGGTTGAGCTCGACGCCCTCACGGTATCTGTCACACCGGCCCCCTTCAATATAAATGTATAATCTCCCATTTTCGTTGCCTTTCGGATGTCTCACGTCGCAGACTTTTCTTTACGGGCCGACGAAACCCCGTGCACCATATTGTACACCATCGGCGACCAGAAGGTGGACGTGGGGAAGACGATGATAATGGAGCCGAAGGAACCATTGTTCCACAGCCGACCGATCGCCCCGAACGTCTTCAAGGTTTCCGTGGCCAGTGTCGAACCGGGCCACGAGAATTTGCCTCCTCCAACACTACTGGTGGATGACGAGGAGACACCGCGGCGGCTTGGTGATTGTTGCAATGGGTGGGTCCTGTTGTGGCCAAAGAGTCTGCTTCGTCTGGAGGCGGTCGGGAGCACACCCACGAGCATGCAGCCTCAGCAAGGTATGAACATCAACACCCCACCTACCCAATTAGCGTCGGGTGTCGGGTTGGGTGATAGCGGACGGGGTAAGGAGGAGGCTCCATTAGTTGCTGATGACGTCGCCATGGATGAGGATGAGGACGACGGTGGCGCTGAACAGTATGTCTATATTGGCGCCTCCTCAGGGTTTGAGCATCATGAGTCGGTGCCTGAATTGCCGTCTCAACATATTATGGATGACCTTCCGGTAGTAAAGAAGTCTAGGAAGAGAGCGAGGAAAGGCAAAAAAGTTGATTCTATGATCCAGCCGCCTCATCAGCCTTGGCTTCAGGATCGTATAGATATCCCCGATGCGGATAAATGGCATATCCCCGGTCAACCAATCCTACCTGCAACAGCGCTACAGGCCAGATTCGGTGATCTAAGGAGACTTCATGATGATGTGCTGCGGGTAGAGAAAGGCCTCATCGCCTCGAGAGATCCAGGATACCCACTCTACATGGTTAACGTTCCGCGGCAAAGGTCGTACGTCGACAGCTTCCCCGCGGATAAGTTCTTCCTCCATTCGATTACATATTCGACATGTTTCACGTGAAGAAGCTGGATTTTATGTTTGTCCGCCTTTATGCCTTGCACATGAACTACATCATCGGGGTTGAGCAGATATCTCATATCTGTGTTGCTGACCCGTACTACATGCACGAGGGCTTCTTGGGAGTCTGCGCAGAGCACTGTGTATACGCGAGGGAATACATCGTCAATTTCATGCTCGCCAATAAGGACAAGGGAGCGATTTTCGTGCCTTATCATCCCGTGTAAGTCATCCGCGCTGCTATCCTTCCTTCGATTTCAATCATTCATTTGCACGGTGGAGGCTAAGTAATTTGAGGTGTACTTATTTTGCGCAGCGGCGGGCGTGCCGTCCTCATCATCCTATACCCCCAATTCTCCCACGCTCTTTACTTGGACTCGTCAAAGAACATTCACAAAAAGGATTACACCCACATCAAGGATGTTCTCGACAGTGCTATGTTTTACTACCAAGCAAGGGGTGGAGAGGTCAGGGACAAGAAGAGAAGGGGCGGCAGGGTCGCCTTCGCCCATAAGACCGACTTCTGCTGCATCCAACAACCGAACAATTCTCTTAATGATAGATTCTATGTCCTACACCACATGCTGGAGTACAGGCGGGATCACCAGAACCTTCGCATGTCACCTAGATCCGGCGATGCCCATATTCTGCAATGGGCAAAGAACGTAGGAGATAGCTGAGTTCTATCACATCCAGCGCGAACTTTCCCAAATCATCATGAAGGAGGTCATCGGAAAAACAGGGAAGTTCCTACGAAGAAGGACAAATGTCGCGGGAAGACGTCCGAACATGGATAGCCTCTCAGCGTCTCGACATGAAGCCTTTCACTAAGCTCGGGGACTATCTCCCTGACCTTGATGGATGGCATGGCATGTTGTAATGATTGTCGATATATGACAATGTGTTTGTTTAGTCTATACTTTCTGTATGACAAAACCTTGAGTTATGCACAGTGAAACTTTATTTGTGATGTAATTAAACCGTCCTCCTCCTCGACTAGCGAAGATCACTCTAGTTAGGGCATTTTGGGTACGATGAACTTTGTTATTTATGCTTATGATATGTTGTTTCTATTTTTGCCAAGTCTGTCTCTTTCTGTTTCTCAACTATATATGTTGCAAATCATCGACACATGTGACGATGCAGGTGCATAGATCGTCGATGGCGAAGAAGTGCTACGCCAGGAGTATATATACGACGAGTGGCCGGAGTGTCAGGCCAAGGTGTTACCGGTTTCCGATTTCCGAGCGACAGGCAGTAGTTAGTTTAGGTTCACGCTAATGCGAGAGAGGGATACGAACTCATGTACTCAAAGTGATAGCTCTTCTCGTGTATACCATTGTTTAGATGGATGACGATGTATTTGCAAGTAATCGATGACTTGTATCGCTATTTTTGAGATGATGACGAGAGACCACTTTGTGTTGGATGATGGTTATGATGATGACATGATTTGATGAGACTAATTGTATGTATATGCTATGATTACATTTGTATGTGTATGATATGCTAAAGATTATTGTATAAAGCCTATTCAAATACAAAACAAATACAAAAACAAATATGCAGGAAAAAACTAATAAAACTAGTAGTAGCGAGGGGGGGGGGAAATTTAGCAGTAGCACCTCATTACCAGTAGCGCTTCCCGGTAAACAGCGCTACAGCTATTCATGTATAGCAGTAGCGTGGGACAACAGGCGCTACTGCTATACGTTAGTTGTAGCGCCTTATTAGTAGCGCATGTACCCGCGCTACTGAGAGGCCCAAAACCCGCGCTGCTGCTAGGATTTTCCCTAGTAGTGGAAGGCTGCACTGAGGGGCGGGCTGGTTCCCAGTAGGCGGACCCATCCCTCCCCTCGAAGTCTGCACTCACCCACTACGATGAGACGAAGCATGGCTACAGTGTGCGCTGACCAAGCGCCACCAACTCACCTGATGCTGGACTATAGCCATGCGACTCCTGATGCGGTCTCCGTCACCAAGTACGAAGCTACAACAAAAGGCAATCAACAGGGCCCGCACGCGGTAGGCCCTACCAGTCGGCTGTATTCTCAGCAGCCGGAGGGGGCCCGCAGAGGCGGGCCCCAACAGCCAGCAGAGAATCCGACGACCCTAGGCTCTAGCATCCGGGTCCTACAACCCGACCGTATTACCATTGTACCCCTGGGGGGTTGGCCTATAAAACCCCCAGGGCTCACCCATGCAAAGGGTCGAGATCCATTCTAGGGAAGCCACCATTCCATCATAGCTAGGAGAAGCAAGGTAGCGGCTCTGCCCTTCTTCTTCCTCTAGCAACACAACTATAGGAGCAACCTTGTACACCTTTGATCATAGTCATCCTAGCGGGAGTAGGAGTGTTATCTCTCTAGACAGCCCCGAACCTCGGTACGTCTCGTGTGCCTTCGAGCTTATGCTCATGCTCACTTCCGGAACCCGACGACGTCTCCATGGCTCCACCCACGATAAGTCACCCCCTAGCATCTAATGTGAGATTACCATGACATTGGGAGATTGGGGGACTGTTACCCAGGGAGGTCCTTGGCTCATGGAAATCTGGTGCTGATAGCTCCATACGATGGCTTCTCCAAGCCATCCTCAATTGATTTATTTCCCTTTGATATCTTGGCTCAAATCATCAAACTGCCAAATGGTTATCATGGCATGGTCCAGTCCACTGGATCTAAGGTTCGCGGGGAGGGGGGGGACTCTAATCCCTCATCTTTTGATTTCCAAGGCAATCTCTTCAGAGTTAGGATGATTGTATGTCTGCAAGTCCCCGAAGAAAGCTAAAATGTTGGTTACAAGAGGCAAACATGGAGATCTTTTCTGTTATGTATGAGAGGCTATAAGACTGTTGTCAAGTTTGCAGTATGATGGGGCATCAGTTTAAGGAGCACAAATACCCCCCACCCCCAGCATCGCTTTGTTAGAAACCTTCATGCCCTTCTAGTACGCACCGTGACTTGATAGCCCACATACAAGCATCATGGTAACTTTGACCTCGTGGAAGGAAGTTATTTGAAAATATACCCTCGATATATGTAAATAACTTGGTAACATACGGATCACAGTTGTGGTAACTCACGTACAAACACGATGGTAACTTTGTCCTGAAAAAAGTTGTTCAGAACGCACCACGGTAACTCTATTTGATCTACATAATCTCTACTCTTAATGGAGCAGTTGGTAGACTGGTACGCTTTATTTTCATCCGGTTTTCTTCGTCCCACCTCCGCCTCCCACTGGTTTTTCTTCCTCCCATTAGAAAATCAAATCCTATTAGGGGGGATCTTGTTTCGTACTTCCTTTGGTTGGTGTTGATTCAACTCAATCATGTAAACAGTAAGTAATTTAGAATTCAGAAATTGCATTAAAAGAAATGCATTAGATTTTTCTCGATAACATTCCATAATAAAATGAGATATTTCTTCATAAAAAATCGATAATCCCGTGTGCTATGTCATTTATTATCATTATCTCTACTATTAATTGAGAATCACAAGTTTCATATGGGTGCACGCATCCTCGTTCCCCTGCGAAGGGACGTCGTGCACAACACAATGAAAGATGTTGTGGCTAGGCCTAACGCTGGCGCGATGCTTTAAAATGTCATGGCATGGATCACGGCGTCAGGGACGACCGTGGAGGGAGGCGGGTCGTCAGACCGCCATGTGGACACTGTCATATTATATTTCTTGTAGAGCCAGACATGCTGCATTCTCAAAACAAGTGTGTCCACTTATATGTCAAGAAATTCATTAAGAGAATGTCATATATTACTCGGTAGTCGTCATCAACGTTGTTCGTAGCAGACATTAATGCGAAAATATTTTAGAAATGAAGCACTAAATCAATTCCAAAATCAAATCATTGATGTAATTAATTAGCTACATAGTTAATTACGTATGCAATCAATTAGGTCCATTTAAATACGATTCTTTTGCATCAAATCAATTTGGAAATCGAGTCATTAATACACTTAGTAGCCTGGTAAGGTTTATTTTCGTCTGGTTTTTCTTCGTCCCGCCACCCGCTCTCACTAGTTTTTCTCACTCCCATTAAAAAAAACCAAATCCAATTAAGGGGGATCTTGTTTGGTGCTTCCATTGGTAGGTGCTGATTCAATTCAATCATGTAAACAATAAGTAATTAAGAATTTAGAAATTGCACCATATATGTAATATCACTTTCCTAAGAGCCAGACATAAGATTTTTCTCGATAACCTTCCATAATAAAATAAGACATTCTTTCATAACAAATTGCTAATCCGGCATGCTATGTCATTTATTATTATCATTATCTTTACTATTAATTGACAATCACAAGTTTTCTACGAGCGTACGCATCTGAGCGCCCCTGCAGAGGGACGTCGTGCACGACACCATGGAAGATGTCGTGGCGAGGAAGCCTAACGCTGATGCCATGCTCGAGGATGCCTGGGCATGGAACAGGGTGTCGAGGACGACCGTGGTGGAGGCGGGTCATCAGAGCGCCACATGGACGCAGTCATATTATATTTCTTGTCACTCAAATGGAGAGGTAGACATCCTACATTCAAATCAAGTGTGCCCATTTAAGTGCCAAGATATTCGTTAAGAGAATGTGTCCTACATTAGCTAGTAGTTGTTGTCATAGTCGTTTGTAGCAACCATTCATGCGAAAATATTTTAGAAATCAAGCACTGGATCAATTTGGAAATCAAACCATTGATGCAATTAATTAGCTAGACAGTTAATTATGTATTTAATTAATTAGGTCCATTTAAATAGGATTTGTTTTGCACCAAATCAATTTAGAAATGCAGTCATTAATGCAGTTAATTAATTTGTTAGACAATTATTTATGCCTACAGATTATTAGAAGTGGGGATTTTTTTAATTAGTCAGATAATTAATTGATTTGATTGGCAGTTAATTAGGCACGCTAAGAATTATGTAGGCCATTAATTATTTGTGTACTTAATTAATTAAGCGAGCAGTTAACCGTGACGAATCATTTTGAAAGCGCTCGTGGGCAAGGACGATCAATGGGCTCTCAGCTACATGGCCAAGCACCAAGCACCGCTTGCAACATGGACAACAACCACAATGCGCTCGCGACATGGGCGGCCTAGCATCTAGCAAGATGGATGAAGACTATGCTCCGCAGGATGTCCACGCGATGACAGTTTCCAAAATGTTCACGGGTGAGGACAACACGACACAACACTGGCCACTATAATAAAAAGAAAGAGTGTTCCAAGAACAAGAAGGAAAAAGAAGTAAAGCCACCAAATGGTCCATGGTGTTGGACAAAGAAATAGTGTTCCAAATAATAAGAGAGAGAAAAAAGAGTATTCTAGAAAATAAATAGGAACGAGAACTAAAGCTGGCGAGGAATGAGAAAGAAGATGAGGTGTCGATGATGAACACACTAATGTTGACGTGGTGCTGGTTGGCACCAATGAAACGGGTTGGCAAAGAGGCGAGGGGTAGAAGGTGTAGGGAAAGACGAGGAAGAGAAGAACAACAATTATCCCTTCTAGCATATGTGGGATGGAGGTGGAGCTTATTCGTGACTAGGAATATTTTCACGTTGCCACTATCCTCCAATGTCAATGTGCATTTGCAAAGTTGAATGGACCTTTGAGAATTGTATCTGTAGTTATTTGTTGCTTTGTGTCAATAGTATGTTGTTAGTTTAACCCACTCTATTATGTTGTAAACATAAAAAAAATCATCCTTATTGCAATGCACGGCGAAGATGAGGTGGACGTCATCTGATTCTAAAGGAGGTGGTTCCAGCGAGAAATGTCCCGCTATGGCAGGAAACCGATCGAGAATGGGAGGTTCCGACAGAAAAAGGAAATGTGATTCGTTGGATGAGGTTTCTTGTGTTGAACCCGGGTGTTATAGATAACATTGCGGATAGCCCGTAGCAACGCATGGGCGTTCTGCTAATATTTTGAGGTTCCGAAATAGGGAGAATCTACAATGACCTTAGTTTTTTGTCCTCTGGAGCATTTGTATGTGGGGGGGGGGGGGGAGGTTAAAGGGATCATTTTTATGCCCTGGTAATTTCTATGTAAACGGGGATGTTAATTCATGTACCGGCGTTGTGATAACTTACTTAGGGTAGGCCTGGTAACTTTTGACCCGAAAAAAAGACATTCAAATCTAGTTTTGAAGGTCTCGCTGCAACGTATTTTTATGTGAAAATAGTTTTTAATCGGACCAATGGTTTGAGTTATAAAATATTTGGAAGTTTCAAAAAAGGAGGAATCTACGATGACATCAGCTTTTTGTCCTGTAGTGCATTTGCATGTGGAGAGAAGGTTAAAGGGATCATTTTTATGCCCCGGTAATTTCTTTGTAAACAGGATGGTAGTTTATGTATCAACGGCGTGATAAATTACTTAGCTTATGTGTGATAGCTTTTTACCCCAAAAAAAGTCATTGCAGCATATGAACATGGGATTTAGTTTTGAATGTCTCGTCGGGGTGGACTTTTTATGTGAAAACGGTTTTTCAATCGGACCAACGGTTTGAACTACAAAACTTTTTGAAGTTTGAAAAAAAAGGAATTTAGGACGACATCAGCTTTTGGTCCTCTAGTGCATACATGCATGTGATTAGAGGAAGAAGTCACATGAAAAGAAATAATCATTCTAATGCATGCATGTACTAATTAGAATGTAGGAAGGATCGTTCATATCTATTGCTTAGAAATATAACGTTTGGTCTAATATCAAAATACATAAACAAATGACATAAAGTGCGAACGCATGTCTGTATACCTCCTATATAGGGTCAACACTATTTAATTCTTGCATCCTTCATGGGACAAATTGCTTTTCTCTGATTTTTGTGAGCCCGTTCGTATGGCTCACGGCCCACAATGTAAGGTGGAAAATTAAAATTATGTTTACTCAGAGACATAGACATACCATAGATAAATTGATTTGCCAGTGCGGCGATGCCAAGTTTGAAGGCCGGACATGCCTGGCTGAGCCAGAGTTGGCCCAGGCGAACGATCGTGAGTCCCCTACTTAGGCACAAAGAAAGAGGCTATATGAATCGAAGACGGATGAAAAATCTGGTGGTCCCATGATGGACAAAAAAAGGTGAAAAAACAATCCTCTCATTAATATTCGGTAAAGATGATGTGTAAGTTCTTTTTGAACGTGACTATGCACGTGTGTTGAGTCCCCTACTTAAACACGAAGGCCGAAGACAGACGAAAAAGCTGGTGGTCACATGATAGACGAAAAAAAGTGGAGAAAGAATCCTCTCTTTAATATTAGGTAAAGATAAAGATGAGGTACTAGTTTTTTTTGGACGTGACTATAATCATGCACGTATCAACTGATGCACAAAAATGTACATGTAAAATAAAATTGATCCTTATTCAATTTTCATGCTAAAATAAATCTGAAAAAACGTCTAAGAAAATTAATAAATAAAAATATTTTTTATTTGAAATTTTTGCTTCAGCCCAGAGCTGCAAAGTAAAAAACAAATAAATGTACATTTATCATCTATAGGTGATCCATGTAGCGATTAATGCAAATAGTACAAAAAAACATTCTTCAAGCACAATGCCAAGCAAGTAGAATCATGACGTACTGTAATGAACAGCAAAATAACTAAATAAGGCACAATACCAATCAAGAATCTTCATAAGAGCATCTCCAATAGGATGGCCATATAATAGGGCCTCACTGCCTTGTACATCACCAGGGGAAAAATGGGGCTCCAATAGGTGCCCTATATGCATCACCAGGGGGCAGTAGATGTTGTTTGTTCCAAGCCGTAGTAATGCAAAGTACAGTTGCAAGGTCAACTGTAGGTAGAAAGCACTGCTACCGATAGTTGGATCTTGGTTAATTAGCCGATTTCATTATCAAAAGAATATACCACATGTGAAAAATATCGGTTCACTACACAATGGATAATAATTATCTAGTTTGTGTCTTCTGTTCATACAACATGGATAAAATTTTAGGTAGCAATTTCAAAAGGAAGGACATGGGATCTCAATTTTCCACCACTCGAATTCGTCGATCATCCACACATGTAGATATAACAGCATTGTTCTTTATAAAATGGCGAGGGCGCCAAAAAACTGCTCTCTATCAAGGTCTTTTTTTAACAAACAAAATCTTCTCACCAGCGTATTCCCTAGTCCCCTTGGTTGCAAAAACAATCTCTTCGCTAATACCACCCTACTTACCCAATAGAAACGTTTCGTAAACGAATCATCCTTCATCCTTGCCATGTGGGATCTACTACCATATGTTGAAGTAGGATATCATTCCTAAGGATGTAGAGCACTAGCTCACACATGTAGACACTCCTAAGGTGATAATGCAGAGGCCGTTGAACCGACAGCACTGTCCTCGGATTATCAGAGCAAAGTCTATCATGATACATCTGCACGTGTATATCTGTTAATTTCAATATGCGTTTTTATTCGAAGGGAGAGAACAAGCAGAAGAATACCATAATTATGACTGCCCATTACATGCAATTCTAGTTCTATAAAATCGTGAGGATATGACGGAACTCCACTTTGTCAAGGTGTTTCCTCGCAAACTCCCTGGCCGGCCGCAATTCCTCCTCAGTAAAACTAGGTCGAGCGAACTCCTGGCTGCTATTGGCCTTGCTGACCGAATAGAATTGGCCAGTATATGGATATCCACAGTACATCCATATCACTGGATCTACCACCATATGCTCGAGTACAGTACAATTTCGAAGGATGTAGAGCACCAACTCAACAATCCCCACCAGATCACAAAATCCAGTTATGTGTACACTTTTGAGGTGACGATGCAGAGGCCCTGGCAGATCAGTCAATATCCTTACAGTTGCAGGAACTTCATCAGATTTAGAAGATGATATCTGCACACATATATCCAACCATTAATTAATTTCAACATAATTTTTCTTTTGACCAAGCAGATCAAACATCAAAATAGATAAAATTACGATGATGATCAATGATTGAATCACTTACATGTAGTTCCAATTCTTCTAAGAGAGGAGCTAAGTCCAAGAGGTTGACAAACCTTGTGACCCAGCTAGTATCCTCTGGAGTGTCTATGATATCAATGTTAAGGTTCAGATACCTCAGATAGAGGAAGGCGGTGTGGGTTTTACTGAACTTTTGCTCCTGGAACAGAACAGAAAAAATGCACAACCGGAATGAAATCAGTATGAATCCGCAAAAAAAAGGAATGAAATCAGCATGAGATCCACCGAGGTGGTAAGTCAATAGCTACAAATGCACCCCAAATATATATATGGTGATGGGATTATTATTTTCAAAGAAGGCATACAACAAACCTCGTCTTCTACAAGCACATGTACAAAGAGTTTATGCACATAAGGAAGCGCAGCTGGAAGCTCGGCCAGGACATAATCTAAAGCATCCTCACACCAGTTGTATCTAATGTTCTTGAACACAAAGGTTGCTTCTAACAACTTCGAAGATTCAATGAGGACAATTTGCGTCGGGAAGTCATCGAACTGAAATGTGGTAAGGTTAGGAGCACGCAACTGTATCGTTCCCACCGGACACTCGCGCACACTCAGGTGCTGCAACCGGCAGAGCTCCTGACGTATACTGAAACTTGACAGGGGGCTGTCCTCCAGTCTTAAACTCTCGAGAAGAGCACAACTTAGCAACAGACATTGGAGATCGTCTGCATCGATGGAGACCATATGCAGGCTGAGTTTCTTCAAGTTTGTGATACCAGAGAAACTAGGGGCCAGCTTTACACAGACATTGGCCATATGAAGAGACTTGACACAAGAGCCATTCGAGCCACTGAGTTTGCACAGCGGGACAACATACTTGTCATCTTCATGGACACTCCATCCAATGAGATCAAGACTAATGTGCTTGGCCATTGACTCGGTGGAAAAGTTAATCCATCTATCGATGTGATGCATGTGATGCCTAGTGAGACCAAATTTGACAACGAACTTATCCACTGTAGTAGTTGTGGTGGGACTAGACCAAAACGGGCGCAGCAGATTATCCACTCTGGTGATGAACTCGGCAGTCGTGGATTCCCGATCAATATAGTATATGATCTTATTGCTGCCAAATAAGGTGTCTTTAGTGAACACCAGATCCGGGTGGCATAAACCTAGTCGCCACCATTCACGGGACAGCGCGCTCATCCTCACTGCTTGCTTGAGTGATAACCGTGAGAATATGTCGCGCAGAACGTCCTGTAGACATGAGCAGTCAGTCAGGCAGCGGTACTAGTTACATTCAATAGTCAAGCATGTTAAGGTTGTGATTTAGCAGAGTAGGTAATTTGTATGAATAAGGTTTGGTGATACTTACAACGGGTAGAAGGTGAAGCTCCAGTGTCACCTTTGATCTCACCATCTTGCTGGAACTGGAAGCATCGCTCTTGTTTCTTACGTAGCGCTCTTGACTGCTGGGTTTGTTCATCAGGTTGAGGAGAATGGTGGTGAAGGATCCATCACATCAAAATAGACAAACCTACATGCAGGAAAAACTTTGGCATGCGCCGTATTTTTCTTTAGCTCCTCTCTTGTTTTCCCAGCTTACAATCTCACGCAGAGGCTGTGCATACATGTATCCATGAACAACCGACCAAACACAAACCTACGAGCTAGAGGAATTTTAATACAACCCGGATGCATGCTGCTGCTAATCCCCCTACAAGCGCAAATAATAATCTTAGCCGGATTCAAACTGATACCGCGTATGGCATGCAAGCCGGAAACACACTAGGACACGGACAGACCTAATAGCCACGTAATGCAACTCTTTTTATTTATTTTCGACCCAGCTCCCAATTGACTAGCACTAACTCAACTGTAATAGAGAAGGCGAACGCTACAACTCGGCCGGGTGAAGACTGGATCTAATCGGCAGCCTTGGCAGCCGTTGGACGGCTCGTGGGACAGCCATCCAGTCTAACGCCGAGTCAGCCGCAACCTTTGAAACAAACACCATGGTGCGCTCGCTTGCTTTGCAACCCTTGTTACAATGGTTGTACCATTTCGTACGAATCGCAACCGCCGACACATAGCCTTCGAACAAGCACCATGTTATGCTCGCTGCCTTTGAATTGTTGAATGGTTTCGTACCAATCGCAACTTGCTCCGTCCGCGCTCAAATTCGTCGCTGGCTTGCTGGCTCGACCCTGTTCGAGTTTGCCTAATTAAAGCCGCCCTGAGATGAGCTACACCTACTCCCCTTCTTCTCTCATTGAATATGTGCTCCAACAGCTCGCCCCATTTGAATCCGTCCACGACTGCCATGTCATATCCATGGCCGAGCTCGGGCATGTTTCGTGCGTGCCTGCCTGGACCTTGCGCTCACATGCGCACGTGTTCCGCACACACATGCGAGTCCTGCATGCTCCTGTTGTCGATCCGACTTGCCTTGGCGAGCTCCTGCAGGCACAACGGCGACAATGGCGGAAAGGCGCCACATCGGAAGGAAAGAAGTCCACATCACCCCTTGTGGTTTCAGAAACCGGCTAACCCCCCCCCCCCCCCCCCCCCCCCAAACTCTGAAACATAGATTAAAATCGCGGGAGAAACGATTTCGCGGCGGCCTCTCCCAGCAGCTACAGCGGCCGCCATAGCGGGCAATAGGGCGAATAGCAGAAATTTTTCTGATGAGAGAGATGATTTCTGGAGGGGTTTGCTCATTGTTGAGCCATTTAGAGGGAGTTGTGGAGGATATCGCGGCAGCAGCCATAGCCTAGCGGCGAGGCTCCTGGGCAGCTATAGCGCAGCTATCGCGACTATTTCGCGGGCTATTTTAATCTATGCTCTGAAACCAGTTAACTAATCCCCTGAGATATCTAATACCAGCCAAGGCACCCCCTAATCCCAATTAGAGTGGTATCTGTAGGTGGTTTTGTTTGCGTGGCTCTACAGGATGGCCACGTCGGCTTGGTATTGTGGCGCAGGAGATATGAGCACGGGCCGCCGGCTGTTCATAATTCATCCTATCCCCAATCCCATAGTTCATCTCTTGCTCCTGATGGGTTTAACTGGGCTTTGGTGGCTGTATATGGTGCCGCATAGCCCGAACTAAAACCGGATTTCTTGGCTGATCTGGTTAGGATTTGTATTTCCTATCCTGGTGGGGGTGATTTCAACATCATTAGAAGGCGCGATGAGAAGAATAATGATAACTTTGACGGCAGATGGTCGTTCATGTTTAATACTATCATTGAAACCTTGGATATGAGAGAGATAGAGCTTTCGAGAAGAAAGTTTACCTGGGCTAACGCGATGCCAAATCCGATGTTTGAAAAGTTCGATCGAGTTCTGGCTAGTGTCGAATGGGAACAGAAATTCCCTTTGTAACAGTTCAGGCACTTTCTCGTGATATTTCTGACCACACGTCTTTATTTCTTGATTCTGGTGAGGCCACCCACTTGGAAAACAAAAACTCATTTTCGTTCGAGCTTGCTTGGTTTGAGAGAGAAGGCTTCTTTGATCTCGTATCCAGAGAGTGGGCTAAGGATGCAGGAGGTAGGACTGCGCTTGAGGGTTGGCAGAATAAAATTAGGCACTTGAGAAGTTTCCTATGTGGGTGGGCTAAGCATCTTAGCGGGATTTATAAGGTCGAAAAGGAACAACTCCTTACCCTTATTCAGTCCCTGGATGTAAAAGCAGAAACCACGGTTCTGCCAGCCTCGGAGCTTCATGCCAAGCTTGACGCGGAGATGAGGCTGAAAGAGCTTCTTCGTGAGGAAGAATTAAAGTGGGCGCTGCGGGCCATGGTCCGAAGAGTAGTCCAGGGGGACGCGAACACTCAATTCTTCCACATGATCGCTAATGGCAAGCACAGAAAGAAGAGGATCTTTCAGCTTGAACAAGATGAAGGAACGATTCTTGGTCAGGAGAACCTAAAATTATACATTACTAAGTATTACAAGCACTTGTTTGGGTCTCCAGAGGATAACTGTGTGTCGCTGGATGAGTCTAGGATTGAGGATGTGCCTCAACTTACTGCTGCTGAGAAAGAGGTGTTGGAGGCCATATCGCAGATGAAAAATAATAAGGCTCCCGGACCGGATGGATTCCCGGCTGAGTTTTATAAGAAGTGCTGGCATATTATTAAAGGGGATCTGTTGCCGTTGTTCCACGATTTATTCTCTGGCCAGCTTCACCTTTTTTAGCTGAATTTTGGAACGATAACCCTGCTTCCTAATAAGACAGAGGCTGTGAGAATCGAGCAATTCAGGCCCATCTGTCTTCTTAATGTAGGTTCAATTTTTTTTACCAAGGTCGGGACGAATAGGCTCACACAGATTGCGCATGCTGTGGTGCAGCCTACTCAAACTGCTTTCATGCCGGACAAGAACATCCTCGAAGGGGTTGTGGTCCTTCATGAAACCCTCCATGAAATTCACACGAAAAAACTTAATGGAGTTGTTTTCAAGGTTGATTTCGAGAAAGCGTACGATAAAGTCAAATGGCCTTTCCTTCAATAGGCCTTACGCATGAAGGGTTTTGATGAAGCTTGGCGACCCCAGGTAGAATCTTTCACGCAAAAAGGGAGTGTTGGAATTAAAGTGAATGACGACATAGGTCATTATTTCCAGACACACAAGGTCCTGAGACAAGGCGATCCAATGTCTCCTATTCTGTTCAACATCGTCGTTGACATGTTGGCAATCTTGATAGGTAGGACAAAGGAGGCCGGTCAGGTGGGTGGCTTGGTGCCTCATCTAGTGGATGGTGGTGTGTCCATCCTGCAGTACGCTGATGATACAATCATCTTTATGGAGCACGACTTGGCAAAAGCGAGAAATATGAAGCTGGTGTTATGCTTATTTAAACAATTGACTAGATTGAAGATTAACTTTCATAAAAGCGAGTTGTTCTGTTTTGGTAGAGCCAATGAGGAACAAGAGGCTTATAGGCAATTGTTTGGATGCGAATTGGGAGCATTACCTTTCACGTACCTAGGTATACCCATTAACCATCGTAAGCTGACAAACAGAGAATGGAAGTGCATCGAGGATCGGTTCGAGAAGAAACTGAGTTCCTGGAAGGACAAACTCATGTCATATGGAGGCCGATTGATTCTTATTAGTTCGGTGCTCACGAGTATGCCTATGTTTCTCTTATCTTTCTTTGAAATCCCAGTTGGGGTTAGGAAAAGGCTAGACTTCTATCGATCCCGATTCTTCTGGCAGAGTGATGAACTAAAGAGAAAATACCGACTCGCCAAATGGGATATCATCTGTCGACCAAAGGACCAGGGGGGCCTTGGTATTGAGAATTTTGAAGTCAAGAACAGATGTCTTCTTAGTAAGTGGCTGTATAAGTTATCAGTTGAGACTGAGGCAACTTGGGCGCAGATTCTCCGTAGCAAGTATTTGCAGTCCAAGACTTTGTCCCAGGCAACAGTAAGACCGACTGACTCGCCATTTTGGAAGGGGCTTATGAGATTCAAAGCTGCCTTCTTTAATAGAACAAAGTTTATTGTCGGTAATGGCAACACCACTCGCTTCTGGGAGGATACTTGGCTTGTTGAAATGCCGTTGGCGCTTCAGTATCCGTCCCTGTATCGTATTGTTCAGCTACATGATGCTCTTGTTGCAACGATTATGTAGTCCATTCCCCTTAATATTCAGTTTAGGAGGGTGCTTGTTGGCGACCGTTGGGAAGCATGGCTTCATCTCATGAGTAGACTGATGGAGGTTCAGCTAGCTCATCAGCTCGATCAGTTGTGTTGGAAGCTTACTAGGTCTGGAGAGTTCACAGTCAAGTCGATGTATATCGATGTCATTAACTCTAGTGTTATTCCTAGTTCCAAACATGTCTGGAAAGTCAAGGTTCCTTTGAAAATTAAAGTGTTTATGTGGTTTGTACATAAATAAGTCTTTTTAACAAAGAATAATTTGATTAAGCGCAACTGGACAGGATCTACTAGGTGTAGTTTTTGTGATCGGGATGAAACTATCAAGCATCTCTTCTTTGGTTGCCCCGTTGGCTAGAGTTTTGTGGCACACGGTGCAAATTGCCTTTAACATTACTCCTTCGAATTCGGTCAGTTCGTTATTTTGAACGTGGCTTGTTGGGATAGAGTCCCAAACAGCTAGCCACATTCGCATAGGAGTATGTGCATTGTTATGGGCAATTTGGAACTGCAGAAATGATTTGGCTTTTAACAGAACAACAACTATTCATTTTTTGCAGGTTTTATTCCGAGCTACTGCGCTGATCCGTATGTGGTCCTTACTCACTCCGACAAAGGCCAGAGAGCGTTTGGTTACTGGATTTGTCCGGTGGGAGATGGTAGTGTGGGATATATTCAACCGGTTTGGATGGCGGTCATGTAATAGGATAGGCGATTAGTTTACCTATCTTTGTTATGCCAGCTGGTTGTGGCTTTTGGGCCTTTTGTTTTTGGCGTTGTGGCTCTTTGTGAGCTAGCCGTTTTTTTGTTTTCAGACTTTAAGACCTTGTTGAACCTCTTTATTTATCTATAAATGTGGCCATATGCATCGTTCTGATGCAGAGACCGGGGAGTCCCCCTTTTCAAAAAAAAAATCTCTTCCTCCTTCCCTGTTCGTCGCCATGGTCGCCCGCTGAAGCTAGACGTTTTTTTGTTCTCTGGTTCCTGTCCTCCCCTATTTGCTGCCATGGCCACCCCTCTCCTTCCCCGATCCCTCATTCTCCCATGAGCTGGAAGCTCCTTGAACAAGGACCGCCCTCGCCACTTCAAAAGCAAAATAGTGCATTGACTTCAAAAAAGCTTTTTTCGATAAAGGACTTTTCATTGAATAGATATATCGAGGTGATACAATCGTATCGAAAGAAAGCCCGGCCTTTGCATAGCTAGATGCACACAGCCAAAAAATCCAGAGCACCCTAAAAATAAAATAATTCGATACAATGCCAAGCACTTAATCGTGTCCAGCCTAAGGAGCGGTAGATCATATCCGTAAATCACACCGCCATCCATGGGGTAGAAAACCTCCCTGGCCATACGCTCCAGCCGTGTAGACGCCATCATAAAAAGGTCCCTGTCTTGCGGCTTCTGCAGGATAGACCAAGTACGGAGCCATCGTATACAAACATGAATAACCTGCATAGGAGATGAGACACATTTATTGTTAAAAACCACATCATTCCTGGTAAGCCACATTGCCTAGCATAAGGCCGCCGCTCCCACAAGAATATGTGTAGAAAATTGTTTATCAATACCCCGCAACCAGTTGCCGAACATATTCCATGCACTACGTGGTGGGTATAAATTCGAAGCTACTTGGACCTTAGCCCAAACTTCCCGAGTGAACTTGCACTCAAAAAATAAGTGTTTGATAGACTCGTCATGTTGGCAAAAGACACTTGTCTTGGAACCATGCCAGTTTCGTCGTGCCAGATTATCTCTAGTTAGGATGACTCCTTTGTTAAGAAACCAGAGGATAATCTTCACTCTTAGGGGTATTTTTAGCTATCTACTGGAACATCACAATGAACCATTGCATCATACATGGATTTGACCGAAAATTTGCCATTCTGATGCAAGTTCCATCGAAAAGTGTCCGGCTCATCCGACAGTTGAATGTCCTCTAGGCAAGTGAGTAATTCATTCCATGCTGCCAGACGAGTGCCCAAAAGATCCTTACGGAAAGAAACATCGGGGTTTTCTTGTCCTAAGACTTGTTTGATCGTGACAAATTTATGTCTGACGATCCGATACAAGCTCGGATATTGCACCATTAGTGGAGTGTTCCCTAGCCAGGTATCTTCCCAAAAACGAACCTGAGCACCGTCCCTAACCGAGAAGGTCCCAAATTTGAAGAAGAATTCCTTGGCCTTCATGACACCACTCCAAAAATGCGAATCCCCAGGTTTCCAATGAATTTGAGAAATGGCATTGGATCCCACATACTTGTTGCAAATGATTTCCTGCCATACTCCATTCTCAGTGAGTAGTTTATAAACCCACTTGCTGAGAAGAGCGGTATTTTTAATCTCAAGGTCTTGGATTCCCAGGCACCCTTGACTTTTAGGTCTGCATAATACACTGCACCTAGCCAGTCTATATTTCTTGGTTTCGTTATCACACTGCCAAAAAAATCTGGATCTAAAGTAGTCTGGACGTTGTAGAAGCCCTTTCGGCAGGTGGAAGAATGACAACATATATAAAACCATGTTGCTTAGGACATAATTGATCAAGATCAATCGCCCCCATAAGACAAGAGTTTGGCCTTCCAACTGGCTAATCGTTTCTCAAGTCTCTCTTCCACATACTCCCACTCAGCGATAGTTAAACGCCGATAGTGTATGGGAATACCCAGATACCGAATCGGAAACTTTCCAAAAATCTCGGCATACTCGGGTGCTGATTCTGCAGCATCTCCAAAGCAAAAAAGTTCACTCTTATGAAAATTAATTTTGAGGATAGAAAGTTCCTCAAAAGCACATAAGAGCAGCTTGAGATTTGTTGCCTTATCTAGATCATGATCCATGAATAGTATCGTGTCATCCGCATATTGTAGAATGGATAGACCATCTTCTACCAAGTGTGGAATGACCCCACTAATTTGACCTCCAGCTTAGCCCGCTCCACAAGGGTAGCTAACATGTCGGCCACAATGTTAAATAGAATAGGAGATGCGGGGTCGCCTTGACCAAGCCCCTTCCTTGTCTGAAAATAGTTGCCAACGTCATCATTAACTTTTATAGCCACACTACCTCCAGAGACAAAGCTCTCTACCCAGTGGCACCATTTTTGTGAAAACTCCTTCATGCGCAAGGTTTGCAACAGGAAGGGCCACTTAACTTTGTCGTAGGCTTTCTCAAAATCAATTTTAAGAATGACACCATTCATTTTTTTTCCGGTGCAGTTCATGTACAATTTCATGAAGGACGACCACTCCATCTAATATGTTGCGGCCTTGCATAAAAGCTGTTTGAGTGGGTTTTACGACATGGTCAGCTACACCGTTCAACCGATTAGTCGCTACCTTCATAAAAATTTAAAACTTACATTGAGAAGGCAAATCGGTCGATATTGTTGAATATGACTAGCCTCCTTAATCTTAGGCAGTAGGATAATTTTCCCAAAGTTTAAACGAGAAATATCAAGGTCGTCGGAATATCGTTGGTTAAACTACTGAACCAAGCCTGAATTAATCACGTCCCAAAAGCATTGATAGAAATCTGCGGGAAAGCCATCCGGTCCCGGCGCCTTGTTGTGTTCCATCTGAAACACAGCAGTTCAAATTTCCTCCTCAGAAAATGGAGAGGTTAGGAATTCATTTTCCGCTTCCGTAACTTGAGTAATGGCATGAGTAACGGATTCGTCCAGCTGAAAATTAGTTTCAGCCGAAGGCCCAATAAGGTCTTTGTAAAACTTAGTGATAAAATTTCTAAGTGGTACGTCCCCCTCTATTCGGCCTTCCTCCTGGTCAAGGACTTCAGAAAAGCATAAAGTTCACAAAATAGAGAGGAGGAGGAGCGCACATGGAGGTTTGGTGAGGCTGTCCGGCGATGATGCACCACATGGCGGCTTGGAGTGCCTCCGGCCATGGCGGGCGCACGTGAGGTAGGGCATAGCGCGAGGACTGGGGGAGGAGGAACGGAGGCGCCGGGGGAAATTCGACGGGCTGTGGGGATAGCCGCCATCGGGCGGATCGGCTCGTTGTGACAGCGCCAACATGGAGCAGAACCGACACTGCCGAGCGGCACGGGTGCTCGGCGGGGAGACAGCAAGTTTCCCTCACCGGTTGGGCTGCAAACCAGGGTGGATCTAGTGGGGATGCCGTGGGTGCCTGATATGTCTCCAACGTATCTATAATTTATGAAGCATTCATGCTATATTATTATCTGTTTTGAATGATTATGGGCTTTATTATACACTTTTATATTACTTTTGGGACTAACCTATTAACCAGAGGCCCAGCCCATATTGTTGTTTTATTGTCTGTTTTAGTATTTCGAAGAAAAAGAATATCAAACGGAGTCCAAACGGAATGAAACCTTCGGCATCGTGATTTTTTGGAAGAATATCATCCTGGAGGTTTGGAGATCAAGTCAGAAGATCCTCGAGGAGCCCAGGAGATAGGGGGGCGCCCCCCTACAGGGCGCGGCCCCCTGTCTCGTGGACCCCTCGAGCACCCCTCGATCGACTTCTTTCGCCTATATAAGCCTACGTACCCTAAAACCATCGAATATCAAGATAGATCGGGAGTTCTGCCGCCGCAAGCCTCTATAGCCACCAAAAACCTCTCGGGAGCCCTTCCCGGTATCCTGCCGGAGGGGGGATCCTTCACCGGTGGCCATCTTCATCATCCCGGCGCTCTCCATGACGAGGAGGGAGTAGTTCACCCTCGGGGCTGAGCGTATGTACCAGTAGCTATGTGTTTGATCTCTCTCTCTCTCGTGTTCCCTCTATGGCACGATCTTGATGTATCCCGAGCTTTGCTATTATAGTTGGATCTTATGATATTTCTCCCCCTCTACTCTCTTGTGATGAATTGAGTTTTCCCTTTGAAGTTATCTTATCAGATTGAGTCTTTTATGAGAACACTTGATGTATGTCTTGCCGTGCTTATCTGTGGTGACAATGGGATATCATGTGCCTCTTGATGTATGTTTTGGTGACCAACTTGCGGGTTCTGCCCATGAATCTGTGCATAGGGGTTGCCACACGTTCTTCACTCTCCGGTAGAAACTTTGGGGCACTCTTTGAAGTACTTTGTGTTGGTTGAATAGATGAATCTGAGATTGTATGATGCATATCGTGTAATCATGCCCACGGATACTTGAGGTGACAATGGAGTATCTAGGTGACATTAGGGTTTTGGTTGATTTGTGTCTTAAGGTGTTATTCTAGTACGAACTCTTGAATAGATTGATCCGAAAGAGTAACTTTGAGGTGGTTTCGTACCCTACCATAATCTCTTTGTTTGTTCTCCGCTATTAGTGTCTTTGGAGTGACTCTTTGTTGCATGTTGAGGCATTGTTATATAATCTATCTATATTATTATTGTTGAGAGAACTTGCACTAGTGAAAGTATGAACCCTAGGCCTTGTTTCCTATCATTGCAATACCGTTTACGCTCACTTTTACCACTTGTTACCTTGCTGTTTTTATAATTTCAGATTACAAATACCTTTATCTACCATTCATATTGCACTTGTATCACTATCTCTTCGCTGAACTAGTGCATCTATACAATTTACCATTGTATTGGGTGTGTTGGGGATACAAGAGACTCTTTGTTATTTGGTTGCAGGGTTGTTTGAGAGAGACCATCTTCATCCTACGCCTCCTACGGATTGATAAACCTTAGGTCATACACTTGAGGGAAATTTGCTACTGTCCTACAAACCTGTGCACTTGCAGACCCAACAACGTCTATAAGAAGAAGGTTGTGTAGTAGACATCAGTGCCATGGCACCCCTTCCAAAGTTGCGAAATAAATTTTACTATGTACTTACCACTAAATATTCATCAAGTTTTTGTTACTTTAAGACTACTTTTAAATATTATGATGATGTTTAATATAAAATTTGAACTATGGCACCCCAAACATGCGATTCTAGGTCCGCCAGTGCACGCGGCTGCATATGTACTAGATGGAAAGTGTGGCTTGCCGCACCGCGCACCCCTGCCGGGTGCGGTCATATATTAGGTCGCTTCAAATTCGATAGGTTGACATGTGAACAAACTGAGAATGCCTTTGTAGATGGCATCCGTTCAGACCGGACCAAAAGCCAGTGCAATCTGTTACACCAAAGGCTTAGCAGCATTTTGATTCCAAAATTAAACCAACACAATGAGTCGTCCCAAATTAAATATGGTAGTTCAGTAATTATATAGACAAAGGGATCCATAAGGCCCCATGCAATATAAAGAACCTAAGTAGCTGGCATGTAACCAAATATTTGATTGTGTTGTCGGGTCGTCCCGTTCTCAGCTCTTTCTTCACATGATATATAAATCTGTCACAATTATACAATTTAACCAATGAAATCACAAGAAGCATTTGCATAATAGTATGAGTCCGATGATAATTATAAGCCGTTATAATGAAAGAATCATCGCACACCATTAATGGGGATACTAAAGAATAAGCTTTATGTAGATCATTAATGCCTACATATCAAGCACACCATCATTCAAGCCACTGGCAAGAATATCTAAAGGGCTAAAACCAAATCTTTCAAAGTCTAAAGCCTAAATAGGAATCACGAGGAGAAATTCACAATGTTAAAAGCATCTAAAAGATACATTATATTGTAGACATTAAACAAAGACAAATTATATTAGGAGGTGCAGTCCAAACATAGTAAACTGTACACGTGAATACTTCATCGACGACTGAGTGCAAGACTGATATATTAAAATAAGAAAATCACATCTCCTCCAATAAAGAAACATGCTCTTTTGTCACCATATTCGTCATATGATACACAGTTCCCCTCCAATGATTGAACCTGAAGCCCCAAATGCTTACAGAAATATGGTACCTGAAGTAGGAACTACAACATCCATCAATTGCTCTATGAATTTATATCGATCAGTTGCTTGCTATGAATGAATAGGCACAAATCATAACAAAGTTGACCCTGGAATAACAACAATGCATTAAGCAACAATAGTTAGCAAACAAAGGAAGAAGCTGGTAACAATAGGTAGCACAGAACGCTCGACACCATAAGGAAACCTTGCTCTTTATTACAGATAGTGTTCTGTGTGACCTATGCACCCTCTCATGAGCATTTTGTCAGACATAATATCTCACGATCATTTCAGTAAAAATCTGTGGACATTAATCAATCATATATATTAGCTGCAACAAAAGAGATAACCACCTTTTCTCCTCTACTTGGACCAGCTGGGGGTACTACAAATGCAGCAGTGTGCAACAGTGAGGGGCTGCCAACAGAAGATCAACAAAAGATTCATTTCAAATTTATTTGTGAGACAATTATGTCGCATTAGTAACGTGTGCACAAGCACAAAATATATGTAATATTACCAGTATTACCCATATGCCTTAACATAACATGCTAAAATTGCCAAAAAGGGCCACAGAAAAAAATATCCTTGGCATACTTATAGAAAGTATTTGGCAAGTAACCAAAAAAACTGGTGTAAACATGCAGTCTGACTACAAACATACTACAATTATGTATCACATCTACTCTTTACTCTCATGATGAGTATCATCCATTAAATCCCATGATACCTTTTGCTACTAACAAAGTAAATTGGTGGAAGATTAAAATAATATAAAATGCATATGACAGTTCCAGTGGACCATGTTCTAAAATAGCCGAGGTTTAAACCCTTTGCAAACTGGTGCTTGTAGTATATCTGAGATTGCACCTAGTTATAAATAAACTATTTACTGAATTCAATTGTCTCACTTGCATAAAGGAGGTGTATATGACTGAAAGGAGAAAGGGCAGGTATGACTTTTTTAGATAAATCAAACCAAGACACCTTAAACTTAAACAATTCGTCAAAACTTGGATCGTGAGAGCAAACACAACGCAACATAGCTGACACAAAATATAAAGAAGTTAGCATGCATGCCAACATTGCAGTACCTTATGGCATTTTCTCATCTCATGGTTGAATGAAAATCACCATATGTATATATCTATATATGCAGCAATAGATGACTCTAACCTATGGTAATCTCTTATAATCAATTCATCAGCTCACTAATACTCATATATAGATAACAACAGAACTATGCATTCCTCGACTAAATATTCATATATAGACAACGGGACGCCCGGTTGTAGAGGGAAATCACAGTCATGATGCTATAGGTAACCAAGGCCCAACCTGTACAACCTTTCTGCTTGCCTCCAGCCATACTTGAGTAGACGAATGGGCAAGCCAGCAAGAGAGACGAGTGCAGAAGATGACGCCCGTCGACAATCCACTATCAGCAACCAATTCAAATTAAGGAGCTTATGTTAGTATTTCAATGGACAATATCACATGTGAAGGAATACCACAATGGCAGTTAGTCATTCAGTTGGTTCGCATACGATTTTACCTCCAAAGGGGCTACCACCACCAAAGAATGACTGGATCTTAATTCCAGAGTGGTTTCATATTTTATCAATATAGAGAAGTCGAGATAGGAAGTGTAGCCAGCCACACCCCAGTTGGCCTGTTTTAGCCAACCCGGTAATAGAAAATATATAGCTTAGGATGAAAGGTAGAGGGCACAAAGATATAAAAAAGTATAATGATCCAACATATGGTATTACTCAATATATCCGGGACGGAAATGTAAAGAGGCGGAAAATAGATAATAGAAGTTTAAGGATCGAATTTCTGGTATTATTCGGTGAGCAGGAGATAACAAATTCTTAGTTCAGTACAAAAATATCAAGTCTCATTACATGTCATGTGCATCCCAAGGTATAAAAAGATCAGTAAAACTAAGTAAACAAAGTTAAAGCATGACCCAATGATTGTGTGTATTTCACTTAGATAAAAGGTCACATACATATATATACTTTGTACAAAGGGGTGCAGAGAATGCTTGCCCAACACATACTCAAATATCTATAATAATAAATTCAGAAACTCAACAACACAAGGAAAGTATCAACAATGGTATGAACATAGTGCATCAAGCAGAAACAACTAAACACAATATAAAAATCAAACACATGCTAAAGGATATCAAAATGGTCCATCTTTTTAAGGAGCAGCTAGTCAAATGGGATGCAAGAAAGCCACATCACAAGCTAGTTTTTCTGCATATAAAAGCACAACAATTATGTGATCATGATAGAATATCTATAAACTGGTTCGTTGAGCAAGCGAAAAAGGTATTCTTTCATATAATGTTGGGGAACCTGTCGTGGGTGCTTCACTGGATGATTAATGTTGACCCTTTGTTTGGTGTAACACGGTAGCAAAGTTTCCCGTGCTGATAGTAAACAAAAATATAACATGCCTTCACGGATATTGCTTGACTTTTGTGAGTGCATTTTATAGCAACAATGATCAGGAACCAAGAGTTAGGATTCTAATGAATTGTTTTTCAATATTAGACCTGGGGGGTTCCCACTTCTGGAGCGTTAGAATCTTTATACCATAATATTCTAGCCATTGGAATTAGAAAACTTTAGTAGATGACACTGATTAAACTGAGCACATTTTTGTTTGCGAGCTAACATGAGGCAACCCTTTAGAGAAAGGAACCTGCAACCCTTTTATAACTAACAGTAGCTAGGCTGATTAATACATAAAGCCATAAAAACGTCATATACCACTCGCAAACCGAATATAGCTATAAGTACCTATGTAGTACTAATACTTCTACAGTATTACCCTATCAAAGAACATGGGAATTAGGGAGACACTTATAACCACTAGACTTCGTATGCACATCTGGACCATCTTGTCATCATAGAAGTATTTGTTCTTTTCTTATCATAATCAAACAAAAGCAAAAGGACACACACAACCTATAAAATTCTTATACTTTAGATTGCATCCAAGATATGAGTAATCTGAATACTCTCTCATGGGTAATTTCTTGCTGGTGAAAAGTGACAGAATATAAGCACGTCTTCATGTGTACGCTAGTGAAAAGGACAAACAGAAATAAGCCTGGTGGGTTTTGGCCTCGTATCAATATAAGAGAAGCACAGAAAATACAATTATATAAAAACATCAAGCATATAGTATAAATTTCACATTAAAGTGAAACATCAAATAGGACACTCTGATTGTTATTTTGTAAGAATGTTGCATCATGGCAAAGAATGTACAGATCTAAACAAATAGCATATATACTACCAATTATCGTGCCTGAAAAACATACCCTGCAACATTGGTACACATGAGCGCCCTAAGCCGAGTCGGGGACATCAAAGAGAAACAGGGCAGCGCTATTGTGATGCACTCCCCTCCGTCATCTCCCAACAACCTCCTCCTTTGTCCCTCCTGAGCTTCTGCACACAAACACAATCGCTGACCTGCATGTCTAGCTGTAGAAAAGGGATCACAACACACACACACACAGAGAGAGAGAGAGAGGGAGAGAGAGATAGATAGATAGATAGATAGATAGAGAGAGAGAGAGAGAGAGAGAGAGAGAGAGAGAGAGAGAGAGAGAGAGAGAGAGAGAGAGAGAAGACTTACATCATAGTCTCTCGTTCGAGGAATATACCATTACAAAGGAGCGAGCTTGCCAGCATATGCAATGCAAGCTCTTCTCAAGTGGCAAGGATGCTCCAACAGTTCCTTAGTTGAGGCCAAGCTAGTAGCAAATCTGGATAATATGTCTCAAAAATGTTGTGAGGCCTACAGAGTTTGAGTTAAACGGAATATGAGCCATCTCATTACAACAAACTGGAACTGCAGCAAAATTAGTATCTTTTTCTTATTGAGCAGTGGACCATCCATCTGATATGTTGAATCCTACCCCAAGTGTTGTAGTGTATTTCTAGCTTAATTCAGTTATAGTTCTCAACCAAAATTATTTCCATAATCCTCAATCTAAATACTTCAAAGCCGTCGACCAGTTTCATGCAGGATTCCCTTCTCTAGCCATCAGAGGGACTGAACCAATGTAAGTAGAATATTTGAAACCTTTACTGGCCATCAGACTCTCATAGAATAGACACTAAACTAATTCAACTACAACCATAAATGGATCCCACCAACATTTAAGATTCAAAACCTAGCGTCTGGTTGGAAAATTTTAATGGGAGTATCTAATCAGCAGTGTTCCTCTCATCCTCTGAAGAAAAAGAGAGAAGTTGGTGGCAAACCTTGATGCCCTCGCCGGTAAGGCATACACGGCTGTCATGAGTGCTTCGCATCAAGCGCTGCTCGCCTTGCGCCTCTACCCCCACCGCTCCTCGATCGAGATGGTGAGTTCTTCCTCCGCTGCGATCTGTCCATCTTCAAATAACTACATCAGAAATCATGCTTATAATTGTGATGACATGTTCAGGATTAAGCAAGAAATCAGGAGCAGAACTGTGATTGTCTTGAACAAAGTGAGCGTCCACCGACACAAAAGCATTATTATTAGTTCAAGAGAAGTAGCAAGTTTATTTAAGTAGAGAGGAAAATCCAGATAGCGCTTAATGCACAAACCATTGAGGATTACACAAGTGAAGCATGTATATCAATATCAAATATAATCTGACATTGTAGGAGAGAGTCACAACATGTAATCTTGCACGGATTGGACCAGAAGTTCCTAGCATCAGTAATTGTATAGATCAAGCAAAATGTCTCTTGTAAGAAAGAGGTGAATCTCATGGTCAGCTAAGCACCTGCACGAAGAATGCATAACCACTTTGGCGGCCTTCGTGCCAACTTCGCACGGAGGCTTATGCTATGGTTCCATCGCCGTCTCCGGAAGGCGCACAGGGAAGAGAGAGGCACCTCGGCGCGAAAAGGGGCGTGGCGCGGTGCGGCCGACCGGGAGGAGGTGGCCGCCGCCATCCGGTGGTGCCAGCCCCTGGGGTTTGGCCTGCTGCAGCTCCCGTTGAAGCCATCAGTGTTCCCTCTATCGAGCGGCCCCGACGCGGAGGAGGAGAGGAGGAGGGAGGCGGCGCGTGAGGGCCCGCGGTGATCCGTGCTCCTCCTGCTGAGCAGCGAGAGTGCGAGGAAGAGGGGAAGGCGCGACGACGAGTGGGCATGGTGGCGGCGCCAGGTGATGGGAGGCGGCGGCGGCGGCGCGGCGGCATGGAGAATGGGCTAGGGTTAGGGGAATGAGGAGCGGGGGAAGTGAGGAGATGAGGAGAGGATGAGGCTGTCGGCGCCCTATCGACCCCCCCCTCTCATGCGATCACTAGTAGATAAACCACCATTAGTCCCGGTTGGTAAGGGCCGTTTGTCCCGGTTCCTGAACCGGGACTAAAGGGTCGTTACTAATGCGCTGGCCCTTTAGTCCCGGTTCAGTCCAGAACTGGGACAGATGGGCCTCCACGTGGCCGGTGAGCCGAGCCCACGCAGGAGGGCCTTTGGTCCCGGTTGGTGGCACCAATCGGGACCAATAGGCATCCACGCGTCAGCATTTCATGGGTTGTGGTTTTTGTTTTTTTGAAAGGGGGGGGTGGGGTTTTGGGGGGTTAATTTAGGTGTTTCATATATTGTGTTAGATAGCTAATTAATAGAGAGAAGTGTCCTCTCTTATGTCCGTTCTTGGTCGACGCTACGTACTATATATAGAGAGGCCCTCGACACGCTAGCTAGTAAGAAAATGAAGGAAACCATTAAGTGCAGAAGTTCGTCATGCATACCGAGAGAAGTGATCGATCGACCTCTCCTTCTCCGAGAGATTGGTCGAACAACAAGTTTTTCTACTATCTATCGGACGCTACTGGCTACATACATTTGAAATCAACTTCCACATGGTATTCTCCAGCTTTATTGATGACGTGGTCAATAAAGAATCCCGCCAATTCCTCTTGAATTGCTTTCATGCGATCTTATTCTAGGAGTTCATCCCGCATCTGCCTCGTCTAATTTGAAGAAGGGGGTTAATACATATATGAATGAAACTCAACAGAAATGATTGTGTAATAAAATGAAATTGTGAATATTATTGCTTACGCACTTCATATTGTCTTTTAGAGTAGCCCCGCTTATTTTTCAAAGTCGCGTTGTAGATGAACTCGCACACATAGTATCCACAGAAATCATTCCCTTGTTCCGGCCACAAGCACTTTACGAGAAATAGAGGTCAATCAAACTGATAATGAAGCATTATAAATGGCATTGATGAAAGTACAGCTATAGATTCAACGGGAGATGCACCCAACTAGCTAGCTAGTAGTACTTACTTTCGGGTATGTATATTGCAGCTCCTTCGGCAGTCCCAGAACTTCTGCGATGAACTGTTTCCAAATCCTGCAAGACAAAGAAAATAATTATTACTACTTCAGATATCAGGAAATGAACAAAAAGTTGCCGATATGGTGCGATAATGATCGATTGAACTTACTTGTTGAGCAATTTAGTCATGTCCGCATAGGTTTCGGGATCTTTTCATCTCGAGTCTAAGACGGTTACTAGTCCCTGCTCAAGCTTAATCTCCAGAAGAACATAGTGGAAGCTGTGCACACATACATAACTCATCAATTACATTACTATAACCTTGCTCGAGTAATAAGGCAAACCAAATATGCACACGGCAGTAACACTCACTTGAAGTTGTAAGGAAAGATTATGGTATCTTTTTTTGATTTTTGATCAACGATTGTAGCAAGTTGGCCTCGGCCTCTTCGGCGTGCTTTTTAACCTGAATTTCATCTATGATATTTGTGTTAATGAACCCAATATCATACATTTCTTGTTTTCTGCACTCGACGATCTTCAATCTGCATAATATAGTGAGGATAATTAATTATAAATACATGCAATGAAAGAGCTGAGCTATATATAGAGACTTAATGACAGAAATAGTACTTACAGACAGTAGCAAAAGACCGTTAATTTATCGAGGGCCTTTTGATTGAAGAACTCGAAGAACTCCTCAAATGGAACAGGCAACAGATCAGTTCCAACAAGGTCGTGCTCCTCTTTAATTCTCAGATACAAAGTATTCGTCCCCCCAGACTCTCTGCAGGTTTTCATCTACCAATTATGGAATCTTTGCATCATCGTTGTTAGAGATTTTTTCATCTTTGATGAGAGGCTTCCCGTACTCGTATCTGTGTTCGACCACCTCCATGAAATCAAAATTTACATCGTCAGGCAGGTTATCTCCAAGATTTCTATAACCGGGCACCGTCCCCGGAGCATTAGCGACGATGTCGCTAGACATATTGAGAGGGGGCACGATTGGTTCGCTTGTTCGCCGAGCTGGGCAATTTTTTTCCCAGCTGCTCGTCGTTCTTTTAACCTTTGATCACTGATAGTACTTCCCGACCGCGACGCTTCTTGATATACCTTTTGAGTAATGCGCTCATAGTAGGTTTTCGGCGGAGACTTTGGTGGTTTCCTCAGGACATCGATAGTGCGCTTTGCTTTCACCGGATCTACCTTCTCCTCCGTAGGTGGATGTCTCTTTGCTTTCAACCCTTCAAAGAAGTCCTTCACCTCAGTCCGCACGATCTTCACGTTTTCCTCCTCGATCCTCTTGTACGGTAACTTCTCTAGAGGCTTGAGAGGTGGACCGCATCTGTATTGCCTCCCGCCTCTGGCTGTACTGCTAGACGCGGGAGCAGACGGAGCAGACTGCGGTTGTTTTCTTTCGTGCTTGCTTACAGGGCGGAAGGGAAGGACTACGACGTGCTGGACCAGCCGGGGCGGCAGCGGGTCTCTTCAACCCTTGCTGGCGAGGCGGAGGAGGAGGCTGCTGGCTGCTCGGGCGCAGGCGGAGAAGGAGGCGGAGTGCCGCCACGCGCCGGAGAAGGAGGCCGAGTGCCCTGATCGTCACTCGCCGGAGGAGGAGGCGGTGGAGGAGGCGGAGTGCCCTGACTCGACGGAGGAGGAGGAGGAGGCGGAGGCGTCCAGTTCAGAAGGTTGATGAGCTCCTTCTGCCATAGGCATGTAGTCTTTAGAGCAGAACCCAGCCTAGTCTCCCCTTCACCGGTAGGGTGGTCAAGCTGGAGGTCCTCAAATCCCTCCATTATTTCATCAACCATCACCCTAGCATATCCTTCTGGAATCGGCCAGCAGTGAAAAGTTGCGCCGGGTTCAGTAGGATAAGCAGAGCCAACAGCTGCCTTGACCTTCAAATTCATCCATTGCGTCATAATGTGGCAATTTTGAGACTCCGTGATAGCATCCACGGGATAGCTGGCAGGAGCCGTCAAGACATGCTCCGGCTGAAGCAGCTCGGTGGAAGCCACGCTGCTTCTCCGCTGAGATGGCGGGGTAGCTTCGGGGAAAGCTTCGGCAGTTCGTTTGCTGCGATTTGCTTCTCGTTCCTCTATCGCTTGTACCCTTGTGTGCAGCGCCTGCAGTTGGGTCTGCTGCACTTTTTTCCTCCTCTCCTGGCATTTGTAACCGCCTGCGTCCGGAAAACCAGCATTTCACGGAACGGAGCCTGGCGTGCCTCGTGTCCATCCAGGGTGCTCAGGATTCCCGAGGGCCATTGTGTGCTCGTTGTTCTCTCTGTCTGGAACGAACATCCCTTGTTGTGCTGCATCTGTATAGTGCTGAAGCCTCTTGACTGGTATTTCCAATTGCTCGTCCGTCCAAATGCACTTCCCTGATACAGGGTCCAAGGTTCCGCCAGCCCCGAAGAACCAAGTCTGGCAATGGTCTGGCCAGTTCATTGTCTCTGGTTCGATCCCTTTATCAACCAGATCATTCTCAGCCTTGGCCCACTTAGGCCGGGCTTTGAGGTAGCCACCTGACCCCATGCGATGGTGAAGCTTCTTCTTTGCAGCATTTTGCTTGTTTGTGGCCGACATCTTCTTACTCTTTTCCGATGTCTCGTGGGCCACAAATGCGGGCCAGTGATCTCTGATCTTCTCATATTTGCCCTTGAATTCTGGTGTCTCTTTTTTGTCGACTAACCTATTTAGGTCTTTCTTCCACCTCCTGAAAAGGTCTGCCATCTTCTTAATAGAAAATACTTGATTAATTGCTCTTTAACTGGCTTCTCCGGATCATCCTCTGACGGTAGGGTGAAATTTCACTTCAGCTTAGTCCAAAGATCATTTTTCTGCATATCATTGACATAAGACACCTCAGGGTCTTCGTTCTTAGGCTTATACCATTGGTGGATGCTGATCGGGATCTTGTCCCTAACCAAAACCCCGCACTGAGCAACAAATGCGTTCTTTGTCCGGATGCGATTGCTATGATCTCAAACCTTTCATCCGAGCTCAACTTTTTCTTCGGGCCTCGTCTATTTACCGAAGTTGTGCTTGATCCAGAGGGCTAGAAAAAAGAACAAAGACGAGAGTTAATTAATATGTGTACATACCAAAATAATGAATGTATCAATTAGCTAGTCAGCATAGGCTTAACTAATATATATACCTGGCCGGACTCGGTTCGGTCACCGGAGCCGTCATCACGGTCTCCTTCTTGCACTGTCATTGGGTCACCGGAGCCGTCCTCACGGTCTCCTTCTTGCACCGGTATTGGGTCATCGGAGCCATCATAATCATAGCCAGCTGCTTCTTCACCCTCTCCTCCCAGACCATCGGTGTCGTTGAGAAACATCGAGCAGACGGCATCACTTCCTTGTGCGATTATGTCCCCCAACAACACTTCTTATGCTTCGTCTCGGGGGGTGTCCATAGTTTCTACAAATATATACAACATGGCAATTATTATTCAAACATGACAGATGGATATATTAGCTAGTGGCAAACGTAGAACTAGCTAGCTAATCATAGTAAGGAATCATATTAATTCGTGGCCTCGACGTTGCTTCTCTAGGGTTTGGGGTGGCCTCGACAATGCTTCAAGGGGGTAATATCGACAACGACGAGATACATACACGGGAAAATAATGTTATCGGGGAGGGGGTATATCGATCCCCCCCCATGTATTGAAGTTATCGGGAGGGGGTATATCGACCCCCCCACGTGTTGAAGTTATCGGGAGGGGTTTATATCGACAACGACGACATACGTACATGGGAAAATAATATTATCGGGGAGGGGGTATATCGACCCCCCCACGTGTTGAAGTTATCAGGAGGGGGTATATCGACCCCCCCCCCCATGTGTTGAAGTTATCGGGAGGGGTTTATATCGACAACGACGACATACATACATGGGAAAATAATAGTAACGGGGAGGGGGTATATCGACCCCCCCTCGTGTTGAAGTTATTGGGAGGGGGTATATCGACCCCCCCCCACATGTTGAAGTTATCGGGAGTTTATATCGACACGACATATGTACATGGGAAAATAATATTATCGGGGAGGGGGTATATCGACCCCCCCCTCGTGTTGAAGTTATCGGGAGGGGTATATGAACGACGACAGACCCGATAAAACATAAGAAAATGAAGAAGAAATAAAAAGAGGAGAAGAATAAAGGAATAGAGGAGAAGATAGAAGAAAAAAAGATGAAAAAAAAAGAGGAGAAGAAGAAAGGAATAGAGGAGAAGAAGAAAAAATAGAATTTTTTTCTATTTCTTCTTCTTCTCCTCTATTCCTTTCTTATTCTCCTCTTTCTTTTCTTCTTTTTCCGTCTTCTTATTTATTTTTCCTCTTCTTCCTCTCCTCTTATTCTTTCTTTCCTCTTCTTAGTTTCTTCTTTCCTATCCTTCTTTTTCTTCTTCTTCCCTTCCTAGTTAGATATATAAAACTTTTCTAAAATTGTAACTTTTGCATATATAAAACTTTTCCATGGATCATCATTTCTCATATATATCGAATATATATCCATTGTCATATATAAAAACTTTCTATATATGAACAAAAAACTTTCTATGAACAAAAAAACATTTTTGACATATATATTTAATTAGCATATTCTAGCGACATACACATATACATCACATACACATATACATTATAGCCACATACACATATACATCACATATGAACAAAAAAATTAAACTAATAAAATATATCCACATATGAACAAAAACATATAGCCACATACATACACATATTACATTATATATATATATATGAACAAAAAAAGTAAACTAATAAAAAAAACAGAGCCGGGGCGGCGGCTCACAGCGGGGGCAGGCGAGGGCGCCGGCGCGCGGGGGCCGGATGGGGCAGGGGCAGGGCGACGGCGACGAGGAGCGGGCGGCGACGGCGAGCACGTGGCAGGGGCTCGGGGCATCGGGGCGGCGCGCGTGATCAGGGGAGCTCGAGGCAACAACGGAGGCGGCGAGGGTGCCGACGTGCGGGTGCGGGACGGGGCAGGGGCAGGGCGACGGCGACGAGGAGCGAGCGGCGACGGCGAGCACGGGGCAGGGGCGACGAGGAGGAGGAGCAGGCGGCGACGGCGAGCACGGGCAGCCTGGCGGCGTCGAGGAGGTAGTCAGCGTCGTCGGGGGCAACTGGCAAGGGAAATCTGAAAAATTCCCAAGTGTTGCTTATATAGCAAAGGCTTTGGTCCCGGTTCGTGGCACAAACCGGGACCAATGACCCCCTTTAGTCCCGGTTGGTGCCACCAACAGGGACCAAAGGCCTCTTTTCAGCAGCCCAAAGGTTGAAATTTGTGTGAATCACAAGTTTGTGATTAACTTTACTAAAAAAATGAACATAGATGCGCCTATAGAGAAAATTCAACCTAAATTCATAGTGAATTTCTCTGAAATTCAGAGAAATTCACTATGAATTTTAGTCAAATTCCCTGTATAGGGGCATCTATTTTCACTTTGAGAGGAGCTCAACAAGGCAGAGAGGGACGGGCTTATAAACCGGTGTGAGCGCCCTTCGGTTGGTGAGGTGGGACTAAACTCTGAGCGCAACGAGGACCAACCCTTTAGTCCCGGTTTGTGGCACAAACCGGGACTAATGGTCATGGGCTAGGGGCGAGGTGCATTGGTCCCGGTTCGTGCGTGGAACCGGGACCAAAAGGTCCAGACGAACCGGGACCAATGACCCACGTGGCTGCCCTCTTGAGAGTGTTCTTGGTGAGAACATAGTTGACAAGGAGCGAACCGGGATTAATGTTATTACGAGGGTCGAACCAGAAGACATTAAAGAATTTCAAATGAACTCTCAAAAAGTTGAAAGTTGGCATGGTATCATAATTTCGCCCACATAGCATGTGCATGTACAAAACGGACAATGGTATCATACTCGTCTGTTACAAAGTTGGCATGGTATCATCATGATAGTTGCGGGAGAAAGTCTTCAATTTTTCTTCGCTTGTGTCATTTGCTTATTGCACCGTAACCATGATAATCTTCATCGTTTATTAGGATGCTTGGGTCAGCCTTGACTTTGAAGGAAGGAATTTCATGAAACTTTTCGTAATCTTCAGACATGTCTGTCTTGCCCTCCACTCCCACGATGTCCCTTTTTCCTGAAAGAACTATGTGGCGCTTTGGCTCATCGTATGATGTATTCGCTTCCTTATCTATTCTTTTTCTCGGTCTGGTAGACATGTCCTTCACATAGATAACCTGTGCCACATCATTGGCTAGGACGAACGGTTCGTCAGTGTACCCAAGATTTGTCAGATCCACCGTTGTCATTCCGTACTGTGGGTCTACCTGTACCCCGCCTCATGACAGATTGACCCATTTGCACTTAAACAAAGGGACCTTAAAATCATGTCCGTAGTCAAGTTCCCATATGTCCACTATGTAACCATAATATGTGTCCTTTCCCCTCTCGGTTGTTGCATCAAAGCGGACACCGCTGTTTTGGTTGGTGCTCTTTTGATCTTGGTCAATCATGTAAAATGTATTCCCATTTATCTCGTATCCTTTCTAAATCAATACAGTTAAAGATGGTCCCCTGGACAACAAGTACGGCTCATCACAAACAGTGTTGTCACCTCTGAGACGTGTTTCCAACCAACTGCTGAAAGTCCTGATGTGTTCACATGTAATCCAGTCGTCGCACTGCTCCGGGTGTTTGGAGCGCAGACTGTTCTTGTGTTCATCGACATACGGGGTCACCAAGGTAGAGTTCTGTAGAACTGTGTAGTGTGCTTGAGACCAAGAATATCTGTCCCTGCATATTATTGAGTCCCTTCCAAGCGTGCCTTTTCCAGTCAGTCTCCCCTCATACCGCGATTTAGGGAGACATATCTTCTTAAGGCCAGGAATGAAGTCAACACAAAACCCGATGACATCCTCTGTTTGATGGCCCATGGAGATGCTTCCTTCTGGCCTAGCGCGGTTACAGACATATTTCTTCAGGACTCCCATGAACCTCTCAAAGGGGAACATATTGTGTAGAAATACGGGCCCCAGAATGACAATCTCGTCGACTCGATGAACTAGGACGTGTGTCATGATATTGAAGAAGGATGGTGGGAACACCAGCTCAAAACTGACAAGACATTGCGCCACATCACTCCTTAGCCTTGGTACGATTTCTGGATCGATCACCTTCTGAGAGATTGCATTGAGGAATGCACATAGCTTCACAATGGCTAATCGGACGTTTTCTGGTAGAAGCCCTCTCAATGCAAGCGGAAGCAGTTGCGTCATAATCACGTGGCAGTTATGAGACTTTAGGTTCTCGAACTTTTTCTCTGCCATATTTATTATTCCCTTTATATTCGACGAGAAGCCAGTCGGGACCTTCATACTGAGCATGCATTCAAAGAAGATTTCTTGCTCTTCTTTCGTAAGAGCGTAGCTGGTAGGAGCTTCATACTGCTCCGGAGGCATGCCGTCTTTTTCGTGCAAACATTGCAGGTCCTCCCGTGCCTCAGGTGTATCTTTTGTCTTTCCATACACGCCCAAGAAGCCTAGCAGGTTCACGCAAAGGTTCTTCGTCACGTGCATCACGTCGATTGAAGAGCGGACCTCTAGGTCTTTCCAGTAGGGTAGGTCCCAAAATATAGATTTCTTCTTCCACATGGGTGCGTGTCCCTCAACGTCATTCGGAACAGCTAATGCGCCGGGACCCTTTCCAAAGATTACATGTAAATCATTGACCATAGCAAGTACGTGATCACCGGTATGCATGGCGGGCTTCTTCCGGTGATCTGCCTCGCCTTTGAAATGCTTGCCTTTCTTTCGACATTGATGGTTGGTCGGAAGAAATCGACGATGGCCCAGGTACACATTCTTCCTGCATTTGTCTAGGTATATACTTTCAGTGTCATCTAAACAGTGCGTGCATGCGTGGTATCACTTGTTTGTCTGTCCTGAAAGGTTACTGAGAGCGAGCCAATCGTTGATGGTCACGAACAGCAACACCTTTAGGTTAAATTCCTCCTGTCTGTGCTCATTCCACGTACATACACTGTTTCCATTCCACAGCTATAAAAGTTCTTCAACTAATGGCCTTAGGTACACATCAATGTCATTGCCGGGTTGCTTAGGGCCTTGGATGAGAACTGGCATCATAATGAACTTCCGCTTCATGCACATCCAAGGAGAAAGGTTATACATACATAGAGTCACGGGCCAGGTGCTGTGATTGCTTCTCTGCTCCCCGAAAGGATTAATGCCATCTGCGCTTAAAGCAAACCATACGTTCCTTGGGTCCTTTGCAAACTCATCCCAGTACTTTCTCTCGATTTTTCTCCACTGCGACCCATCAGCGGGTGCTCTCAACTTCCCGTCTTTCTTACGGTCCTCACTGTGCCATCGCATCAACTTGGCATGCTCTCCGTTTCTGAATAGACGTTTCAACTCTGGTATTATAGGAGCATACCACATCACCTTCGCAGGAACCCTCTTCCTGGGGGGCTCGCCGTCAACATCACCAGGGTCATCTCGTCTGATCTTATACCGCAATGCACCGCATACCGGGCATGCGTTCAGATCCTTGTATGCACCGCGGTAGAGGATGCAGTCATTAGGGCATGCATGTATCTTCTACACCTCCAATCCTAGAGGGCATACGACCTTCTTTGCTGCGTATGTACTGTCGGGCAATTAGCTATCCTTTGGAAGCTTCTTCTTCAATATTTTCAGTAGCTTCTCAAATCCTTTGTCACATCATTCTCTGCCTTCCACTGCAGCATTTCCAGTACGGTACCGAGCTTTGTGTTGCCATCTTCGCAATTGGGGTACAACCCTTTTTTGTGATCCTCAAACATGCGATCGATCTTCAGCTTCTCCTTTTGACTTTCGCATTGCGTCCTTGCATCGACAATGACCCGGCGGAGATCATCATCATCGGGGACATCGTCTGGTTCCTCCTGATCTTCAGCAGCTTCACCCGTTGCAGCATCATTGGGCACATCGTCTGGTTCTTCTTGATCTTCACTAGCTCCCCCCGTTGCAGCATCACCGTATTCAGGGGGCACATAGTTGTCATCGTACTCTTTTTCTTCGCCGTCTTCCATCATAACCCCTATTTCTCCGTGCCCGTCCAAACATTATAGTATGGCATGAAACCCTTGTAAAACAGGTGGGTGTGAAGGATTTTCCGGTTAGAGTAAGACATCGTATTCCCACATTTAATGCATGGACAAAACATAAAACCATTCTGCTTGTTTGCCTCAGCCGCTTAGAGAAACTCATGCACGCCCTTAATGTAGTCGGAGTTGTGTCTGTCACCGTACATCCATTGCCGGTTCATCTACGTGCATTATATATAATTAAGTGTGTCAAAAACCATTACAGAACATCATGAATAGATAAATAAGTGACCAAATTAATAAAAGTTCATCATCACATTAAAACCAAAGTGCATACATAGTTCTCATCTAACAACATATAGCTCTCCAGAGCATCTAGTTAATTAAACCATACATTGAAACTATGTAAAACATTTCAATGCGAAGACAAATGCGATCATAATCGCAACCAAGGTAACAATTGATCCAACGGCATAATGATACCAAGCCTCGGTATGAATGGCATATTTTCTAATCTTTCTAATCTTCAAGCGCATTGCATCCATCTTGATCTTGTGATCATTGACAACATCCGCAACATGCAACTCCAATATCATCTTCTCCTCCTCAATTTTTTTTCTTCAAGAAATTGTTTTCTTCTTCAACTAAATTTAACCTCTCGACAACAAGGTCGGTTGGAATTTTCGGTTCACATACCTCCTAGATAAATAAAATCTATGTCACGTTGGTCGGCATAATTTTCATAAACAATAAATGAACCAATAGTTATAAAGATAATATACACCACATCCGAATCATAGAAAGGACGAGGGCTGATGGGAGCGGATACCAAAACCATCGCACTATATAAGATGCAATAATAAAAGTAAGAAAATAATACAAGTATCTATCTAAATATACAAGTAAGAATATTTTTCCTTTTAGAAAGAAGATAAGATCAAGAGGCTCATCACGGTGGTGCCGACGATGAGATCGGTGCGGGTGATCGACGGCAGTGAAGACGGGGACGGGGCGCGGCGGACCGCTAAACCTAGACAAATATTGAAGAAAATGGAGTTTGGAGGTCGAGCTTGGAGAGGAGAAAGCTTAAGTAGTGTGGCTCGGGCATTCCATCGAACACCTTGTGTGCATAGGAGATGACCTAGAGCACCACCAAGCCCTCTCCTCCTCGGCGGCCAGAAAAAACAGAGCAGTGTGCTCTGCTCTTACGCGAGGGGGTATATATAGGCACCTCATTGGTCCCGGTTGATGGCATGAACCGGGACTAAAGGGCAGCCTTTGGTCCCGGTTCAAGCCACCAACCGGGACCAGTGGTGGTGGGCCAGGAGCGAGGCCCATTGGTCCTGATTCGTCCCAACAACCGGGACCAAAATGTCCAGACGAACCGGGACCAATGGCCCATGTTGCCCGGCCGGCCCCCGGGGCTCACGAAACGGGTCCAATCCCCCATGGGTCCCGGTTCTGAACTGAATCAGGAATAATGGGCTGACCTGGCCTGGACCTTTGCCCCCATTTCTACTAGTGGATGCAAAAAGATGAGAATACCCTTGGTGGGGCACGGAATTTACACGCGGTGGCATGGCCTAGCAGTGCTGGGAGAGATCAGACGGCCCGGATCGCACCATCTCGCGATCGGACGACCCGGATCGCTCCATCTCGTGATCCGACGAATAGGACTCGTCAGGGAGCTTGATCGGACGGTCCAGAATCCAAACGCACGGGGAGATTTCATTTTGCTTTGGACTCTAACAATGGGATTTTAGGGCAGCCGGTAGGAGTGATGCAAATATGCTTGTGTATGTCCTGTTTGTCTCACTAATGCAGATTTCTTTCATTGGAGGGCGGTGTTCCAATATACAGCGAACTGCTCGTAGTGGCGTGATCAATCAAATGAATCGATTCTTCTTTGAAATGATTTTTTTAACTGCTTGAATGATTTGGCCCTTTTGAAATGAAAATTCTGCTGAGTAATCTGGCCATTCAACAAAAAAAAGAATAAACATGTCCAATTAATTAGGCCAAAATTACACCACTGTGTCGGACATAAAATTCTGATACTGCAATAATAGCCGTATGCTTTCCTGCAAAAAAAAATAGTCGTAGCATGCTACAGAATAAGTTAAGGAAACGGTAAATCATAACCTTCACAGCTACCAATGCTGAATAGCAAGTGAGAGCATCTCCAGCCGCGCCCCCAACAGGCCCCCCCAGGCGACTTTTTCGGCATCGGCGCCAAAAAAACGGTCCAGTCGAGCCTGCAGGACGACGAAAAGCGCTTGTTCGGCCGTTTTTTCCGCCCGGTGGCCGCAGGCCGAACCCGGCGCGCTGGGGGGCGCTTGGGGGCTCCGGCGCAAGGGAAAAGCGCGGCTGGCCCACGCCGTCAGGTGAAAAGTCAAGATTTTCTTCCCCGACCGCCTCCCACCCCCATGCTCTCGGCCGCAAGTAAGTATATCCCGGCGCCACCCCGCCGCCCTTCGCCGGTAGATAGCCATTCCCCGCCAGAAAAATAGCATAGGTTCGTTGCGACAGCCCCTCCGACACCAGCTGGGCGTTTTCGGCCACCGTTTCCGGCCGCGGAGGGGCAGTTTAGTGGCGGGTGCACGCCCACCGCATGCAAGGTGTTCGGTGATTTGCCTGCCTCGGCGATGGACTCGGATGACGAGGAAGTGCTCGCCGCGCTGTTGGAGGAGGAAGCCGAGGCCGACGTCCAGGAAGAAGAGCATCTCATGGTGCTCGCCGCCCTCACCCAGCTGCTGGCGATCAATGAAAAGCCGCGGCGAGGTGGCTCGGCACCGGGGCGGGTGAAAGCAAAGAACCGGCATCATCTCAAGGGCTAGTGCATGCTCTACTCCGACTACTTTGCCGATGCTCCACTTCACGGCGACAAAACATTTCGGCGCAGTTATCGGATGAGCAGAAAGCTTTTCCTCTGGATTGTTAATTCCATCCGGGAGTTCGACAACTACTTCAAATGCAAGATGGATTGCACCGGTTCACCTGGATTCACCTCCATCCAGAAATGCACGACAACAATGAGGATGCTTGCGTACGGAGCTCCCGTGACTCACTCGACGACTATGGGCGCATGGCCGAGTCGACCAGCCTAGAGTGTTTCTACAAGTTCTGTCGGGCAGTGGTGGCGGTGTTTGGACCGCAATACTTGAGAACACCCAATGCGGAAGACACTGCTCGGATCCTAGCACAAAATGCAGCAAGAGGATTTTCTGGGATGCTTGGAAGCATCGACTGCATGCATTGGAAATGGAAGAATTGCCCATTTGCTTGGCAGGGGATGTATAAAGGCGCCAAAGACGGTTGTAGTGTGGTACTTGAGGCGGCGGTCACACAGGACCTCTGGATTTGGCACTCCTTTTTGGTATACCAGGAACTCACAATGACATCAACGTGCTGCAGTGCTCTCCTGTCTTTTCCAAGCTTGTTGAAGGTCATTCTCCTCCGGTGAACTTCGAGATCAATGGGCGGCAGTACAACAAGGGGTACTATCTAGTTGATGGCATCTATCCGAGATGGTCGACATTTGTCAAGACCATCAAAAACCCTGTGGCTGGAGGCAAGAACGCCTGGGTTGTGAAGATTCAGGAGGCTTGCAGGAAGGATGTCGAGCGGGCATTTGGTGTGCTCCAATCTCGATTTGCTGTTGTCCGGTACCCCGCTCAGACCTGGTCGAAAGATCAAACGTGGGAGATTATGACCTGTTGTGTCATCTTGCACAACTTGATCATTGAGAGCGAGTAGGAAGAGCCAGTGTTTGACACTGAACCATACCACCGGCAGGGTCCTCTTGCCCAAGTTGATCACCAGCTACCGGCAACCTGGACTGCCTACCTCAGTATGCGTCAGGAGATCCAAGACCCATAGGTGCATCATCAACTGCAGCAAGATCTGATAGAGCACCTATGGAGGCTCAAGGGCGACACTGAGCGCGACGTGTGATGAAATAGGAGTTTTTATTTGTTGAACTATATAATTTGTAATGAACTATTTGTTGTTGTACTATTTTGTTGAAGTATTTGAAATTTCTATGATGAAATATGTGATAAAAAAATATTTATGTTGATAATTGAACGCCAAGCCACGGCGAACCACGCCGAATATGGACCTATTCTCGCCCATATGGGCCTTTTTTCGCCGAAATGGGGCTTCAAAAGTGAGCTAAAATCGGCGATTAGGGGCGAGCTGGGGGCGACGACTGGGCGCAAAACCGCCCCCAATGCCGAAAGAATCGCTGGCTCGTCCCCAGAGGCGATTTTTATGCTCCTGGGAGGCCGAACGGCTGGAGATGCTCTGAAGCTACGTATCAGAGTGAACAGACAACCTGAAAGAGTATAATTTCTTTTTGCTTCTCGAACGATCTAAACACCACGCTTGATGATGTCCTCATTATGGATGAGGCTGTGCGCCGCTGGCGAGCCTGGCGCGGCGCCGCCCCCTCGGCTCCCGAGCATCCTCCGGCCTTCTATGGCGCCGGCGGTCATGGCGAGGAGCACCGCAGCTACAACCAGCACCAGCACACTCAACGCATACATCCTTCTCCCGATAGATCTTCGTCTTCCTCTCTCCACCCATGTAGCTAACGCTGGCTCCATTTTGTAGACACATCGTGCGTGGTGTACTTGCGCGTAAGCAAAATTCAGTGTTCACGACGTGTGGTTTCCGGGCAAACTTTTGACTGGAAGAGGACCTGTTCGGCAGCCTACCATTCTCCGGAATCCTCAACTCTAGTGCACACCCCATGATTCTTTTAAGGATCGCTGCTCTTTGTCTACCCTAGGAATAGCAGCACACGCTCTTATGGTGAAATTGCGCCTAACCAAAGAATCGGAGGGGGTGCGGAGACTGACATGCGACGGGCCCTAGTGCGCAAGATAAGAAAAAATTAGGCCTTTGGGCATACCATACAATTGTAGAATCACTTTTGTTTTCTATTTCGGTTACTGAGTTTTTTGACATCAAAGTACTCTTTATTTTAGTTTTTAGAAAAAAAATTGAAGACACGCCGCTGTCATCGCCATCACTCGCCGGAGCCGGGGGAAAATTGTTGTAGTAAACAGTCAGGAGATCGTCATACTAAGGCCCCATAGGACCAGCGCAACAGAACAACAACCGTCGCCTATGAAGAGTAACATGGATTAGAAGAATCCAACCTGAAGACGCAAGAACATAGACGAACGACGACCAAATCCGAGCAAATCCACGAAATACATGTATGCCGGAGACACACCCCCACACGCCCACCGATGATGCTAGAAGCACCACCAGAACAGGGTCTAGACGGGAGAACCATATTCCATCTTCCGAGAGCCGCCGCTGTCTCACCATCCTGAGCAAGACACAAACCCTAACAAAACTAGAAGAAAAATCTAAAAACGGAGCCCTCCCTTAGACAAGGATCAGGATCCACTCCGCTCCCATGACCCTAAGGCCACAAGAGACGAGGTGGACCGACGACGACGCCTGCGGAGGCAAAGAAAGGTGATCCTCATAATATTTTTCATAAGAGTATCAACACAATTAGTCTATCTAGGTTATTATATATTTTATAAAAATAATTATACTCTCATTCTTTACTTAAATCATTTTGAGAGTATTAAATAGGAAGTGGTAATGTACACGGGTTATGGGACTAATCTGGTAATGATAGGTATATAAGATTGATATAATAAAAACTTTCATATAGATCACTAAATATGAAACATATGATTTAATTATATTGATGTCGTAATATAAAAGAGTATTGTTGATGGTCATTGGTTAGTAGAAATATTGATATTAAAGCTTTTTATGATAACTTATTTAAGTGTCAGTCATGACATGACCGCAATGTTGGAGCGTTTTAATTCCTGGTTGAAATCATTTGTGTTGTTTGAGTCGGGGGTGTGCGATGCTTAACTTCTACCAATCTCCTCCCTAAAGGCGTGCGAGTAGTACTTTGCTTCGAGGGCTAATAAAAATTTCACAATAAGAATATGAGTTTCTATGACTAATGTGAGTCCATGGATTATACGCACTCTCACCTTTCCTAGCCTCTCTGGTATCGTGCATTGCCCTTTCTCACCTCGAGAGTTGGTGCAAACTTCGTTGGTACATCCAAACACCATGATATGATACGCTCTATCACACATAAGCATCCTTATATTTTCCTGAAAACAACCACCATATCTACCTATCATGGCATTTTCATAGCCATTCCAAGATATATTGCCATGCCACTTACACCATTCCGTCTCATGACATGTGTGTTCATCGCCATATTGCTCTGCATGATCCTATACAGCTGACATGATATTAGGGACCTTTCATACATGCACTCGTACGTGGGCTTGACAATGGAATCGTCATACATGGCACGGGGCGGCTACACACTGGCAACTGAAGTCGACTACCTTTCTTCTTCCACATGATATTTCCTTATGCTTACTGCAACCGGAAATTAACTAGGAGGTTCGCAGTTCGAGCCCAGGATAGAAAGGGTGTGCGCATGTTTCCTATAACCAGCTCTGAGGTTGTCAAATAGGAGTTGAGCCGATGTTAGGGACCTTCTTCATACGCGGGCTTGCCACTGAATCATACATGGGCCGAGCCTGGCTTCACGCCAGCAACTACTATCGACTAGCTTTCTTCCTCGCAAAGACTATATCTCGCTTATAGTGAGTCTTCTTCCTTCAGTATCGAAGAAGCATCTACAGTTGCGGGCCAGGCCATTTCCTTATGGTTACTGCGGTCGGAAATGAACTAGGAGGTTCGCAGTTCGAGCCCAGGAGAGAAAGGGTGTGCGCATGTTTCCTATAACCAGCTTTGAGGTCGTCAAATAGGAGTTGACCAGCTCTGAGGTCGTCAAATAGGATTTGAGACCATTCTAGGGACCTTTTTCATACGTGCACTCGTACGAAATCCCTAATTGAAGAGCGCTCCCCACAACGATTAGTCGGGGAGCGCTCCCCCCGCGCCAAGTGTCTCGTGCGGAGCGCTCCTGAGACTTTTCCGATGCGCTCCGCGTGCGACACTTGGCATGCGCACGGCTTCTCCCGTGATTTCCGGTTTCCGGTTTCCCTTTGTGGTTTTTCCTTTTTTTACTTTAGTCTTTATACTTTTAATGTTTTGTAATACCTTTTGATCTGTTTTGAGATCTGTTTCTCTATGGTGTGGGCGAACCCTCGTCCCGCACTATTCTTTCTTTGCCGTCGTCTCCGCCCGTCGCCGCCACTGCTCTTGTCTCGTGGTTACGGCGACAGCTGTTCCGGCCGCCGCACTTGTTGCCTGCTCTTAGGGCGGTCCTTCTTTAGCGTCGAGTGTGTTTCCCCCTTATTCGTTTCTCTTTTTGTTCCCATTATATTTCCGGATATGAAGATTTATGGGGTAGTTATGGGTGGGGACTACCAACACTATCAGATGTCAAGTTTCAACTGGGTTTTGTGGTATTAGTTCTTGATAACCATTGTGTTCCTTGCAGTTATGGCTTGTCCTTTTTGCCGGATGCCTGGTGGCCCGTGTTCTTCTGTTGTTTCTTCTGTAGATGGGTTCAGTGTGGTCTTGGATTGACGTTGTTGGAGGCGTGTTGTAAGAAAATCATTTTATAGTTGTTCAATTTTTTATAGTTTGAGGCGTGTGGTCCTGGCCCATGCTGTTTAGATTTTGATTATGATCCTTGTTTTGATTTGTTGTGCAGTATGTTCTGTGCAGTGTTAGAGCTCATCTTGCTCATTACCTCGAGGAGTGTAGGGATTTAGCCATAAGGAGGGGTGACGAAGATATTGATATTGCTCGTCATATAATGACCATTAGGCTTGAACATTATGGAACTTGGATTGGTATTGATTTTTATCATGTTGGTCGTGGAGATGCGTTGTCTCCTTTACCGTATGTTGGTAATGTTTATTTTTAAGGAAGTTTTTATCTTGTTTTATTGTACATTTTGATTTTTTCTATTCCCTTGAGCCCGTGTAATTATATTTTGTAGCTCTACATGGTTTGAGCGACTCTGAGAAGGAACTTGTTGGGAGTTGTTATTACACCCGTGGTGTTTTTCTTCATTATCAGCAGATGTATTTCATGAGGTGTCAACTATTTGATGATGACTACATACCCAGTTGTCCTTTTGTTCACAAGATTGATTCCATGAATGTTAATGGTCATCATATGGTCAGATTTTTTTCCCATTGTTTTTTTCTTTGTTTCTATTTATTTATTTATTTATTTTTATTACGTCTTCTATTTATAGTTTTGAATTTTTATTCTATTTCTGATAGCTTGATGTGTTTTGTCAGGTTATTCCTGGTATTGTTGTGAGGAGTTTGAAGGAGTTTGTGAATTTTCCTAGAACCGGCGTTTTAACTCTTGAAGCTACTCTGAAATCTGGTGATGATGATGATATATATGTGAGCACTCCTTGCTACTACTTCATTGGTTTGGGTAATAAAATGGTGTTCAAACAGGAAGGTTTCAGTGATTTTCTTCAGGCATCGTCTATTGAAGTAAACAGCTTGGTGCTGATAACTTTCAAACAGCGTGTTGGGAGGCTTGTTGTTATCTTCAATCTTCTGCCGCAGTGATGTTAGTTATAGCCTTTGAACATAATGGATTTTGATGTATAAGAGGCTTGGCTGTGCATCTCTTTTAAAGATGTTCTTTGGATGGATGTTATTTAATTGTGGTCACAGTTATAAATACAGTAGATGCATGTGTGTTCTTTACTCTGAGGCATGGCTGTGCATCTCTTTTATGTGAGAGGCACCTGTATTCAGCAAACTGAGGCACGAAATTGAAGTCAGAACCGGCACGGTTGTGTGGAGGCACGTAGAGTTACCATGGGTTTCATGTGAGGCACGTGGTTTGAGCAAACAGAGGCATCGAATTGCAGTCAGTACATGCACGGTTGTTTGGAACACGGGTATACTGAGAGGAACGTGTGTGCAATACCAAAGTTACATGGGCGATGACGCGTGCCGAACACGCAGAGATACTGTGGGTTTCATGTGAGAGGCATGTGTGTGTGTAGCACGTAGAGTTACAATGGGTTTCATGTGAGGCACATGGATTGAGGAAATGGAGGCACGTAATTGAAGTCAGTACAGGCACGGTTGTGCGGAGGCATGGGCAATCACTCGCGCGGAGCATGTAGAGTTACTGTGGGTTTCCTGTGAGGCACCTCGATCGAGCAAATGGAGGCACCGAAGTGCAGTCAGTACAAGCACGGTTGTGTGGATGCACGGTTTTGAACCCTCTTGCTGCTGTCAAGTGTCTAGAGGCACGGATGTATGGCAGCAGAGGCATCGGTTCGAATATTTGGTTAGAGAGGCTCGGTTATGGATGCACAAGTGCTCTAGGGTCATCGGTGCGTGTAACATCCCAATTTTCCTAAATTAGGATGTTAATAGATCATTCATATGCATATCATATTTTTATTGCATTATTTGCTTTTTCAGAATATTCAAATCATTATGCAACAAAAGGCAATTTATTTGGAGTGGAGATAACATGACTTCTCCCCTATTTTAAAAATGTTCATAATGTGCAGAATATTATTTCCAGTTCATATGATATGTTCTGGTAATTTTTGCAATCTTCAAAATATTTTATTTGATTGTTTCATTGTTGTTTGAGTGGCCTATTGCATCAAATTATTTTACAAAATTGCATTAGGTGAGGAACTAGTGTTCCTGTAGTTTATATTAGTAGTATATATTTTACTGTGTGTCTAGGTATTTTTCCTAGATTTTATTCTGGTGTTTTTATTTTAGTTTTTGGTTCTGTAGTTTTGTTTAAAAAAAACACCAGCCAGCCCGCCTGCCAGTGCCGCAGCGCACACGCGCGGCCCAGCAACCGCGGCCCAGCCAACCGCCAGCCCCGCAGGCCGCTCGCTCGCAGTCGCTGCCGAAGCGGTATGCACCGCACCACTGGTCGACCCCGATCGATCTCGGGCACTGGTCGACCCCGTGCACTGTAGGAACGCCGTACGCGAGAGCTAGATTCCTCCAGGAACCCTACCGCTCGCCTCTCCCCGTCTTTCTTCGACCACACGAAGCTGCAGGGCGAAACCGATCTCGCCGGGAAAGCTCCGTCCGCCGCCTGCTCCACTCGTTTCCCCCTCGAAGCCGCTCTCGTTGACTCCTTCTCGTGGCCATAAACGCAGCAGAGGGAGAGGAACAAGCTCGACCGCCGCCGCTGAAGCACACCGCGTTCACGTCGTCACCGCCGCCCGCAGAGGACGCCTCGCCGCCGTCCGACCTCACCTACACCTCCGCCACTCACCGCCGCACCCATCCGTCACTTCACCTTCGCCGGAGACCCGCCGGAGAAGCTCCACCGCCGACGCCCGACCCGCCGCCGCCGCGTCCCCTGTTCTCTGGGGAGCACGCGCGCGCAACACACCTCGGCCAATCGGGTGATGCCACATGGCAAAATCTATAGCGCCTGCTACAGTAACCGCACGTGTACTGTTCATGAGTTTTCTGTTGCTGTTTTTGTTCTTTTTCAGTTTTCAACTGTAACTTCAATTAGCTATAACTCCTATTCTATAAATCCAATTTAGGTAATTCTTTTTCCTGTGATCTCACAAAACCAGCACTTTATCATAGTACCAACTTTGCACATGTTTGCACTGTTCAAATTTGAATTCGTTCGAATTTGAAGTAAATCTTCCGGAGGCCGTAACTCTTAAACCGTTTATCGGAATCGAGTGATTCTTTTTGTGTTGTGACCGTAGTGCAATTTAGGTGCTGTTAAGCTTCTGTTGTTGAGTTTTAAAATTTATTTTCTTGCTGTTGGTTTTGTTTTGGTTCTTTTCGTGTTCCGGTGATTGATTTGTTGAATTGTGTGAAACGTGTAGATTGTCCGGAGTGCGACGCGAACTATTGTCAGGAGTGTGACCTTCTGAACCAGAACCAAGGCAAGTTACATGTTGATCATCTTTTACCTATTATTTTCTATGCATGTAGTTATATCACATTATGAATATATGCATGTATAGGATTACTATATTATTTTTGCTATGATGTTGAACTATCTTCCCGTCTTTTTGCAAATCGTGGTAGTTGTAGTTTGCTATGCTTTGTAGACGGGGGTGGTTCGTGTATACATTGAGTGTATGTGAGGATTATATATATATATATATATATATATATATATATATATATATATATATAACAATTGAGTAGTAACTCAGGATTTAATTCACCTCTGGGCGGAAGTGGTATTGCTTGGTGTTGAGGGAAGGCATCATGGAGTCTTGCACCTTTTCTAAGGCCTGGCGCCCATGAGAGTGCACCCTAAGTGGAATGCCGCCCAGGTTCAAAAAGATCAGACAGACTTAGTGACTAGTAGCTTCCATATGCGGCCACTGGCTATATGGGCTCTGGCTTAGTTGATCAGTTGTTGGAACCCTTGCCCAGACAGTGTCGACGGATGTAGCTTATGTAGGTGGGATGTGGCCGTCAGGTGGTTAAGGGAACCTCTTCTGAAAGACTTTGTCTCAATCTTCGGATTGGGTCCAGTGGGTAAAGCGTACTAAACTCTACAGAGTATTAAAACTAATCATGATGATTCGTGCCTCGGTTATGGGTAAATTTGAGCCACTATGCCATTATAGTTGTTGGATGATCTTGACAGATGTGACCTATATGGCTGCAACGTCTCATGTAGGTCTTCCTTTGTTGTACTATGCATATACATGTAGGTCTGCTATTATGCAAAACTAAACCCTCAAGCCTTCCTTTGTTGTACTATGCATATACATGTAGGTCTGCTATTATTACTCCTGTGTAACTTGCCAATATATTCAAAGTATTGACCTATATGGCTGCAACGTCTCATGTTGCAGGATATTCAGACGAAGAGTAAGGTACCGTTAGGGTCGCGAGTCTGCACTCAGCATCACCAGTGGGCTATGATGGGACTCATCGTTATTTTCTGCTACTTTCCGCTGTTTGATTGAATAAAGCTAGCCAAGTGCTATGCAGATTGTTTTATTTTCTATATTCTGGATCATACGATGTAATAAATGATGCACTTGCTATTCTGGTATTCATCTATACTGTGTGCTAGTGAGTTCGATCCAGGGACTAGCACGGTAAGCACAGAGACTCAAATCCTTCGAGATTTGGTCGTTACAGATGGCATCAGAGCAGTGTGTTGACTGTAGGACGTGACCCTAGAAAATGGATTAGAAAAGCCATAGGAGTGAAAATTATTTTATCAACTAGCTATCCTTCTTACTGTTTATTAGTTAAGCCCTCAGGTATGTTGCCAGTTAAGTAGGAACTAGTGCTGAGACCACCATTCATGCTTGTTTTATATTGCAACGTTATCATGTTAGCGTATCTGATTATGTCCACTTTTGTGGTACGAAGATACTAGATTGTTTGCTTGATTGGTAGTTGTTTGTTAAATTGCTTAGTGTCAAAATTATTCGACTATATATATATATAATATTATCATATTTGTTTGTTGTTGTTTGTTGTTTGTTTGTTGGTGTTATTCATTGTTGTGTTTTGTTGGCTTGATCATATTATGCATATGGGTAGAATATATTTATATCTACATAGTCCTTGGCCCTATTATATCTATAACTCATCTATGCTTGCCCACCAGATGCCGCCGAGGCGTGACACTAGACGCACTGCTGCAGGAGGAGACAACAATGGCAATGATGTACCGCCATACATGCAGCAGTTGCTTCAGGGACAGGCTCAGTTGATCCAGTTGCTTGCTCAGAACATGGGAAACAACAACAACAACAACAACAATCCGCCACCACCGCCACCTGTGGTTATGCTTACCAGGTTCTTGAGGTTGAATCCTCAAAGGTTCTCCAGTTCCCCTGAACCTATTGTGGCTGATGATTGGCTCCGTGCGGTCAATAAGAATCTGGATACTGTTGGATGCACAGATGCAGAGAGGGTGAGGTTTGCCTCACATTTGTTGGAGGGTCCTGCCGCAGCTTGGTGGGACAACTTCTTGGTCACTTATCCCATTGCTACTATCACTTGGGTGCAGTTTCAGACAACTTTCCGTGGTGCACATGTGTCTGCTGGTGCTATGAGTTTGAAAAAGAAGGAGTTTCGCAGTTTGCGCCAGGGAGGTCGCACAGTTAATGCTTATGTGGATGAATTTAATAATCTTGCATGTTACGCTCCTAATGATGTTAACACTGATGCAGCTAGGCAGGAGAAATTCTTGGAGGGCCTAAATGATGAGTTGAGCCTTCAGTTGACAGTGGCCACTTTTAGGAATTGCCAGGATTTGATTGATAAGGCTATTGTTCTAGAGGGAAAGCAACAGGCCATAGAGAATCGCAAGAGGAAGTACAACAATAATAACAGGTATAATTCAGGACCACAACAGAAGCCACGCACTTCATATCATGGTAATTGAGGTAATGGGCATAATCATCATGGAGGTAATGGACATAATCATCTTGGAGGAAATGATCATAATCATCATGGAGGGAATGGCCACAACCATAATGGCCACCATCATCATAATGGGCACAAGAGTAACAATGGTAATGGCAGAGGTAATGGTAATGGTAATGGCAATGGAGGGAACAATAACTAGAACCACCAGGTTACACGTGCGCCAAGGGATTTGAGTCAGGTGCAGTGCTTCAGGTGTAAGGCTATGGGGCACTATGCCACAGATTGCCCGGGGGCGAAGAACTCAGGATCCAGCAAGCCAAACCCCTTCCAAAAGGGTCATGTCAACCATGTTAATGTTGAGGAGGTTTATAATGAACCTGATGAAGTGATTGGTAAGTTCTTGATTAATTCAGTACCTGCGCTTGTTCTTTTTGATACTGGTGCATCGCATTCATTTATTTCGAGGGTATTTGTTGATAAACATGGATTGCCAACCAAAACCCTTAGTATGCCTATTAGAGTGAGTTCCCCAGGAGCTGAGATGATAGCAGGTGTTGGTTGCCATCAGTTGACTTTGTCTATTGGGAAGCATGAGTTTCCTACAGATTTGATTATATTGAAGTCACAAGGTCTGGATATTATTTTGGGCATGGATTGGTTGCAGTTATATAAATGTCGTATTGATTGTGCCAGTCGATCTATTACTCTCAATGCACCAGGAGGGAAGAGGATCAAATATGTATGTAAGTATAAGCGTGATCAGGTACAGGTGAACTCTCTTAAGGGGGTAGCCTGGAAGAGGTGCCAGTTGTGAGAGATTATCCAGATGTGTTTCCAGAGGAGTTGCCAGGTATGCCACCAGATAGAGATATTGAGTTTCTTATTGATTTAATACCAGGCACTGGACCTATTGCAAAGAGACCGTATAGAATGCCTCCTCAAGAGTTGGAGGAATTGAAGAAGCAGATAAGAGAATTGCAGGCACAAGGATTTATTCGCCCAAGTTCATCACCTTGGGGAGCTCCAGTTTTGTTTGTGGTGAAGAAGGATGGAACCTTGAGGATGTGTGTTGATTATCGTTCTCTGAATGAGGTAACCATTAAGAATAAGTATCCTTTGCCTATGATAAATGATCTATTTGACCAGTTGGAGGGAGCTACTGTGTTTTCTAAGATTGATCTTCGTTCTGGTTATCATCAATTAAAGATTCGTGAGCAAGATATTCCAAAGACTGCTTTCACCATGAGGTATGGGTTGTATGAATATACTGTTATGTCATTTGGATTGACTAACGCTCCTGCATACTTCATGAATATGATGAACAAGGTGTTTATGGAGTTCTTGGATAAATTTGTGGTTGTTTTCATTGATGATATATTGGTGTTCTCCAAGAATAAGCAAGAGCATGAGGTGCATCTGCGTTTGGTATTGGAGAAATTGAGGGAACATCAACTGTATGCCAAATTCAGCAAATGTGAGTTTTGGCTGGATGAGGTAGCATTCCTTGGACATGTTGTGTCAGGTAATGGAGTTGCAGTTGATCCATCTAAGGTTGCTGCAGTTACAGAATGGGAGACACCCACGACAGTTGGGGAGATTCGCAGCTTTTTGGGCCTTGCAGGTTATTACAGGAGGTTTATTGAGAACTTTTCCAAGATTGCAAAGCCTATGACTGAATTGTTGAAGAAGGAGAAGAAATTTGTTTGGACTGATGAATGTGAAGCCAGTTTTCAGGAGTTGAAGCAGCGTTTGGTTACAGCACCAGTCTTAACTCTGCCGATATACATAAGGACTTCCAGGTATATTGTGATGCTTCTCGTCAAGGACTTGGGAGTGTTTTGATGCAGGAAGGTAAAGTTGTTTCATATGCTTCACGTCAGCTTAAGAATCATGAGCATAATTATCCTACACATGATTTGGAGTTAGCCTTAGTTGTGCATGCATTGAAAACTTGGAGGCCATATCTTATTGGTAATCGTTGTGATATATTTACTGATCATAAGTGCTTGAAGTATATTTTTACTCAGAAGGATTTGAACCTCTGGAAGAGGAGATGGTTGGAGCTTATTAAGGATTATGATTTGAATGTGCAGTATCATCCTGGTAAGGCTAATGTTGTTGCTGATGCATTGAGTCGTAGGAGCCATGCTAATGCAATTAATACTGATAATATGCCACGCGAGTTATGTGAACAATTTAGGAATCTCAGGTTGGAGATGGTTCCTAAGGGTTATTTGGCAACACTTGAGGTAAAGCCTACTTTGCTTGACAGGATTAGAGAAGCTCAAAAGGGTGATAAGGAGATTGCTGAGATAAAAGAGAATATGATTAAAGGTAAGGCAGAAGGTTTCCATGAGGATGAACATGGAGCCATATGGTTTGAGAAGCGTATTTGTGTACCTCAAGATGCAGATATCAGGAAGTTGATTCTTCAGGAGGCGCATGATTCACCTTATTCTATTCACCCAGGTAATACTAAGATGTATTTGGATTTGAGGGAAAGATTTTGGTGGCCTAGCCTGAAGAGGGAAATTGCTGGATATATTGCAACATGTGATGTGTGCCAGAGAGTTAAAGCAGAACATCAGAGACCGGCAGGTTTGCTACAGCCATTGCCTATACCTGATCGGAAGTGGGATGAGATTGGTATGGATTTTATTACAGGTCTACCCAGGACTCGGTCAGGTTATGATTCTATTTGGGTAGTTGTTGGTCGTTTGACTAAAGTTGCTCACTTCATCCCGGTAAAGACTACTTATACCAGTGCTCAGCTAGCAAAGATTTATATGTCTAAAATTGTTTGTCTGCATGGAGTTCCAAGGAAGGTAGTGTCTGATAGAGGTACTCAGTTCACATCCAAATTTTGGCATCAGTTGCATGAATCCTTGGGCACCAGGCTGGAGTTCAGTACAACTTTCCATCCACAGACAGATGGGCAGACAGAGAGGGTAAATCAGATTTTGGAGGATATGTTGAGAGCTTGTGCTTTGGACTACGGGTCCAGTTGGGATGATAATTTACCTTATGCAGAGTTCTCATATAATAACAGTTATCAGGCTAGTCTGAAGACGGCACCATTTGAGGTATTGTATGGCAGAAAGTGCAGGACACCGTTGATGTGGGATGAGGTTGGAGAGCGTCAGTTCTTTGGACCAGACTTGATCAGAGATGCTGAGGAGAAGGTCAAGTTGATTCGTGATAGACTGAAGATAGCACAGTCCAGACAGAAGAGTTATGCAGATGCAAAACGTAAGGAGGTGACATATGAGGTAGGAGACCGTGCATACCTTCGAGTTTCACCACTTCGTGGAATTAAGAGGTTTGGAGTCAAAGGTAAGTTAGCACCATGTTTTGTGGGGCCTTACAAGATCTTGGAGCGTAGAGGAGAGGTAGCTTATCAGCTGGAGTTGCCAGAATCCTTGTCAGGAGTTCATGATGTGTTTCATGTATCTCAGTTGAAGAAGTGCCATGCAGAGATGATGGATGTTCCATTGAGGGACACGGTGCCACTTGAGGCAATTCAATTGGAGAGTGATTTGACTTATGAGGAGAAGCCTATTAAGATTTTGGAGACAGCAGAGAGAGTTACTCGCACCAAGACAATCAAGTTATGCAAGGTTCAGTGGGATCATCATACAGAGGAGGAAGCTACCTGGGAACGAGAGGAAGATCTCAGGCAGGATCACCCACACCTATTTGCTAGCCAGCCCGAATCTCGAGGGCGAGATTCATCTTAAGGGGGGTAGGTTTGTAACATCCCAATTTTCCTAAATTAGGATGTTAATAGATCATTCATAGGCATATCATATTTTTATTGCATTATTTGCTTTTTCAGAATATTCAAATCATTATGCAACAAAAGGCAATTTATTTGGAGTGGAGATAACATGACTTCTCCCCTATTTTAAAAATGTTCATAATGTGCAGAATATAATTTCTAGTTCATATGATATGTTCTGGTAATTTTTGCAATCTTCAAAATATTTTATTTGATTGTTTTATTGCTGTTTGAGTGGCCTATTGCATCAAAATTATTTTACAAAATTGCATTAGGTGAGGAACTAGTGTTCCTGTAGTTTATATTAGTAGTATATATTTTACTGTGTGTCTAGGTATTTTTCCTAGATTTTATTCTGGTGTTTTTATTTTAGTTTTTGGTTCTGTAGTTTTGTTTAAAAAAACACCAGCCAGCCCGCCTGCCAGTGCCGCAGCGCACACGCGCGGCCCAGCAACCGGGGCCCAGCCAACCGCCAGCCCCGCAGGCCGCTCGCTCGCAGTCGCTGCCGAAGCGGTATGCACCGCACCACTGCGCCCGAACCGCGCCCGAAACCCAACCCGCGGCCTCTCTCACTGACCGTGGACCCCGTGCCTGGTTCTCCTTCCTCCGGTCGGACGAACACGAGCGAAGCCGCACGCGCAGCCCGAGCCGAGCCCCGATCGATCTCGGGCACTGGTCGACCCCGTGCACTGTAGGAACGCCGTACGCGAGAGCTAGATTCCTCCAGGAACCCTACCGCTCACCTATCCCCGTCTTTCTTCGAACACACGAAGCTGGAGGGCGAAACCGATCTCGCCGGGAAAGATCCGTCCGCCGCTTGCTCCACTCGTTTCCCCCTTGAAGCCGCTCTCGCTGACTCCTTCTCCTGGCCATAAACGCAGCAGAGGGAGATGAACGAGCTCGAACGCCGCCACCGAAGCACACCATGTTCACGTCGTCACTGCCGCCCGCAGAGGACGCCTCGCCGCCGTCCGACCTCACCTACACCTCCGCCACTGACCGCCGCACCCATCCGTCGCTTCACCTTCGTCGGAGACCCGCCGGAGAAGCTCCACCGCCGACGCCCGACCCGCCGCCGCCACGTCCCCTGTTCTCTGGTGAGCACGCGCGCGCAACACACCTCGGCCAATAGGGTGATGCCACATGGCAAAATCTATAGCGCCTGCTACAGTAACCGCACGTGTACTGTTCATGAGTTTTCTGTTGTTGTTTTTGTTCTTTTTCAGTTTTCAACTGTAACTTCAATTAGCTATAACTCGTATTCTATAAATCCAATTTAGGTAATTCTTTTTCCTGTGATCTCACAAAACCAGCACTTTATCATAGTACCAACTTTGCACATGTTTGCACTGTTCAAATTTGAATTCGTTCGAATTTGAAGTAAATCTTCCGAAGGCCGTAACTCTTAAACCGTTTATCGGAATCGAGTGATTCTTTTTGTGTTGTGACCGTAGTGCAATTTAGGTGCTGTTAAGCTTCTATTGTTGAGTTTTAAAATTGATTTTCTTGCTGTTGGTTTTGTTTTGGTTCTTTTCGTGTTCCGGTGATTGATTTGTTGAATTGTGTGAAACGTGTAGATTGTCCGGAGTGCGACGCGAACTATTGTCAGGAGTGTGACCTTCTGAACCAGAACCAAGGCAAGTTACATGTTGATCATCTTTTACCTATTATTTTCTATGCATGTAGTTATATCACACTATGAATATATGCATGTATAGGATTACTATATTATTTTTGCTATGATGTTGAACTATCTTCCCGTCTTTTTGCAAATCGTGGTAGTTGTAGTTTGCTATGCTTTGTATACGGGGGTGGTTCATGTATACATTGAGTGTATGTGAGGATTATATATATATATATATATATATATATATATATATATATATATAACAATTGAGTAGTAACTCAGGATTTAATTCACCTCTGGGCGGAAGTGGTATTGCTTGGTGTTGAGGGAAGGCATCATGGGGTCTTGCACCTTTTCTAAGGCCTTGCGCCCATGAGAGTGCACACTAAGTGGAATGCCGCCCAGGTTCAAAAAGATCAGACAGACTTAGTGACTAGTAGCTTCCATGTGCGGCCACTGGCTATATGGGCTCTGGCTTAGTTGATCAGTTGTTGGAACCCTTGCCCAGACAGTGTCGACGGATGTAGCTTATGTAGGTGGGATGTGGCCGTCAGGTGGTTAAGGGAACCTCTTCTGAAAGACTTTGTCTCAATCTTCGGATTGGGTCCAGTGGGTAAAGCGTACTAAACTCTGCAGAGTATTAAAACTAATCATGATTAGCCGTGCCTCCGATTATGGGTAAATTTGAGCCACCATGCCATTATAGTTGTTGGATGATCTTGACAGATGTGACACTTAATAATATTTGTGGGAAACTTAATAAAAGGGTAGGTTGGAGTTGATTTTGCGAACTCAACCTTGTGTATTTAATTGTAGTAATAAAAGAACTAAGTAAATTATTTGACTATTAGGTAGTTATTAGGATAAAATCAGCTTTATGCAAAAATAAACCTTCAAGCCTTCCTTTGTTGTACTATGCATATACATGTAGGTCTGCTATTATTACTCCTGTGTAACTTGCCAATACATTCAAAGTATTGACCTATATGGCTGCAACGTCTCATGTTGCAGGATATTCAGACGAAGAGTAAGGTACCGTTAGGGTCGCGAGTCTGCACTCAACATCGCCAGTGGGCTATGATGGGACTCATCGTTATTTTTTGCTACTTTCCACTGTTTGATTGAATAAAGCTAGCCAATTGCTATGCAAATTGTTTTATTTTATATATTCTGGATCATACGATGTAATAAATGATGCACTTGCTATTCTGGTATTCATCTATACTGTGTGTGCTAGCGAGTTCGATCCAGGGACTAGCACGGTAAGCACAGAGACTCAAATCCTTCGAGATTTGGTCGTTACAGTGCGTGGCACCAGAGGCATGGTTTGAGTTGACACTTAGAGAGCCATGGTTGTACATGGGTCAGTTGGACACGGTAGTGTAGTTTTGTGGCATCATGGAGAACTGGTGTTCGGAGAGGAACCTGTGAATGGACGGAGTGGTGTTTGATGTGAAATGGTTGTGTTGTGTGATTTTAATTTATTTTCAATGTGGTCAAAGTAACAAAGTTCTTGTCCCTTGCGTCTGTGTACCGAATGTTCTTCTGCAATATTTATGAATTGTTCATGGCAATGTTGAATAAGCATTCTACTGAAAGTTTGCAACGATACCATCACATATTCTTGTAAATGCATCATGCATCTTGTAAAGGTTGAGTATGAAAATTATAATACAATGTCGTGCGACATATCTCTCGTTCTATAGTCATGGATACAATATATGCTTGCTCAATAATGGGACATAACTTACTATTTACATTTAGACACGCACACCACTGTGTTCAAAGTTCAGACATAAAATAGTAATACAATACAGACAGCATCTTTGAGCAACAACAATCATGTTTACAACATGGGTTCATTCAACCTAAATTATCATAATAGTTGTGACACGCACCCGATTACTCGATCATGGGAGATCAATCAATCACGGCACGATCCATTTTCTCGCAATTTACCAACCACTGTTTCCCTTTCGGCGCTTCCACCCGCTGGAAGATGCCTCGTCTTTGTTCTTATGTGGGCGGAGTCTTTCTTTCACTATTTGTTGGTGGAGGTGACGTAGCCCGTTCTTGATGATTCGGATTCTACGGTACAACTCGTAGCTAACATACCCGTCCTTTTCCGCGTACTCAAGGTGTATCAGGGGAAGTGGCTTCCACTCCCAGAGCTGGTGCTTCTCCTTTGGGAATGATTTCTTCATGTTCTTGTATGAGGGGTCGATGATGGCTGCTGAAAGATAAGCCATGGAGTCCCTTTCTCCACCACCCTTGATGCAGAATAGCCTCTGGATGTCGACATGGTGCTCGTCTAGAATTCTGATGCATGCACGAGCAAGCATGGTCTTGTCGTTCCTGGTGTCGACGCTGGTGAAAGTTACCGCTTTCCGTTGCCGGAAGTCAACTAACGCCTGGGAGCGCTCGGACCTGCAGTAGTGGTATACAAGGACATGCTCGTGCATGGCAAGTTGGACGACGACTATCCCTTGTCATATGTAACTGCTCTTACATGTGTACTCGAGGTCGAGGCTGACGGACTTGTTCTTCTCCTCCTTTAGCCATTCCTCGTACTTTTTGATGATCTGCTCCACGGTCCTTGGGTCGTTGGTGTACACCACCTCCAGCACGGTTATACCGTGGGTAGTGATGTACTCAGTGAATGTTGTTAGTTTCCCGTCGTCCATGGCTGAGGTGTGCGGTGGTGAACTGTGGCCGGCGAGAAACTTTCGAGGAAGAGGATGCAAATGGAGTCAGAAAAGTTAAAGGGATCTTTTGTCGTGGAAAAAGGAAACCACCAAAGAGCAGTTGCTAGTCACCCGGCGGTTCCAGGCGTAGATTTTCGGAAACAGGCGTTTGTTTTATCTGTTTTTTTAAACATTTTCACTTATCTTGTTCTTTGAAATTTTAATTGTTCATTGCGTGCTGCGTGCATGATTCATATGTGCGTATTCCATCTTTGGCTGTGAAAGTAGTCGTGTGAACGATAGAACACTCAACAGATGCATGGTCGTGCCTTTGTTGTGAAAATGTTTTATTCAATTAACAATCTTCCTTGGTCAGGAAGGCACTGTTGTTATGTTATTCGGTGCACAACTGTGTGTTCATGAAAAGTTGGTGAAGTAATCATAGTTTGCACTTGAAAATGGAGTCCTGTTTGGTTTTAAATTGAGATATGTTTCAGTAGATCGTTTGAATAAGTTTGATAACATGGCATTGCTGTAGGTTTTGGATCAAAAACTGATTCTTGTTTCGTTTGATTTTTGAAAATGGTTCTTTCTGTTTTTTTGAATTGTGAACTTTTCAAAGGATTAGAACTACATTTTTTCGAATGAATCATTCTGATAGTTCAAACAACATTTGTTGCAAAAGAGCTACATAAGTTCCAAAAGATCATTCGGATAGTTCAAGCAAGCACATGGTCCATAATAGTTACATTATTGTACCATCCTAACAAGAAAATTTATTTTAAATAAACCAGTGTTTTGCTCCTGGGAGGCATCATCTTGAAATGAGCGCTGAACATCCTAGGAGATACACTCTTTGCTTCCATTTTAGGTGCAGGTTCTAATGGAATCTACAAAATGCGTTGAATGATGATGGACATAGAACGGTCATGGCGCTCTTTGAAAGTGATTAGAACAATGTTCAACAAAGGATGTAGCTGATATGAAGTCTTTGAAAGAAGACTTTTCTATTACCATCCTGCCGTCGTTTTTGCAGATGTAGTACGACGAAGGAGTGATTACATGGGTAGGTTCATCAGGAGCTTCAAGGGTCACCATGCCATTGGTTGGCATGTCCACCCATCTCTTCGGTGTCGAGACAACGCTCCTCGGAATTTTCTAGAAGAAATCGAAATTAAATGGAAATTAAAACCGTTGAATTGCCACTTGGACAATAAATAAAAGATGACTGAATACGCTGAGTGCGCAAACATTAAGAAATTCCAAATTGAAAGTAATGTAATTCCTGACATGTTCAGGTTTGTGTGTAAACAGGTAAAATAACATATTAAGAGAACAACAAAAGTTTTGTTGTTTTAGGTTTGAATAAATAGGTTCTTTATAATTTTACATATAAGCAAGATTTCGTCAATATTGTTTATATTCTATATGAGCAAAATACGTTTGGTATTTTAACAAGGACAGATGTAACCAACCATGACGCAGTGTTTGGTGTTAGTGGGAGTCAAGACGTGTACAAATGGACGGCAACGGATGAAAGTATCTCCGAAAAGGCGTTGTAGAAAGAATTGTGTCTGGTTGTAGGTAAGCTCAATATCCTTAGAGTAGACACAGCAGTGAACATGGTCGAAATCGTCAGAAGAAAGGTCGTCGAGAGCTAGAAAAAGAACAAGATTTTAAAGTTAGATAAAGTTTTATGTAACACGGGTTAATATTATTCAGTTCGATGCATGCATATCAAAATACAGCCAACGAAGATAAGTTTGTAATATTAAATATGTACCAACATGGGGTAATGGAAGCAACCTTTTGTCATTGCGATATGTTTGTATTTAGAGATTGAGACCCTCGTGTGGTAGTTCAAATTCTATGCGGTCTCCAGCACGAAGCTGATAATCATCCGCAAAGGTGTTCCACTCACCACCGCAGAACTTTCTGTAGTTCGCCCTATGCTTAAACAAAGCATTGTCAGACCTTCCTTCATGTGTAAGAAGGGCTGGCTCTACCTGCTCTTTACGCAATTTTCTTGCTTCTTCCTTCCTCTCGTCGATGTACTCAGCGAGAAAAGCTCTGACGTTACAAGGTACATACTGGAAAAAATAGTAAAAATAACAACTTGTAAGTATAACTTTGAACCCGCGTACTATTAATGTTAAAAGTTTTCTTAATTTGGATATGAATTTTTGATAAGAATTACAGATAACAACATAATGGTATTATAAATTAATGGATACAGATTTTTGGCATATGTTGACTAGTTTTAATTAGAACTGAAGATGCACTATAGTAATCAAGACATAGGCAGGCAAAACTAATGGACTATACTAATCAGGGCATAGGCAGGTAAACTAATGGAAAATGAAAACACAAGGCAGGTACGAAGAAGTGACAGCAGGGGAACCTAGTGTGGGTGCAAGGGGGTATGAGTAACAGTGAGGATTTCTACTGTGTTGTAGGTAACTAATATGTTAGTGATGCTTACTAACCATGCGTCTCCAGCAATTTTCATCAAGAATAACCTCAAACTCCTGGAGAACTTCAGGGTGTGGTTCGCAAGGGCCGCCTGGTTGGCGGCAGGTAGGGCAAATCATACCTAAATAATTCAGAACAATTATGTTAAGAAAACAAGAATATGGTAACAATTTAAAAACAAGCTTCAACATTGAAGGTACACAATGACTAGCTTCAACTATGTTAGCCATATTAAAATTTCCGTATGAAGGCAGACAACAACTACAAATTTACCAGAAATCTTCTCATCTACTCCTTCCAGAAAATCAGTATGACAGAGTTTAGAACACTTGTTTAGATTTTCAAATGATTTTTATATTCCTTTAGAGAACGAAGTCGTTGTACCAGATCTGATGCTTCAATAACTATCAAATGAAAAACCAAAACGTAAAACGTAAATACGGATCGGAGCATGCTGCTTACGCATATGCTTTTTACGTGGGAGAGAAGAAGAACGAGGATTGATGAACGGAGATTGGGGTAGGGGAAGCTTAGGGCAAGCACACACGGCTAGCAAATCTACGAGAGAAGTACGGCTTAGATGTTAATCGAGAGACCCAATAAAAACTCTACAATAACTTGTTTGAAATGAGACTGTGTGCGGGGAAGAAGCATGAACCCTAGAAGGAGGTGGTCGGATAAGGCAGATGGGTTGTGATGGGAAGCTTAGGGCAAGAACCCACGGCCAGCAATGTAGGAGAGAAGCATGGCTTGGAAATTAATCGATTGATTGCTGGGAAGAAGCACAAACCTTAGAAGCAGGCGACAAAGAAGAAGGTCGAACCCTAGAAGCAGGCGACGGAGAAGGCAAATGAGTTGTGATGTGGCTGAGGGAGTCAGAGCTTATTGAAATATAAAGGAGACGAGAGAGAGCAAGAGTAGTAATGAGTGCTTCTTGTTTTATTTTTTATTCTGTGAAATGGAATGAATGTTTGTTGTAGATGGTGTGCGTGCATTCCAAGGTGTTATGGGGACACAAGATGTTTGACTCATCCAACTGCCTCCCATTATAGTTGTCCAGCTGTGCTGCCTCCCAGCGGAGTCTTTTACGTGCCTATCCTGCCTTACATACTTTTTGCGATGCACGATTATACTCGTGCTTCTGTGTTTTAATTTTTTTTAATCACGAGTTTAATCAGGTATAGTTGTGTGTGTTTTTAGGAGAGGAACGGTGATGATGTTATTAGATGCGCGGTCGTTGTAGCAGGAGAGGCATGGTCGATACGTCAGGGGAGGCAAATTGACGGGAGGAATGATGGTTCCTAATGAGAGGCACTTTTGCATCTAGAATGGAGCCACGGTTCGTGACTCTGTTATTGCAAAAAAAATTCAATAGCCATTGACCCAGGGAGCCACTGTTTTTATGTACGTTGGGTTCAGGCGGGAATATGTATGATAGCGCACAATTATCTGTATGTCAGAAGCATGGACGTGATTTTGTTTTGGCAATGTTTTCGGTGGTACTTGCAGGCAAATAGATGCAGGTCCGTTGATATCACTGAGGTTTGTCTTTGAGCAAAGTGGAGGCACGCGTGTGGCTTTTGTGCTGGCCAAACCGTGCTTCTAATTTGGTTCACTCCCCGTGTAGTATTTGTACGACAGGGTCATCTAGTTTGCCTCCTCTCGTTGTTCTCTCGGTCAAAAGATGTGCTGGTGACCGATGGGATGGCTATTTATTGTTAGTATTCATTGTGCCAGATACCGTGATAGAGTTAACCTAGAGGCTCCTCGATTATAGCATGGCAGCCGTGACTTTTGAAGTGCATGGTTTCATAAGCTACAGAAGCACAACCGTCCATTCACACCGTCCCCGATGCAATTTAATGGGCGCATGGTAATTGAGTCATCTCTCCCCAAGGTTAAGTAGTGGTCTATTCCGGGAGGTTATCACGTCTTATTCTCTCCAGAGTAGCTCCCATCATCCTCGCCTCGTACGAGAAGCACAGTCAGACTCCATTGTCATGTCACCGTCTTTTCCATGGATGACTTCAGGAACAATACTGAGCGTCTCTTTATAGATGCCGGTGGTAATACCAGGCTCGAGGTGTTGTACACCAACGAGCCCTACAAGGTGGAGGAGATTCTTTCTCTTTATGAGGAATGGCTGCGTGAGGACAGGTACAAGTTTGTTGGTCTTGATCTGGAGTACAAACGAGAGGATTATTTTGATCGTAGTAGAAAATTCGCCTCATGCAACTGGCGATGCGCAAGCATGTTCTTGTCTATCACTTGTGCAAGTCCAGGACGGAGTGCGCTCCTCTAAAGGATTTCCTTCGAAACAAAAGTATCTTTTTCGCTAGTGTCAACGTCAGGAACGATAGGGATGTTCTCGCAAACAGTTTCCTCAAAATCCCAATAGAGTGTCACATCAATCTTCAAGAGGAGCTCATGATCAAAGGAGGCAATCTAAGGGATTCCATGGCAGATTTGGCAGGAGCCGTCATAAACAAATCTTACTTGAGTATGAAGTCGTCTTTCCCCAAGGGTCTGCATGACTACTAGGAATGGAACCCGCTTTCCCTTGAACACCTGAAATATGTGGCAATTGTAAGTGAAAACTTCATTTTTTTATGATTTTCTGTCGTTATATTTTTGTTTTACTACAACAATAGTACTTATTCCTCTTTACGTATATCTTCATTCTCATCCGTTTTTTTGTTTTAGGATGGGTATGTGAGCTACGAGCTCTACCGCCGAGTTTTGTCGATGTAGGACATGATGCATCCCCATTGTGTTCCCGCCCGTAGAGGTCATTGATGTTTCGGAGTAGACCTCCAACTGAGTAGAATGGTCACGGTGGACGTTTGTGTGGACGTTTCTGTGAGGAATGGACTCCTGTAAGACTTTCGTTTCTTTTTTGTATAATTAATGAGTACTTTGAGTTCAATCCTATGGAGTACCGTTTTGTTATTCAGTATCGTGTTTGGCTTGTGTCATGTTATGTGAAAATAATTTTTTTATATTTTTTCATGTTACAAGTTCATTGTTGACGTTTGCGCGAGTTCATGTACATTTAGGTAACCTGTTGAAGTGGCGCATATGTATTGGTTGGGAGAAGTGCCCTTGTGTTTGTCTTATATTCAGTGCCGTTTGTTTGTGTTTAAATTGTTGTCTTTTACACGTTCGCACAAGAGAGGCACGTCTGCTAACGTACGAGGCAACATTTCAGTACCCTGTCTTTGTGTTCTTCGGGACCGTGCCTTTAGAAGCCCTACATCCGTTTCTGCGGAGGCGTCACTCCCGTGGCTTCTTTTCCGCTATTTCTGTACCTCATGTGACACACGTGATGTCTGTTTGTGCTGGTGTCACATGGCAGTTTCTCTTGAGACTGCACAACTATTCTTCCTCCATCACTCTTTTGTGCATCCAGCTGGTTTGTACCCGTGCCTCGAGAACTCCAAGAAGCCGCAATTGCGTGACTGTATACGCTTCAGTTCCATGTCTCCTGTACGTGCATTGCGTGTCTCAGGCGTCATGTTTGCTATGACTCACTACAAGAAATATGTCAACTTGTGACCTTCGGTCAGTGACCCTGGAAGAATTGGTCATAGATCTATGACCATTTCAGACCAATTGGCCAAAAGCTGTTCGGGGGGCTCCAAACCCTAAACCATTGCGACCATTTTGGTCAGAAAGGTCGTAATTTCCTTACACGAAATGGTCACAAAGCAAACAGTGCTAGTCTGCTGCCTTATTTCTAGTTGTTAATGACCAATATAGATGGTCATAGCCTTGTAGATTGTGGTGGGTTGTGATGACTAGGCGCCATCTCATCAGTTTTGCCTATGTGTCATGTCCATGTGGCAGTTTTTGCCCTAGGTTGTGAAGCAACCTATATTTCCGTTATTCCCAAAATTCCCAAAAAAATCTCATAAATGTTTTGGATCATATCTTCATTAAATATGTCAAAAACATTCCTTGCCTAGTTCAAAAATAATTCGAAAATATTCATTTTCCTATTCTGTTCAGAGCAGCACTTTGTGAAGGAAGTACCACTTTGGCATGTCCAAATAGTATCCATTTTCTACAATGCTTTCCTATGCCCAAATAACCATCCTCCACCAAATGCCAGCTCAATGCATTCATTATTTGTGAAGACGGTCTTCTTAGTAACTGATCATCCACAGCCAAAACTCACGCCCATTAGCCATGTGCATTTCCTGTACCGCAAATCAAACACTTGGCTGCTTATTCATGTTTGAGCATCGATCAGTCTTCTCATGAGAATCTTATGTTGTGATTTTCTTCCTAGCACCTACCTAGGGAGTGCCCTACCCACTAGACATACCTAGGCCTCCCAGAACACATGGCAACGCCACGGTCACGCGGTGACCACGCGGCGAGCATGCGAGTTTACGCGCTCTAGAGTTGGGGCCCTCGGCCATCGCCCAAACCTCGACGTATCGCCACCAAACCATGTATTTATGATTAAATAGGGACTTATGTAACTAGAAATGATTTTTGGAAAAAATAAATAGCAAACTATGACGCAACTGCAGTTCAAATTTGACCCGCTTCCAGCTGAATCGGCGGAAATTTGTCTTTTTCACGAGAGGTGGATCAAAACTTTTTGCACCCAACCATTTTGTCAATTGTGCATTAAATATGTCCTAGTATTTTAGAAAATTGATTTGGTCCAATTTTGCAACAATTATTTGGGAGGTCCTTCACAAAAAAACCTCCTTTTGGGCACTCGGAAAATGAAAAATGGTTTTTTCGTCCAAAGAAAATGAAAACTTCCTTAGGCCATATTGTTTGCCATTCCAATATGCACCCTTGTGCACAATATGAGATCATTTTAACAAACTATGCCACGAATGTGGCCATAAGATTGAGCATTTGGCTTGAAAGACATAAATCTTCAGAGATGATAGCTCATTTCTGAGAACACTTTTTTAAAATAATTGTCGTATTACAAGTTTGTTATTTTGCCTGGGAACTTGTCCACATATAATGACACAACGCGAAGGTTTCCCAATTTTTTGATTTTTTTTTGATTTTTATGCCCGTTTCAAAATGCGGTCAAAACGGCGGGAATGACTGTTCCTAGCTAGTGGTTGAATCTTGGAATTTTTTTGGTGTTTCTCTGATTAAATAGGTACTTATGTAACTAGAAATGATTTTTGGAAAAAATAAATAGCCAACTATGAGGCAGCTGGAGTTCAAATTTGACCCGCTTCCAACTGAATCGACGGAAATTTGTCTTTTTCACGAGAGGTGGATCAGAACTTTTTGCACCCAACCATTTTGTCAATTGTGCATTAAATATGTTCTAGTATTTTAGAAAATTGATTTGGTCCAATTTTGCAACAATTATTTAGGAGGTCCTTCGCAAAAAAACCTCCTTTTGGGCTCTCCGAAAATGAAAAATGGTTTTTTCGTCCAAAGAAAATGAAAACTTCCTTAGGCAACATTGTTTATAATTCCAATATGCAGCCTTGTGCACAATATGAGATCATTTGAACAAACTATGCCACGAATGTGGCCATAATATTGATCATTTGGCTTGAAAGCCATGAATCTTCAGAGATGATAGCTCATTTCTGAGAACACTTTTTTAAAATAATTGTTGTATTACAAGTTTGTTATTTTTCCTGGGAACTTGTCCACATATAATGACACAATGCAAAGGTTTCCCAATTTTTTGATTTGTTTCGAATTTTTATGCCCGTTTCAAAATGCGGTCAAAACGGCGGGAATGACCGTTCCTAGCTAGTGGTTGAATCTTGGAATTTTTTGGTGTCTGTCTGATTAAATAGATACTTATGTACCTATAAATGATTTTTGGAAAAAATAAATAGCAAACTATTAGGCAGCCGTAGTTCAAATTTGACCCGTTTCCAACTGAATCGACGGCAATTTGTCTTTTTCACCAGAGGTGGATCAAAACTTTTTTCACCCAACCATTTGGTCCATTGTGCATTATATATGTCCTAGTATTTTATAAAATTGATTTTGTCCATTTTTGCAACAATTATTTGGTAGGTCCTTCACAAAAAAACCTCCTTTTGGGCACTCGAAAAATGGAAAATGAATTTTCTGTGCAAAGAAAATGAAAACTTCCTTAGGCAACATTGTTTGGAATTCCAAGATGCACCCTTGTGCACAATATGATATCATTTGAACAAACTATGCCATGAATGTGGCCATAAGATTGATCATTTGGCTCGAAAGCCATGAATCTTCACGCATGATAGCTCATTTTTGAGAACTCTTTTTAAAAATAATTACCGTATTACAAGTTTATTATTTTGCCTGGAAATTTGGTCACATATAATGACACAATGTGAAGGATTTCCAATTTTTTTATTTTTTTTTGAATTTTTTGTGCCCATTTCAAAATGCGGTCAAAACGGCGGGCTTGACCGTTCCTAGCTAGTAGTTGAATCTTGGAATTTTTTTGGTGTTTATCTGATTAAATAGATACTTATGTACCTAGAAATGATTTTTGGAAAAAAATAAATAGCAAACTATGAGGCAGCTGCAGTTCAAATTTGACCCGCTTCCAGCTGAATCGGAAGGAATTTGTCTTTTTCACCAGAGGTGGATCCAAACTTTTTACACCCAACCATTTGGTCAATTGTGCATTAAATATGGCCTAGTATTTTAGGAAAATGATTTGGTCCATTTTTGCAATAATTATTTGGTAGGTTCTTCACAAAATAACCTCATTTGGGGCACTCGGAAAATGGAAAATGAAAACTCCCCAAATCAACATTGTTTGGAATTCCAAGATGCCCCCTTGTGCACGATATGAGATCATTTGAACAAACTATGCCATGAATGTGGCCATAATATTGATCATTTGGCTTGAAAGCCATGAATCTTCATGCATGATAGCTCGTTTCTGAGAACACTTTTTTAAAATAATTGTTGTATTACAAGTTTATTATTTTTCCTGGAAACTTGGTCACATATAGTGACACAATGCGAAGGTTTTCCAATTTTTTGATTTTTTTTGAATTTTTTATGCCCGTTTCAAAATGCGGTCAAAACAGCGGGCTTGACCGTTCCTAGCTAGTGGTTGAATCTTGGAAAACTTTTGATATTTCTCTGATTAAATAGGTACTTATGTACCTACAAATGATTTTTGGAAAAAATAAAGAGCAAACTATGAGGCAGCTGCAGTTCAAATTTGACCCGCTTCGTCCTGAATTGACTGAAATTTGTCTTTTTCACCAGAGGCGGATCAAAACTTTTTACACCCAGCCATTTGGTCAATTATGCATTAAATATATGGTAGGTCCTTCACAAAAAAACTCATTTTGGGCACTTCAAAAATGGAAAATTGATTTTTTGTTATTCGAGGAATAACACTACTAATTATTTGGAAATTCAACAAACATTGTCATAAAAAGAGAAGAAAACTTACCACCGGGCGTCGTGGTGCTGCGTTGGAGCTCACGCTGCAATGGAGCTTCGCTGGCCGCCGCGATGCTGCGTTGGTAGCGCCTATTGTTAATCAATTATGACCATTTTAGATGGTCGTAACGTCATCAAAGCCTGCACTTCGTTCTGATTGGTCTATAGGCATGTCAAGCGGATCAAGAATTAGAGACCGTTGGATACTGCCAGATCTAACGGCCCACACCCCTCACCCTCTCCCGCACCCACACCCACCCGAAAGCAGCTCCCTCTCACGTACACCACACGTCGTTGAGGGCACTGACATGTGGGCCTAATTCCTCATGGGCCCACCTGTCAGTGGCCGAATGCCTCCCTCTCCCCCGCACACCACTCACCCACCGGACACCACTCCTCCCCCCTCTCCCCCTCTCCCCCACACACCACTCCTCCCCCCTCCCTGGATCCATGCGCGTGACCCGCAGCCCAAACCCTAACCCCTCCCGTCAGACCGCCGCCGCCACCTACGGCGCAAGATCCCACCTCAAGCCGCTCCTCATTGCCTCGCTCCTCACCTTCCCCGCCGACCACCCGCTCCGCGACCACCTTGTTGCCACCGCCGCCTCCTCCCTTGCCTCCGCGATCTCCACATCGCTCTCCGACCACCGACATACCTCTCCCTCTCTCCCATGGCGCCAGATCCGCGCCGTCGTCGAGCTGGATCCGCGCCTCGTCGAGCCTCCACGGCCACAGCGGGCCTTCCGGATTCGCGCCGTCGCCGAGCTGGATCCGCGCCTCGTCGCGCGGCCTCGTCTGCCTCCGCGGCTGCGTCGCCGGCTTCTACAATGTCGCCAACCCGCTCACCTTTCGCCATGGTCGCCGTCCGTCTGACCTCCCCACGGCCTCGCCGGGAGGCCCGGCCCTCCCAGTCACACCATGGCCGGCTTCCTCAAGGTAACCCCTTCTCCCACTCGGCCAAATGGGTTATTTGATGTTTCTGAGGTAGTAACATAGTTTTGAGATGCAAGTGATGTTGATTCTGTTCATCTAGGTATGCGTAGTTGATTCATATTTCTCCTGTCCTTGTGCAGGGGAAGTTTTCATCCCTACAGCAGAGTAGAGGGGCTTCACTTCATCATACCAGCCAGGAAAGGTGCCTGGTGGTTGCAAGCCATGGAGGGGAGGCGGTCCTGTTTAACATCGGTCACAAAAACCACCATAGTGAGCTACTGCTGCTCCTCTCCTTCCTCTGCTATCCATGCTCTGTTTCATGCCATCATACAATGGATGATTGAGGGTCAATTAGGATTCTTAAAAAATGCCTTAGCTATCAATGGAACAATGTAATACTGGATTGAAGTTTGGCTAAATGAACCGATGATTACAAATTACAGTCCTTCTCATTTATGTCTTTCATCATGTAACTTTGGACAATACAGGATAAATAAGAAGTTATTAATTGCAACCTTGTTGTGCGTTGAGATGCCATCAAGAATTTTGATTAGGAAGAGCTACCAAGCTTAGAAGGAATAGTTTTGAATTTGAAGAAAATCAATGTATATGTTCTTTTCAATTGGTTGGCTACTTTCTATCATGCTTTGCTTATGTTATCATAAATGCTGATGTGTGTTCAGGTAGGCGGAGCAGAAAGTTTTAAAAGAGCACAAATCATGTGGCTTGCTGCTTGACTAATTGACCACTTGCTGCTGCTATTGTGACACCACGGCTGGGCTGTCCAGTGGGCTGTGCCTGCTTACCTGGCAGCAGTGGCGGCTGCTACAAGTTTTCTCCACTGTTGCAGCTCATCTCCAAGTCCTATAGCCTGGATCATCTCTGTCACCAGCACCTACAGCCTGTTTTTGAAGTCTGAACCTCTCTTCTGTACTCCATGTTTACTGAATTTCACTGAATTTACTGAATGTGCATGTGAATCTCAAAAGTATCCAGAGTGTGTGTGTGTGTGTGTTCGTGTGTAGGAGTGCAAATGGGCACCCTTTAGGGTATTCTGTGACCCTCTTTAGTTCAACTAAATGAACTGAATTTTCAGAAGTCACATAACTTTTAAAAATTTAGTTTATTTGGATAAACTAAGGAGGTTGAGAGGGTACTCTAAGCGGCATAAAGTTGCATCCCTACTCAAGTGACTATTCTGGTTCTAGATATAAATAGTATGTTGCAAACCGATAATTGTATTGTAGATAACTATAAAACAAAACCTATTGCATGTACTTCTCTTGGGGAGTGCCTGTAGAGCTTATTATTCATGCCTATTTATGGTCAAATTAGAAAAATATTCCATAATTCCAATGTGTCTTTATGTTTGGCATCCACCATTCACTGGCATCTGCCATTCTGGTTCTAGATATACTTGCATCGATTCACTCAAATTTGATGCCCAGCTTGTATTTTTGAAATGTTTCCTTCTGCTAGATATGATGCCCAGCTGCTATCTTTGAAATGTTTCCTTTTGCTTGACGAATCATTAGTTGTGCTTATAATGATGTTTCCTTCTGCTAGATTTGACGCCCAGCTGGTATCTTTGAAATGTTTCCTTTTGCTTGATGAATCATTAGTTGTGCTTCTAATAATGTTTTCTACCAGTACCTTAACTTTGGAGCTGGCTATTTACTATTTTCAGTGTACTAACCAATCCTCTTTTTAGGTTGTCAATTTGGAGCTAGCTATTTACTGTCAGTGCATTCAACAAGCTGACCTCCACGGCTCCACGCACGGTTGACTGGTTGGGCTCTGAGCTAGCATGACCATGGAGGCGTCTCTCGTCAGCATGGCGACGAGGGTCCTCAAACCTGTCATAGCGAAGCTGATCGTTCAACTTGGCAATGAGTACTAGCGTCTGCACCCTCCTTCCCCTCATCTGATGTTTCCTTATCATCCATGAGTCCATCTCTTACAAGTTGTATGATTACGCCATTTTGCTGTTATACTGGGTAGTAGCTATTGTCCTGCTCATGCTCCTGGTTGGTTGGGGGTGTTGGTGAAATGCTAGGGTTAATTAAAGGGTTCTTGGCTAGCACTTCTTTGAAGTTTAGTTTATTTTCTCATGGTCTATCATCATGCCTTAAGTTTGGTTGTTGTTCGGAAATGTACACGGCTTAGGTTTTAATCAATTGGCATGTTCATTTTACTTGTTATGGAGTAAATTTGATAAGAATAGTGGCAATTGAGCAACACCACTACTAGTATAACTCAGCTTTATTTACTAATCAGTAGGTATCTAGTACTAGTAGATTCAGAATATGCAGTCCTAAAAATTAAAGGGAGCAACAGTAAATGAGTTAAACAAAAATATTCGTCTGCAAATGTCGGTTTGTGTTCGATTTGATTTGGTTTGCTCTGTTGCTGAAGGTCCTCTTTGCTCTAACCATTTTCGCACCAAATGCAGAATGTTCTGTTTTTATTAAGCCCTGATGTTTAGCCCCGATTAGTCTTCTTATTTAGCTCTAATGTTTTAATTTATGTAGTTGTTACTTCTTTGGTAAGATTTATTTCCTTGTTGTAGGCATAAGAATAAGCTGATATGAACATAATAATGATACTCTACATGCTATGAGTAAAGTTCTCTATTTTCTTGCGTCACCTTGTATGAATGAGTATATCGTCTTAACTATCTGGGGAACAAAAATCATTGTATTAGCTGAATTTGTGTTATCATTCTAAACAACTTGTCCTTTTTTTGAACGTTCTGTTCATAATATATTGGCTCCAGTATTTTGATTCTTCTCTTCTCATTCATGTAACAGGGTGACGGCCGAAGGCATGATGATAGTTCTATTGCTGTCCTAGTGTAGCGAAGGTGGCCTAGTCGACTATGGTCGCGTAGTTAGTCATGCATACAGTTTCATCTGACTGGAGCAGGAGCCCAGTTTGTGCTGATTGTCAATTCTCATTGTGATTGTCCCTATATCTGTGTGACTGATTGTATTTGTATCTGTGTTATTACACTAGTAGAGCTTGTAACTGTGTCATGACAAAAGGAGCACAGTATATCTGTATGACTCTGATTGGTTCTTGTTGTTGTTATTTGAAATATTACTTGTGTTTTCTGTCTGTTCTTATTTAAGCATGGTTATTTATTTTTGTCAAATTGTGAAATTGTAATCTGAATAATATGATGCTATCAAAAGGGTCCCACTTTAATAGAACCTGGCAACCAGGACCCGTCTAACTAGTGGAAGCTTCTTTTGGGAAAAAACAAAAAGGCCACAACCCAACAATAAAAAGCTTGCAACGTTGGGCTTGGCCCATGAAGTTGATAAAAAATGATAGAAAAATACATTAAAAAGGCTGAATTGTTGGGCTAGGCCCATGTAGAAAACCGAATTGGACCGGGCTGAATCTTGTGCCACATCAGCTTGCCACGCTGGATGCCTATGTGGCCTGGGGAGGTTGCTAGTGACCAAAACGCCAAAGTGGACATATTTTGGTCATAAACGTCTTCGACCATTCCAGAAGAAAGGTCGCTATAGTCAGTTTACGATCGCCAGCTTTTGACCTTCTGTTTTTGGTCACAAAAAGGTCACAAATGAAAAACCATGACCTTTCAGTGACCAATAGTGGTGGTCACAAGTTGACATATTTGTTGTAGTGACTCTACGTGCCTCTGGTGCAGACGTCCGTCCGTGAGGTGACACATATGTATTGTTTGGGAGAAGCGTGTTTTTTGTTTGGCTTATATTAAGCATCGTTTATTTGTGTTTGAGTTGTTATCTTTTACATGTTCGCACAAGAGAGGCACGTCTGATAACGTACGAGGCAACACTTCAGTACCCTATCTTTGTGTTCTTCGGGACCGTGCCTTTAGAACCCCGACATCCGTGTCTGCGGAGGCTTCACTCCCGTGGCTTCTTTTCCGCTATTTCTGTACCTCACGTGACACACGTGATGTCAGTTTGTGCTGGTGTCACACGACAGTTTCTCTTGAGACTGCACAACCATGCCTCTTCCATCACTCTTTTGTGCATCAAGTTGGTTTGTACCCGTGCCTCGAGAACTCCGAGAAGCCGCAATTGCATTACTGTATACGCTTCAATTCCGTGTCTCCTGTACATGCATTTGCGTGTCTCAGGCATCATGTTGGCTGTGACTCTACGTGCCTCTGGTGCAGACGTCCGTCCGTGACGTGACGCATATGTATTGTTTGGGAGAAGCGTGTTTTTTGTTTGTCTTATATTCAGGGCCGTTTGTTTGTGTTTGTATTGTTGTGTTTTACACATACGCACAAGAGTGGCATGTCTCCTAACGTACGAGGCAACATTTCAGTACCCTATCTTTGTGTTCTTCGGGACCATGCCGTTAGAAGCCTGGCATCCATGTCTGTGGAGGCTTCACTCCCGTGGCTTCTTTTTCGCTATTTGTGTACCTCACGCGACACACGCGATGTTTGTATGTGCTAGTGTCACACGGCAGTTTCTCTTGAGACTGCACAATTGTGCCTCTGCCACCACTCTATTGTGCATCCAGCTGGTTTGTACTTGTGCCTCGAGAACGCCATTTCCAAAGTCATGCATGTGCGCCGAGAAGCCGCAATTCCGTGCATGTATACGCTGTAGTTCTGTGCCTCCTGTGCATGCATTCGTGTTTCTCAGGGGACACACTAGCTGTGACTCTTCGTGCCCGTGGTGTCAGACGTCCGTCCGTGAGGGGATGCGTTGGCTGTTACTCGTCATGCCCGTGCTTATACACGCCTGTGCTTCTGGAGTCTTTAAAACTGTGGCTGTCCGACTTGTGTTGTTGATTTGCTTCAAGTATTGATGTATCTCATGTGATACATGCCATGACTCTCGGACAGAGTGTTCTCACCGGTGCCTCTTCAAGTTTTCTTTTTTGCATTCAGATGATTTGTATCCAGAGGATTTAGGTCGAGACTGAAAAACAAGACGGAAAAGATCACGTGGCTCGCGAAGCCGATGCACGTGCATGTATAGGCTATGTTTCCGTGCCTTCGTTGCCTGCATTGATGTGTTTCCGGCGAGTTTCTGCCTGCATGTGTACGTGCGTGTTGTGATACCGACCGATATCTCCAAAAGTTGTACGCTCGTGCCTGTGGAATAGACATGTATGTGCGTCTTGTGCCTGCATACCCGTGCCTCACGTGAAACCAGCCTTGACTCTCGAGGGACAGATGGTGTGAATCTAGCTAGATGATGGACGGATGAGTTCTGGCCTTCGGATCTAAGGTGTACGACAGGTTGTTCATTTGCTTCATTGGATTCTTCCGTCGGTGGTCTTTGTTCAAAGGAGGAATCGATGACCGATGTGGTGGATGTTTGATGTGACTATTCAGTGTGTCAATTACCGTAAAATAAAGTTAGAGGCTCCTCGGTTTCTCCACGGTATCAATTATTTGTGCACATCCATGACTTTAGGAAGTGCATGGTTCCATGAGCTTCGGAAGCACAACCGTCTATACGCTGCTCCTAGTTCACACGTTAATGCGTATGGTAACCCAGACGTCCCTCGCCAAGGTTAAATACTGGCCGTGTTTGTGAGGTCTCCATGTCATATTGTAGCCGCAGAACATCAGGCAGTTCCCACCCTCCTTTCAACTCCCTAACCTTGTCGCAGGGTCTCAGGAGTCTCCACTTGCACCTTGCTTCTCTCTGCCATGGACGACTTTATGAACACCACCGAGTACCATCTGATAGTTGTCGATGGTAACACGAAGCTCGACGTGTGGTACACCAACGAGCCTGGCAAGGTGGAGGAGATCATTGCCTTGTACGAGGAGTGGTTGTGCGAGGAGAAGTACAAGTTTGTTGGTCTCGGCATGGAGTTCACACGAAAGGATTGGTATGGGCGTAGAAAAGTCGCCGTCATGCAACTGGCTATGCGGAATCATGTTTTGGTCTATCACTTCTGCAAGGCCAGGACGGAGTGTCCTGTCCTGAAGGATTTCCTTGAGAATAGAGGTATAACTTTATCTAGTGTGGGCGTCAGGAATATTAGAGATTCTCTTTTTCAAGATTTCATAGGAATTCCAGAAGTGTACCACGTCGACATCCAAGAGAAGTTCATGATAAAAGGCGGTTAAGAAAGGGATTCCATGGAGGACTTAGCAGGACCATCATTGACGAATCTTACTCCAAGCTGGAGTCCTCTTTTCCAGAACTTCTTCGTCACTACTGGGATTGGAAGCCACTTACCTTTGATCACCTGAAATATGGAGCTACTGTAAGTGAAGATTTCATTTTCGTTAGTTTCTGCCTTTGATGCAAGAACAGTATGTTTTTTTTGGACATTGATGTTTTCATTTGGTTTTCCTTTAGGAAGGGTATGTGAGCTGTGAGCTATACCGCCGATTTCTGTCGATGAGGGACATCCTGCATCGTCGTTGTCTTCCTGATGTCAGATGGCGAGGATGTTTCTAAGGATTGTGTTATGAATTGGTTATTTGATAGTTATTGTATTGGGTAATATTACATTGACTGATGAATTTGTAATTGTGGTGGTTTATTTTGAACCAGATGGAGTTGACTGGTCTGGAAATTTAAGTTTATTTTCGTTCCATCATGTTTTTCTTGACTGGGTGCCTTCAAGAATATTTTCCTCTATGATTTCTTACTATTCATTGGTATAAGATGAGATGTATTAAGGGGACCACTCAAATGTGCACTTTCGTGAATCTAGGCAGTGCACAGCCGTCTGCTTAGGGATGCATTGTTTTTGTTTTAGGCAAGCCACGCTCTGGTGTTATTAGTTTGCTTGCTGCTTCAGTTTTTCTCTCAATATGGTCACACTGACAGGTAGGGGCGTCACTTTCACTTTGTGTTTGTAGTGTGTTTGGCATGGTTGTTTTTGTAACAAATATACTGTTGTGGTTGTGTGTTTGAAATGTTTTTATGCAGAGCTTGGGTGTGTTTAAGATTCTTTAGATTTTCTCACTGTGCTGCCTTTTTCAATATATGTTGTCTGTTTTGGGCATGATAATCCAGTGTGAGAGTTGCTGTGGGAGTATTGTGTTAGTGACGGTTGCGTTTCTGTGTTCCAATTATTGTGGTGGTGCTTTGATTTTGAAAGGCATTGCCGTGAAGGTATTGGATGCATTGTCGTATGTTTGGCAGAGGTGCTATCCTTCCTTTGGGTACTAAATTCGGAGAGGCACTGCGTTATGTTAGTATGAGTAACTGTCATGGTTGTATGTTCTGTAATATTTCTAGTTAGTATGGCTAGTGAATTCGCGTCTATCTAGTTAGTTGAGGCATGTCCTATGTTATGTTGAGGCAGAGTTGTGTGTGTCCTTCGGAAATGCTTTCTCTGACACGTTTGTTCGGAGAGGCACATATACGCTGTTATTCAAAGGCATGGTCGTGTCTTTCTTTCGAACCGTTTGCTTTCACTTACTTGGTGAGAGAGATTCATCGGTGAAACTTGTGAGGTCACGGACCTTTTTCGGTTGAAGTCACGGTCGTGCTTCCATGACTCGTTGGCTTGGTAGAGGGACTGGTGTTAAGCTATCGAGGGGACGGTCCTGTGTTAATTGGTGGCGCACTTGTGTGTGTCAGGTTAGTTGTCCATGTTAAGAGTGGCATGTTCTACGTGGATAAGAGGCACGACAGTGCCTCTTTGACCAACATTACTGGAGGTGAGTCATTTAGCTCCTTCGTCAGATGCTTACGAATCGATACTGTCTTTCCTCTGTGTTCCAATTGTTTCTTTTTTTATGTATAGTCAGAGTGAGTGGTGTTCTAGTGCAAGGAATTGATGTCTTGAATATGATCTTTACAACTTTTCGAAAAAATACGATTCTTATTTTTGAAAACATACAATGTCGGGAATTTAAGAGTTGACCATTTGAATGCACAACTGTGGTTAATGGGATCCATAGCAGCTATCTTGGAACGACACAAAAATAGCTGAAACATTGTTGTGATTACATGAGTTGATATGGCTGAAACAATGTTCAGATGTCTCCATCTAAATTAAGGCACATTTAAGCAGTAGTCATCTTCTTCCAAATCTTCTTCTTTCACGCCGGATGTTGTGTTTGTTGAGTACGATGCTCAGTGCCTCAAATACATGGCCTGTGTTGTAGTTCGATGGTATCATTTTGTAAGTTAGTTGTTCTCTCATCGGTTTCACATGGATCTGCAAAACAAATAAGCGCACAAACTAATAAAATTTATTGTAAAACTTAATGTTTAGCTGGCTTGGATGAACATATTGTTGGAAATATGCCCTAGCGGCAATAATAAAATGATTATTATATATCCTTGTTCATGATAATTGTCTATTGTTCATGCTAGAATTGTGTTATCCGGAAATCGTAATACATGTGTGAATACATAGACCACAACATGTCCCTAGTGAGCCTCTAGTTGACTAGCTCGTTGATCAATGGATGGTTACGGTTTCCTGACCATGGACATTGGATGTCATTGAGAACGGGATCACATCATTGGGAGAATGATGTGATGGACAAGACCCAATCCTAAGCATAGCACAAGATCGTGTAGTTCGTTTGCTAGAGCTTTTATAATGTCAAGTATCATTTCCTTAGACCATGAGATCGTGCAACTCCCGGATACCGTAGGAGTGCTTTGGGTGTACCAAACATCACAACGTAACTGTGTGGCTATAAAGGTTCACTACAGGTATCTCCGAAAGTGTCTATTGGGTTGGCACGGATCGAGACTGGGATTTGTCACTCCGTATGACGGAGAGGTATCTCTGGGCCCACTCGGTAATGCATCATCATAATGAGCTCAATGTGATCAAGTGGTTGGTCACGGGATCATGCATTATGGAACGGGTAAAGTGACTTGCCGGTAACGAGATTGAACGAGGTATTGGGATACCGACGATCGAATCTCGGGCAAGTAATGTACCGATTGACAAAGGGAATTGTATACGGGATTACTTGAATCCTCGACATCGTGGTTCATCCAATGAGATCATCGTGGAACATGTGGGAGCCAACATGGGTATCCAGATCCCGCTGTTGGTTATTGGGCGGAGAGCTGTCTCGGTCATGTCTGCGTGATTCCCGAACCCGTAGGGTCTACACACTTAAGGTTCGATGATGCTAGGGTTATAAGGAAGATATGTATGTGATTACTGAATGTTGTTCGGAGTCCCGGATGAGATCCTGGACGTCATGAGGAGTTCCGGAATGGTCCGGAGGTGAAGATTTATATATGGGAAGTTGTCATACGGTCACCGGAAAAGTCCGGGGGCATACCGGTATTGTACCGCGGCCACCGGAGGGGTTCCGGGGGTCCACCTGGAGGGTCCACCTGCCCCGGAGGGCCTTATGGTCTGTAGGTGGAACAGAACCAGCCCCTAAGTGGGATGGGCGCCTTTCCCCCCTGGGGCCCATGCGCCTAGGGTTGGGGGGAACCCTAAAGCCCCCCCCCCTTGCTTGGGGGGCAAGTCCCCTCCCCCTTGGCCGCCGCCCCCCTCTAGATCCCATCTAGAGGGGCCGGCCCCCCTTCCCCCTTCTCCTATAAATAGAGGGGCGAGGGGAGGGCTGCAGGACCACATCCAAGGCGCAGCCCCTCCCCTCCCCAACACCTCTCCTCCTCCGTTAAGAGCTTGGCGAAGCCCTGCCGGAGTACTGCCGCTCCATCACCACCACGTCGTCGTGCTACAGTTGGAGCTCTCTTTGTCAACCTCTCCCTCCTCCTTGCTGGATCAAGGCACGGGAGACGTCTCCGCTCCGTACGTGTTTTGAACACGGAGGTGTCGTCCATTCGGCTCTAGGATCATTGGTGATTTGGATCACGACGAGTACGACTCCATCAACCCCGTTCTCTTGAACGCTTCTGCTCGCGATCTACAAGGGTATGTAGATGCACTCATCTCTCTCGTTGCTAGATGACTCCATAGATTGATCTTGGTGATGCGTAGAAAATTTTAAATTTCGGCTACGATCCCCAACAGTGGCATCATGAGCTAGGTCTATGCATAGTTTCTATGCACGAGTAGAACACAAGTTGTTGTGGGCGTCGATTTTGTCAACTTACTTGCCGTTACTAGTTTTATCTTGATTCGGCGGCATCGTGGGATGAAGCGGCCCGGACCGACCTTACACGTACACTTATGTGAGATAGGTTCCACCGACTGACATGCACTAGTTGCATAAGGTGGCTAGCGGGTGTCTGTCTCTCCCACTTTAGTCGGATCGGATTCGATGAAAAGGGTCCTTACGAAGGGTAAATAGAAATTGGCATATCCCATTGTGGTTTTGGCGTAGGTAAGAAATGTTCTTGCTAGAAACCTATAGCAGCCACGTAAAAATTTTCAACAACAATTAGAGGACGTCTAACTTGTTTTTGCAGCACATGCCGTGTGATGTGATATGGCCAAAAGGATGTGATGAATGATATATATATATATATATATATATATATATATATATATATATATATATATATGTGATGTATGAGATTGATCATGTTCTTGTAATAGGAATCACGACTTGCATGTCGATGAGTATGACAACCGGCAGGAGCCGTAGGAGTTGTCTTAATTTATTGTATGACCTGCGTGTCAATGAATAATAGAATGTAATTACTTTACTTGATTGCTAAACCGTTAGCCATAGTACTAGAAGTAATAGTTGGCGAGACAACTTCATGAAGACACGATGATGGAGATCATGATGATGGAGATCATGGTGTCATGCCGGCGACGATGATGGTCATGGCTCCCCGAAGATGGAGATCAAAAGGAGCAAAATGATATTGGCCATATGATGTCACTATTTGATTGCATGTGATGTTTATCATGTTTTTGCATCTTATTTGCTTAGAATGACGGTAGCATAAATAAGATGATCCCTCATAATAATTTCAAGAAAGTGTTCCCCCTAACTGTGCACCATTGCGAAGGTTCGTTGTTTCGAAGCACCATGTGATGATCGGGTGTGATAGATTCTAACGTTCGAATACAACGGGTGTAAGCCAGATTTACACACGCAATACACTTAGGTTGACTTTACGTGCCTAGCATGTACATACATGGCCTCGGAACACGGAAGACCGAAAGGTCGAACATGAGTCGTATAGAAGATACGATCAACATGAGGATGTTCACCGATGATGACTAGTCCGTCTCACGTGATGATCAGACATGGCCTAGTTGACTCAGATCATGTATCACTTAGATGACTAGAGGGATGTCTGTCTGAGTGGGAGTTCATTAAATAATTTGATTAGATGAATTTATCATGAACTTAGTCTAAAACTTTTGCAAAAATGTCTTGTAGATCAAATGGCCAACTCTCATGTCAACCTCAACTTAAACGCATTCCTAGAGAAAACCAAGCTAAAAGACGATGGTAGCAACTTACGGACTGGGTCCGGAACTTGAGGATCATCCTCATAGCTGCCAAGAAAGCATATGTCCTTGAAGCACCATTAGGTGAAGCACCACCCCCATCGAACCAAGACGTTATGAACGCTTGGCAGTCGTGTGTTGATGATTACTCCCTATTTCAGTGCGGCATGCTTTACAGCTTAGAACCGGGGCTCCAAAACCGTTTCGGGCAGCACGAAGCATATGAGATGTTCCAAGAGCTGAGAATGGTTTTCCAAGCTCATGCCCGAGTCGAGAGATATGAAGTCTCCCACAAGTTCTACGGTTGTAAGATGGAGGAAAATAGTTCCGTCAGCGAGCACATACTCAAAATGTCTGGGTTGCACAACCGCTTGTCTCAGCTAGGAGTTAATCTCCCAGATGACGCGGTCGTTGATAGAATCCTTCAGTCGCTTCCACCAAGCTACAAGAGCTTTGTAATGAACTTCAATATGCAGGGGATGGAGAAAACCATTCCTGAAGTATATTCAATGCTGAAATCAGTGGAGGTGGAAATCAAAAAGGAACATCAAGTGTTGATGGTGAATAAAACCACTAAGTTCAAGAAGGGCAAGGGTAAAAAGGGTTTCAAGAAAGACGGCAAGGGAGGTGCCGTGCCCGTCAAGCAAGCCGCCGGGAAGAAACCAAAGAATGGACCCAAGCCCGAGACTGAGTGTTTTTATTGCAAGGGAAGTGGTCACTGGAAGCGGAACTGCCCCAAGTACTTAGCGGACAAGAAGGCCAGCAACACCAAAGATATATGTGATATACATGTAATTGATGTGTACCTTACCAGTACTCGTAGTAGCTCCTGGGTATTTGATACCGGTGCGGTTGCTCATATTTGTAACTCAAAATAGGAGCTGCGGAATAAGTCGAGACTGGCGAATGACGAGGTGACGATGCGCGTCGGGAATGGTTCCAAGGTCGATGTGATCTACATTTACCTACGGGATTAGTTGTAAACCTCAATAATTGTTATTTAGTGCCAGCTTTGAGCATGAACATTGTGTCTGGATCTCGTTTAATACGAGATGGCTGCTCATTTAAATCCTAGAATAATGGTTATTCTATTTATATGAGAGATATGTTCTATGGTCATGCCCCGCTAGTCAATGGTTTATTCTTAATGAATCTCGAACGTGATGTTACACATATTCATAGTGTGAATACCAAAAGATGTAAGGTTGATAATGATAGTCCCACATACTTGTGGCACTGCCGCCTTGGTCACATTGGTGTCAAATGCATGAAGAAGCTCCATGCAGATGGACTTTTGGAGTCTCTTGATTACGAATCATTTGACACGTGCGAACCATGCCTCTTGGGTAAAATGACCAAGACTTCGTTCTCCGGAACAATGGAGCGAGCAACCAACTTATTGGAAATCATACATACTGATGTGTGCGGTCCAATGATGACTTGAGTAAATATGGGTATGTATACTTAATGAAACACAAGTCTGAGACCTTTGAAAAGTTCAAGGAATTTCAGAGTGAGGTTAAAAATCAACGTGACAGAAAAATAAAGTTCTTACGATCAGATCATGGAGGGGAATATTTAAGTCACGAATTTGGCACACACTTAAGGAAATGTAGAATCGTTTCACAACTCACACCGCCTGGAACACCTCAGCGTAATGGTGTGACCGAACATCGTAATCGCACTTTATTAGATATGGTGCGATCTATGATGTCTCTTACCGATCTACCGCTCTCATTTTGGGGCTATGCTTTAGAGACTGCCGCATTCACTTTACATAGGGCTCCATGGAAATCCATTGAGACGACATCGTACGAATTATGGTTTGGGAAGAAACCTAAGCTGTCGTTTCTAAAAGTTTGGGGATGCGATGCTTATGTCAAGAAACTGCAACCTGAAAAGCTCGAACCCAAGTTGGAAAAATGCGTCTTCATAGGATACCCTAAGGAAACCATTGGGTATACCTTCTTCCTCAGATCCGAAGGCAAGATCTTCGTTGCCAAGAATGGGTCCTTTCTGGAGAAAGTAGAACTTGATGAAGTACTGCCTCTTGAAGTGGAAAGTAGCGCAGCTTAGGAAGATATTCCTGTGGTGCCTGCACCGGCTAGAGAGGAGGTTAATAATGATGATCAAGGTACTTCGGATCAAGTTGCTACTGAACTTCGTAGGACCACGAGGACACGTTCCACACCAGAATGGTATGGCAACCTGATGTCTACTACACAACCTTCTTCTTGTAGACGTGGGCCTGCAAGTGCACAGGTTTGTAGGACAGTAGCAAATTTCCCTCAAGTGGATGACCTAAGGTTTATCAATCCGTGGGAGGCATAGGATGTAGATGGTCTCTCTGAAACAACCCTGCAACCAAATAACAAAGAGTCTCTTGTGTCCCCAACACACCCAATACAATGTTAATTTGTATAGGTGAACTAGTTCGGTGAAGAGATGGAGATACAAGTGCAATATGGATGGTAGATATAGGTATTTGTAATCTGAAATAATAAAAACTGCAAGGTAACTAATGATAAAAGTGAGCGTAAACGGAATTGCAATGATAGGAAACAAGGCCTAGGGTTCATACTTTCACTAGTGGAAGTTCTCTCAACAATAATAACATAGATATATCATATAACAATCCCTCAACATGCAACAAAGAGTCAGTCCAAAGCCACTAATAGCGGAGAACAAACGTAGATATTATGGTAGGGTACGAAACCACCTAAAAGTTATTCTTTCCGATCGATCTATTAAAGAGTTTGTACTAGAATAAGACCTTAAGGCACAAATCAACCAAAACCCTAATGTCACCTAGATACTCCATTGTCACCTCAAGTATCCGTGGGCATGATTATACGATATGCATCACGCAATCTCAGATTCACCCAACCAACACAAAGTAATTCAACGAGTGCCCCAAAGTTTCTGCCGGAGAGTCAAGAAAACATGTGCCAACCCCTATGCATAGGTTCATGGGCAGAACCCGCAAGTTGGTCACCAAAATATACATCAAGTGGCACGTGATATCCCATTGTCACCACAGATAAACACGGCAAGACATACATCATGTGTTCTCAAATAAAGACTCAATCCAATAAGATAACTTCAAGAGGGAAACTCAATTCATCACAAGAGAGTAGAGGGGGAGAAACATCATAAGATCCAACTATAATAACAAAGCTCGCGATACATCAAGATCGTGCCATAGAGAGAACACGAGAGAGAGAGATCAAACACATAGCTACTAGTACATACCCTCAGCCCCGAGGGTGAACTACTCCCTCCTCGTCATGGATAGCGCCGGGATGATGAAGATGGCCACCGGTGATGGTTTGCCCCTCCGGCAGGGTGCCGGAACGGGCTCCCGAGAGGTGTTTGGTGGCTACAGAGGCTTGCAGCAGCGGAACTCCCGATCTATCTTCTCCATGGATGTATTTAGGGTACGTGGGACTATATAGGCGAAAGAAGTCGGTCGGGAGGTGAGGGAGTTCCGGACTAGGGGGTGTCCGGATAGCCGAACTATCATCATCGGCCGGACTCCAAGACTATGAAGATACAAGATTGAAGACTTCGTCCCGTGTCCGGATGGAACTTTCCTTGGCGTGGAAGGCAAGCTTGGTGATACGGATATGTAGATCTCCTACCTTTGTAACCGACTCTGTGTAACCCTAGCCCTCTCCGGTGTCTATATAAACCGGATGGCTGTAGTCAATAGGACGAACAACAATCATACCATAGGCTAGCTTCTAGGGTTTAGCCTCCTTGATCTCGTGGTAGATCCACTCTTGTAACATACATCATCAATATTAATCAAGCAGGACGTAGGGTTTTACCTCCATCAAGAGGGCCCGAACCTGGGTAATACATCGTGTCCCTCGTCTCCTGTTACCATCCGCCTAGACGCACAGTTCGGGACCCCCTACCCGAGATCCGCCGGTTTTGACACCGACATTGGTGCTTTCATTGAGAGTTCCTCTGTGTCGTCACCGATAGGCTCGATGGCTTCTTCAATCATCATCAACGACGCAGTCCAGGGTGAGACCTTCCTCCCCGGACACATCTTCGTATTCGGCGGCTTTGCACTGCGGGCCAATTCGCTTGGCCAACTGGAGCAGATCGAAAGCTACGCCCCTGGCCGTCAGGTCAGATTTGGAAGTTTGAACTTCACGGCTGACATCCGCGGGGACTTGATCCTCGATGGGTTCGAGCCACAGCCGAGCGTGCCGCACTGTCGCGCCGAGCATGATTTAGCCCTGCAGCCGGACAGTACCTTGGAGGCCGCAATCGAAACCGCTCCGATCTTCAATTCGGAGCCAGCTCCGCAGATCGAGGATGGATGCCTAGACACCGCCTCGGGGGCTGCAACCTCTACGGCGATAGAGCCGAACACTGACTTTGTCCCTCATAAAGCTCGTGACTCCGAGGTGCCGGACTCCTCGCCGGACTCCGAACCTCCCGCGCCCGCCCCGATCGAATCCGATTGGGCGCCGATCATGGAGTTCACCGCATCGGACGTCTTTCAACACTCACCTTTCGGCGACATCTTGAGTTCGCTAAAATATCTCTCGTTATCAGGAGAGACCTGGCCGGACTGCGGTCAGGACGGTTGGGATGCGGACGACGAAGAAATTCAAAGCCCACCCACCACCCACTTGGTAGCCGCTGTCGACAATTTAACTGACATGCTAGACTACGACTCCGAGGACATCGACGGTATGGACGACGATGCCGGAGACGACCAAGAACCAGCGCCTAGCGGGCGCAGGAAAGCCACCCCAGCCCACAACGTATACATGGTGGACACACCAAAAGGAAGCGACAATGAGGAAAAACGGGACGTGGCGAAGGACAACTCCCCCAACAAACAAACAAAGCGGCGACGCAAGCGCCGCCCGAAGACCAGCATCGACAAAAACGGCAGCCATATGGACCCGGCCCCAGAGCAGGGCGAAGCAGTGGACGACGCACACGTCAACAAGCAGCCAGCCGGACATGAACTAGACAAGCAACCCATCCCCGGCGAAGATGATCTCACGTCACCAGAGGATATGAATCTTCATAAAAGGCTCGTCGCCACTGCAAGAAGTTTGAAGAAGCAAAAGCGGAAGCTCAAAACAGCGGAAGACGCACTCAGAATGAGATGGAGCAAAGTACTCAACACCGGAGATAAATATGGCACCAGTCACCAGACAAAGGGCTACCCGAAGCGCAAGCTGTTGCCTGAATTTGACGAGGAGGCCTTAGAGCCCCCGCAGTCAAAAAAGAAAGAAGCCGCCTGGCCGGATAGACGACCAGATGACAGGCCAAGAGCAACACGGGGCGCCGCACACAAGCCGGCACACGATCAGCATAAAGATCCTCAGAAAAAGGATAACCCGGCCAGGTCTATCTATGGGCCAAAAAAGAAGACTCCAGGAAGTAACACAACCAGTCGAGCATTTGAAGACAACGGCACACCCAAATACAGGGGCGCCGCACACCCACTATGTTTTACCGACGAGGTACTGGATCATGGATTTCCAGCAGGATTTAAACCCGTAAACATAGAGGCATACGACGGAACAACAGACCCCGGAGTCTGGATTGAGGATTATATCCTACACATACATATGGCAAGAGGAGACCATCTCCATGCCATAAAATACCTACCGCTCAAGCTCAAAGGGCCGGCTCGGCATTGGCTTAAAAGCCTCCCAGAAAATACGATTGGAAGTTGGGAAGAGCTTGAGGATGCGTTTCGAGCAAATTTTCAGGGGACTTATGTCCGGCCTCCGGATGCAGATATTTAAGTCACATAACTCAATAGCCTGGAGAATCAGCACGCAAAATCTTGAACAAGTTACTCACTAAAAAGAACCAAATAGTCGACTGTCCGGACGCCGAAGCTTTAGCAGCCTTTAAACACAACGTCCGAGACGAATGGCTCGCCAGACACCTCGGCCAGGAAAAACCAAGAACAATGGCCGCACTAACAAGCCTCATGACCCGCTTTTGCGCGAGGGAAGACAGCTGGCTGGCTAGATGCAGCACCAGCGACCCGAGTACATCCGAAATCAGGGATGGAAATGGGAAATCACGACGCAAAAAAGATCAGCGCCGGAATAAGGAAAATGGCCCAAATAGTACGGCGGTCAACGCCGGATTCAGAAGCTCTCGGCCGAACAACAAAACACTGCCCCTAAAGGATAACAGTGACGAGCTATCCAACCTAAACAAGATTCTGGATAGACTGTGTCAAATACATGGTACCTCCGGGAAGCCTGCAAACCATACCCACAGAGATTGTTGGGTCTTCAAGCAGTCCGGCCGACTTAACGCCGAACACAAAGGGCTCGACACACCAAGTGAAAGTGACGAAACCCAAAAGCAGCGCTCCGGAAACCAAAAGACTTTCCCACTAGAATTCAAAACAGTGAACTCACTTCACGTAATAACACGCAGCACGACACCTGCTATACCAGGACACCGTCCGCAAAATGGGGATAGAACCCACCAAAATTCGCTATAGCAGCACTTCCTTCAAAGGAGTGACGCCAGGCCTTTTTAGCCAATGTTACAGGCTCTGTACCACTAGAGGTCGTGTTCGGTTCATCCGACAACCTCCGTCGCGAAAAGCTCACTCTCCATCGCCCCATTTAGCAGTAGCCCTTAAGCACTACTGGGGGGTGAAGCTTTCGCCCGCTTTAATGCAATACCACATTACGCGTCTCTTACGCTTAAAAATGCCCGGTCCACGTGGCATATTCTCAAAACTCCAGGTGTCTCTCGACCACGAAGAATGTGCGGCTGCCTTGAAAGCCACACATTATTCCGACCTTGCAGGTCAAAGCCCCTAAAAACAGGTCATTTAGACCGCGGACATGGCTAGACGAGTCCGGCGTAACTTAACAAGGGGCTTCCCAGCCGCATACCCCCTTTTTTTAGAGGGCTGCGCGCATAAATGATGAAAGCCAATAAAGCTCAACTTTCTTCATCTTCCAAATTATACTTTATTTTAATACACTTTTTGCACGATATTTCTTAGAAACTAAGTCCTTCTCTTTTACAGATGAAGCACGTGCTACACCCGTCTAGGATACAACACAACGGAGACATAGGCGCAGACGTGCAGTAGGGACCCGTTGCAAGGATTCTTTTCAGATTAAGACCCTGCGTAAACCTTTCTTACTGTCTCTTGTTGATACACATCCCCCGGTTTCCTACCAGAGCCGAGGAGGAGGCTGGCGTTTTGGCATCGGCCGCGTCAGAAGTTCCCGCCTGTACCTGGACACTAGGGGCTTAGGGCTTTATTCTGCCCGATATCATAAAGACCGAACACCTCAGGGAGTGTTCGGCGTCTCGAGTTAGGCCTTATATGCATCAGCTCCGAATCATGTCTTTGGTCAAATGTTGGGTTTGCCCGGCTCCTGTGTTTTGCTGCCTTACGTTCCGTATCATCGGCTAACGCGGCACCAGGAGAACTACTGCGATAGTGCCCCGGTTCGGCCGGTAGAGCACCTCAGTAGAGAAAGCCGAAAACTGACTGTCATGATATAGCGAGAGACTGGTCAACCACTCGATCGACCATTGGAATGTTTAGAATTCCTCCGCTTTGACGAAGGACCGCTTCCCGGTCAGGCACATACGCGCCCCGAGTTCGGAGAAGCGCGGTGCCATCAGGGGCTATATAGTAGCCCCACATTCGAGCTCCTATGGCTAAGTGAAAGTGATAAACCATTATAGTCCGGTTGCCTAGTTTGCTATGCTATCACCTCCTTAAAAGGACCAAGACGTTGAATTAAGTGTGAAAAAGCGTTTTTCTTTTTGCAAACACCCCCTCACCATGTGCGTGGGGGCTGAAGCCAAAGACTGCCATCTTTCAGATTATACATATATATACGGCCGCACAGGAGATAGTTCAATACTTGAACACACAAGTATAAAAAGTCATTGCATTATAAACATGATCTTAGAAATCATACATGTCATTCAAACATAACATCTTTCGAGCACTGCGACTCTATTATACGAGCGCCCTGCAGGACTTCCTCAAAGTAATGCTTGGTGGGGAATCGGCTTTTGTCCGAACCCCGGGATGCAACAGCGGTGGCATCCATCTCCGCCCAGTATGTTTTACCATGGGCGAGAGCCATCCGTGCACCTTCTACGCATGCCGACCGCTTCATCGCCTTAATATGCGGCACTGCCCCAAGGAATTGCTGCAACAAGCCAAAATAACTCTTCGGCTTGGGCCTTTTCGGCCACAGATGAGTGACCACATCCGTCATGGCCAGTCCGGACAATCTATTCAGCTCAGCCCACTCAACCAGCCGATCACTCAACGGAAGTGGACGCTCCGGACTATGGAATTGAGACCAGAAAAGCTCTTCCATTTCATGATCCTCCTGGCTTCGAAAGTGCACGACTGCGTCAGCCGCACTCGCCGCCAAGTCCAGATAAGGATCCTCCGCACCGTACAATCGGCCCAGCTGAGCATACTTCGGATCCGTGAACTTCCTACGCAGCATAAAGGGCTTTCCAGCCACAATGTCTCCGACCTGACGCAGTTCCTCCTTCATAGCCCGCATCGCACTACGGGCATCCTTGGCTTCGGCATCGGCCTTCTTCAGGTCCTCTTGCTCCGCTCAGCGTTCTCCTTCAAGAACCTCCAGGCGGTCGGTAGCAACTCTTAATTTCATGGCCATTCCGGCCATCTCCTCCCTGCTTCGGCAGTGAGCAGCCTTCTCGGCTTCTAGCCCTTCCGCTGCCTTCAAGGCAGCCGCCTCGCTTTTTCTGGCTTGCTCCTTGGCCCGAGCAAGTTCTGCTCGAAGGTCTTCCACAGCAGCAGCACCATCTGCATCTAGCATACAATTTGTAAGGAGTGGGCGTCAGCACCCTTACTAAGCCACCGCGGAGCAACCACATACCTTGTGACTCATCAAGTCATCTATTGACCAGCGAGATGTCCGCATCCGCAGTGTCGAGTTGCTTCTTCAGCTCGGCAAATTCATCAGTCCGGCTGGCCACCGAACGTTCCGCCACCTGCATGGGAAAGGCGACAGTTAATAACTGAGATTATGATCCTAGGCACGCTGTCGTTTTCGACAGCATACCAAGTCTCAGGGGCTACTATCTATACAGGGCGCACTTCATGTGCAAAACTGTCAACAGGTATGTCATTTTTTGCGTACCTCAAATCCCGTCAGTAAACTTCCGACGGCCTCATACAACCCGGTTTCGGCGGACGAGAGCCTCTCAATCACATCACCCATTAATGTGCGGTGATCTTCTGAGATGGACGCCCTCTTAAGCAAATCCTGCAGCTCCACCGGCCGTACTCCAATGGGCGCCGAACTCTCCGGCCCCGCCAGACTCGGGCAGACCCTCCGCGACGACACCTCAGGGTCGTCCGCCCCGCGCGATGGGGCGGCAGATGGAGGCGTTTCGCTTTCCATCATCTCCGGACGAAGGTCTCCCGAAGATGAGCTGTGCTGAGATGGGCTGAGATCCGAACTACAAGGTAAAAACTTCGGTTACCTTTAGACATTAAGCAGGGGTGTCTGATAATTATAAAATCCCCCTTTTCACTTACGGCTCGTTAGAGGGCTGATTCCTGCGAGGAGACAGTACGGCTGGGGCGCTTTCTGGCGCAGGACCTTCCGGTACAGATTTCTTTCCCCGCTTTGAGGCCTTGGCCTCCAGGTCTTCGGAAGTGTTCCTCTTCTCCCCCTGGAAGGAGGGACTCTCGATTCCTCCCTTACTAAAAACCTCCTTGGCAGAGGTGACAGTTTCCCCGTGCCCCCCTTCGCCCTCATTCGAAGGTGCAACCTCCAACATTTTGATTAACACGGGATCCTGCGTGGTCTCAGGGAGGGGGGCCGAACACCATATCAGTTTTGCTTGCGCTATCCACTCCTGTCCAGGGATAGCTGGTTAAAAGGCAAGCTCACGATAAATAAATGGACGGTGTGTCCAAACACAGGGCTACTTACTTGAGTATCCGGGCGATTGCAGCTTAGGCCAGCGTCCTCGGTCAATTCCGGATGCGTCTCTTGCGATCCGAAGAACAGTTTATACATCTCCATGGGAGTCAAACCCATGAAGTGTTGAAGAGCTCGTGGCCCCTCCGGATTAAATTCCCACAGGCGGAGGGGGCGATGTTTGCAGGGCAGTAGGCGCCGGATCAACATAACCTGCACCACTGCGACCAGATTGATCTCCCTTTCTTGGAGGCCTCGAATGCGGTCCTGCAACAGGGGGACGTCTTTGGGCGGCCCCCAGTCGCGCCCCTTGTTGACCCATGACGTCAGCTACTGTGGAGGGCCCAAGCGAAAGACGGGCGGCGGCTTTTGCCTGCTGCCCCGGGGAGCGGTGATATAAAACCACTCCTGTTGCCACAAGCCGAGCTCCTCCTGGAAAGAGCCCTTGGGCCATGGAGCTTCGGCCCTCTTGCTTATAACCGCCCCGCCGCACTCTGCCTGACGCCCCTCAACCATCTTCGGCTCCACGTTGAAGGTTTTGAGCCACAAGCCGAAGTGAGGGGTAGTGCGGAGGAAGGCTTCGCAGACGACAATGAATGATGAGATATGGAGGATGGACTACGGAGCCAGGTCGTGGAATTCCAGCCCATAGTAAAACATGAGCCCCCTCATGAAGGGATCCGTCGGGAAGCCTAAACCCCGACGGAAGTGAGACACGAACACGACGCTCTCGCCAGGCTCGGGAGTTGGGATAACTTGCCCTCGGGCAGGCAGCCTATGCGAAATTTCGTAGGTTAAGTACCTGGCATCTCTCAGCTTTAGCACGTCCTCCTCCGTGACGGAGGAGGGCATCCACCGGCCTCGTAGGTCAGGACCGGACATTGTCGAAGATCGAAGGTACCTGAATTTGGAGCCCTGTGTGTTAGAACTCGGGGAGAGGGGCGGATTCGATAGAGGATTGAATAAAAAGAACGGGCCTTGGTCTCATTATAAAGAGGAAGAATACCAAGAGCCGTCCCCGTGACCGTTTGGAACCCGCCTTCGATGGAGGGGGCGTGGCAACGGGCGCGGTTGGGTTACCCACGTCCGTATTGATGGGAATCCCGGAATAAGGGGAACACGATCTCTGCTTCGACAAGACGTGCCAAGGAAACCGCCTCGCTAAACGCGCTGAGGTGGAACAATAAAAACAATTCGAGTAAAGGCTTGGAAGTGGTGTGACGTCACGCCACAGAATACGTCAGCAGATTGATCTTGTGTAATATTATTCTCTCTACGGTGGTATGTGGAATTTATTTTTGCAGAGCCGGACACTATCCTGGTGTTCACAATCTTCTATAAATTATTCGGAGGAGGAACCCGCCTTGCAATGCCGAAGACAATATGCGTGCCGGACCCGTCGTCATTAAAGCCTGGTTCAGGGGCTACTGAGGGAGTTCCGGACTAGGGGGTGTCCGGATAGCCGAACTATCATCATCGGCCGGACTCCAAGACTATGAAGATACAAGATTGAAGACTTCGTCCCGTGTCCGGATGGAACTTTCCTTGGCGTGGAAGGCAAGCTTGGCGATACGGATATGTAGATCTCCTACCTTTGTAACCGACTCTGTGTAACCCTAGCCCTCTCCGGTGTCTATATAAACCTGATGGCTGTAGTCCATAGGACGAACAACAATCATACCATAGGCTAGCTTCTAGGGTTTAGCCTCCTTGATCTCGTGGTAGATCCACTCTTGTAACATACATCATCAATATTAATCAAGCAGGATGTAGGGTTTTACCTCCATCAAGAGGGCCCGAACCTGGGTAAAACATCGTGTCCCTCGTCTCCTGTTACCATCCGCCTAGACGCACAGTTCGGGACCCCCTACCCGAGATCCGCCGGTTTTGACACCGACAGGAGGTGCTCGAGGGGCCCATGAGATAGGGGGGCACCCAGTAGGGGGGGGGGGGGCGCCCCCTATCTCCTGGACTCCTCGAGGATCTTCTGATGTGAACTCCAAGTCTCTAGGATGATATTCTTTCCAAAAATAACGCTGCCGAAGGTTTCATTCCGTTTGGACTCCGTTTGATATTCCTTTTCCTCGAAATACTGAAACAGGCAATAAAACAACATTATGGGCTGGGCCTCCGGTTAATAGGTTAGTCCCAAAAGTAATATAAAAGTGTATAATAAAGCCCGTAAACATCCAAAACACATAATATAATAGCATGGAACAATCAAAAATTATAGATACGTTGGAGACGTATCAGCATCCCCAAGCTTAATTCCTGCTCGTCCTCGAGTAGGTAAATGATAAAAAGATAATTTTTGATGTGGAGTGCTACTTGGCATAGTTTCAGTTTAATTCTTCTTAATTGTGGTATGAATATTCAGATCCGAAAGATTCAAGACAAAAGTTTAATATTGACATAACACTAATAATACTTCAAGCATACTAACAAAGCAATCATGTCTTCTCAAAATAACATGGCCAAATAAAGTTATCCCTACAAAATCATATAGTCTGGCTATGCTCTATCTTCACCATTTGAAGTATTTAAATCATGCACAATCCCGATGACAAGGCAAGCAATTGTTTCATACTTTTGACATTCTCAAAACTTTTTTCAATCTTCACGCAATACATGAGCGTGAGCCATGGACATAGCACTATAGGTGGAATAGAATGGTGGATGTGGAGAAGTCAAAAAGGAGAAGATAGTCTCACATCGACTAGGCATATCAATAGGATATGGAGATGCCCATCAATAGATATCAATGTGAGTGAGTAGGGATTGCCATGCAATGGATGCACTAGAGCTATAAGCGTTTGAAAGCTCAACAAAAGATACTAAGTGGGTGTGCATCCAACTCGCGTGCTCACGAAGACCTAGGGCATTTTGAGGAAGCCCATCATTGGAATATAAAAGCCAAGTTCTATAATGAAAACTCCCACTAGTATATGAAAGTGACAACATAGGAGACTCTCTATCATGAAGATCATGGTGATACTTTGAAGCACAAGTGTGGTAAGAGGATAGTAGCATTGTCCCTTCTCTCTTTTTCTCTCATTTTGTTTTTGTTTTTTTATTTGGGCCTTTTCTCTCTTTTTTTAAGGCCTCTATTTTTCCTTTTTTTCGTCCGGAGTCTCATCCTGACTTGTGGGGGAATCATAGTCTCCATCATCCTTTCCTTACTAGGACAATGCTCTAAAAAATGATGATCATCACACCTTTATTTTCTTACAACTCAAAAATTACAACTCAATTCTTAGAACAAAATATGACTCTATATGACTGCCCCCCGCGGAGTACCGGGATGTGCAATGACTCATGAGTGACATGTATGAAAGAATTATGAATGGTGGCTTTGCCACAAATACGATGCCAACTACATGATCATGCAAAGCAATATGACAATGATGGAGCGTGTCATAATAAACGGAACGGTGAAAAGTTGCATGGCAATATATCTCGGAATGGCTATGGAAATGCCATAATAGGTAGGTATGGTGGCTGTTTTGAGGAAGATATATGGTGGGTGTATGATACCGGCGAAAAGTGCACGGTATTAGAGAGGCTAGCAATGGTGGAAGGGTGAGAGTGTGTATAATCCATGGACTCAACATTAGTCATGAAGAACTAATATACTTATTGCAAAAATCTACAAGTTATCAAAGAAAAGTATTACGCGCATGCTCCTAGGGGGATAGATTGGTACGAAAAGACCGTCGCTCGTCCCCGACCGCCACTCATAATGAAGACAATCAATAAATAAATCACGCTCCGACTTCATCACATAATGGTTCACCATACGTGCATGCTACGGGAATCACAAACTTTAACACAAGTATTTCTCCAATTCACAACTACTCAACTAGCATGACTCTAATATCACCATCCTCATATCTCAAAACAATTATCAAGCATCAAACTTCTCTTAGTATTCAACACACTCATAAGAATTCTTACAAATCTTGTATGCCTAGCATATTAGGATTATTGAAGCAAATTACCATGCTATTTAAGAGTATCAAAATAATCTAAGTGAAGCATGAGAGTTCATCTATTTCTTCAAAATAAAACTACTATCGTGCTCTAAAAGATATAAGTGAACCACTAGTTCAAATGACAAACTACTCCGAAAGATATAGGTGAAGATCAATGAGTAGTTGTATAATTATAGAACTATGTGAAGACTCTCTAACATTTAAGAATTTCAGATCTTGGTATTTTATTCAAACAGCAAGCAAAGCTAAATAAAATGACATGACGCTCCAAGCAAAACACGTATCATGTGGTGAATAAAAATATAGCTCCAAGTAAAGTTACCGATGAACGAAGACGAAAGAGGGGATGCCTTCCGGGGCATCCCCAAGCTTAGGCTCTTGGTTATCCTTGAATATTACCTTGGGGTTCCTTGGGCATCCCCAAGCTTAGGCTCTTGCCACTCCTTATTCCATAGTCCATCGAATCATTACCCAAAACTTGAAAACTTCACAACACAAAACTTAACAGAAAACTCGCGAGCTCCATTAGCGAAAGAAAACAAAACACCGCTTCAAGGTACTGTAATGAACTCATTCTTTATTTATATTGGTTTTAAAATTACTTTATTCCAACTTCTCTATGGTTTATAAACTATTTTACTAGACATAGATTCATCAAAATAAGCAAACAACACAATGAAAATAGAATCTGTCAAAAACAGAACAGTATGTAGTAATCTGTAACTAATGCAAACTTCTGAAACTCCAAAAATTCTAAATTAAACTAGTGGACCTGAGGAATTTGTCTAGTAATCATCTGCAAAAAGAATCAACTTAATAGCACTCTCCAGTAAAAAGTTTAAGCTAATCTCGTGAGTGCTAAAGTTTCTGTTTTTTACAGCATGATCATAAAGACTTCACCCAAGTCTTCCCAAAGGTTCTACTTGGCACAAACACTAATTGAAACATAAAACCACATCTAAACAGAAGATATATGGATTATTTATTCCTAAACAGAACCAAAAACCAAGAAACTAAAATAAAATTGGGTTGCCTCCCAACAAGCGCTAACGTTTAACGCCCCTAGCTAGGCATGATGATTTCAATGATGCTCACATAAGAGATAAGAATTGAAACATAAAGAGAGCGTCATGAAGAATATGACTAGAACATTTAAGTCTAACCCACTTACTATGCATAGGGATTTTGTGATCAAACAACTTATGGGAACAATAATCAACTAGCATAGGAGGGTAACACAAGCATAGCTTCAAGATTTTCAACACATAGAGAGGAAACTTGACATTATTGCAATTACTACAAGAATATATTCCTCCCTCATAATAACTTTCAGTAGCATCATGAATGAATTCAACAATATAACCAGCACCTAAAGCATTCTTTTCATGATCTACTTGCATATTTACTACTCTCCACATAAGCAAAATTCTTCTCATGAATAGTAGTGGGAGAAAACTCAACAAAATAACTATCATGTGAAGCATAATCCAATTGAAAACTAAAATCATGATGACAAGTTTCATGGTTTTCATTATTATTAATAGCATAAAAGTCATCACAATAATCATCATAGATAGCAACTTTGTTCTCATAATCAATTGGAACCTCTTCCGAAATAGTGGAATCATCACTAAATAAAGTTGACACTCTTCCAAATACACTTTCATGTTCATCACAATAAGATTCAACATCCTCCAAAATAGTGGGATCACTACTTCCTAAAGTTGACACTCTTCCAAACACACTTTCATCAATATAATCATCATAAATAGGTGGCATGCATTCATCATAATAAATGAGCTTAGACTAAACATATCATATTCATCAAACATAGCTTCCCCAAGCGTGTGGTTTTGAATATCATTAGCATCATGGATATTCAAGGAATTCATACTGACAACATTGCAATCATGCTCATCATTCAAAGATTTAGTACCAAGCATTTTAATGCATTCTTCTTCTAGCACTTGAGCACAATTTTCCTTTCCATCATACTCACGAAAGATATTAAAAAGACGAAGCATATGAGACAAACTCAATTCCCTTTTTTTGTAGTTTTCTTTTGTAAAGTAAACTAGTGATAAAACAAGACACACAAAGATTCAATTGCCAGATCTAAAGATATACCTTCAAGCACTCACCTCCCCGACAACGGCGCCAGAAAAGAGCTTAGTTGACGGGGTGTGGGTGCCGCTTACCTAGCCTCCCCGGCAATGACGCCAGAAAAGAGCTTGATGTCTACTACACAACCTTCTTCTTGTAGAGATTGTTGGGCCTGCAAGTGCACAGGTTTGTAGGACTGTAGCAAATTTCCCTCAAGTGGATGATCTAAGGTTTATCAATCCGTGGGAGGCGTAGGATGAAGATGGTCTCTCTCAAACAACCCTGCAACCAAATAACAAAGAGTCTCTTGTGTTCCCAACACACCCAATACAATGGTAATTTGTATAGGTGCACTAGTTCGGCGAAGTGATGGTGATACAAGTGCAATATGGATGGTAGATATAGGTATTTGTAATCTGAAATAATAAAAACAGCAAGGTAACTAATGATAAAAGTGAGCGTAAACGGTATTGCAATGATAGGAAACAAGGCCTAGGGTTCATACTTTCACTCATGCAAGTTCTCTCAACAATAATAACATAGATAGATCATAAAACAATCCCTCAACATGCAACAAAGAGTCACTCGAAAGCCACTAATAGCGGACAACAAACATAGAGATTATGGTAGGGTACGAAACTACCTCAAAGTTATTCTTTCAGATCGATCTATTAAAGAGTTCGTACTAGAATAACACCTTAAGACACAAATCAACCAAAACCCTAATGTCACCTAGATACTCCATTGTCACCTCAAGTATCCGTGGGCATAATTATACGATATGCATCACACAATCTCAGATTCATCCAACCAACACAAAGTACTTCAAAGAGTGCCCCAAAATTTCTACCGGAGAGTCAAGAAAACGTCTGCCAACCCCTATGCATAGGTTCATGGGCGGAACCCGCAAGTTGGTCACCCCCCTATGCATAGGTTCATGGGCGGAACCCGCAAGTTGGTCACCAAAACATACATCAAGTGGCACGTGCACTACTAGGAAAAGGCCTACTAGTGGTGCACCAGTTTTGCCTACTAATGGTGCACTACTGGTGCGCCACTAGTACCACACCACTAGTATTAATTACTAATGGCGCACCACTGGTGCGCCATTGGTATCTGGTATACGAATGGCACACCAGGCAGTGCGCCATGCACACCAGGCAGTGCGCCATGCGCACCAGGCAGTGCGCCATTAGTATAGCCCACGTTGCACCATTAGTATACCAGATACTAATGGCGCACCACATAGAAGTGCGCCATTAGTAGCAATTTCTTTTCAAATTTTTTATCAATTTTTTTTCCAGAATTTTTTTTCAATATTTTTTCATTTTTTTCGTTCGCTTTTTTCTTAATCTTGGGTCACTATGGCTTAATCTCGGGTCAATATGCTTAATCTCAAGTCAAATCGCACTAAGTGGTCAAATTTCCCAGAAGGTCACCCATCCTCACACTACTCCAGCCCGATCACGCTTAACTTCGCAGTTCTATCCAACCCCAGCACCACTTCACTTAACAGGCACTTGTTGATATATCTATCATATCAATCCTATTATACCTTGTTGATGTCTAGGACTTTGTTCATGTTCATGACTATGATGAAATTTTGAAAAATATTTCAAACTTCCTGGTCATATTACATATCATTTTTTGAAAAAAAATTCAAAATAAATAAATTTCGAAACTATTTTTTTTTCTGTTACTACTGGCACACCTAGCAAATGGTGCGCCACTAGTAAGTTTGAAGTTTTTTGAATTTTTTTGCCTCTAGATCTTGAAAGCCCCGTAACTTTTTTTCTGTTAGGTTTTTGGGGATTTTAAAAATGTTTAACGGGGTTCGTAACTTTTTGAGTAGATGATTTTTCATATAAAAAACTTTTTAATCCGAGTTCATATGCAAAAGTTATGCCCATTTTACAAATTTCCAAAGAGATTTTGCAAATAAAGTCGAAATTCATATTTGTAAATTTTCCCAACAACTAGAGTACATATCACATGGGAAACTTATTTTCTTTTATTTGTTTGACATTTCCATCATTTTCTTTTATTTTTTTAAAACTAAAAAGGCGGTCCAAGGGGGGGGGGGAGGGTGCATTCGGGGGATTTTTGGTCAAAGCTAGTAATGGCACACCGTGGGAGTGGTGCGCCATTACTAGTTCAACTAGTAATGGTGCACCACACACACGGTGCGCCATTACTAGTTTTGAATTTTTTTTTGAAAAACTATTACTAGTGGCGCACCGTGGATGTGCTGCGCCATTACTAGTTTTAACTAGTAATGGCGCACTATCTCCTGGTGTGCCATTACTAGTTTTGAAAAAAAATAAAAAAATAAAAAAATTGAACAAAAATTACTAGTGGCGCACCGTGGATCTGGTGCGCCATTACTAGTTTAACTAGTAATGGCGCACTATCCCCTACTGCGCCATTACTAGTTTTGAAAAAAAATTGTTACTAATGGCGCACCGTGGATGAGGTGCGCCATTAGTATTTGGACACTAATGGCACACCAACACATGGTGCGCCATTAGTATATAGTAGTGGTGCACCACCTGTCTGGTGCGCCATTAGTGTCCATATCATCTATAGCCCTTTTGCTAGTAGTGGTGATATCCCATTGTCACCATAGATAAACACGACAAGACATACATCAAGTGTTCTCAAATAAAGACTCAATCCAATAAGATAACTTCAAGAGGGAAACTCAATTCATCACAATAGAATAGAAGGGGGAGAAACATGATAAGATCCAACTATAATAACAAAGCTCGCGATACATCAAGATCGTGCCATAGAGAGAACACGAGAGAGAGAGATCAAACACATAGCTACTGGTACATACCCTCAGCCCCGAGGGTGAACTACTCCCTCCTCATCATGGATAGCACTGGGATGATGAAGATGGCCACCGGTGATGGGTTCCCCCTCCGGCAGGGTGCCGAAACGGGCTGCCGAGAGGTTTTTGGTGGCTACAGAGGCTTGCGGCGGCGGAAGTCCCGATCTATATTCTCCGTGGATGTTTTTAGGGTACGTGGGACTATATAGGCGAAAGAAGTCGGTCGGGAGGTGCTCGACGGGCCCACGAGACAGGGGTCGCGCCCAGTAGGGGGCGCCCCCCTATCTCCTGGCCTCCTCAAGGATCTTCTGACGTGAACTCCAAGTCTCCAGGATGATATTCTTCCGAAAAATAACGCTGCCGAAGGTTTCATTCCGTTTGGACTCCGTTTGATATTCCTTTTCCTTGAAATACTGAAACAGGCAATAAAACATCAATATGGGCTGGAACATCAATATGGCCTCCGGTTAATATGGACTGAAACATCAATATGGACTGAAACAGGCAATAAAACATCAATATGGCCTCCGGTTAATAGGTTAGTCCCAAAAGTAATATAAAAGTGTATAATAAAGCCCTTAAACATCCAAAACACATAATATAATAGCATGGAACAATCAAAAATTATAGATACGTTGGAAACGTATCACAACCCCGTCCTGGAAATCATGTTGTTAGACAACAGTGAACCTTCGAACTATGAAGAAGCGATGGCAGCCCAGATTCCAACAAATGGCTTGAAGCCATGCAATCCGTGATAGGATCCATGTATTAAAACAAAGTATGGACTTTGACAGACTTGCCCGATGATCCCCGAGCAATAGAAAATAAATGGATCTTTGAGAAGAAGACGGACGCGGATGGTAATGTTACCATCTACAAAGCTCGACTTGTCGCTAAGGGTTACCGACAAGTTCAAGGGGTTGACTATGATGGGACCTTCTCACCCGTAGCGAAGCTTAAGTCCGTCTGAATCATGTTAGCAATTGCCACATTCTACGATTTCGAAATATGGCAAATGGACGTCAAAACGACATTCCTTAACGGCTTTCTTAAGGAAGAATTGTATATGATGCAGCTAGAAAGGTTTTGTCGATCCTAAGAATGCTAACAAGGTATGCAAGCTCCAGCGCTCCATCTATGGGCTGGTGCAAGCATCTCGGAGTTGGAACATTCGCTTTGATGAAATGATCAAAGCATTTGGGTTTATGCAGACTTATGGAGAAGCTTGCGTTTACAAGAAAGTGAGTGGGAGCTCTGTAGCATTTCTCATATTATATGTGGACGACATACTGCTGATGGGAAATGATATAGAACTCTTGGAGAGCATAAAGGCCTACTTGAATAAGTGTTTTTCAATGAAGGACCTTGGAGAAGCTGCTTACATATTAGGCATCAAGATCTATAGAGATAGATCGAGACGCCTGATAGGTCTTTCACAAAGCACATACCTTGATAAGATATTGAAGAAGTTCAATATGGATCAGTCCAAGAAGGGGTTCTTGCCAGTGTTGCAAGGTGTGAAATTGAGCTCGGCTCAATGTCTGACCACGACAGAAGATAGAGAAAAGATGAGTGTCATCTGCTATGCCTCGGCCATAGGGTCTATTATGTATGCCATGTTGTGTACCAGACCTGATGTAAACCTTGCTGTAAGTTTGGTAGGAAGGTACCAAAGTAATCCCGGCATGGAACACTGGACAACGGTCAAGAATATCCTAAAATACCTGAAAAGGACTAAGGATATGTTTCTCGTTTATGGAGCTGATGAAGAGCTCGTCGTAAAGGGTTACGTCGACGCTAGCATCTACACAGATCTGGATGACTGTAAGTCACAAACCGGATACGTGTATATTTTGAATGGTGGGGCAGTAAGCTGGTGTAGTTGCAAGCAAAGCGTCGTGGGGGGATCTACATGTGAAGCGGAGTACATGGCAGCCTCGGAGGCAGCACATGAAGCAATCTGGATGAAGGAGTTCATTACCGACCTAGGAGTTATTCCCAATGCGTCGGGGCCGATGACTCTCTTTTGTGACAACACTGGAGCCATTGCCCTTGCCAAGGAGCCCAGGTTTCACAAGAAGACCAGGCACATCAAGCGTCGCTTCAACTCCATTCGTGAAAAAGTTCAAGATGGAGACATAGATATTTGCAAAGTGCATACAGATCTGAATGTCGCAGATCCGTTGACTAAACCTCTTCCGCGAGCAAACCATGATCAACACCAGAACTCTATGGGTGTTCGATTCATCACAATGTAACTAGATTATTGACTCTGGTGCAAGTGGGAGACTGTTGGAAATATGCCCTAGAGGCAATAATAAAATGATTATTATATTTCCTTGTTCATGATAATTCTCTATTGTTCATGCTATAATTGTGTTATCCGGAAATCGTAATACATGTGTGAATACATAGACCACAACATGTCCCTAGTTAGCCTCTAGTTGACTGGCTCGTTGATCAATGGATGGTTACGGTTTCCTGACCATGTACATTGGATGTCATTGATAACAGGATCACATCATTGGGAGAATGATGTGATGGAAAAGACCCAATCCTAAGCATAGCACAAGATCGTGTAGTTCGTTTTATAGAGCTTTTCTAATGTCAAGTATCATTTCCTTAGACCTTGAGATCATGCAACTCCCGGATACCGTAGGAGTGCTTTGGGTGTACCAAACGTCACAATGTAACCAGGTGGCAATAAAGGTTCACTACAGGTATCTCCGAAAGTGTCTTGGGTTGGCACGGATCGATACTGGGATTTGTCACTCCGTATGACGAAGAGGTATCTCTGGGCCCACTTGGTAATGCATCATCATAATGAGCTCAATGTGACCAAGTGGTTGGTCACGGGATCATGCATTATGGAACGAGTAAAGTGACTTGCGAGTAACAAGATTGAACGAGGTAGGATACCGATGATCGAATCTCGGGCAAGTAACGTACCGATTGACAAAGGGAATTGTATACGGGATTACTTGAATCCTTGACATCGTGGATCATCCGATGAGATCATCGTGGAACATGTGGGATCCAACGTGGGTATCCAGATCCCGCTGTTGGTTATTGGCCAGAGAGCTGTCTCGGTCATGTCTGCGTGATTCCCGAACCCGTAGGGTCTACACACTTAAGGTTCGATGACGCTAGGGTTATAAGGAAGATATGTATGTTATTACCGAATGTTGTTCCGAGTCCCGGATGAGATCCCGGACGTCACGAGAAGTTCCGGAATGGTCCGGAGGTGAAGATTTATATATGGGAAGTTGTCATATGGTCACCGGAAAAGTTCGGGGCATATCGGTATTGTACCGGGGCCACCGGAGGGGTTCCGAGGGTCCACCGGGAGGGTCCACGTGCCCCGGAGGGCCTTATGGGCTGTAGATAGAACGGAACCAGCCCCTAAGTGGGCTGGGCGCCTTTCCCCCCTAGGGCCCATGCGCCTAGGGTTGGGGGGAACCCTAAAGGGGGCGCCCCCCCTTGCTTGTGGGGCAAGTCCCCTTCCCCTTGGCCGCCGCCCCCCTCTAGATCCCATCTAGAGGGGACGGCCCCCCTTCCCCCTTCTCCTATAAATAGAGGGGCGAGGGGAGGGCTACAGGACCACATGCAAGGCGCAACCCCTCCCCTCCCCAACACCTGTCCTCCTCCGTTAAGAGCTTGGCGAAGCCCTGCCGGAGTACTACCGCTCCATCACCACCATGCTGCCGTGCTGCTGTTGGAGTTCTCTTCCTCAACCTCTCCCTCCTCCTTGCTGGATCAAGGCGCGGGAGACGTCTCCGCTCCGTACGTGTGTTGAACGCGGAGGTGCCGTCCGTTCGGCGCTAGGATCATCGGTGATTTGGATCACGACGAGTACGACTCCATCAACCCCGTTCTCTTGAACGCTTCCGCTCGCGATCTACAAGGGTATGTAGATGCCCTCATCTCACTCGTTGCTACATGACTCCATAGATTAATCTTGGTGATGCTTAGAAAATTTTAAGTTTCTTCTACGATCCCCAACACATATGTTGATGTGTTGTCAATCAGAGTGAACTTATATTATTGATAAAAAATGAATTATTATTGAAATTAATGAGGGGCATCAAATGCATGGTGTAAATAGCACTATCATCCCTGAAATTTTAGAGCATTATGTTATTGGTTAGAAGGTGGACAGTAGATATGGGATATGTAGTGGAACAAAAAAATGCATGGTGTAAATGATGTAGAGCTACAGTTAAAAGAAACTCACTCTCTGTCTGAGTTACATACACTCTGCACAGGTTTGACATGAAAGGAGGCCATTGTGTGAGGATAGTTGTTGTAAGCTGAATGGTAAGCTCTCTTGAAGTTCTCGATGACAATGTCTGAGTGTTCCTTTATACCGTCGCAATTGATATAAGGACACGGAATTTCGAAGCGACGCATTGCAAGATTCACGATTATGACGTAGATAAAATGTGGTTTCTTTCTCACAGGTATTAAGACCTAAAACAATTAACAGGAAGTTATATCATTGTAACAAGAAAATATAGTGGAATTGAATACGAACACTGGACAGATAGAGTGAGTAGGGTGAACTCACAATGTTGCATTTGTTTGGCAGCCTGAACCCAATAGTTTTTTCTGCAATTTGTTCCTTCAATAGTTCAGTGCTTGCTCCTAGAACTTGAAATTTATCCTGCATTAAATTGAAACTGCGTCACTTGGCGTGCTAGTAGTAGTAAATGTGGTTTGTGATTATTATTTATGAGAAGCAAGAACTTACAGAGGCGTCAATGTACATTATATGCTTGTGCTCTGATGTTGGCATTGCGTAGAATTGTTCTTTCATCATCAACTCTGAGTAAGCATCGACCATGAACTAGTTGATATATCCGTATACCTTCATTGACAAACCTAAAGTTCGATGATCGGCCCAACATCGGTCGACGTAGAATATCCTCTTGCTGCCAAAAAAGATAAATGCATTTTAAATCGTATGATTTTATTATTTAACATTAGAGTTGATGAGTATTCAATTGCAATAGTAAAATAATCGAGCTGAAACTCTTTAATTTGAAAGCTTCAGACAGAATGCATTGCAGTAGTAAAAGAAAGGATCAAAACATTACTGTAAGAGGAAGAACTAATTCATTACCTATCATTTTGACTGATGCCTGGTGTACTGTCGATGATTGTTTCATACACTTCTTTCTCCTGTGTTGTAGAATCTCTTATTTCCAAAAGTTGGTAGTGATCTTGGTGGTCATTCCCTTGGTGAGTGAATCTAGGTTGTTCTAGCTGAGGATGATGTTAATGAGGTTGGAAGACATGACCGCCAGAGTTCATTTGACCATTACCAAGTTGCAGATGACCCTCATTACAATTGTTGTTTCTTTGGACTATTAGGCCTTGTGGTTGGTGTTGCATGCGCAGTTGTAATGTTCTGATAGTTGGATCACCGGTTGAGCTCGAAGGAATATCTATTGGGAAATGTTGCAGAGGATGGCCGGAATAATGCATGCTGTTGAACTGTTGTTGCAAGGCACTATAAGTTTGGCCACGAGACTCGCTTGTCCGTGGTTGCTGATGGTTCTGCTTTTGAGGTTGGCATTGCTGGCACCGTGCATTGCTGTTATCCTGAGCATCATTGTGTTGGGGGTAGTGGGCATTGTGGACAGGGGTTTGTTGGTGGTACTGTTTGTGAATTTGGTTGGTCATTGCATAAGGTGAGTGCTGGCTGCTGTTTGAGCTGCCGTTATTCTGAGCACAAGGACGTCGGTAGTAGTTGTTTTTGAGAGTAGGAACTAGTTGGTAGTGTTGGGACAAAGCTGTTGCTGGCAAACTATCGGACAAGACAGTTTGAGTTAAACCTGTGGAGTATGACGTATCAAAAGTCTGTGAGAGGTGGCTACCGCCTGGCATTGAGCCTGATCTGTTGGGCATATGTGTCTCTTCATAGTTAGAAAGGCAAGATCTGTATGACGAGGTTGAATTCTTGGTCAAGTGTGAGATAGTATCAGGTTGGCATTGTTGGGATGCTACTTGGTTTTGAAAGGGTTGCTTCTTCTTTTCTTCAATGACTCTGTCAATTTGTTCATAGATAGATGGGTCAGACTATATTTCATCATCATCAATGAATCCAGCATCAAGGATACCTCCATGGTTGTCAGCCTGTAGAGACTGATTGGTTGCAGATTCTGTTGAATTATGTGGAGGCTCCAGTATTCTAACTTTTTTCTTAGGAGGTGTCGTATTATTGTTTCCTGGATCTTCTGACTGCTGTAAGGACCTCTTGTGAGCTGCCATTTGTGTTTCCAGTTCTGGCGTATGTGCCGTTGTGGTAAGAGGGACGTTGTCTGTGGGATCAATATGTGGTTGTTTGGTACATTGTTCATGTTCTTCTGCAATGTTATTGTCTTCCGCATCGATAGATGTGGAAGTAATGATTGGACCATCACTAGTGGATCTTAGTGCTTTTATCGTGTCCAGTACTATGGTAGAACCGCTGTCGGAATCAGTGGTGACGGGTACTCTAGGGGCAAGGGAGGAAGTAGCTCTGGTGCGTTCAGTTTCAGCAATCGTCTTCTCATCTCTCAAAATTGAAACAAGATGGACCTTAGCTTTTGGCAGTGAAGAAGAATGTTGTTCAGTGACAATGTTTAACTTTTGTGCAGGTTGGGATACAGTGAGACTCTTTGTGTTGGTTGAGGAATTTTTTTGAGCGCTATCAGAACCGCTGGACCGTGAAGTAGTTGGTGACGTTTTCCCAATGTGATGAACAGGTGCTCCAAGTTTATCCATTGAGATTGGACCAGTATGTAACTGTTTGTCAACTGCAGAGTGCGAGGTTGATGTTTCTATTGCAGTAGGTTTTGCTGTTTCCTCCAAGAGTTTTTCCAGTGGGCTTGTCAGAGAGTTGTGGTCTGCAGATCCTCCAGCAGAATTTTGGGCTTCAATCCGTACAGAACACTCAGACGAATTTTCACCTGTCATTATAATTGCCCCACTCTCCAGCATCTCAGACGTTGGCACGAAGGGCTCATGAACCGGCAAGCCATCAAGGCAGTTCTGCAGATGGTTATGCACTTTGTCCAGATGAATCTTGGCTTGTTCATCAATGTCCTCTTTGTTGTGGTCGATCCTGTTCACCGCCAGTAGCAAATTAATCTTAGTTGATGATTTTAGCTGTGAAGATAGACGAATTTGAGACTGCTCTCTATCGTATCGATTCTGGGAGTCTGGTTCAGGGGTATTGCAGCAACCCTTTAAATTTTCCAGGGAGTATGACGTGGCGTGAAGGACACTGGTTGAGCCACTGCTGGAAGAACTTTGACTGCTTGTCGTGCTAGAACTTGGAAGCGTAGAGTATGTTGAAGGGGCTGATGAAAAAGTTTCTTTTTTGTTCGAGTTGTCGTGTTGCAAGTTACAATAAACGACCCAGTCTATGGTCTTGGTTTCTTTTGCACTAAGATCCCTACCAAGTGAAAGGAGCTTCTCCAATTTCTGCTCAACAACTGGTTGAAACCGCGAGAAAAGTTCTGTGTACATTTCATTAATAACTTTTGCAATTTTCACCTTGGCCTATAATTGAAAAAAAACATTAAAAATTTTTAATACCAGAAATGGAAATTAGTTAGTAATACCGAAAATGAAAAATATGTTGTGAGCTATTGTATGTTCTGTCAAGAAATGCAGAATCACACATGATATGCTGCGGGGAAGCGTGGGTAACAAGATCCATGAATCATGGTCAACACATTCCTTGAAAGAGCACACCCGACGTATTGTACAAAGCATGGTTGACCTACCACTGCAGGGAAGCAGTGCTATATTGAAACACAAAATCACAGCTAACGTACTGTATATGAAGCACTTTTATATTTAACACAAAAGGATAGCTAACGTACTTTTGGAAGCACTTCTATATTTAACACAAAAGCACAGCTAACGTCCTGTAGGAAGCATTTCTAGTTTTAGCACAAAAGCACATCTAAGGTACTATAGGAAGCACTTTTGTATTTAACACAAAAGCAGAGCCAAGGTAGTATAAGAAGAACTTCTATATTAAACACAAAGGCACGGCTAACGTCCTGTAGGAAGCACTCCTATGTTTAACACAAAATCACAGATAACATACTGTATAGGAAGCACTTTTATATTTAACACAAAAGGATAGCTAACATAGTTTTGGAAGCACTTCTATATTTAATACAAAGGCACAGCTAACGTCCTGTAGGAATCACTTCTAGTTTTAGCACAAAAGCACAGCTAAGGTACTATAGGAAGCACTTTTGTATTTAACACAAAAGCGCAGCTAAGGTAGTACAGGAAGCACTTCTATATTAAACACAAAGGCATGGCTAATGTCCTGTAGGAAGCACTTCCATGTTTAACACAAAAGAACAGCAAATGTACTATATAGGAAGCATTTTTATATTTAACACAAAAGCACAACTAACGTACTATAGGAAGCACTTCTAATTTTAGCACAAAAGCATAGCTAAGGTACTATAGGAAGAACTTTTGTATTTAACACAAAAGCACAGCTAAGTTAGTATAGGAAGCACTTCTATATTAAACACAAAGGCATGGCTAATGTCTTGTAGGAAGCACTTCTATGTTTAACACAAAAGCACAACAAACGTACTATATAGAAAGCATTTTTATATTTAATACAAAAGCACAGCTAACGTACTATATGAAGCACTTCTAGTTTTAGCACAAAAGCACAACTAAGGTACTATAGGAAGAACTTTTGTATTTAACACAAAAGCACAGATAAGGTAGTATAGGAAGCACTTCTATATTAAACACAAAGGCACGGCTAACGTCCTGTAGGAAGCACTCCTATGTTTAACACAAAAGCACAGCTAACGTACTATATAGGAAGCAATTTTATATTTAACACAAAAGCACAGCTAACGTACTATAAGAAGCACTTTTAATAGGTTATAGGAAGCACTTCTATATTAAATACAAAAGCACGGCTAACATCCTGTACGAAGCACTTTTGGTTTTAACAGAAAAGCACAACTAACGTACTATAGGAAACTGTCTAGATGAGCACTCGTCCTATATCAATTACTTCTAGTTTAACACAAAAGCACAGCTAACGTACTATAAGAAACTGTGTGGATGAACACAATAGGACATGTATCTTTTTCGTAAAAACTTAGGGAGCATCATTTCAAACATAAAATCAGGTGCAGTAGCTGGAAATCACTTACGGAACAAAGTTTTTCTTGAGGCACAATTCTTCTATGTAGGATTCTAGTCTGGGACTCATTTGGAAAAATGGCGCCTGAAAGCTAGGTGGTGGTTGGAAAGGCGTGCGCCTAATGTCTTTCAGCTGCCATGCGGAAAAGGAAACAATTACAGTCAAGTCAAGTTAATACATTCCAGCTAAGTCCTTATGTTGAGTTGAAAACTTCGCCAAAGGAAAATGATGAAAAGTTGACTCACCGTGTGTTTCCCAAAAATTCCGTCCTCTGTTGACAGGTTGTCTACGTTAGCATAATTCTTAATGGCCTCTATGTCCCACATGACAAGTCTTGCAGGAGTGTCAGGTTCCAAGTCCATAATCTTCGTATCCAGGTACTCAAAATACGTTATATATATGCAAGTGGGGAAGATGTAAAAATGAATCATGTTCTTGTAGCTGCTTGTGGGTATAAAGAAATGTACAAGTTAGTGAACGAACAACTGGAATCAGGAGGCAGCCACACAGGGCGCCTGCGAATCCTCTGTCCTTGAAGGTCTGGAGTGATGCCACCAATTTCTCTGTGATAGCATTGGACCAATCATATGATGATATGTTACTTGCTGGTCCTTCTAGAGCAGCTAAATAGTCTGGGCTAATGCAGTCATATGTCGTTGGGCATAGAAATACTGTTGTTGCAAACATCACGAAAACCTGTTGAAACACTTCTCCTGTCAGCTCTGGGGTTATGAGATTAGTTAACTCTCTGATGTTTGGAGCGTGCCCAGCACACCGAGTTTCAGACTTAACCTGACATCTGAAAGCTTCTGAGGATTTTCTTCGGATAATCTGCCCGCCAAGTGGAATTCCTAAGATCCGGTGCACTGTGTACGAGTTGATGAGGAATCTATATCCACTAGGTAGTATGAAACACCTGGAAGGGCAATCAAAATAGATAACAAGCCAGCGAACGAAACACCTTGGAAGCTCGCAACAGCACAGATCTAGAAGGTATCCAAGTCCAATATCTCTGACAAGCTGCTTTTGTGGTTCTGTTAGCTTTTCATAGACAGTAATGAATTTTTGGAAGCTAAGGTTTGTGTTGAACTCTTCTTCATATTCACCCATTGTAACAGCTCTGTGGACAAAGATAAGAAATGACCTTTAGCAAATGTATTGTTGAACCACATGCTTTTCTGGCAGAAGCTTACATACAAACGCCGAGTCAGCAAAACAGAGACAAATATTTAAGCCGTGATTAAAAATGCAGCTAGAATGAGAGGCATTGATTTCGAAAGAAATTTCAATGACACACGCAAGATGCATGATAAAAACACCTACTTCGAGGCAGCAAGCTGCTTCTTTGCCCTGTACTCCTCAACAAGCTTTTTGTGCGCTGCACGTTTTAACTCGGTCCTTAGTCTCTCTGTTTCTAGCTGGACATGAACCATGAAATCTTAGGTGACAATCTCTGTGCCATCGACAGACTAGGACTGAGTCTCCGACAGCTGTGGGGTGGAGTCCATCTCATCAAACTCTACATAAGAGGTCACGAGACATCATCGTTACCAGGTCAACTATGTAAGGCAGTTTTTATCAGTCCATGTGAGACCATCATCAACAGCTTCGTCCATGTAAGTCGGTTTCTAACTCTGAGTTAGTCACTACTTTGCAAAAAGGGATGTAAGTCCTTTGGATCTCTGCTATAGATTGCAGATCTATACAATCATTTGACATGTGACCTCATGTTAGGGATCAGGATAGTGAATTTTGACTGCAGTTTCATTGAGCTCTGCAACTAATATAATATGTGGTCACGTGAGTGCTTAAGTTTTGCATGGCTGGAGATATAACTCAACTTAGCAAAACCACGACGCAAGCATGCAGTTGGCATGATTAAAGTGAGGTCAGCTGAGTCCTAATTTTAAATCCATAACCCTTCTGCTGTTAAGATGGCGCAATAGTTTGAGCATGGACCAGCTGAAGATAATTGGATCCGAAACCGATATTGAAATCACGCCCCACATGCTGTGTTGTGCAGATGCGGTGTGTACGCAGCCCGTGGAATTGCTAGTACTGGTATTTTTTTGTTCAAACGTTGAATCGGAGGCATAATCATGGTGATGATGCAATGGATTACCTGAACAGGAGATCCACGGCGAGTGAGATGAAGGAGACCGATAAATTTTCAGTGACGAGCGAAGTCTGCGGAGGGATCAGGATTGGCTTTCCTTTGGAGAGCTAGAATATCCCTCGCCTGTCGCCACTGATGCTAGATGGAGAAAGATCTGGAACTCATCTTGCAGACGACCCCACTAGTTAGTCAAATACTTGGAGGAACTATTTGAGAGCCCACATGTCAGTATGACTTCGAAGTCCACCTACCACATTTTCTCACCCCAGATGGAGGTACTCCTCGTAGGGCACATATAAGGCCGACCCCACAAGTTAGTGAGAGACTTAGAGGAATTAGTAACTGAGAGCCCACTCGTCAGTCTCGTTGACGGTCAAGTGAAGTCAACCTACCACATCTCGTGATGCTGAAAAAACATGTGCATATCTCATGCGTCACAAAACTCACCCCACCTATCAGGTTATTGTTCTCCTGCACGAAAAAAATCGAAGTAGCCTCTCTCTTTCCTTCTCTCTCTCTCTCTATTTCTCTTTCTCTTTTCTCTCTCTCCTAGATTCAAAATCATTGAAGGAGATCGCTGAGAAACTGCAGGAAAGCAGATCCCCCCACAATTTAGAAAGGTGTGAGTTCCGAACAATCAGCGCATAAGATTCGGCAATCAAAGGTTAGTCGAAAATTTATCAATGCACCTTTGCGTGGCGATTCCTGATACACGAGATTCAATTCGTGGATGAATTTCTCGTAGAATAAACTTGTTTAATTTTATATTGTAGCTCTGATTTGAGTTTGTTTTTTGTTTTGAGTACTCTCGTCGTTGTAATATGAGCTTGTTACTTTTGTTACATTTGATTGGTTATCTTTGTGTTAAGTGTTGCGCAAGCAAACTAGCATCAGAGGATCTCACTTTGGCTGCGGTTTAGTTTTATTAAAAATTAATATATGTATATATTTATATATGTCAATTATATAGAAGTATAAATATATCTCTGTTGCGTGGTAAGTGTAGTACGTTAGTAAGAAAGATTGAGATCGACTTTGAAAATTTTCAACACTGATACTGCGGGTTTATAACTTTTTCGGGCAGATGTTCAGGAGTGCGTCATCTGGTCAGGACAACAGGGACGGTCGGTCTTTGAACGACATCGGCAAGGATTATAGCAGGCAGGTAATAGCAAGGCAGTTGAAAATTAGGGTTTGGTCTTTTATTTCTGTGACGTTTGTTGTCAAGGTGCCACCACTGAGAACACCAATTAGTAGATCATTAAGAACAACAAAAATGATTAATATATCCTAGATGAATGTTGTAATAGTTGTTTATCCTGTGCATCTACTCTGCAGTTGAGTATCGAGAGGTGGAAGAAAAAAAATCACTACAAAATGAGAAGAAAATCAAGGATGCAGATGTTGTCAAACACGCACATGCCATGCAGGCAGGAGTAATTGGAGTCAAGAGTGAGATACAAGTTCTTGGCAAACGTCCCAACCAGAAGCATGGTGTGCAGCAGACACCTGCGAAGAGGAGCATTCTAAGCAGCAGAGACTCCACTAAGAAGATTGTGCAGGTAATGACGAAAACTTCAAACACTGGTTTTGAACGTACGTGGAAGTTTTATGTGCTAATTCTTCGTAATACTCGCACGTGCCTCTAATTATTTTTTGGTTTCAAGACACAGTTGTCCACAAAGGTGCAGATCGGGCGTTGTGACGCCCCAGCGGGCGGTCATAACGAAGAGGTACAAGGTATCAGAATTTGCCTTGATGCAAGAAGAAGGATCATTGGAAACAAAAGCATTAGTGTTCAAGGATTCGGTATGGTCTGCACAGGCAAGAGGAGTCCAACGACAAAATCAAACATAGGAGGAACAAACTTTACTGTTCAGCAGCACTAGAAAGCAATACAGGTGACAGCAAATACGAACGTGCAACAACATTTAAAGCAAATGTATATTTTTTTGTGAGCAATTTTTTCTTTCTTTTCGTCTTGTATATTTAAATTGTAGTATCTTGCACACGCAAGTGTATGAGCAAGGAAGCAAGTATCGCGGTAGTCCACAGATCGATGAAAACATAAGGCAAGGTCCTTTGAAAGGATCACCTGCGACATTCAACATGAGGGGTACTTCCAAAGGATCTCCGATAGCATTCAGAATAGTCAGCGAAATTACCAATGCACGGAGGTTGTTGCCAAGATTTGTTGGTCAAGAGAGGCATGGGAAAACAAAGGTAACGTCGGAACTATGCTTTTTCAATTCAACGCACAAACAGTTTTATGGAAGAACAGGGTAAAGTGCAAAACAGGAGGACGGTTGTCCGTCTGGTGCGGCTGTATATGCAGTTTTTCTATTGTATAGGATGTTGTTGTGCCTCTCCGGTTGTATGGTGTAAGCAGAAGCACATCTGTGCCTCTTTGTCCAGATGTGTGTGTAGCATGGTCACATTCGTGCTGCTGGGTGTAATGTGAACAGTCCCTCTGGTGTACCGCTTATTAGAAATTAAAAAAAATGTATATGCTGCTCTGGATATCTAATTCTGCTTCGTGCTATGTGTTCAGGATTTGGCGGAGGGGATAACAGATGAGGCAAAGAAATATCATAGTTCTCCATCCATTTTGAAAGGAACGCAACGTTCAGAGCAGCAAGTAGCATAGAGCGCCAACACGGATTGGATGGTAGAAGAAGCACAGTCCCTTGGTTGCACCAGTGCCGGAGAAACAGGGATCAACATTGCCCAATGCGACAGTGGAGACGCAGAGTCATTTATGTATTTGACCATCCCATGCAGAAATGACGCTGCTGCATGTGACAAACAACAGAGCAGCAGCAGCTCTGCTGTAAGTGGACCTGTGGTTGGTGATGAAACTGATGTCATCAGAAGTGAATGCCATCAGACGAATGAAGACACGGTAGACAGAATCACGATGGCGCCGCCGACCATTGTAGAGAAACAAATGGACGACATGTTCAAAGAAGGCATATACCCAACGATTCAGGAGGTCACCGAAGCGCTTGAACCAGAGGGTGGTATGATATTTGGATCATTGGATGAGTGCTTTTTCTTCTTCTACAGATATGCGAGAAAGGTTGGCTTTGCTGCCAAGCGAACAACAAGCAGAAGATCGACATATGATCAGCAGCTTGACTAGAAGGTGTTTCAATGCACCAAGGAAGGGCAGAATAAAACAACTGAAAGACATGTTAAGGAGAGAAGGAGCAATTGCTTGATCCGGACAAGCTGCCCAGTCCAAATAACAGCCAAGAGGGATGTAGATAGGAGGAAATGGTATCTGAAGAACATGCGCCTATAGAACACCACCAACTTCACCCATCAGATTTGATGTTGAAGTTCATGAGATGCTATAAGAAGATGACACCTCAGGAGAAATTCTTTATACAAGTGCTCCAGAAGGCGAGGTTAGAACTGAGGAAGGTTATGCAGATTTTTACTGCCATGGGGAGAACGAGGCGAGAAATTATGTTCGACACGATTGACATAAGCAACATTGCATGCCAGGATAGGGTTGGAGAGCGCAGCACTAATATCGAGGACACCATGAAACTGTTTGCCGATATGCAGAGGCGGAGGCTGGGATTCCACCATGTGGAAGACACAGAGAACAATGTAGTGTGGAACCTGTTTTGGACAGACTTCTTGTGCAAGATGAATTATGATCTATATGGAGATTTCGTGTCTTTTGACACGACATTCTCTACGAATATATATGGCTTGCCATTTGCACCAATTATAGGTGTCGACAACCATGGGTCGACCATCCTGTTTGGAATAGGCCTTTTGAAAGATGAGAAATAGGGTCATTCAAGTGGCTCCTAAGCATGTTTGTCGAGGCAATGGGAGGTAAATGTTGGGGAACGTAGCAGAAATTCAAAAAAATTCTACGCATCACCAAGATCAATCTATGGAGTAATCTAGCAACGAGGGGAAGGGGAGTGCATCTACATACCCTTGTAGATCGCTAAGCGAAGCATGACAAGAACGCGGATGAAGGAGTCGTACTCGTAGCGATTCAGATTGTGGTTGATTCCGATCTAAGCGCCGAACAACGGCGCCTCCGCGTTCAACACACATGCAGCCCGGTGACGTCTCCCATGCCTTGATCCAGCAAGGAGAGAGGGAGAGGTTACGGAAGACTCCGTCAAGCAGCAGCACGACGGTGTGGTGGTGCTGGAGGAGCGCGGTACTCCAGCAGGGCTTCACCAAGCACTACGAGAGACGAGGAGGGAGAGAGGTAGGGCTACGCCTTGGGAGAGAGAGTCTCATGTGTTGGGCAGCCCCAAAACCTCCACTATATATAGGGGGAAGGGAGAGGGGGAGGCGCCCTAGGGTTTCCCCTAGGGGGGCGGCGGCCAGGGTAGATGGGATCTCCCCTTTGCGTGACTTGGCCCCCAAGCCAGGAGGTGGGAACCCTAGATGGGGCGCCCCAAACCCCCTGGTCACGTGGGAATATGTGAGGGGGGCGCACAGCCCCTTAGTGGGCCGGTTTGCCCCCTCCCCTTGGCCCATGAAGCCCCCCCCCCAACAATTGCCGGGGCTCCCGAAACACCTTTCGGTCATGCTGGTCATCATTCGGTAGCTCCGGAACACTTCCAGACTCCAAAACCCTTTGTCCAATATATCAATCTTCACCTCCGGACCATTCCGGGACTCCTCGTGACGTCCGGGATCTCATCCGGGACTCCGAACAACATTTAGTAACCGCGTACATAACTTCCCTATAACCCTAGCGTCATCGAACCTTAAGTGTGTTGATCCTACGGGTTCGGGAACCATGCAGACATGACCGAGACAACTCTACGGCCAATAACCAACAGCGGGATCTGGATACCCATGTTGGCTCCCACATGTTCCACGATGATCTCATCGGATGAACCACGATGTCAAGGATTCAATCAATCCCGTATACAATTCCCTTTGTCTACCGGTATAGTACTTGCCCGAGATTCAATCGTCGGTATGCCGATACCTTGTTGAATCTCGTTTCTGGCAAGTCTCTTTACTCGTTCCGTAACACATCATCCCGTGATCAACTCCTTGATCACATTGTGCACATTATGATGATGACCTACCGAGTGGGTCCAGAGATACCTCTCCGTCACACGGAGTGACAAATCCCAGTCTCGATTCGTGCCAACCCAACAGACACTTTCGGAAATACCCGTACTGCACCTTTATAGCCGCCCAGTTACGTTGTGACCTTTGGTACACCCAAAGCATTCCTACGGTATCCAGGAGTTGCACAATCTCATGGTCTAAGGAAAAGATACTTGACATTTAGAAAAGCTTTAGCATATGAACTACACGATCTTGTGCTAGGCTTAGGATTGGGTCTTGTCCATCACATCATTCTCGTAATGATGTGATCCCGTTATCAATGACATCAAATATCGATGGTCAGGAAACCATGACCATCTGTTTATCAATGAGCTAGTCAACTAGAGGCTCAATAGGGACATGTTGTGGTCTATATATTCACACTTGTATTGCGGTTTCCGGTCAATACAATTATAGCATGAATAATAGACAATTATCATGAACAAGGAAATACAATAAACCATTTTATTATTTCCTCTAGGGCATATTTCCAACAGTCTCCCACTTCCACTAGAGTCAATAATCTAGTTCACATCACTATGTGATTGTAATGAATCGACACCCATGGGGTTCGATCATATCTCGCTTGTGAGAGAGTTTATTAGTCAACGGATCTGAACCTTTCAGATCTGTGTGTGTTTTGCAAATCTCTATGTAATCTCCTAGATGCAGCTACCACGCTCTATTTGGAGCTATTCCAAATAACTGTTCTACTATACGAATCCGGTTTACTACTCAGAATAATTCGGATTAGTGTCAAAGTTTGCATCGGCGTAACCCTTTACGACGACCTCTTTTACCACCTCCATAATCGAGAAAATTCCTTAGTCCACTAGTTACTAAGGATAAGTTTGACCACTGTCATGTGATCCATTCCTGGATCACTCTTGTACCCCTTGACTGACTCATGGCAAGGCACACTTCTGGTGCGGTACACAACATAGCATACTATAGAGCCTATGTCTGAAGCATAGGGGACGACCTTCGTCCTTTCTCTCTCTTCTGCCATGGTCATGTCTTGAGTCTTACTCAATACTCACACCATATAACACAGCCAAGAACTCCTTCTTTGCTGATCTATTTTGAACTCCTTCAAAATCTTGTCATGGTATGTATTCATTTGAAAGTACTATTAAGCGTTTTGATCTATGCTTACAGATCTTGATGCTCAATGTTCAAGTAGCTTAATCCAGGTTTTCCATTGAAAAACACTTTTCAAATAACCCTATATGCTTTCCAGAAATTCTACATCATTTCCGATCAACAATATGTCAACAACATATACTCATCAGAAATGCTATAGTGCTCCCACTCACTTGTTTGGAAATACAAGTTTCTCATAAACTTTGTATAGACCCAAAATCTTTGATCATCTCAGCAAAGCGTATATTCCAACTCCGAGATGCTTACTCCAGTCCTTAGAAGGATTGCTGGAGCTTTGCACACTTATTAGCATCTTTTAGGATTGACAAAACCTTCTGGTTGTATCACATACAAGCTTTCCTCAAGCAACTCGTCGAGGAAACAATGTTTTGACATCCTATCTGCAAGATTTCATAAATAATGCAGTAACTGCTAATACAATTCCAACAGACTCTTAGCATCGCTATGAGTGAGAAAGTCTCATCGTAGTCAACTCCTTGAACTTGTCGAAAAATATCTTAGCGACAAGTCGAGCTTTCTTAATGGTGACACTTACCATCATTGTCCGTCTTCCTTTTGAAATCCATATGTACCCAACAGCCTTATGACCATCAACTAGTTCTTCCAAAGTCTACACTTTGTTTTCATACATGGATCCTCTCTCGGATTTTATGGCCTCAAGCCATTTGTCGGAATCCGGACCCACTATCGCTTCTCCATAGCTCGTAGGTTCATTGTTGTCTAGCCACATGACCTCCAAGACAGGATTACCGTACCAATCCGAAGCACTACACGTCCTTGTCGACCTACGAGGTTCGGTAGTGACTTGATCCGAAGTTTCATGATCACTATCATCAGCTTCCACTTCAATTAGTGTAGGTGCCACAGGAACAACTTCCTGTGCCCTGCTACACACTGGTTGAAGTGATGGTTCAATAACCTCATCAAGTCTCTACCATCCTCCCACTCAATTCTTTCGAGAGAAACTTTTCCTCGAGAAAGGACCCACTTCTGGAAACAATCACTTTTTCTTCCGGGTCTGAATTAGGAGGTATACCCAACTATTTTGGGTGTCCTATGAAGATGTATTTATCCGCTTTGGGTTCGAGCTTATCAGGATGAAACTTTTTTCACATAAGCGTCGTAGCCCCAAACTTTTTAAGAAACGACAGCTTAGGTTTCTCCAAACCATAGTTCATATGGTGTTGTCTCAACGGAATTGCGTGGTGCCCTATTTAAAGTGAATGTGGTTGTCTCTAATGCCTAACCCATAAACAATAGTGGTAATTCGATATGAGACATCATGGTATGCACCATATCCAATAGGGTGCAGCTATGATGTTCGGACACACCATCACACTATGGTGTTCCAGGCGGTGTTAGTTGTGAAACAATTTCCACAATGTCTTAATTGTGTACCAAACTCGCAACTGAGATATTCATCTCTATGATCACATCATAGACATTTTATCCTCTTGTCACGAAGATCTTCAACTTCACTCTGAAATTACTTGAACCTTTCAATAATTCAGACTTGTGTTTCATCAAGTAAATATCCTCAGCATCTACTCAAATTATCTGTGAAGTAAGAACACAACGATATCCACTACGTGCCTCGACACTCATTGGACAACACACATCAAAATGTATTACTTCCAACAAGTTGCTCTCTTGTTCCATCTTACTGAAAACGAGGCTTTTCAGTCATCTTGCCCATGTGGTATGATTTGCATGTCTCAAGTGATTCACAATCAAGTGAGTCCAAACAATCCATCTGCATGGAGTTTTTTTCATGCGTACATTCCAATAGACATGGTTCGCATGTCTCAAACTTTTCAAAAACGAGTGAGTCCAAAGATCCATCAACATGGAGCTTCTTCATGTGTTTTATACCAATATGACTCAAATGGCAGTGCCACAAGCAGGTGGTACTATCATTACTATCTTATATCTTTTGGCATGAACATGTGTATCACTACGATTGAGATTCAATAAACCATTCATTTTAGGTGCAAAACCATTGAAGGTTTTATTCAAATAAACAGAGTAACCATTATTCTCCTTAAATGAATAACTATATTGCGATAGACATAATCCAATCATGTCTATGCTCAACGCAAACACCAAATAACAATTATTTAGGTTTAACACCAATCTCGATGGTAGAGGGAGAATGCGATGCTTGATCACATCAACCTTGGAAACACTTCCAACACATATCGTCATCTCACCTTTAGCTAGTCTCCGTTTATACCATAGCTCTTTTATTTCGAGTTACTAACTCTTAGCAACCGAACCGGTATCTTAATACCCTGGTGCTACTAGGAGTACTAGTAAAGTACACATTTAATACAATGTATATCCAATATACTTCTGTCAACCTTCCTAGCCTTCTCATCTACCAAGTATCTAGGGTAGTTCTGCTTCAGTGACTGTTCCCTCATTACAAAAGCACTTAGTCTCGGGTTTGGGTTCAACCCTGGGTTTCTTCACAAGAGCAGCAACTGTTTTTCCGTTTCATGAAGTATCCCTTCTTGCCCTTGCCCTTCTTGAAACTAATTATTTTACTAACCATCAATACTTGATGCTCCTACTTGACTTCTACTTTTGCGGTGTCGAACATCGCGAATATTTCAAGGATCGTCATATCTATCCCTGATATGTTATAGTTCATCACGAAGCTCTAGTAGCTTGGTGGCAATGACTTTGGAGAAACATCACTATCTCATCTGGAAGATTAACTCCCACTCGATTCAAGTGATTGTTGTACCCAGAGAATCTGAGTACACGCTCAATGATTGAGCTTTTTTCCCTTAGTTTGTAGGCTAAGAAACTCGTCAGAGGTATTATACCTCTTGACGTGGGCACGAGCCTGAAATCCCAATTTCAGCCCTTGGAACATCTCATATGTTCCGCGATGTTTCTAAAACGTCTTTAGCGCCTCAATTCTAAACCGTTTAACATTACTGAACTATCACGTAGTCATCAAAAGGTGTATGTCAGATGTTCGCAACATCCACATACGACGTTCGAGGTTCAGCACACCGAGCGGTGCATTAAGGACATAAGCCTTCTACGCAGCAATGAGGACAATCCTCAGTTTACGGACCCAGTCCGCATAATTGCTACTATCAACTTTCAACTAAATTTTCTCTAGGAACATATCTAAAACAATAGAACTAAAGCGTGAGCTACGACAAAATTTGCAAAAACCTTTTGACTATGTTCAGGATAATTAAGTTCATCTTATGAAATCTCACTCAGATAGACATCCCTCTAGTCATCTAAGTGATACATGATCCGAGTCAACTAGGCCGTGTCCGATCATCACGTGAGACGGACTAGTCATCATCGGTGAACATCTTCATGTTGATCCTATCCACTATACGACTCATGTTCGACCTTTCGGTCTCTTGTGTTCCAAGGCCATGTCTGTACATGCTAGGCTCGTCAAGTCAACCTAAGTGTTTCGCATGTGTAAATCTGGCTTACACCCGTTGTATGTGAATGTTAGAATCTATCACACCCGATCATCACGTGGTGCTTCGAAACAACGAACTTTTGCAACGGTGCACAGTTAGGGGGAACACTTTCTTGAAATTATTATGAGGGATGATCTTATTTACTACCGTCGTTCTAAGAAAATAAGATGCATAAACATGATAAACATCACATGCAATCAAAAATGACATGATATGGCCAATATCATTTTGCTCCTTCTGATCTCCATCTTCGGGACTCCATGATCATCATCATCACCGGCATGGCACCATGATCACCATCATCGTGTCTCCATGAAGTTGTCTCGCCAACTATTACTTCTACTACTATGGTAACGGTTTAGCAATGAAGTAAAGTAATTACATGGTGTTATTCAGTGACACGCGGGTCATACAATAAATAAAGATGACTCCTATGGCTCCTGCCAGTTGTCATACTCATCGACATGCAAGTCGTGATTCCTATTACAAGAACATGATCAATCTCATACATCACATATCATTCATCACATTCTTTTGGCCATATCACATCACATAGCATACCCTACAAAAACAAGTTAGATGTCCTCTAATTGTTGGTTGCATGTTTTACGTGGCTGCTGTGGGTTTCTAGCAAGAACCTTTCTTACCTACGCAAAAACCACAACGTGATATGCCAATTGCTATTTACCCTTCATAAGGACCCTTTTCATCGAACCCGATCCGACTAAAGTGGGAGAGACTGGCACCCGCTAGCCACCTTATGAAACAAGTGCATGTCAGTGGGTGGAACCTGTCTCACGTAAGTGTACGTGTAAGGTCGGTCCAGGCCGCTTCATCCCACAATACCGTCGAAACAAGATTGGACTAGTAACGGTAAGCATATTCAACAAAATCAACGCCCACAACAACTTGTGTTCTACTCGTGCATAGAAACTACGCATAGACCTAGCTCATGATGCCACTGTTGGGGAACGTAGCAAAAATTCAAAAAATTCTACGCATCACCAAGATCAATCATTGGAGTAATCTAGCAACGAGGGGAAGGGGAGTGCATCTACATACCCTTGTAGATCGCTAAGCGGAAGTGTTACAAGAACATAGATGAAGGAGTCGTACTCGTAGCGATTCACGTCGCGGTTGATTCCGATCTAAGCGCCGAACAACGGCGCCTCCCTGTTCAACACACGTGCAGCCCAGCGACATCTGCCATGCCTTGATCCAGCAAGGAGAGAGGGAGAGGTTAGGGAAGATTCCGTCCAGCAGCAGCACGACGGTGTGGTGGTGGTGGAGGAGCACGGTACTCCAGCAGGGCTTCGCCAAGCACTATGAGAGACGAGGAGGGAGAGAGGTAGTGATGCGCCTTGGGAGAGAGAGACTCATGTGTTGGGCAGCCCCAAAACCTCCACTATATATAGGGTTTCCCCTAGGGGGGCGGCGGCCAGGGCAGATGGGATCTCCCCTTTGGGTGACTTGGCCCCCAAGCCAGGAGGTGGGAACCCTAGATGGGGCGCCCCAAACCCTCTGGTCACGTGGGAATAGGTGAGGGGGCGCACAGCCCCTTAGTGGGCTGGTTTTCCCCCTCCCCTTGGCCCATGAAGCCCCCCCCCCCCAACACTTCTCAGGGCTCCCGAAACACCTTTCGGTCATGCTGGTCATCACCCGGTACCTCTGGAACACTTCCAGACTCCAAAACCCTTCGTCCAATATATCAATCTTCACCTCCGGACCATTCCGGGACTCCTCGTGACGTCCGGGATCTCATCCGGGACTCCGAACAACATTCGGTAACCGCGTACATACCTTCCCTATAACCCTAGCATCATCGAACCTTAAGTGTGTAGACCCTATGGGTTCAGGAACAATACAGACATGACTGAGACAACTCTCCGGCCAATAACCAACAGCGGGATCTGGATACCCATGTTCGCCCCCACATGTTCCACGATGATCTCATCGGATGAACCACGATGTCAAGGATTCAATCAATCCCGTATACAATTCCCTTTGTCTACCGGTATAGTACTTGCCCGAGATTCGATCGTCGGTATGCCGATACCTTGTTCAATCTCGTTACCGGCAAGTCACTTTACTCGTTTTGTAACACATCATCCCATGATCAACTCCTTGATCACATTGTGCACATTATGATGATGTCCTACCGAGTGGGCCCAGAGATACCTCTCCGTCACATGGAGTGACAAATCCCAGTCTCGATTCGTGCCAACCCAACAGACACTTTCGGAGATACCCGTAGTGCACCTTTATAGCCACCCAGTTATGTTGTGACGTTTGGTACACCCAAAGCATTCCTACGGTATCCGGGAGTTGCACAATCTCATGGTCTAAGGAAAAGATACTTGACATTTAGAAAAGCTTTAGCATACGAACTACACGATCTTGTGCTAGGCTTAGGATTGGGTCTTGTCCATCACATCATTCTCGTAATGATGTGATCCCGTTATCAATGACATCCAATGTCCATGGTCAGGAAACCATGACCATCTGTTGATCAACGAGCTAGTCAACTAGAGGCTCACTAGGGACATGTTGTGGTTTATTTATTCACACATGTATTGCGGTTTCCGGTCAATACAACTATAGCATGAATAATAGACAATTATCATGAACAAGGAAATACAATAATAACCATTCTATTATTGCCTCTAGGGCATATTTCCAACAGTAAAGAGCTGAAATACATAATAAAGGAAGCTCTTCCGAGAACGAGGCACAGGTTCTGCTAGTGGCATATTAGGAAGAACCTGAAGGAAAATAACGCAGTAGTGTTTGCACAGCACCCAGGGATGTCTGATGATTTTTTTCGAATCATCAAAAACTCACTAAATCAAGACGAGTTTGAGCATGCCTGGAAAGCAGCAATTTCTGTGCACAAGGCGGAAGGCAACAAACACCTGAACACGCTATGGGAACTCCAAAAATTTTGGGTGCCGGCTTACTTCAAGGACTGCTTCTATCCTTTCTTGTCAGCAACCACTCACAGTGAGAGCATGAATTCGATGTGGAAGAATTACGTTGAGCACAGTGACACTATAAAAAGGTTTGTTAATGTGTATCACATGATTCAACAAAATTGCCTCGCCACGCTTGACAAGAAAAGACACCAAACAGAAGAGAAGGCGCCATCACTAGAGACGGGTTTTCCGATTGAAAGACAAGCAAGTCAAGTATACACCAATGAAATTTTCAGGAAATTCCAGCTGGAGCTACGGAACCGGACTTACTTCAAGTGCTCTGACCTGCCAAAGGGGAGGCAGTATTTTTTAAAAAGGATTACCGAGCCTGGAGAAAAAGTATGGAAACCTTATCCAGGCGAGGAATTTGACAGGTCTGAGTTCAGGGTAGATGTGGATGAGCAAAAAGAAATATACAGTTGCAGCTGCAAGAAAATGAGTAGGGATGGCATTCAATGCTGCCATGTGCTTAAGGTGATGGACCGAACAGGCATGATCGATCAACTTCCAAAATCCTTTGTCATCCCCAGATGGACCAGGAATATATCAGAGAGTCTGAAAGTTCTGTCTACAAGTCAAGGTGATAGCATGACCGCACAAGATGATGAAACCATGAGATTCGGCCTCGCTTACGCTGAGTTGTCGGATATCTGTTCAAATGCTTGCAGAAAAGAGAAGACATACAGTGTTCTACGTTAGTGTATGGTAGATATGAAAATAAAAGTCATGGCGGCACTTGCTGAGGAACCAGACACATTCTTTCTTGCCGAAACTCTCAAGAACCCTCCCATGAGTGGCTCAAAGGGCACGAAAAAAGGAGATCGAATCAAAGCTGGTTCTAAGAAAAAAAGGAAAAGGTAACAAATCCGCATCCAAGTGTGGCCATTGTCAAGTAAAGGCTCATAGGAAAACAAACTGCCCGGATAACCCAGAAGTACAGGAGAGGATGAGGATTGAAGAGGAGAAGAGGAAATCGCAGTAGGAGAAGAGGGCAAGGTCAATGAAATTGCCGACAACACCGATAACACCATCGAGGACATCAAACGGCTCAGGATAATGCACTCCAAGCCCAGGAGGAAGACATCAGACGCCAGCAACTCCAATGACCCCACTGACAGCAGGGAGCATTTACCAAAGTCTTGCATCTACGCCAGAATCGAACATCACACAAGCCAGGCACACAGAATGCATGCAGGGAAGCCTGGGACAAGGCACGGAATCTGCGTAGTACTTTTTCAGAAAGTAAAGGTCTGAGTCGAGACTTTTTGGTACCAGAGAGCAGTACGAATAGAAAAATTAAACGGTAATAATGCAGCCTAGATAGGGCGTAAGCAAACAATAGTGATGATCGCAATCTTTCGCTTTGTTTTTATGTATGAATGTTAATATTGCAGGCAAATAGGTTGAACAGGTATGCAGAAGGGTGGGGTTGCACAAGTGTCGAGAAGGAAGAATGGATCGCTGAACATTCAAAAACAAGGCTACACGTGGAGCGATGAAATAGCAAGTGATCGGTGTGGAGGCGGGCTGGTGTCGATTGTTTATTTTCTCATTGTGTGGTTATAAGAACAGCTTGTAAGTTAATTTGCTGCAGTCATAGAAAAAAAATATCAGAGGCATAGGTTTCGTTGTTATTTTCCGCAGCCGCGTCGGTTTCTGAACGTGGATGTTGTAAGCATACAAGCATGCTTCTCTGATGCGTGACAGAGAGATAAAAATAATCGAAGGGCATGGGAAGCCACAGCCATGCCACTGGTGAATGTTCAACCGTGACTCTCACGGTTGCATGGTAAACGCACGGACGTGACTCTATGTAATACCACACCATGCCTCCGCGTGTTTACGTCCCGTGCCTCTCCGTTTGAACGAGTCGACGGGATCGTTCGGAAGACAGACACAAGTTTACATGACTCTATATAATACCGCATGATGCCTTTATGTGCTTCCCACCCGTGCTTCCGGCGTGGAACAGATTCTTTTAATGTATGTATGTGTCGTAAAAAACTAAAACTCGGAGGGGCACACCCGTTCCTGGTCTGCGTGTTCAACAGTGCATATTGTATAATCAAAGCCGTGACTGTTCAACAGTGCATCTGTACAACTATGATTTCATCTTGTCGTGGCATCGTTAAGTTCGTTCTCTGCCTGGAAAGCGTGCCTTCCACCGCCATCCTACTGTGTGCCTGACAAAGAAGCAACGCCAGCCGATAGAGTGCTTCTTCTATTACTAAAAGTGTGGTCCTCATTGCTTCACTTCCGTGCGTTTGACAGTGGCTCCTTGGTACCAAACCGTGGTTGTACAGAGTTCTTGCCCGTGCTTTTAAGGATAGTGTCTCTCAGATCGTCCATTCATTGCCTCAGAAAGTAAACAGTTAGGGTTCACATTTGAATCCAATTCCGTTGTGTTTCTGCAGTAAACGCGCGGACGTGACTTTATGTAATACCACAGCATGCCTCCACGGGTTCACGTATGTGCCTCTCCGTTTGAACGAGTCGACAGAATCGTTCGTAACACAGACACGAGCTAACATGACTCTATATAACATGCCTCCGTGGTCGTCACGTGTGTGCCTCTTCTTCTAACCGAGTCCACCGAGCCATTCGGAATACAAACAGAAAATCTTTGTGCGTGACTGTATATAATAGCTCGCCATGCCTTTAAGCGCTTTATGCCCGTGCTTGCGACCCTGAAACATAGACATGCACGAACATCCACGCCTTTATCGAATAATATACGTAGAATGAAGAAAGAAGCGTTACGCGACTCAATATGGAGTCATGTCCTTACGGAATTCACATCCGTGCTTTTAAATACAAGGAGTCAGCGTCTCTGACGTAGGGCATTTCGTGCCTCACAGAGTAAGCGCCCGTGGCTGTGTGTAACACAAAGGTTCAGTTATGTGGGCTAAACGTCCGTGCATCTCCGTCTGATCGAGTCACAGGCGAGCATGATTCTATGTAATACCACGGACCATGCCCTTGAGCGTTGCATCCTCGTGCCTATGAGCCGAAACATCCGTGCCTCTCCGTCTGAACGAGTCGACGGAATCATTCGGAACACAAACCCAAGCGAACATGACTCTATATAATACCACACCATGCTTTGTTGGGTTGTCCACCCGTGCCTGTGTATGTTTTCTTCCGCAATAGTGAACGAAAATGACCGTTCTTTGTTTTCCACCGCAACAGTGAAGGAAAGATATAATTTATAGTTGTCGTCCAATTGGTTGCCGTCCCATCCCCTCCTTTCCTCACACGCGGGATTTGCCCGCAGTGAAGACCTAGTAGTTTTTCCAGATCCACGCCACATATAGCGGTGCTCGCAGGAGGCGCGAATCCAGCAACGGAGACGGGGAAGGAGATCCGTCCAGGTGCCCCGAGCAACAAGATGGCGAGGTTCGGGCCACCGGCGACTTCGTCCTCTGGCGGCATGGCGGTAGAGGCCAGAAGTGGCGCGGGCCCGCTCAGTGGTTCGGAGAAGCAGGAGTCTTGCCCGGACCGCATCAGCGACCTCCCGGACGGTGTCCTCGGTGAGATCATTTCCCGTCTGTCCACTAAGGAGGGCACCCGCACTCAAATCCTCGCACGTCGGTGATGGCGCGCCGCTCTTCTGAATCTTGACTGCAGTGAGATCCCTGTCGGCCGTCTTTTTAAGCCTCTAGAAACAGTTCATATCGACGTAGCCTCGATGCTCCCCAGCAAGGATGTCATTCGCATTAGATATTTTGGAACTCGGTGCAATTTTCAGCCTGACGTTGGTGGTTCGTGCCTTCCGGAAGCCATCCTCTCCGGCCATGGGGGCGCAGTCCATCGCCTCTGCATTCCCGCGTGCTACCTCCAATGCAGACCCTCTACAGTCCACGCCTGGCTTCGATCCCCAAGACTGAAGAATCTACAGGTTCTCGAGTTCTACTACATTTTCCCACATTTCGTGGGAAAAAACATCACACTACCGCACGAATTCTGTTCGTCCGCGGCCTCTCCACCGACTTCCACGTTGTTGTTTTCCTCGCTACACACCGTCACATTTGCTCTTTGCGTATGCACAATCATTCAAACTTCCACTGCTTAAGAGGCTTTCATTTTTGGAGGTTGATATATCAGACGTCTCACTACAAAGCATAATCAACCATGGTTGCCCTGCCCTCGAGTGGCTCCTGCTTGTTTGCAATAACCTGGACCACTGCATCAGCATAAACTCAGCCAAAGTTGAACTCATCTGTATCCTTTGTGAGAATGGTGAACTCGTTGTTGAGGATGCGCCCTCACTTAAACGACGGATTCACGATATTCAAAGCCGGCAGTTGCAGATAACTGCCTTCTCTGCACCTAAACTCGACTGTCTGGGCAATTTTTACGAAGGATTTCCTGAATCCAAGATCGTTTTTGGCTCTATAGTTGTCGAGGTACTCACCTTTTGCACTATATACTCTTTAGTTGCATTCGTTCCACTGCCCGAGTTTCATGCCATGTAAACTTTTATCCATCTAGTTTTATGATATGTGCTTGGTGCAGGCTTTGTCTGTAGTCAGTCTATCAATGGCGGTTCAATCTGTGAAGACCCTGCTTATCCACATTTCATTAAATCTAAACAAGGTTGTTGCCTTGATGAGATGCTTTCCTATCCTAGAGAACTTGTTTATCGAGTTAAAATGATTTCCAGACGCATTGAAAGCACAAACAATCCATAGTGTACTATATTGGGGGCCTCTCTTTGTCCTTGTAGTCCTCTAGTATTCTCACTCTTTATGCATTTCCAGGGAGGAGTCTGCCGTGAGGAAGGTGTAACAAACAAGTGGCGCCACAAGCACCGGGTGTTTCTCAAACAACATGAAATTTGTGTGAAGACAGTAACGCTGGAAAAATATGTACACTGCAACAAAAACATTGAATTTGCAACGTTCTTTATTTTGAATGCAAAGGAGTTAGAGACTATGAGGCTTAAGTTTCTCTCCCCCCCAGACAACATCACTGAAGGATTTTATAAATGTCAAGAAGAGGTGCTTCAATGGGGCAACAAGGCTTCTAGACGTGCTCGTCTTATATTGTCAGAGTATTGTAGGCATATGAACTTGGATTTAAAAGTACACATCTAGACAAACCAGTGCCCAATCATGGATTTGCCGGATCCATTGACTTGTGATTGTTGAAAACGGTTATCCGGCTGTCACAGATTGGTGTTGTTGTCTGCTTTTCAGTTTGGATTTCCAGCTTGTACTTTATGCACTTTCTGTTAGGTTGTGAGGAACTTGTTTTTGTGCTTGATACATCCATTTTGCATCATGCTTTTATATCAATAATTATTGCATTATGGGCTGTTATTTCACGTTATGTCACAAAACTTATGGCTATTCTCTCTTATTTTACAAGGTTTACAAGAAGAGGGAGAATGCCGGCAGCCGGAATTCTGGGCTGGAAAAGGAGCAAATATTGGAGACCTATTCTGCGCAACTCCAAAAGTCCTGAAACAACACGGAATATCTTAAAATAAATAAAGAAAAATCATCGCCAAATATGAAGGCCAAGGGGCCCACAATCTGCTCACGAGGGTGGGCCCCCCCCCTGGGGCGTGCCCCCTACCTCGTGGGCCCCCTGGTAGCTCTCTGGTGCCCATCTTCTCCTATATGAAGTCTTTCGATGAGAAAAAACATCAAGCAACCTTTCATGATGAGACTCCACCGCCATGAGGCGGAACCTTGGCGGAACCAATCTAGGGCTCCGGCAGAGCTGTTCTGCCGGGGACACTTCCCTCCGGGAGGGGGAAATCATCACCAACGTCATCACCAACGATCCTCTCATCGGGAGAGGGAAATCTCCATCAACATATTCACAAGCACCATCTCATCTCCAAACCCTAGTTCATCTCTTGTATCCAATTCTTGTCTCCAATCCCTGGGTTGGTGCTAGTAGGTTGCTAGTAGTATTGATTACTCCTTGTAGTTGATGCTAGTTGGTTTATTTGGTGGAAGATCATATGTTCAGATCCTTTATGCATATTATTACCCCTCTTATTGTGAGTAGTTACGTATGTTCCTGAGTACAAGGGAGAAGTCTTGCTATTAGTAGTCATGTGAATTTGGTATTCGTTTGATATTTTGATAAGATGTATGTTGTCTAGCCTCTAGTGGTGTTATGTGAACGTCGACTACATAACACTTCACCATTATTTGGGCCTAGAGGAAGGCATTGGGAAGTAACAAGTAGATGACGGGTTCCTAGAGTGACAGAAGCTTAAACCCTAGTTTATGCGTTGCTTCGTAAGGGGCTGATTTGGATCCATATGTTTCATGCTATGCTTAGGTTTGCCTTAATACTTTTGTTGTAGTTGCGGATGCTTGCAATAGAGGTTAATCATAACTGGGATGCTTGTTCAACTAAGAACATCACCCAAGTACCGGTCCACCCACATATCAAATTATCAAAGTACCGAACGCGAATCATATGAGCGTGTTGAAAACTAGCTTGACGATATTCCCATGTGTCCTCGGGAGCGATTTTCCTATTATAAGAGTTTGTCCAGGCTTGTCATTTGCTATAAAAAGGATTGGGACACCTTGCTGCACTTTATTTACTTTTATTACTTGTTGCTCGTTACGATTTATCTTATCACAAAACTATCTGTTACCACTTATTCAGTACTTGCAGAGAATACCTTGCTGAAAACCGCTTATCATTTCCTTCTGCTCCTCATTGGGTTCGACACTCTTACTTATCGAAAGGACAATGATAGATCCCCTATACTTGTGGGTCATCAAGACTCTTTTCTGGCGCCGTTGCCGGGGAGTGTAGCGCCTTTGGTAGGTGGAATTTGGTAAGGAAAAATTTATATAGTGTGCTGAAATTTTCTGTCACTTGTTACTATGGAAAGTAATTCCTTGAGGGGCTTGTTCGGGGTATCTTCACCCCATCCAGTAGAGCAAAGAGTTGCTCCTCAACCTACTGAATCTATTGAAAATGAAACTCCTTTTGAAATTCCTTCGGGTATGATGGAAAAACTGCTAGCTAACACTTTTACAGGGGATGGAACAAAACATCCTGATGAACATCTTCTCTATGTGGATGAAGTTTGTGGACTATTTAAGCTTGCAGGTATACCCGATGATGTTGTCAAGAAGAATGCCTTCCCTTTATCTTTGAAGGGAGATGCATTGACATGGTATAGGCTATGTGATGATATGAGATCATGGAACTATAAAAGATTGAAACTGGAATTTCATCAAAAGTATTAGCCTATGAATCTTGTTCACCGTGATCGCAATTATATATATAATTTATAGCCTCGCGAAGGAGAAAGTATCGCTCAAGCTTGGGGGAGGATTAAATCAATGTTATATTCGTGCCCCAATCATGAGCTCTCAAGAGAAATAATTTTTCAAAGTTTTTATGCTCGGCTTTCTGATGACAATCGCACCATGCTCGATACTTCTTGTGCTGGCTCTTTTATGATGAAGACTATTGAATTCAGATGGAATTTATTGGATAGAATTAAACGCAACTCTGAAGATTGGGACCTCGACGAAGGTAAGGAGTCAGGTATGACACCTAAGTTTGATTGTGTTAAATCTTTTATGGATACCGATATTTTCCGTAAGTTTAGCACTAAATATGGACTTGACTCTGAGATAGTAGCTTCTCTCTGTGAATCTTTTGCTACCTATGTTGATCTCCCCAAGGAGAAGTGGTTTAAATATCATCCTCCCATAGAAGTAAAAGTAGCTGCACCTATTAAAGTTGAAGAAAAGACTGTCACTTATAATGATCCTATTGTTCCTACTTCTTATGTTGAGAAACCACCTTTCCCTGTTAGAATGAAGGATCATGCTAAAGCTTCAACTGCTGTTCGTAAAAGCAATATTAGAACTTATACACCTCCTGAGCAAGTTAAAGTAGAACCTAATATTGCTATTGTTAAAGATCTCTTATCTGATAATATTGATGGGCATGTTATTCAATTCTGTGGTGAAACTGCTAGAATTGCTAAACCTTGTGCTAGAGATAAACATAGACCTGTGGTAGGCGTGCCTGTTATTTCTGTTAAAATAGGAGATCATTGTTATCATGGCTTATGTGATATGGGTGCTAGTGCTAGTGTAATACCCATTGACTTATACAAAGAAATTATGCATGATATTGCACCTGCTGAGTTAGAAGATATTGATGTTACAATTAAACTTGCCAATAGAGATACTATATCTGCAATGGGAATTGTTAGAGATGTTGAAGTCTTGTGTGGAAAACCAAATATCCCGCTGATTTTCTTGTTCTTGGTTCTCCACAAGATAGCTTTTGTCCCATTATATTTGGTAGACCCTTCTTGAGTACTGTTAATGCTAAGATAGACTGCGAAAAGAATGTTGTTACTATTGGCTTGGATGATATGGTTCATGAGTTTAATTTATCTAAATTTAGTAAACAACATCGTGAGGAAGAATCGCCTAGTAAGGATGAAATTATTGGTCTTGCTTCTATTGCTGTACCTCCTAGTGATCCTTTAGAACAATATTTGCTAGACCATGAAAATGATATGTTCATGAATAAAAGAAGGGAAATAGATGAAGTATTCTTTAAACAGGAACCTATTCTGCAACACAATTTGCCTGTTGAAATCCTAGGGGACCCTCCTCCACCCAAGGGTGATCCCGTGTTTGAGCTTAAACCGTTGCCTGATAATCTTAAATATGCTTATCTTGATGAAAAGAAAATATATCATGTTATTATTAGTGCTAACCTTTCAGAGCATGAAGAAGAAAGATTATTGAAAACTCTGAAGAAGCACCGTGCCGCTATTGGATATACTCTTGATGATCTTAAGGGCATTAGTCCCACGCTATGTCAACATGAAATAAATTTGGAAGCGGATGCCAAACTAGTTCGTGATCCTCAACGACGTCTGAATCCTAAAATTAAAGAAGTGGTAAGAAAAGAAATACTCATGCTTCTGGAGGCAGGTATAATTTATCCCGTTGCTGATAGTCAGTGGGTAAGTCTTGTCCATTGTGTCCCTAAGAAGGGAGGTATTACTGTTGTCCCTAATGATAAAGATGAATTGATCCCGCAAAGAATTATCACAGGCTATAGGATGGTAATTGATTTCCGCAAATTAAATAAAGCTACTAAGAAAGATCATTACCCCTTACCTTTTATTGATCAAATGCTAGAAAGATTATGCAAACATACACATTATTGCTTTCTAGATGGTTATTCTGGTTTCTCTCAAATACCTGTGTCGGCTAAAGATCAATCAAAGACTACTTTTACATGCCCTTTTGGTACTTTTGCTTATAGACGTATGCCTTTTGGTTTATGTAATGCACCTGCTACCTTTCAAAGATGCATGATGGCTATATTCTCTGACTTTTGTGAAAAAATTTGTGAGGTTTTCATGGACGATTTTTCCGTCTATGGTTCCTCTTTTGATGATTGCTTGAGCAATCTTGATCGAGTTTTGCAGAGATGTGAAGAAACTAATCTTGTCTTGAATTGGGAAAAGTGCCACTTTATGGTTAATGAAGGTATTGTCTTGGGGCACAAAGTTTCTGAAAGAGGTATTGAAGTTGATAAAGCCAAAGTTGATGCTATTGAAAAGATGCCATGTCCCAAGGACATCAAAGGTATAAGAAGTTTCCTTGGTCACGCTGGATTTTATAGGAGGTTCATTAAGGACTTCTCAAAAATTTCTCGGCCTCTGACTAATTTATTACAAAAAGATGTACCATTTGTCTTTGATGATGATTGTGTAGAAGCATTTGAAATACTTAAGAAAGCATTAGTCTCTGCACCTGTTGTTCAGCCACCTGATTGGAATTTACCCTTTGAAATTATGTGTGATGCTAGTGATTATGCTGTAGGTGCTGTTCTAGGGCAAAGAGTTGATAAGAAATTAAATGTTATCCATTATGCTAGTAAGACTCTAGACAATGCTCAAAGAAATTATGCTACTACCGAAAAGGAACTTTTAGCAGTTGTATTTGCTTGTGATAAATTCAGACCCTATATTGTAGACTCTAAAGTAACTATTCACACTGATCATGCTGCTATTAAATATCTTATGGAAAAGAAAGATGCAAAACCTAGACTTATTAGATGGGTTCTCTTGCTGCAAGAATTTGATTTGCATATTGTTGATAGAAAAGGAGCTGAGAACCCCGTTGCAGATAACTTATCTAGGTTAGAGAATGTTCTTGATGACCCACTACCTATTGATGATAGCTTCCCTGATGAGCAATTAAATGTCATAAGCACTTCTCGTAGCACTCCATGGTATGCTGATTATGCTAATTATATTGTCGCTAAATTTATACCACCTAGATTCACATACCAACAAAAGAAAAAGTTTTTCTATGATTTGCGACATTACTTTTGGGATGACCCACATCTTTATAAAGAAGGAGTAGATGGTGTTATTAGACGTTGTGTACCTGAGCATGAACAGGAACAGATCCTACGCAAGTGTCACTCCGAAGCTTATGGAGGACACCACGCTGGAGATAGAACTGCACATAAGGTATTGCAATCCGGTTTTTATTGGCCTACTCTCTTCAAGGATGCCCGTAAGTTTGTTTTGTCTTCCGATGAATGTCAAAGAATTGGTAATATTAGTAGACGTCAAGAAATGCCTATGAATTATTCACTTGTTATTGAACCATTTGATGTTTGGGGCTTTGATTATATGGGACCTTTTCCTGCCTCTAATGGATATACACATATTTTAGTTGCTGTTGATTACGTTACTAAGTGGGTATAAGCTATTCCAACTAGTAGTGCTGATCATAACACTTCTATTAAAATGCTTAAGGAAGTTATTTTTCCGAGGTTCGGAGTCCCTAGATATTTAATGACTGATGGTGGTTCACACTTTATTCATGGTGCTTTCCATAAAATGCTTGCTAAATATGACGTTAATCATAGGATTGCATCTCCATATCACCCACAGTCTAGTGGTCAAGTAGAATTGAGCAATAGAGAGCTCAAATTGATTTTGCAAAAGACTGTTAATAGGTCTAGAAAAAATTGGTCCAAGAAACTTGAAGATGCATTATGGGCCTATAGAACTGCATATAAAAATCCTATGGGTATGTCTCCGTATAAAATGGTCTATGGAAAAGCATGTCACTTACCTCTCGAACTAGAACATAAGGCATATTGGGCTATTAAAGAGCTCAACTATGATTTCAAACTTGCCGGTGAGAAGAGGTTATTTGATATTAGCTCACTTGATGAATGGAGAACCCAAGCTTATGAAAATGCCAAGTTGTTTAAACCAAAAGTTAAAAGATGGCACGACAAAAGAATACAAAAGCGTGAGTTTAATGTCGGTGATTATGTATTGCTATACAACTCTCGTTTAAGATTTTTTGCAGGAAAACTTCTCTCTAAATGGGAAGGTCCCTACGTTATAGAGGAGGTCTATCGTTCCGGTGCAATAAAAATCAACAACTTTGAAGGTACAAACCCGAAGGTGGTAAACGGTCAAAGAATCAAACATTATATCTCAGGTAATCGCGTAAATGTTGAAACCAATATTATTGAAACCGTAACCTTGGAGTAATACATAAGGGACACTTTCCAGACTGTTTCAGACCCCAAAAAGGAATAGGTAGGTGGTACGGTAAGTAAACCGACTCCAGAACAATTTTTAAGGCAATATTTATCCGTTTTGGAATATCTAGAAAAATAGAAAAATAAGTGGCAGTCCGGGAAGGACACGAGGCCTCCACGAGGGTGGAGGGCGCGCCCTACCTCCCTGGGCGCACCCCTACCTCATGAGCACCTCGAGTGCCCTCCGGACTCCGTTTTCTTGCACAATACATAATTTGGTTGGTAAAAATTCATTATATATTCTCCCGAAGATTTTGACTCTCGTATCACGAAAATCTCCCCTGTTCTTGTTTCGAGCTGTTTTTCTGACAGGTCTAGATCATCATGACGACCCCAAGTGCTTCCAAGGACAAGTTCTTCGAGAAGGTGATCAACCCTTACCTCGCGGAGGTGCTGCGACACCCTCAAACCATTGAGATGCGTGATGGGTTGCTGCACATCTGTGATGTTGAGGGACCAAAGGGAACCGGAAGCGTGGAGTCGAGGCTCGAAGCAATGGAGCAACAAGTTTTCAAATGCCAGGGGATGGTGGAGCGTGGAATCAACTCTAGCCACAAGATGCTCGCGGAGTTCACCAACAACTACGAGCCGGATGCCAAGAACACCGAGGAGGCCATCTTCAAGTTACATGAGAAGATCGAGCACCTCCAAGCCCAAATTTATGATCTGCAAAATCAAAACTGTGAGTATGAATATAGATTCAAGGATGAGTTTGGCTGCAGATTTGAGGATTCCGGAGACTCTATCGTCCTTCTATGATGGTGAGCCTATGCCATGGAAGTTGGACGACAAGCCTGCATCATCGACAACACCTCCACCACCACCAACAAAGAAGGAGACATAATCACATGGGTATGGGCACTCCCCTTGGCAACTGCCAAGCTTGGGGGAGGTGCCCTGGTATCGTATCACCATCACAACTCCTATCTTTACCGTTTTTCTTAGTTCGATCCTTTTAGTAGTATCTTGATTTAGTAGAATAAAGTCTTGGCATGATCTAGTTTTGAGTTTTGCTTTACGATCCCTCTATGTAATCGAGTCTGTGAGCTATCTATATAATAAAGATTAGTGTTGAGTCAAGGGCTTGATTATTTTGCCATGATCTTGGGTGAATAGAAAGAAGAAAAAGAATAAAAAGAAACAAATAGTTCATATTGATCTTATTGAGAGTAATGACTTCACATAGAAAAGAGTATGATGATTAAAAGTTGTTGGGAGTTGGCAAATATAGCTTTGGTCATCGTTGCAATTAATAGGAAGTAATAAGGAAAGAGAGGTTTCACATATAGATACATTATCATTGACATCTCTTATGATTGGGAGCACTCATTAAAATATGACATGCTAAAGAGTTGAGGTTGGACAAGGAAGACAACATAATGAGTTATGTTTTCTTACATCTGAGATAAAGTATGTTGTCATGGATCCTCTAACGTGTTGAGCTTGCCTTTCCCCCTCATGCTAGCCAAATTCTCAGCACCAAGTAGAAATACTACTTGTGCTTCCAAATACCCTTAAACCAGTTTTGCCATGAGAGTCCACCATATCTACCTATGGATTGAGTAAGATCCTTCAAGTAAGTTGTCATCGGTGCAAGCAATAAAAATTGCTCTCTAAATATGCATGACTTATTAGTGCAGAGAAAATAAGCTTTGTACGAACTTGTTGTGGAAGTAATAAAAGCGACGGACTGCATAATAAAGGTCCACATGCAAGGGGCAATATAAAGTGACGTTCTTTTGCATTAAGATTTTGTGCATCAACCCTAAACGCGCATGACAACCTCTGCTTCCCTCTGCGAAGGGCCTATCTTTTATTACTATTCTCTACTTTATGCAAGAGTCACGGTGATCTTCACCTTTCCTTTTTCATTTTATCCTTTGGCAAGCTCAGCATGTTGGAAAGAACATGATATATATATCTAATTGGATGTAGGGGAGCATGAATTATTATTGTTGACATTACCCTTGAGGTAAAAGGTTGTGGGGCAAAACTATAAGCCCCTATCTTTCTCTGTGTCCGATTAAAACTCCGTAACCATAAGTATTGCGTGAGTGTTAGCAATTATGAAGGACTAAGTGATAGTTGAGTATGTGGACTTGCTTTTAAGCTCTGACATAGACTCTTTCCGATGTTATGATAAATTGCAATTGCTTCAATGACTGAGATTATAATTTGTTGGTGCTCAATAAGGTTTCTGATTCATACTTTTGCTTTGTGAAAAATCATCACTTGAACATAAGTAATCATATGACAAAATCTATATATGTGTTTTTATGAAAATAAGCATGATGCCTTCATGTCCGTATTTTATTTTTATCGACGCCTCTACCTATAAACATGAGGACATATTTATTGTTATCGGCTTTTCGCTTGAGGACAAGCGAGGTCTAAGCTTGGGGGAGTTGATACGTCCATTTTGCATCATGCTTTTATATCAATATTTATTGCATTATGGGCTGTTATTTCACGTTATGTCACAATACTTATGGCTATTCTCTCTTATTTTACAAGGTTTACATGAAGAGGGAGAATGCCGGCAGCTGGAATTCTGGGCTGGAAAAGGAGCAAATATTGGAGACCTATTCTGCGCAACTCCAAAAGTCTTGAAACTCCACGGAATATCTTAAAATAAATAAAGAAAACTCGTCGCCAAAGATGAAGGCCAGGGGGCACACACCCTGCTCACGAGGGTGGGGGGCGCCCCCCCCTAGGGCGCGCCCCCTACCTCGTGGGCCCCCTGGTGGCTCTCCGACACCCATCTTCTCCTATATGAAGCCTTTCGATGAGAAAAAAACATCAAGCAACCTTTCGGGACGAGACTCCGCCGCCACAAGGCAGAACCTTGGCGGAACCAATCTAGGGCTCCGGCGGAGCTGTTCTGCCGGGGACACTTCCCTCCGGGAGGGGGGAGTCACCACCAACGATCCTCTCATCGGGAGAGGGAAATCTCCATCAACATCTTCACCAGCACCATCTTATCTCCAAACCCTAGTTCATCTCTTGTATCCAATTATTGTCTCCAAGTCCGGGATTGGTGCTAGTATGTTGCTAGTAGTGTTGATTACTCCTTGTAGTTGATGCTAGTTGGTTTATTTGGTGGAACATCATATGTTCAGATCCTTTATGCATATTATTACCCCTCTGATTATGAACATGAATATGCTTTGTGAGTAGTTACGTTTGTTCCTGAGGACAAGGGAGAAGTCTTGCTATTAGTAGTCATGTGAATTTGGTATTCGTTCGATATTTTGTTAAGATGTATGTTGTCTAGCCTCTAGTGGTGTTTTGTGAACGTCGACTACATAACACTTCACCATTATTTGGGCCTAGAGGAAGGCATTGGGAAGTAATAAGTAGATGATGGGTTGCTAGAGTGACAGAAGCTTAAACCCTAGTTTATGCGTTGCTTCGTAAGGGCTGATTTGGATCCATATGTTTCATGCTATGGTTAGGTTTACCTTAATAGTTTTGTTGTAGTTGCGGATGCTTGCAATAGAGGTTAATCATAAGTGGGATGCTTGTTCAAGTAAGAATAGCACCCATGCACCGGTCCACCCACATATCAAATTATCAAAGTACCGAACGCGAATCATATGAGTGTGATGAAAACTAGCTTGAAGATATTCCCATGTGTCCTCGGGATCGCTTTTCCTATTATAAGAGTTTGTCCAGGCTTGTCCTTTGCTATAAAAAGGATTGGGCCACCTTGCTGCACTTTATTTACTTTTGTTACTTGTTGCTCGTTACGATTGATCTTATCACAAAACTATCTGTTACCACTTATTTCAGTACTTGCAGAGAATACCTTGCTGAAAACCGCTTATCATTTCCTTCTGCTCCTCGTTGTGTTCGACACTCTTAATTATCAAAAGGACTACGATAGAGCCCCTATACTTCTGGGTCATCAGTGCTCTTCAGTCGGGAAGCAACTCAGAAGCTCAAAAAACTAACAAGTTTTAATGTTTTTGTGCACCTTCTGTAAGTTTGGATTTCCTTGTTAGCAAATAACTTGTTAGCTGAAATATTTTACAAAAAAGGGGCATTCGTGCCTCTTGTGCCTGTAAGACTGTGTGTCTGTTATCACTGCATGGCACTTACTTTGTGATGGACCAAACAGGTATGACTGTGGAATTACGGCCGTGCCTGTGTGCATGTAGAACAGTGCTTCTGTCATGACTTCACTTACTTGGTTTTGTCCGCGTTTAAGCAGAATCATCTGCAAAGCAGAGGCACGGATATAGTGCCTCGCAGAGTAAACGCTCGTGGTTGTGCGTAAGATAAAGGTTAGCGTGACTCTATGTAATACCACCAACCATGCCTTTGAGCGCTTCATGCCCGTGCCCGTAACAATTGTGACCACGTGTAAAACGCAATCATGCCTCTCTGGTCCGGCATACCGTGCCTCCTCTGGTAATAGATTCAAAGGAATAATTTGGAACACAAAGAGACACGAACTTAGACCCGAACTGTTCTACATGCCTGTCTGGCATGTAGGACAGTGCGTTACAATGACGAAGGGAGGACCGTGTGTCTGGTACGTGACAAGCCGTGCCTCTGCCACACTTCATTGGTTTTGTCCGTGAGCGTTTCAGCAGAATCATCTGCAAAGCAGAGGCACGTCCTTGAATCTTGTAGTGTCTTGATTTGTTAACGTGCCCGTGGAAAATTTTGTTGCTCGCAGAGGGAAGATGACTTTAGGACCGTGCTTGCAGCGTCAAACAAATTCTTCTATTGAATGTGTGCCGTAAATAATTAAAACACGAACGGGCACGCCCGTGCCTGGTCTGCGTCTTCAACCGTGCATCTCGTACCTTGTAAGTTGTGGCTCTATTTAATGTTTCAAGCAGCCACCTACCTTTTACTTGTTACCAGTAGTAATTAACCCTGACCCTCCCGTCAAAATAAAAAAAGAGGTAATTAATCTAGACCCCTCCGCTCCCCGTCACGGGTATTTAAGTCGTTACATGGATTGACGGGCTGTAATCCATTTCTCCAGATCCACCTCAGTGAGAACTGGTCGTGGGAGGTGCCACCCCTGCAACGGAGGCGGAGATGGAAAGCACTGCTCATAGGATCAAGAGGTCGAGAGTGGTGCCTCCGGCGACGCCGCCTTCTGGTTGTGTTCTGGTCGTCGGAGGGGATGGATGCAGCGACCATGCTCCCTCTCGATCTGAGGAAGAAGAGGGATGTCGTGAGGACCACATCAGTGATCTCGCCGACGGTGTCCTAGGTGAGATCATCTCTCGTCTTCCCATCAAGGATGGCATCCGTACTCGAATCCTCGCATGTTGCTGGTGTCCTTTGTGGTCCATCGCTCCTCTGAATCTCGACTGCCGCGAGATCTCTGTCTTTCGTCTTTTTAACGATGGAGAAAAAGTTCAAATCGAGACCATATCTCATGTGTCTGCCTTGACCAAGGAGTGCGTTCAGAAATGCTATTCTGGTTGAAATCCTGTCTCTAATGTTGTCAGTCTTCCGGAATCCATTCTGTCCGGCCATGCTGGCTCTGTTAGCCGCCTCTGTATCCCGGCGTGCTACCTGTAGTGCAGACCCTCCATCATTGATGCCTGGCTCCGATCCTTTGGAGCTGAACAATATCCTGGTTCTTGAGTTCTACTACCTCTGCCCAAGGTTTCTGATGCAAGAGGTAACATTACTGGATCTATGCACTTCATCTACGCCCTTGGCACCGGAGTCCATTTTTCGGTTTTCTTCCTCTCTCTCCACACTCTTGCCTTTGCTCTTTGCCAAATACCGAACAATTATGTTGGGACGCTTAAGCTACCACTAGTGAAAAGACTCTCGCTTGTGGAAGTTGATATATCAGACGCCTCGCTGCAAAGTATAATCCACTCTAGTTGCCCTGGACTTGAGTCTCTCCTGTTTGTTTGCAATAGAGGAGGTCGTCGTGTCACAATAAACTCGTCTAACCTGTAAGCATTGGCATTCGTTGTCCATTCGGAGAACTGATTATTGAGGATGCCCCTTTGGTTCGACGGTTGATTGTTGATTGTCTGGTTGACGACTGCTCGATAATTGTTGTCTCTGCAACTAAACTAGAGGCGTTGGGTGAATTCGTGTTCGTGCCCCCCCTCGACGCGTCTTGAGGTACTGCCTTTCCTTCATACTGGAATAGAGTTGCACTTGTTCCGATGTTTGTTCTATTAATTTGATTGTCTATGTTCTATTCTTCATGCAGAGTCAGGACTTGGAGTTAACCAGTGTCTCTACGTTTGAACCATATCCATGTCATCCCACTTGTATTGAGGTATTGAGTTTTCACAATACTTCCAGCTTCACTTTGTTTGTGAGGAAACAAGTTTTATTTCATCCAACCTTTATTCTATTTGTTTTGTGATCCACCTTCTGTTACTTTTCATCAAGGGTTTGAAGGCAGTCAGTCTAACAAGAATGCGTCAGTCTATCAAGACCTTGCTTATCTACATGGATTATAAAGTGGACATTGCCGTTGAATTGCTGCAGTGCTTTCCAAAACTGGAGAACTTGTTTGTTGAGGTGATGATCTTCAGAAATGTGCATACTGTAGTACTCGTTCTTTTTCAAAATGCTTTTCTTAATTTTGACTAAAATTGATGCACCCGTATCTACACATGATTTATTGTTGGATACATCCATACATAGACAAGTCTATGTCTACCTTCTTGTTACGGAGGTGGTAGAACTAATTGTTTCATTTGGTTTTTTCATGGTCTGTAACTCTTTTTATAGACGCTAAGTATTTTCAACCTATCATTTATATTTTAGGGATTGCCGATTTCTCATGGTGAAAAAAACAAATGGCATCGTAAGTACCGGTAGTTTCTCAAACATCACGACATTTGTGTGAAGACAGTATCACTGGAAGATTATGTTCGCTCCGGGAGTTATGCTGATTTTGCGATGTTCTTTGTTCTTAGCGCAAAGGATCTGGAGACCATGACCATTAAGTTTTCCTCCCCTCCCGCAGAGTTCACGGGAGTATTTTACGAAAAGCAACAAAAGGTTCTGGAGTGGCATAGAAGGGCTTCTAAACGTGCACGTCTTAGATTATCATCAAGTTGCAGCCATGCACGTCCGCATTTAAGAATGAGGATTATTGAATACCTGGATTTGACGGTTCCGTTCAGGTGTGGATGCTGAAATTAGGCCTTGTGTTAGTTGTCTAGGTGTATGGACTTATTTGTTGTTGCGTTCTCTTTGCATCCTGTGTAGGCTTGTCTGAAAGAGGAGCGTGGTTGTATGTAAACTTTATCAGAGAACCGCTGTAGTCTTTGCACCGTTTGTAGGCTTCTCTGTTTTTGTGTTGCGTACAGCCATGAAGGAAGTGTGTGGTTTTACGGCTTTGTACGGGCCGAAGGACTATGTAACCGTACCTGTGTTCTATGTACGACAGCGCCTCTCGTATGTACCTGTCTTGCACAGAATGGATGCACATCCGTGTCTGTGTTGCAGGTAGAGCAGTGCTTCTTGTATGTACTTGCCATACACACTGAGGAGCTGCAGTTGAGCCTTGCACTGATGGAGCTGCATTTGAGCCGCTGCACTGTTTCTGCTCCTTGTTATGTGGTTATAAAAAACGACTTGTAAGTTTATTTGGTGAAGTTGTAGAAACAAAAAAAATTTAAGCAGAAGAGATTTTGCTTGTTTAGGTACTTTTATTACTCAACTGAGAAAATATTATAAGCGCGATAGGTTTGCGGGTAAATTTTTGCAGCCGTTTCTTTATGAAGCTAGATGGTGTAAGAATACAACCATGCGTCTCTGCTGCGACACAGGAGAGATGAAAAGAACTCAAAGCATAGATAGCCGCCCCAGCGGTCAACCAAGCCTGTTTCGCGGGGTGTTACGTAGTGCCTCTGGTGACCGCACAACCGAGTTTCTACTTAACAGGCCACGCCCAAATGCGTATCGAGGATTCTAGCCGTGACACCGCAGAGTCACAACCATGCTTTTTACCTTGTCGTGACATAGTGATGTTCGTTTTGTGCTTCAATAACGTGCCTTCCACACCCACTCTACTGTGTGTGTAGCAAAGGAGCAATGCCAGCTGATAAAGTGATTTTCTAATGCTAAAAGTGTAGCCCTTGTTGCTTGACTTCCATTCGTTTGACAGTGGCTTTTTGGTACAAAACCGTGGTTTGCTTTTAAGGACACTGTCTCGTGGATCGGTCATTCATTGTCTCAGAAAGTAAACAGTGAGGATTCGCATCTGAATCCAATTTTGTTATGTTTCTGCAGTAAACCCTCGAATGTGACTCTGCCTAATACTAAAGTATGCCTCTATGGGCTTCTCGTCCGTGCCTCTCCGTCTAAATGAGTCGACGGAATCATCCGGGAAACAGACATAGGAGAACATGACTCTATATAATACCACATGATGCCTTTGTGGATTTGACGCCCGTGGCTATGATCCTAATGACCGAAACACTGAAACACAGGCGAACGTGTTTGCTTTTAGGTTCACGGCGTTTGCTATGTAAGAACCCTGTGTGGCATGTAGACCAGTGCGCGTCCCATCAGTTCACGGCCATTGTGTGGTACGTGGCAAACCGTGCGCTTGCCATGGTCGTGCCCATGTGACAGGCATGATCGTCTGTGTGTTTGCTGACAAACCGTGGTTCACTGAATCATTCGGAACACAAACACAAGCACAAGCGAACATGACTCTTTATAATACCACACGATGCCTTTGTGGATTTGACGCCTGTGCCTGTGACCCTTATAACTGAAACACAGAAAGTCACAAACATACATATCCGTGTCTGCAGAGCGTTGAAGTCCGTTTAGCTAATGAAATGTGAGGCTTGCGCAATAAACACATGACCGTGACTCTGCCTAATACCAAAGTATGACTATATGGGCTTCTCGACCGTGCCTCTCCGTCTAAACGAGTCGACGGAATCACTCGGGAAACAGACACAAGCAAACATGACTCTATATACTACCACATGATGCCTTTGCTGATTTGACGCCCGTGCCCATGACCCTTATCACCGAAACACACACAGACACAAACGTACATAGCCGTGGCTGCAAGAGACTTGAAGCCCGTTTAGCTAATGAAATGTACGGCATGAGCAAAAGAACATTTGGCCATAGACTGAAATATCGTGTTAACTATTGGCAAGGTTACATATTGAGCAAAAAGGTATGGGCATTGTTTCACCACAACTACGTAAATTCCAAACCGGAAAGTGGAGGCAACATCTCACTCCAAGACTGTTTTCAGCACTTACAAGTGAATGGATCCTTTAAATCCAGGTGCTCAACACATGCGTGCCTTAGATCCAAGTTCCCGTGTTTGCAACTTGGCGACAACCTAAGGCAAGCATGTTTAGAAGCCTTTTTGTCCCACTGAAGCACGTCTGGTTACTGTTTGTAGAATTCTTCCGTGAAGTCTTCCTGACGAAGAAACTTTATCCTCATAGTCTACAGATGTGATGCGTTAAGAATAAAGAATATCGCAAATCAAATTCTTTTCTCGCATTGAACATAGCTTTTCAGCGTCAGTGACTTCAAACGAACGTCATGATGGTGCTTGCAAGAACAGTCATTCGCAAGACTTTCTTCATTAGAGGCTACTTCCTGAATAAACATGAAGATTTGAAATGGTTAAGCTCCATAAAGAGTGATTCTGCTGGGAGAGCAAGTGAAGGAATAATTCTATAACCTCTGTTGTGATAAAAGCTTTTTTTTAGTTTTGTCCTGATACTTTTCCATGACTATATAGAGCTTTGTCCATTACATACAAATGTAAGTGACATTTTTTTTGGTTGTTGATTGGAGTTCTACACCATGCATGGTATGTGTTTACAATTTGTGTGAGAAGCCTCACCTCGATATACAAGTTCTCCAAGCTCCGGAAGTGTTGCACCAAGGAAAAGACTGCGTGCAGGTCATAATCCATGCTGATAGACAATGTCTTGACAGAATGAACCGCTGCAGATGTGCTGACCATCGGCAAACACTTCAAGTGCAATAAAATGTAATGTTAGTAGAGTAAAGGTTGAATTGCATGGAACTTGTTTGTACCAGTGAATGGAGGTGAAAGTATTGTTGAAAGTCAGTACCTGAATAATTATACGATCATTTGTGATGCCAGATTCGGAGAAAATATTAGATAATTTTCCCATGATCTACAGTTTAGGTGCAGAGGTGATAACTATCCGCAACTTCTTGCAATCACCATCACAAAGCAACCGTTGAAGTGACGAGGCATCTTGTATAACAATTTTCCCATAGATACCAGAAATGCCGATGCTCATAAGATTAGGTGAGTTTATTCTGATCCAATGGTGCCTGACTGTCCAAACAAGCAGCAAAGACTCAAGTGTAGGAGAAGTAGAGCTGATGATGCTTTGTAATGAGACTTCTGATACATTAACATCTACTAGCGAGAGTCTCCTGAGCAGTGGTAGTTTAAGCGCCCGTACATAATTGTCTGGTAACTTGCAAAGAGCAAAGGCGATGGTTTGGAGAGAGGAGGAAATCTGAGGGTTTAATGCTTGTGGTGATGGCATGAGCGAAGGGCATGAGAATGGCCCTATGTCTTGTTCTCTCAAGCATGGTGGGAACAGGTAGTAAAACTCGAGCACCTGGAGATTGTCCAGTCTTGGAGATCGAAGCCAGGCGTCGATTGTGGAGTGCCTGCAGTGGAGGTAGGATGCCTGAATGAAGAGGTGGTGAACTGCGCTCTGATGGCTGGAGAGGATGGCCTCTGGAAGGTACGAATCATCATATGAATTATCTTCACCGACATGTTCTCCTCTAAAAAAAGTTCCAGTGAATGTTACGTGGACGAGTTCCTCCGGTGTGGCGGAGTACGCGGTGACCAACTCGAAATGTAATTGATCTAGAGGGTTAAAGAGACGTGGGATAGGGATCTCACGGTAGTCCAGATTTAGAGGAGTGGCGCGCAAACAGGGCGCCAACGACGTGCGATGATTTGAGTACGAACTCCTTCCTTAGTGGACTGATGCGGTTTGGACCAGATTGCTCTTCTTGATTCTCGGATCCAGTAGGCGCACCCTCGCCGCTTCCAGCCGCTACCGACAAACCATCAGAAGAAGGCCTCGCCGGTGGCCCGAGCCTCGCCCTCTTGGTGCTTGGGGCAACAGAGTGAACCTCCATCTCCGTCTCCATTGCTGGGATCGTGTGGCCTGCTAGTGCCGCTTTATGTGGCGTGGATCTGGATAGTCCAAGAAAGAGGGTCTGGCTAGGGTTTCGAGACCCACTCGGTTCACCTTAAATAGCCGGAGCCTGGCCTCGGCAACGAGCCAGACCGGTCAGCGGAGGAGACGTCCGTCGGACCCTTGGGTCTCCGTAGCGGCGGCACGTGGCATTCACACCCGAATAGCGGCGGCACTAACGTGACTTTGGGTAAGAAAAAACCATGCCTCCGTGGACTGGACGCCCATGCCTCTACTTTTGACCGAGTCCACCGACTCATTCGGAATACAATCAGAAAACCTTTAAGTGTGACTCTATATAATAGCACGCCATGCCTTTGAGGGTTGTATGCCCGTGCTTGCTTGTGACCCTTGACACTGAAACAGAGATAGCCTTGAACGTCGACGCCTTTATCAAGAAATAAGCATGATGCAACTCGGTACTGAACCGTGTCTGTATGGACTTCACGTCTGTGCTTTTAAATACAATGTCTCTTGTATAGGCAATTACGTGCCTCACAGAGTAAACACATGTGCATCTCTGCGTGGTCGAGTCTCACAGGCCGGCATGACTCTATGTAATACAATCGACCATGCATAATAAACGCATGATTATGACCCTGCCTAATACTAAAGTATGACTCCATGGGCTTCTCGTCCGTGTCTCTCCGTCTGAATGAGTCGGCTGAATCATTCGGAACACAAACACAACCGAACATAACTCTATATAATACCACACGATGCCTTTGTGGATTTGACGCCTGTGCCAATGGCCGTGGCTGCAGAGAGTGCTAGCTCGTGCTTTTAAAAAATGCGCGCCAATGGTGACATCTGGAATTATTTCCTTGCACTGTGCCTCATCCTCGGGTTTTTTCTTAGATCTTCTCCTCCTCCTCTGTTAAGCTCTTGTGTTTTTTGTACGTGCGTAGTGAAGACCTAACCTAAGTGTCTATCTTGTGTCCGGTTTGTGCAGTAAATACTCGAACGTGACTGTGCCTAATACTGAAGTATGCCTCCATGGGCTTCTCGTCCATGCCTCTCCATCTAAACGAGTCGACGGAATCATCCGGAGAACAGACGGGGGCGAACATGACTCTATATAATACCACACGATGCCTTTGTGGATTTGACGCCAGTGTCTACGACCCTTATCACTGAAATACAGAAAGTCACAAACACACATAACCATGGCTGCAGAGACTTGAAGCCCGTGCAGCTAATGAAATGTACGGTTTGCACAATAAACGCATGAACGTGATTCTGGATAATATTAAAGTATAGCTCCATTGGCTTCTTGTCATGCCTCTTCCAGATCCACCTCACCGAACAATGGTCGTAGGCGGAGCCATGGCAGCAATGGAGGTGGAGATGGAAAGCGCTGCTCGTAGTACCAAGAGGTCCTGAGTGGCTCCGCCGGCGACGCCGCCTTCTTGTTGTGTGCTTGTCGTCGGAGAAGAAGGAAGAGGCGACCATGCTCCCTCTCGATCCGTGAGCATGACTCCATGTAGTATCACCGACCACGCCTTTGAGCATTTTATGCCCGTGCCTGTGACTCTTAACAGTGAAACACAGACAGCCACGATGTCCACGCCTTTATCGAACAATATACGTTACGTCAAGTAAGAAGTGTGACGCAGCTCAATATGGAACCGTGTCCGTAGGGAGTTCACGTCCGTTCTTTTAAATACAAGGAAAAAAGATTTTAAAAACAGCGTCCCTCACATAGGCCATTACGTGTCTCAGAAAGTAAATGCCCGTGGTTGTGCGTAAGACAAAGGTTCATCTCCGTGGGCTAAACGCCCGTGGGTCTCCGTTTGATAGAGTCACAGGCGAGCGTGACTCTATGTAATACCATCGACCATGCCTTTGAGATCTTTATGCCCGTGCATGTGACCCGAAACATTGAAACAACAAAAAGCAGGAATGTCCACGCCTTCATGTGTGCACAAGACATGACTCGGGTTGGTTCAAAAACTTTGGTTGCAGAGATTTCACGTCCGTGCTTTTAAAAACAACGTCTCTAGAACTGGCCATTATGTTAATGTTCATATGTACCCATAAACTTGGAATGAACGTGACCCAGGAAAGCAAAACACATTTGTTATCAAAGTTACTGACGACAAGAGGTAACGCAAGACAAAATAAGAAACATTTAGGGCACTGCTTAATAGCTTCAGATACGAGGATCAGGGTCGCTGTTGTCTACTTAGTCTGGCGAGACTTCTTTTTAGGTTGCTCGGTGCGAAGTTTCTCGATCTATTTCTTCATAACGTATGATTCCAGCTTTAGCTTATCGCGCTCTAGTTTAAGCCGCGCCTTCTCATTCATAAGACGTGCAATCATGGCTCTGTTCTCGTCGTCCAACTTCGCAGATGTCTTGATGAAGTCGTCCACAGTATTGAACAGGTTATTCAGCTGGTCAAAGGAGAAGGTGTCAGGTTGATGCACCCTCATCAAAGGATGAAGCTCACCACAATGATCCATGTTTCATAACTAAATCAAGTAGGCGACAGAAAGAAAAAACGAATGAAGCCGAAGCAGAGCGAACTTACAGATGAGGAACCCTCGCCAGCCGAGATCTCCTGCTGCGACTGGACACGGCGCTCTGGAGTAGTCTCCTTCTGCACAGCAGTGGCTGAGAGTCTCAGGACAGAGAACAGCAAGATGACTGGATGGCTTGGAGGCTGACAAAAGGATGAAGGGGGTGTGGCTAGGGTTCCTAGAGTCCGTCTGCCTTATTCACGTTTCACTACTAAATCAAGTAGCCGAAGGAAAGGTGAATGTGCAACTATCCCTAGGTGGTTTTGGTAATTCATAACAACATATAGCTCATTGAGCTAATGCTATTCCAAGACTATTATTTTAGGAAAGCTCAATGAATGGCATGGCATGGATGATGAAAGTGGATCCCTCAAAATATCAAGGACAAAGGATTGGCTCAAGCTCAAAAGCTCAAGACTCTTCATTTTACATTTTAGTGATCCAAGATCACATTGAGTCTATAGGAAAAGCCAATACTATCAAGGAGGGATGAGGTGTTGCTTAATGAGCCTCTTGCTTCAAGTGCTTAGTGATATGCTCCAAATACCCTCAACTACTTTCTCACATCCTCATATGACCTAAACCCAAAGTCAAACTCGGCCCCACCGATTCTTTCTATCCGGCGACACCGAGTTCAAATGTCATAGCCACTGCCACAAACCCTAGGCAAATCGGTCTCACCGATAGGGATCTCGGTCTCACCGAGATGGGATTGTAATCTCTCTGTTTCCCTCCGTAACGTTTCGGTCTAACCGAAGTGAGTGATCGGTCCCACCGGGATTGCAATGTAAACTCCATGTTTCCCTTTCGTAACATTTCGGTCTCACCGAAGTGAGCGAATCGGTCCCACCGAGTTTACCTGACCAACTCTCTGGAAAGCTTATTACCAAAATCGGTCTCACTGAGTTTGTGTAATTGGTCTTACCGAGAATATGTTATGCCCTAACCCTAACCATATCGGTCCAACTGAGTTGCATGTCGGTCGCACCGAAAACCCTAACGGTCACTAGGTTTACTAAATTGGTCCGACCGAGTTTGTTGATTCGGTCCCACCGAGTTTGGTAAATTGTGTGTAACGGTTAGATTTTGTGTGGAGGCTATATATACCCCTCCACCTCCTCTTCATTCGTGGAGAGAGCCATCAGAACAAACCTACACTTCCAACTTACCATTTCTGAGAGAGAACCACCTATTCATGTGTTGAGGCATAGATATTCCATTCCTACCATATGAATCTTTATCTCTAGCCTTCCCCAAGTTGCTTTCCACTCAAATCTTCTTTCCACCAGATCCAAATCCCATGAGAGAGAGTTGAGTGTTGGGGAGACTATCATTTGAAGCACAAGATCAAGGAGTTCATCACCAACGCACCATTTGTTACTTCTTGGAGAGTGGTGTCTCCTAGATTGGCTAGGTGTCACTTGGGAGCCTCCAATAAGATTGTGGAGTTGAACCAAGGAGTTTATAAGGGCAAGGAGATCGCCTACTTCGTGAAGATCTACCGCTAGTGAGGCAAGTCCTTCGTGGGAGACGGCCATGGTGGGATAGACAAGGTTGCTTCTTCGTGGACCCTTCTTGGGTGGAGTCCTCCGTGGACTCGCGCAACCGTTACCCTTCGTGGGTTGAAGTCTCCGACAACGTGGATGTACGATAGCACCACCTATCGGAACCATGCCAAAAACATCTGTGTCTCCAATTGCGTTTGAATCCTCCAAACCCTTCCCTTTACTTTCTTGCAAGTTGCATGCTTTAATTTCCGCTGCCTATATACTCTTTGCATGCTTGCTTGAATTGTGTGATGATTGCTTGACTTGTCCAAAGATAGCTAAAATCTGCCAAACTCTAAAATTTGGAAAAGTTTAAGTTTTTAATTGGTCAAGTAGTCTAATCACCCCCCCCCTCTAGACATACTTCAAGGTCCTACAAAAGGAAAAACGAACGAAGCGGAAGCAGAGTGAACTCACAGATGAGGATCCCTCGCCAGCCTGGATCTCCTACAGTGTCTGGACACTGGGTTCCGCAGTAGTCTCCTCCTGACCAGCCATGGCGGAGAGGGTCAGGATAGAGATCGGCAAGAGGAATGGATGGCCTGGCGCGGGCAGAGGGGGGAAGAGTGTGTGGCTAGGGTTTTGGGACTCTGTTCGTCCGCCCTAAATTGCCGGAGCCTGGTCTCGGGCGACGAGCCAGACCGGCGTCACCGGAGGAGACCTCCGTCACACCCGAGTAGGTGGAAACGCCCGTCGAAACATTGGGTTTCGCAATCAACGAACGAACGTGGATCCGCATTAAACACAAGCATGCCTCCCTCGGCGTCCCGACCATGCCTGAACTGGTAATATAGTCACGGATGTATTTGGAACACAAAGAGACACAAAGGTGACTCTGGATAATTACAGGTCATGCGTTTGTGGGCTTGACAACCGTGCTTGTGACCTGAAACACTGACACACAGAAAGTTGTCTTCATGCGTAAAGGGCAGTGATGCTGATAAACATATAAAGTCGCCTTCGTGCATTTGTGGGCTTGACAACCGTGCCCGTGACCTGAAACATTGACACACAGGAAGTCCCCTTCATGCTTATAGGACCATGACGCTACTAAACATATAAAGTCGTCTTCGTGCATTTGAGGTAAAATCTTACAACGAAAACAATTGTAACAAGGACAGTTGCCCGATTCTATTAGGTTTCCGTAATAAACGCACAAACGTGACTCCGAGTAAGAACAAACTATGCCTCCGTGAGCTTGACGTCCATGCCTGTCCTTTTGACCGAGCCCACCGACTCATTCGGAATACAATCAGAAAACCTTTGTGCATGACTCTATATAATAGCACGCCATGCCTTTGAGGGTTCTATGCCAGTGCTTTCTTGTGACCCTTGACACTAAAACGGAGATAGCCTCGAATGTCGACGCATTTATCACGAAAGAAACGTGACGCAACTCGGTACTGAACCGTGCCTGTATGGACTTCACGTCTGTGCTTTTGACTACAATGAAACACGCTTTAAAAAATAGTGTCTCTCGTATAGGCCAATATGTGCCTCATGCCTCGCAGAGTAAATGTCCGTGGTTGTGCGTAAGACAAAGGTTCATCCCCGTGGGCTAAATGCCCGTGCATCTTCGTCTGATAGAGTCATAGGCTAGCGTGACTCTATGTAATACCACCGACCATGCCTTTGAGCGCTTCATGCCCGTGCCTGTAACCCAAAACACTAAATCAATGATGAGGCGGCTGTCGCGGGTTTTCGCTATAAACGCACGAACGTGACCCAGCGTAAAACGCAAGCATGCCTGTGTGGGCCGCAATACCATGCCTCTCTTGGTTATAGAGTCAACAGAATCATTTGGAACACAAAGAGACACGAACGTGACTCTGGATAATAACAGGCCAATGCGTTTGTGGGCTGGTCAACTATGCCTGTGACCTGAAACACTAACACACAGAAAGTCGCCTTCATGCGTAAAGGACCGTGACACTACTAAACATCAAAAGTCGCCCTTATGCATTGGAGGTAAAATCTTACAACGAAAACAATTGTAACACGGACAGTCGGCTGTCACTCTGTAGCACTTAATGACAATAACGTTGCACTTCAGAGAAGCATGGTCTATGTAGAACCTGCTCTTGCTACTCCGATCAGCGAACTTGCCTCTATGGCATGCAGGGCAGTGCTCCCCTATTCTAAAAGGTTGTGCCTCGTTTCCTTCCTCAAACAGGAAAGAAATCATTTCAATATGTATTATTTTGCGGGGGAAATAATATCAATATTAATAGTGATATTTTGCGGCGGTTGCTTTCTGCAGTCGCCTCGGTTCCGTCCTAACCGACGCCCCCAGAAAACGCATGTTCCAGTGTTGTCTATAGCACTTCGTCTAATGCAAAGCGAGGAGTTCGATCATTTCTTTTTGTCGATCTTGAACATATTCCTCCACTCCTATCCCCTTCCTTCCTAACCACAGTTACGCTTAGTCGTCTTTCCAGATCCACGCCACAAATAGCGGCGCTCGCAGGCCGCGCGATCCCAGCAATGGAGGCGGAGATGGAGGTTCACTCCGGTGCCCCGAGAACCAAGAGGGCGAGGCTCGCGCCATCGGCGATGGCCTCTTCCGGTGCTTTGGAGGTAGCGGCTGGAAGCGGCGAGGCTGCGCCTACTGGATCCGAGGATCAAGAAGAGCAGTCTGGTCCGGACCGCATCAGCGACCTCGCGGACGGTGTCCTCGGTGAGATCATCTCCCGTCTGTCCACTAAGGAAGGCGTTTGTACTCAAATCCTCGCACGTCGTTGGCGCCCTCTTCGGCCCACGTTCCTCTGAATCTGGACTGCCGTGAGATCCCCGTCCCACCTCTTTTTAACCCTCTAGAAATAGTTCATATCGAAATCATTAGTAGGGCCTCTGCCTACAGCGAGGAGCTTGCTCGCATACGATACATCAGAACTTGGCATCAGGGAAAAACAGTTCCTGATGATGGTTCGTCCCTTCTAGAGTCCATCTTCTCTAGCCATGTGGGCGCAATTCTCCGCCTTTGTATACTGGCATGCTACCTCCAATGTAGACCCTCTACTGTTCATGCCTAGCTTCAGTCCCCCAGATTGAACAACCTCTAGGTGCTTGAGTTTTACTACCTGCTTCCACGATTCGTGAAAAAATCTGTCAAACTATCACACACATGCTCTTCATCTACGCCCTCACTACCGAAGTCCGTCTTTCAGTTTTCCTGTTCTCTGCGCACTGTCAGCTTCGCGTGTTGCCAGATACCAGACCATTATGTAGAGGTACTTGAACTACCACTGGTCAAGATACTTTCGCTTGTTGAGGTTGATATATCAGACTTTTCATTGCAAAGCATGATCAACTCTAGTTGCCCTGCACTCGAGTGCCTGCTACTTGTTTGCAATGGAGAAAGGCATCGGATCACTATAAATTCGCCTAACCTTGTAAGCATCGGCATCCGTGGTGAGAAAGGAGAATTCATCATCGAGGATGCCCCCTCACTTCAAAGGTTGATCCATGATCTCCAGAGCAATAACATGCAGGTATTCCTCATCTCTGCACCTAAACTGAAGACATTGGGCAAATTCAGGATCTCGCTTGGCTCCACGGGTCTTATGGTACTGACATTTCACAACAATTCCAGCTGCATTTCCTTGAGAAAGTAGTTTCATGTCATCCAACCTTTTGTTGTAATAATTTTATGTTTTATTTTCTATGTTATGTAAAGGGTTTTGCGATGGTCAGCCTATCTACAATGCGGAGATCTGTCAAAACCTTGTTTTTGGCCATGACTTATAAAGTGGACCTGGTCATTCACTTGCTTAAGTGCCTTCCAAATCTGGAGAACTTGTTTGTTCAGGTGATGATTCTCATGCCCAATGAAAAGCTAATACCGTGCATAGTGCATCACTCCTTGCATCTCAAAAAGCTTGTCTTACATTTTGTTTGCAATGGATACACCCTATGCCTAGGCATGTTTTTATTATTATTATTATACATACATCCGTATCTAGGGAAATGTTCGACGAACTGATTGGAACGGGGGTCATGGAATTTATTGTTCATTTTGTCCTTCAATAGACCTTGAGTATCCTTCAACCTTTATGCGTTTTCAGGGAGGAAACGTTCCTGATGGTGCAAGAAATATTTGGCATTGCAAGCACCGCGAGTTTCTCAAAGAACACATCATTCATTTAAAGACAGTAACGCTAGAGGATTATGAAAAGAGCGGGAAGAACACTGAGTTTGTGAGGTTCTTTATTCTGAATGCAACGGAGCTAGAGACCATGAGGATTAAGTTTCGCTTTCCCTCAGACTTCACGCAGGAATTTTACGAACAGCAACAGAAGTTGTTCTTGTGGGAGAATAAAGCTTCCAAGCACGCCCATCTCAAGTTATCAGCATGCTGCAATCATCTGTGCTTGGATTTGAAACACAGGCGTGTTGAAAGCCTGGATTTGTCAGATCCGTTTACTTGTGCCTGCTGGACACAGGGCTGAAGTTACTTCCTCAAGCTAGTACAGTTAGATTCTATTGCGCCAATCTGAGACCGTGTTATGTCTAAACATGACCAAACAATCCATTCGTCTTTTGCACCGTTTTGTAAGCTTGTTATAACAATGCTTTTGTGGTATGCACCCGCTGTTCTTAAAATTTGATAGTTTATGTCACTATCGCGATGCTACAAAAACATTCGTGTGCGGTAGTCGACCAGGGAACAAAAACATTTGGAAGAGAAGAGGCACTGCCTTGCCTGTTCTGCAAGGAACGTGCGTCTAGTGCATGAGAGCCAGTGCGTCTGCAGTGACCGGACGGCACTGCCTCCTTTGGTGGCAGACTGTACGTGCACATGGCCGTGGCTCTGCTTAATCTCAAACCGTGCTCCCAGCGACCTCACACTGTACGTGCCTTTCGTGTAAAAGCATGTCCGTGAACGAGTTTATGTCTGAGTACAAACTATCGAGTCATGGAGGCACAGATGTGCGTCTGCATTAAGAGTAAGCACGACTCTGTAGATTGTATATTCTATGTGTGTCAGCGCTAGTGCGGTGCTTGTGTCTCACATAGGACTGTGCCTTTGACAAGTCAGTGCCAGGTTATCAGAGGCATGGTTCCGCATGCCTGCCAAAGGGACATATGTGCCTTGCTAAATTATAGTAACACATGCCTCATTGAACGATGCAAGACGAAATATTGCTGGATGCGCCTCGCTAGCAGCACGTTTCTTTGAAATATAAAATATTCAGGAGATCAATATTTGATGTGCGTAGACCGTCACACACCCTCTGAGAGATTGCAAAAAATGAGATACATGCCTTTAGTCAAGTAACCATGTCCAAGCATAAACTTATACTAGACGAGTATCCCTTGCAACGTTTCAAAAGAAGGCAACTGTTAATGATCATTCTTCGAGGATTGCCTTGATCATCAGGAGGTCATCAGTGTTTGCAAACCCTTGCCCCAAAAGATCACAGATGGCGCTTTGCATCTTGCTTCTATTCTCCTTCAGCTTATGCACCTCCTCCTTCAGAAAATTCTTGTCCAGCTTAATATCACCCTTGTCGTCCTTAAGATTATGAATGGCACTTGTGAGAGACCTCTGAATGCGCTTGACGTCTTTATCAACGATACCCATCTGCTTCTTCTGCCTGTCAATCTTCATGGTAGTTACATTACTTCTTTCCACAGCTGCAACAAGGTTCTCCAGCTTAAGGTTCACTTGTTCAATATCCATTTTAAGCCTTTTTATCTCTTCATCCTTTGCTTGCAACATCCCCTAGAGCTTGAGTAGGCACCTCTGCATAATGACAGGCCATGGGCGGTCAACCCATTCGATGACTCCACAGTTCACGCCTCTCTGCGAACAAAAAGGAACAAAATAAACAAAGACTATTAATATAGTGTTGCACGAGCACTGGAATATAATAAAGTTCACATATACTTGCTTCATAACCTCATTCAACTAACTATGAACCGTGTTTGTGCAACGTGGCGCGTCAATGGTTAGGTACCCACAACACTAATTATGGTACTTCGCCCACCCTGTCCGCGGAGTTATTTCATAATTGTACTTAGTTTCTTTTAAGCCTGCTTGAATTAATCTGGAGCTACCTCTGCAATCAAGTTATTTAGAGATTTTTTTTGAAGAATATACTGACCATTAAACAGAAGTCCCATTTGTAAACAAACATGAGAGTGTCTAGATCACTTCTTTTGTTTCCAGTGATGTAAAATAAGTAGTCACCCTTAGCCTTTTATGTAAAGTAATAGTACTACACAATGTTTTCTACAATCAACCGGAAAACACAAGAAGAAATAAGTCTTCTTTGGAAGACTACAAGTCCTATATCCAAACAGTTTGATTCAATAAGAAAGTAGCTCGGATTTTCGAAAGTGACTAACTTTCACAGCACAGCCGTAGAACCTCCTCCCCGTGTCACTTCCTTCAAAAGCCACACACCTGAGAGGCTTGGTATCGTGGAGAACGCAGTAGGGAGGACGGTCGAGCTCTTTGCCACAGAAATCATGGTCCTGGATGGTATTAGGGTTCTCCTACAAGGACACATGAATGTTTATAGCTCAGATCTTTTGTTTGGAAAACAAACCCCAGTTTAACGCTCCACATGTAGTAGGAAATCACCTACATAGAAATCAAAATCTAGCTCAAGGAAGTTCAAGCCTTCCTTCCTCCCCACTTGTCCGAACTTTTGTGTCAACATGGCCCGGAGGATGTGAGCCAATGCGATGCCGTAGGCGGCGTCGAATTCGAGAGGAGAGAGAGAGGTAGAGAGAGAGAGAGAGAGATAGAGAGAGAGGGGGGAAGAGATACAGTGAGAGAGCGAGAGGACTTCGACATGGTCCGGCTCGACCAAATACTCCACCTACTCGCCAGACCCATCAACCACCAACCACCTCCCCCGTCCCTTTTCTTGCGCTGGGATGGCAAGGAGTCATTTACTATTGTCAGTACTAGTTTCAGCTTTGGCGAGCGAGTACAAAAAATTACTTCCCTCTCCATAATTACTCCATAAATACATCGTTTTATTCGTTTTCTCTCCCGAGTCACTTGCTCTTCCGCTCCCCTTCTTCTCTGGTTCCTTCCGTCTTTCTTGCTTCGTCTTCCTCACTCTATAGTCCACAGAGATGGATCTACGATTCGCCAACTTGCTCTGAAATACAGTAAGTTTTCTCCCCTCCGCTTAATACTTACGCCTTCCGCACTGTGTTTTTTAGATGGATTCTTATTTTATGTTACCCTTTTAATATTAGTTTTTGTGTTAATATCTTACCTCTTTTAAGAGGTTCTATAGGGGAATAATCTTGGAGGGCAACAGTTGATTTTTGTTTTCAGTTAGTTCGCTGCAAGCTTGTAGATTTGAGGAGCTCTGTGCGTGTTTTTTCATTTTTTTACACAGACACTAAGATCGAGGGATATCACCGTAGCAGCATTCGTTCCGCTCTATCTTACTCGTTGAAACAAGCATGTATCAGTGATGTATAGTCCTTTAATTCTTTGTGCCATTAGTGGAGTGTTGAAACAATTTTTTTTAATAATTAATGAACCTGAGTCTTACATATTGTTACATCTCATAGACAAAGATGGTGTGTGATGTTTGCAGGAACCTCAATTGTCCCAGTGTTGAATCTGATGTTACCCAATCTTTCTTGATTGTGTCTTTGCCTCGTTCTTATGAGTCATGCCTGGTAAGTTATCTTTATTCCGTAGTCAGCAACCAAATGTATTCGTTCGGAGCGAACTATACTGCGCATGCTTGTTTTTATTTTATAGGCCTTGATGTAATGTAATTAGAAGTTCAATTGTTTTGTATAGGTTTAATTAAATGTCATAGATGGTGGCTGTGCCCATGCCTGAAAGCCAGGAAATTTTAAGGAAAGAAAACACTTATTTACCTTTGTCTTAATTTTACTTTTATGCAGTATGTCCCATGCTACTACCGGAACCAGGTCCTTTCTTTGATCTCTTTATGGAAAGATGAAGCTTTCGAGGATGGTTTTGAAGACAAAGATTTTGACCTTGTGTTTGGCACTACTAAGGAATTGTCTTACAAGATTAAGTTTACAGATTGCAACCACAGGTCTAAGTTTCATGGACCTGGATGGGAAAAGTTGATACGTGACTATGATCTATTTTATGGTGATTGGATTTGCAAGCAGAAGATTTCTTCTTTCCGATTGACTTGATGTTGAGTGAATCTCGAGGAGGTCACAAAGCGTTTCCCAAACCTTCCGTTGGTACGTTCTGATCGCTTATCAATATTTGTTCTGGTTTAACATTTATCTATTATAATTTTACTATGGCGTGCCATTGATATCTATGTGCTTAATCTCTGTGATATAATGTATTAAAACTTTCTTTGTACTCACAATGTAGTTTAAAACTGTAATTTCCCTTTTAAAAGCCAATATTCGTTTATTTTAGTTTTAACTGCTTTATTCACTCCTTCACACATGGTGGCTAATACATGGTTGTATTTACTTAGCTCTCGAAGGCCTCAGTTTATCGGAAAGGAGGTACATAGACGAGACAGTCTACACCCGAGGCATAAAACTTTCCTATATCGACATGGCTTGCATGATTAAACTAGTCCTAAATGCTAAACACATCCCTGCCATTACCTTTGTGCACCGTCTATGTTTCACCAACGTTCACATAGACCGTTTGGTATGTCGTTGTTTCTTTCTCTAAACCACAGTCAACATGTGTGTCTTCGTAATCTAATGCCAGAATAATTTGTTATTGTACAGAAAATCCCAGCTATTGTTACAAATGATCTTAGGATGAAGCTTGGATATTTGCCTCTCAAGGGCAGCATCAGGCTTGTTCAAATTTTCAGCAGCATTGATTTGCCTGGCACCTACTGTATACACAAAGATGGAAGGATGGTGATCACCGGGATTTCTGCTTTTGCAAATGCAGCCAGGCTGATAGTTGATTGCGTTGTACTCATCTGTATCGAGTGGCACACTGTGCGCGGGGAGGACTCGCTCTCACTTGTGATCACCGGTCTTTAGACCACATAAATTTGAACTACTATGGTATTAAGTTAAGTATCGCACGTGTGTTATTTCAAACTATGAGTGCAATTGAAATCCTCGTAGTACATACGTAATAGAACTTATCAGTTGAAATTTTTATTCAGACTATGGTACTGAAAGCTGATGCGATCCTAAACGTGGTTGTTGTCGATGTTGTTGTTGTTCTGGTTGTTGTTGTTGTTGTTGTTGTGGGTGTGTCTCTTGGTTCAACATGTTTGCTTAGAGAGGCACTTGAACCTAGTGCAGGTTCAGTCCTGTGTTAAGAAGACTCATGGTCATGCCTCTATGCTTTGATTAATTTAGCTGACGTTGTGAAGTAAGAGAGGCACAACCGTGAAGTTAGTGAAGGCACGGTCATGTAGTATAAGAGGGTATGGCCGTCCCTCCTAGTTGTCATTATTCCAGTCGAGTCGTGTCCTCAGATAGGCATGTTGGTCGAGCAAGCGGAGGCACGGTGCCATATTAGGAAGAAGACTTGCGGTCGTGTGTCCCTTGTCAAAAAGAAGAGCTGCGATCGTGCGTCCATGTTCAATATGTTTGTAGTGACACGCTGCTGGGAGAGGCATGTGCGTGAATCAATTGGAGGCATGGAGTCCGACTTGTTGCCACTGACCGATGTCACTGTTGTCGCAGCAACATCACTTAAAAAATACTACTACTTTTTTCTGATAAATAGATGGTGTTTTGCAACACCTCTATCCTCCAAACCGTCTTTCCAGATCCACCGCACCTATCTCTCCTAGATGGAGTCCGATGCTTCTCGTACCAAGAGGGAAAGGCTCGTGCCACCGACGATGCATTCTGCTGGGTGTTTGGCGGTACCGGCAGGGACTGGTGAGGGTCCGCCCACGGGATCTGAGGAGCACGGGAAAAAAACTCATCCCGACCGCATGAGTGATCTCCCGGACGTCATCCTAGGTGAGATCATCTCTCGTCTCCCCATCAGGGATAGCATCTGTACTCGCATCCTCGATCGTCGATGGCGTCCTTTATGGCCCACCGCTCCTCTGAATCTCGACTGCCGTGAGATCCCTGCCGCTCGTCTTTCTAAGCCTCTAGAAACAGTTCATATCGAGAAAATCTTTATGGCGCCTCCTACTTGGGAGCTCGCCCGCGAAAGGCACTTCGGAACTCGGTGCCCTCGCAAATCTGGCACTGACGATACGACCCTTCCGGAAGCCATCCTCTCCGCCCATGGGGGCGCAGTTCACAGTCTCTGCATACCAGCGTGCTACCTCCAGTCCAGACCCTCCGCCGTCGACGCCTGGCTAAAATCATACAAACTGAACAATCTCCAGGTGCTCAAGTTCTATTACATGTTCCCAGATTTCGTGAGAGAGTGTGTCGTACGACCACTCACACAACCATCATACGCGCCTTTTGCACCGACGTCCTTCTCTCGCTTTGCATCCTCCCTACACACCACCACCTTTGCTCTTTGCCAAATACCAGACAATTACGTTCAGGCTCTTAAACTACCACTTCTCAAGAGACTTTCACTTGTGGACGTTGGTATATCAGACATCTCACTTGAAAGCATAATCCACTCTAGTTGCCCCGCACTCCGGTGCCTTCTGCTTACTTGGAATATGGAAAGCCATTGCATACGAATAAACTCACATAACCTTGTAAGCATTGCAATTCACTGTGGACATGGCGAACTTGTTATAGAGGATGCCCCGTCACTTCAGCAGTTGCAGATAACTGTCATGTCTGCACCTAAACTGGAGACTCTGGGAAAATTCCATGATTTTTTCTCTGAATCCAAGGTCACGCGTAACCCTACAGTTATCAGGTACCTAGTTTTCAGCTGCATTGGTCCGAGTAAACAAACTTCATGTAATAGAACCTTTTGTTCGATTTTTAAAATTGCTATGCATGCACCATACAGGGTATGCCGGCAGTCAGCCTGTCAATAGTGCTTCAAACGGTCAAGACTTTGCTCGTCAAGGTGTGTTTTGAAGTGGACGTGGCCGTTTCCCTCATGCAATGCTTTCGAAGCCTTGAGAACTTGTTTATCGGGGTGATGATTCTCGCACACATTGAAAACCCATAACATGCATACTGTACTACTTCTATTGTATGTCTTAAAAAGCTTGTCTTGCATTCGTCTGTAAATTGATACACCCGTGGCTAGACATATTTTAGTATTACATACACCCGTATGTACAAAAAAACCAATAAATACTTTACACTGGATGCTCTTTCGACAGAATCTCTGTTTTTAGTGCTTAAGTATTTTCATTCTTCATGTACATGTAGGGAGGACTCTGTTGCGGACAAACAAATACAGGGCGTCGTAAGCACCAACCGTTTGACAAACGAGATGACTTTCATTTGAAGACAGTAACGCTGGATGACTATGAACCCTGCTTGGTAAACATTGAATTTCTGAGATTCTTTGTTCTGAGTGCAGGCAAGCTTGAGACCATGAGGCTTAACTACCGTTTCCACCAAGACTTCATGGAAGAATTTTATGAAAAGCATCAAAAGGATCTTCTGTGGCACAAAAAGGCTTCTGAACATGCTCGCCTTATATTGTCAGGAGCATGCAAGCACCGGTTCTTTTATTTGAAACTCACGCGTGTTGAATACCTGGATTTGACGGACCCATTCAGCTGTGACTGCTGAATACAAAGCTGGAGTAAGTTGTTCAAGGTTGCAGGTTTACATGTTGTTGCGCCCTTTCGAACGTGCGTTTTGTCTAAACACGAACAGAGAACCCGTTTAGTATTTTGTACCGTCTGTAAACTTGCCATGACAATCCTTGACCAGAAAGTGATGTGACTATTCAAATGAAAGTGTTGTGACTGTGAAAACGTCTGTGCCTTCAAGCACATTGAATGTTTCAGCGGAAAGATTCTGAGTATTTTACCGGCACGACACTGACTCTTTGTTAGTACAGTACCATATTCCCACTGATAATGAACTCGTCGGTAGGAACCTTTCCAATACCGAAGCAAGTCCGTGATTCGTCGGCCAATAAAACCATGTGTCTCGTGACATGACGGCTGTTCTTCGTGTTGAGTTCAGACTTTCTCTAGAAACTTCACAATCGTGATTTTCTAACTGAGTACCAAGAAGGTTGGTACACGTACATGTAGAGACCTTACTTCAGCGCCTTCTGCGCACACTTTTCTGCACCCAGAGAGGGTTTATACTGAGCGAGGCCTGGAGAAACACCATGCCCGTGCGTGTAGTGGCACCCCAACAGTGCTTCCGGCGCCCGCCTGCATCTACGTGCCTCACGTCACATAAGCCGTGACTGTTGGGTTGACACTCGTGCGTAAGAGCCTTCATTACCGTGCCTCCGGTGTTTCCATACACGTGCCTCACATGACACTTGCTGTGACCGTTGTGGTTGCAGAGAATACACGCCCGTGCCTCCGGAGCTGAGTATTCGGATCCATGCCTCTTCCACCATTATTTTGTGCATTCAGAGGGTTGACAATCGTACGTGCCTGTAGAGGCTAGACTTCGGTGCCTCCGGATCCTGCACCCTTGTGCCTCACGTGCCACGAGCCGTGGCTTTTACGTTCCCCTGGAGACACACGGGACGTGGATCTACAGACTCCACAACCGTGTCTCTTCAACTGAGATTTCGCAGCCATGCCTCTGCCACCACACTTTTGTGCATCCAGGAAGTTGATACCTATGTCTGTAGAGGCTTCAATGGGGTCGGTGCCTGCAGAGACTGCAATTAGGTGCCCCCAGCGCCTGCACGCACATGCCTCACATGACACTTGCCACCGTGTCGTCGCTCTTTAACAGAGTATTCCGACCCAGAGAAGGTTACTGACTTCGGCGCCTCTGCGCACACTTTTCTGCACACAGACATGGTTTATGCTGAGCCAGGCCTGGAGAAACGCCACGCCCGTGCGTGTAGTGGATCCCCAACAGTGCCTCCGGTGCCTGCATCTACGTGCCTCGCGTCACATAAGTCGCGACTGTTAGGTGACCATGGAACCAGACGCCCGCGGGTCCAGAGAGCTCACAACGGTGTCTCCCTAGCAGAGCATTCTCACCACAGTTTTGTATATCCACTTAGGTTGACACTCGTGCCTAAGAGGCTTCATTTCCGTGCCTCCGGTGTTTCAATACACGTGCCTCACATGACACTTGCCGTGACCGTTGTGGTTGCAGAGAATACACGCCCGTGCCTCCGGAGCTGAGCATTCGGATCCATGCGTCTGCCACCGTTATTTTGTGCATTCAGAGGGTTGACAATTGTACGTGCCTGTAGAGGCTAGACCTCGGTGCCTCCGGATCCTGCACCCTTGTGTCTCACGTGCCACGAGCCCAGGGCCGGTCCTGAGATTTTGGGGGCCCGGGGCGAACTAAAAATTGGGGGCCCTTAATATATATACACTCATTGTAATATATGTATATCTATGTATATTTTTTTCTCAAAAATGTATATATAAATTATTACTAGTAACACTTAAATGCATCGAAAATCAGTATGTGCACGAAATAATTTATACATATTACCTTGAAATTTCTTCTAACATTCCTCGATGCAAAGTCACATATGATGGGGTCGATGTTAATCCCATCCAATAATTTCTTCTCGATGCATAATGTAGCCAAACCATTTAATCTCTCTTGAGTTATTGTTGACCTCAAATAATTCTTCAATAATTTAACTTTGAAAAGCTTCTTTCGGCCGATGCGACCGTCACAAGCACAGTAATTAAGATGTGATAGACAATGGAGATATTGGGATAACAATCAACTTCTCTGGCATGCCCGAAAATCTCCATAGCAGACATTACACCATCTGGCAAAGAGAATCTTATAATCATCAATTCAGAAATAAGATTTTTTTTTGAGGGCAAAAGCAGGTGTACTGCTATTGCATCTAGAAATAAGATTGTATACCTCAACATTAGATGAACCATTAAGAGAAAGTTTCTGCAAATTTTATGCAACATTCTTCAAGTTCATTGTCACTTAATGACATCAGGTTGCCCGATAAAAATCTGAATATATCTTTAAACACCATGAATTATTTGAATCTATCATTCAAATAAGTGATCGCTGTATCAGTCAAAAACATTAAAATATTTCCTCTTACTGCAGGACGTCATAACAACACACACAATGCTGAAAACAAAACAATTTGTTCTATCAGTTATTGAACAGTGCCGGCTATGCATCAAAGGAATTTTTTTTGTATCAATATTATATGAATATATCGCAATACCTGACGGAGTGATGATCAAACTTCAGTGCGTGTGTGTATACAATACACAGGGGCTCTGCACAGCGCGTAGAGTCTGCAGACGATTGAGGGAGAACAATTGAGCAAATGCCAAACAGGGCCCGGAATTGAAATCAGCGGCGACCATACACAAATTAGGAAGGATATTACCATCGGGTTGGGGGCGGCGAGGCGGCCAGGCGGGAGTGCGTGCGTGTGTGCACGGCGGCGTCGGCGGCCTGCAGCTAGGCTGGGACCTGGGAATCGTTGCGTGATCGACCCTACCTGATGGAGTGGTCGAACAGAATAGGAAGGAAATGACCCGTGCAGCTAATTGATCGCTCTTTTTTTACGTTAAAGGAAATTCCGCTGATCTCGCTATCAAATACTCGATCGTTGGGATCGGGAGATCGAGCTGCTGCTCCCTAGCGCGCGTCTGCCTAGTATGGGCCATAGGCCTATAGCCTAACTATCGGGGGGCCCCTGGATTTTGGGGGCCCGGGGCGGCCGCCCCCCCTGCCCCTCCCCAGGGCCGGCCCTGCACGAGCCATGGCTTTTACGCTCCCCTAGAGACACACGAGACGTGGATCCACAGACTCCACAACCATGTCTCTTCAACTGAGATTTCGCAGCCATGCCTCTGCCACCACACTTTTGTGCATCCAAGGAGTTGATACCTATGTCTATAGAGGCTTCAATGGGATCAGTGCCTGCACAGACTGCAACTAGGTGCCCCCACACTACAACAAAAACCTCCCTATACCAACCGATGTGTACCAACGATTTTAAAAGATGTGTTGTTTATCCCAACTCCCACATCCCACCTCCCGCACTTCGAGCTAACCGGTACCTCCATCGATGCCTCCTCCACCCAAATATCACGCAACAATAAATTTCTATCCGCCATCTGTCTCCCAAGATTACTCTCTCTCTCTCTCTCTCTCCCGACTTCCATGACCAGCGGCCGCCACCTCCGATTCCGGCTAGATCGGCGATGTTAGGCCAGCACCCCCCCCCCAACCTCCCAGTACTCTCCTCATATATTCCGCCGTGGTGACGCCCTCTGCGTCCCTGCACGCATCTCTATGGCAACCATAGTCGCCACGCGTTGCCGGCGCCCGGCGCAGCTCCCACGCCTCTGGTTTGGAGGGCCACCACCCATCGTCTCAGCATGCGCCGCTGCCGGCTTGGGCATGACGGTGCTGCTCCGCCTCGGCTACCTTGTGTCGACGATCAATTACAGGTTGGATCTGAAACAATTTGTGGTGTATGGTGCTGCTCCCTTCTCTCGGTGCTGGCTGGCAGTGGAGGCGGGTTCGAGGTAGGAGGAGCCCGGGCTGGAGCCCCGACCGTATTCCTCAATTACCAATGGGATCCCGCCTGTGTTGGTGGTTCTTGCGGCTCGCAAAGCCTTCGGCGGCGATGTGGCTCCTTTTATATTTATTTTGGTGCCCGTCCTGGTCCTATTCCGATTCCTAGCTCGCGTGCATGTGCCTGTGATGTGTGCGCGTGCTGATGGATATTACAACCCTTCGTGACGCTGATTGTTTGCTACCACCGTTGTCTGCTATTGCTTTTATCGCTGACTGCTATTGCTACTGCTGCTCATTTTTCTGCTATTTAGTACTAATACAGTAGATAGAAGATGATCTGCATTCCCAAAGAAAATAAATAGAAGATGATCTGTATGTTTGGAAATTGTGAACTGAGCCAACTACTTGTTATCTCTTCTCTAAAATTTCCCTTGATCAGATTCTCTTTTGTGCTCTATTGCAAAAATTACTCAATAGACATATAATTAATGTGTTCAGTAAAAATCATGGAACCGTCTAGCTCCTTATTGATTCCATGCTCCGTTTTCCTTACAATTGTTTGCTTTATGTGTCTTGCTTCCAATTGCAGAGAAAATATTTTTCAGAAAAGGAAAGTAGGATTTCAACGCTGGCCGCCCGTGCTCCACCTGAGGTACGCCATCGTATAACATGAGTACTAGATTTTATATGATCAGATCATGAATATCCTTGAAGTGGCACACTCGCTTGCTGATGTAACTCCGAGCATGGACTTTTGCTATTGTATTATTGTTTGACAATCTTGTATGGATTTCTGGTATGTACTAACTATGTGATTTGTACTTATGTGTTTTTAGTTTGATCCAACTGGAATTCGTGGTGTTCAAGAATGATGCCTCATCGTGTAAACAGGTTCAATTTAAGTGGGAGCCATGAATAAGTTTTAAAAAGTGGGATTGTAGACTTCTAGTCCATATAGAGACAAGAGCTGACCAATGTGGAGCAGACTGAAAATGGAGATACCCAGTCTCGCATGCTTTATTCTTAGTTTATGCAATAACCGTGATGTTTAAAGAAACTGTCCTACGTTACAGGTCAGGTTTCAAACTATTGACAATAGACGCGTAAATAGATAATATTATGTTGAAATCTTTATTTATTTGGCGGATTGTGTAAGGAATTAACTTGCTTTAATGTCGTCCAACTTCCGGGGCAGATAGATATGTATGGCTTACTACCTCATCGCAGAATGTGGGGCAACCCAGTCGCTTCCTTGAATACCGTCCCCTCGTTCAGGCCACTAAGGTGCCCGTTTCCACATCTTCTCATGACGTAGCACTCTTATTTATTCCATATCTTTAATTTTTACACTAACTGGTCGAGCTAGTCTTTTTTAGTTAAGTGTGCCCATATATGTCTATATTTTCCGGTCTTAACTTTTGTCCAGTCCCATATTTTGTAGATTTATATTGGTATTTAGTTATTCAATGACATGACAAATGATACTCCCTCCGTTTCGGAATACTTGTCATGGTTTTTTTATTTCAAAATTTTGAACTAAAACCACGACAAGTATTTTGGTATGGAGGGAGTACATGATTAGGGAGCTGAGTAGTGACCAAAGATGATATTCAACTGATTATATGATATGCCACGTTGGCAGTAAAGGCGCATGGGTAGTGTTTCTCAAAACTGGGTATGTAATGACAAATAATTGTTCATTTAGCTGAATTCTTCTCATCGTTGATATAATATAAGCTTTTGATAACTGTTAGTAGTGAATGCATGTCAATGCATGTTCACATTGTGCAGGCACGTCCGATTGGTCAAACATGATCGGTGTTCTAATATGTACGCCTATTAAGTTATTTATCAGTTATACATAGCTTATGCCCCCCCCCCCCCCGCCCCCAATGATCTTTTCTTGCACACTTGGTTGAATTTATGCCTAATAGCATTATGATTTTTCTTTGTAGGTTGAGAATTTCAATACTAGATGATTACTTGGATCCTTTGAAGAATATATGCTGATTCTTGGTACTTGGAGGAGAAAGAAGACAGTTATATGACTGTTTAGAAATTTGTATTCTATTTTTTTCTAAGTGATGTACTCCTAATTGATGATACTTGCAATGTAATGTAACAGATTGTTCCATTAAATCAATATATCAGTTTCATTTCTACTCCATCGATTTTTAATAAAGTTATACTACCTCTGTTCTAAATGTAAGATGTTTTGGCAGTTTAAACTGCCAAAAGTCTTATATTTAAGAACAAAGGGTGTCTTATATTTAGGAAAAGAGGGTGTATCAGGAAGGGCTATTATAAATGGATTATATTCGGTGGTTATTCTATTTCTCAAGCACCAACGCATACAAGCGTTGTGTGAATCTGTTGTTGCCTTGCAACGCATTATTTTACAGGTTACCAATGGATCTATATATGTTGTTGAAGACGTTAGCAACACCACCAACGACAACACATATCAATTCGTTGGTGTAGACCTTACCAACGCTATTATGGACAAATGACAACGCATTGATGCATTAAGGGGGGTTATTGTTGTAGTGCCAGCGCCTGCACGCACGTGCCTCACATGACACTTGCCACCGTGTCGTGGCTCCACACCACCGTGTCTCTACACACCGCACAACCGTGCATCCTTATCTGAGTATGCCGAACCGTGGCTCTACCACCAAACTTCTATTGTATCCGCACGGTTGATAGCCGTGCCTCGTCCAGACGCACGTCCGTCCAAGCCGTGACTATTCCACCACGTCTGTCGAAATCTTATAGATTATGTACGTATATATATTGTCGTCTTTGTGAATCGTAAAACCCTAGCCCTCTTCCCAGATCCACCGCACAGGGAGCTGCAACAGAGGCGGCACGAGCTCGGCAATGGAGATGAGGAAGCGTGCCTCTAGTAACAAGAAGACGAGGTTCGCGGCTGTACCCGTGCCCTCCAAGCTCGTTAAGAGGAGCGATCGTGGCCTGCCCACTGGATCCGAGAACCATGTTGAGTCTGGTCCGGACCGCATCAGCGATCTCCCGGACGCCATCCTCGGCGAGATAATCTCTCGTCTGCCCATAAAGGAAGGCATGCGCACACAAGTGCTCGCATCTCGGTGGCGCCGCATATGGCACACCGCACCACTCGAGATCGACTTCCGTGTGATCCTTGATACTGCGTTCTCTCGGGCAAGCAAATCGTCCAGGAAACATACCTTGGAACTCAATGCCGACATCTTAGTTGCAACTGTCGCGGAGAATCTGTTGCCGATGACTTCAGTCTTCCTGTATCTGTCCTCTCCACTACTAGGGAAAAGGCTAGCAGCAGCGCGGGTTTTAGGTGTATCAGTAGCGCGGGGACCGGCGCTACTAATAAGGCGCTACAGCTAACACGTAGCAGTAGCGCGTGCTCACCAGCGCTACTGCTACACAAGTGTAGCAGCAGCGCGCTTAACGGAAGCTCGCTACTGCTAATAGCTATAGCGTGCTTCTCCTGTGCGCTATTGCTATCCTAAATACTAGTAGTGAGTTGTTGTTTCCCACGCTACTACTAAGTAATTGCGAATTAAAAAAATGAAAGTTAGATGCAGTTGCTTCCATCAGAGACACGTCCAATGAAAAATAAGCTCAGGTCACAGAACCATCTTTAACACTTGAAGCATTCATAGATACAATAGTGAACATCTGAACAGGAAGAAATCACGACATCCCATATCATACGCACACAACTATCATTGAAAGGTGGGTACTTTCCCTAGCTTTCCATCAACCTAAACAGACCACTTTCCCAGCGCTCAACTTGGACGAAGGAGTTGCTGCGCCTGGGAGGTGCCTCGCCTGTATGGTTCATCTTGTTGAGCTGCCAAAATACACACACAAAATCATGTCGGAGCAAATCGCCATAAACTTTTTTACAAAACTACTTGCCAAATCCCCGTGTAGTGATTTTGCTATATAATTTAATGCTGAACTTTTTCTAATACACACTGAACTTGCATACAACATATTCATAACATCACTTCTCCTAACTGCACTATGATCTATCCATTCAAGAGAGTTTGAACTTGCTAGCATCATCTCCTAACTGCGTCCATCTCATTATCTTTTACAAAACAATTCTCAATATGGAGCAAATAACAACAGGAAGGAGGCCACCACCATGCACATACAACATCAGCATGCAAGCTAGGGGCACAAACATACAGTAGCAAGCATGAATTTTGTAGACTGTGGGAATTAAAGAAACATCAGTAAGTTGGTAGTACACATGACACACAGAAATAGTGAGTAGGAGTACATGGTTTTGAAGTAGTATCTATAGTAATTTGCTACCTTATTTTCAGGTCACACACTCACAATACAGTAACTGTAAACTACTTCCAAGTTACCAAATTGAAAGGTTGCAACGACGATACCGTATGCTAGATGAATTGTATGGTTGAAACAGAGAAAAATCAAAGAATAGAAATACACGACCAACCTTGCCATTGATGATAGAATTGCTTCTCGCGCATTCCTCCTCCGATTTGTCGGATTTTGAGCAGCAAATGATCGGACTTCCCACTGAAACATACATAAGAAAACATTTTCAACACCTAATTCACTAGAGATGACTCACCAAGGTAACCATGTTCCCCTAAGCAACTGATGAACAATGAATAATTTTGCATATCTGAAGAACAAAATTTGGATGGTGGTAACACCAAAGCGGCATATGGTTGCTATAAGGTTTTTTTAGTCTGAAGAATGGTAACATAAATGTAATGGATGATTCTTTGATTTGTTTGGTTAGGTTGCCGATGGCAGTCTATTAGGCCATCACAAATATTTTAAGGTGGTGTTGATAATCAGCTTGGCAGTGAAAATATTGTGTGTGAAACGGGTCCAGTAGATTGGAAAGAGACAGCCCAACAGCAATCAGACGTGAAGCATAAATGTTGATGTTGTTACTACTCTTGATGGCATGACAAAGAGACCCCGGCAGTTGAACATTCTGTGTCTGAAGAACTACGTGCTGCAGGATGTAACACATATCTACTTCCACCACCCTTGTCGTTATTTTTAGAAGCAAATATAAAGAAACCTTGGAACTTTATCTAAAACTTATGTAAAGGGGCCAACTCAAATTCTGAGCCTAGCTAACTCATTTTTCAAATATAAGCTTGCTGTCCAGATTTGACAGTGCAGTTTTTAACCGAACCAAGTTCAGTTTACAGCCAGAGTCACCCCATGATCCAGATTGTCTCTAAAAGGCAACCAACATCTCGCAATATTGCTCATGAATGGGCTATCATCCCTAACTAAGTTGGTTAAACTAAGAATCTAGCATAAAATAGGGCTGCTATGCACCTTACATGGATGTTACAAAAACACCGGAAATCCAAGTTCAGTACATGAAACACTCACTAGTCACTAGTTTGAGCTCACGTAACAAGCCAAGGGTTGAGTTTAGCTGTGTCACTTGAATGAGTCATGCATGAGAAACACATTCTCATCCTCACTAGAGTGACCAATGCGCAAGATTAACAGTTAGCTACAAGCAGCAATGCAGATATAAAAGAAAAAGGCACCAATCGATTGTCATTATAAACGCAACTACTGAAGCTATAATGGCTTGATCCATTGAAATGCAAACGAGCACATTCGATTTCAAATTCAACAGTTCTGGTGGTTCAGTAGGCACGATGGAGCGCGTGAGGGTGGTTGACCCAGGAAACAAAATTCAGATCAGCACCCATTAGAGCAGAATCACACTAAACTGGATCCTAGTGAGCCCTTGTAAGTGTGAGCATTGTAAATGCCAGATTTCCTGCCAATCTGCATGGTTGCTAGTCGTAAACGTGTACCCCTAATCTACAAAGTTCCAATCCTAACTAGCTGAAAAAGATTTAGTTGAGAAGAAGCAGAGGAGGAGGAGTTGACTGTCAGTCAGACTCAGAGCGCAGCCATACCTCGGCCGAGGGTGAACCTGAACGGGGCGTCGCGATCCCGGTTGGAGTCTAACTTGGTGCCGTCCACCAGCGTCCCCGTGTAGTGCACTGTAGGATAAACGAAGAACCAAGTCAACGCCCAAGTCAATCCAATCGAACCCATCCACACCGGAGAAGCAGCGAGCGAGGAGGGTGCGTTACCTTCTACCTCGTCGCCGGCGCCGTGGAGTTGCAGCCCCTCTCCTCCCTGACCAGCATCTTCCGCAGCCCCTCCTTCCCGACCCCCCTCTCCTCCCCCGCCTTCATCGCCAGGACGACGTACCCCTCATTGACTTCCTCCTGCACCTCCTCCGCGGGGGCGGGGGCCGCGCCGGTGTAGAGGCTCGTCATGGCCTCCTCGTCCTCGTCGTCGCCGGATCCGGCCATGGCGTCGTAGCCGCCGGCCCCCGGGAAGCCGGCCATGACGTTTGGAGAGGAGAGGAGGTGGAAGGAGGCCGCGGTGGAGGGGATCTGGATCGGGGCCTCGGTGGATTTTTTTTAGATAAACGGGGATGGGTTGACGGTGGAGTGGACGATTAGTGGGGTGGGAGTATACCAGTAGCGCGGCTGCCTCACCTGCGCTACAGCTATCCACATAGTAGTAGCGCAGGTTATGTTCGCGGGGCATGGTTGGAGATATTTACTAGTAGCGTGTTTTTTTGGACCACGCGTTACCGGTAAATATTACTAGTAGCGTCGGTAAATATAGCACGCTACTACTAAGTAGCAGTAGCGCTTCTTTTTGTGCCGCGCTGTTGCTAAGATTCTGTGTATAAGGTTTTCTCTAGTAGTCACGAGGGACCGATTCGCCGCCTCTACATCCTGACAAGCTACCTCCAGTGCCAACCTTGTGGCGTCAATGAGTTGTTCCTGTCTTGGAATCTGGACCAACTCCAGGTTTTAGAGTTCTATCATATAATCCCAAATTTGTTCTATACAGGGCCATCAGCAGGCAGAATCCCTTCTTCTATGTCGTCGCCACCGGCATCCATCTCTAGATTTCGCTCGTCTCTCCACATCGTCACCTTCGCCATGTGCAAACTAGAAGACAATCTAGTAGAAATGCTTTGCCTCCCACTTCTCAGGAGACTTTCGCTGGTGGAGGTTTATATATCGGATGTCTCCTTGCGGAAGTTCATCCACCAGGGTTGCCCTGCCCTGCAGTGCCTGCTGCTTGTTTGCAACAAGAAATTCAGCTGTCTACGAATAAACTCAGCTAGGCTTGTAAGCATTGGCATTCGTTCCGATGGAGGAAAACTGATCATTGAGGATGCGCCTTGCCTCTGGAGACTGCTACATGATTCTGGAGATGCACAACTATAAATAACAGTTGTGTCCGCGCCTGTGTTGGACACACCGGGAAATATTTCCGAATTTCCGAACGAAACAAATATCGTCATTGGTTCTACAGTTGTTCAAGTACTGCCTCTGCATGTTACTTTGATCTGCGTTATTCAAAAGCACTTGAGATTCACATCCACGAGCTAATAATATCTCGTTATGTGCTTAATGAAGGGTCTCTGCATAAGTAGCCTACACGCGGTGCTGAATTCTGTCAAGACCTTGTTTATCTCTCAGACATGCTTTAATCTGGATGAGATTGTTGACTTGCTGTGATGCTTTCAATGCTTGTAAAACTTTTTTATCGAGGTGATTATTTCACACACGATGAAAGCCCATGCACAATATACATAATATACTGGCACTAACTGCTCAGTTTGCTCTTCATGTGTGTTTAGGGGGGAGGATGGGATCAAAGAGGTATAACAAATGAATGTCGCCAAAAGCAGTTGGTGTTTCTCAATAATCACGACATTTGTTTGAGGACATTAACGCTGGAAGACTATGAAGTCATAGATGCAAACACTCCATTTGTGACATTCTTTGTTCTCAATGCTAGGATGCTACTAACAATCAGGCTTAAGTTTGGCCTGCGCAGAGATTTCAGTCATGAATTTTACAAACGGCAAGAAGAGGCACTTCAGATGGACAAAAGGGCTTCTAATTGTGCCAAGCTTAAATTAGCAACAACTTGCAAGAATATGCATATGGATTTAAAAAACACAGGTGTTGAATATCTGGATTTGCCAGATCCATTCAACTGTGGATGCTGAAAACAAGTCTGGAGAGATGTACTTGCTGTATTGAATGAGTGCATTGTGTAAACATGGTCAAACGATTCTCACTCATATTTTTAAAATTAGGGATATAAACATTTATGCTTTCTGTTTTCAATATCGATCATATGTTTCTAGACCTAATGTTAAAAGAAATCAGCTCGCACAGATGCTCAAAAATCAAACTAGTATCCTCTTATTTATCTCAGTTATTTGCCATGAAATTCTGTCTTTTAAAAGCAACATGCGTCGACTGCAAACCTGCAACTGCTGGAACTGCACCTCTCCGAAGGACGTCCGTGCACCCCACACGAAACGAGCCGGCATCGAGAGGTTATGAAAATCATACGTTCGTGCGAATGCGTCAATAAAAACATCTGGAATGCTATGATAATGACTTAAGGTTAGCAACGAACCTCCAATCACTTTTTAGATGCTGAGTTCCCATTCTCAATATCATATTGAACAAAACTCATGCATCCGAAGAATTCGTCAAAGCAACAGATTACGTGCCCCTTTTAATTGCAGGCACCGTGTCCCTCCAAGAGGGTGTGCCGGAAATTAACAATTCAGAAAACACTAGCACGGTCTTGCGTCATTTGAACATACACTCGTGCCTCTCTCAGTGAACAACCAGCTTAAAATGTTGCGAGAACAGAGGCACTTCAGTGCATCTTCTCCTCGGGGAACTGTGCGCACCGTGGCTTCACTCCCCTATCCCTCGGAGTAGCCGTGTCTTGCAAAAACAACTAGGAGAACACAAAAACAACTAGGAGAACACAACTAGGAGAACAACCGTGCACCAACTGTTTAAAGACCGCGCGTCTGTCAATGAACACGTCACTGAGAACATTTAGAATACAGAGGCCTTTCCGTGCATCTCATTCTTATCCTTACATGACGATGCGCACCGTGGCTTCACGTCCCCGTCCCTCCGAGAGACCGTGATAGAGAAAAGTACTTCGGAAAACAGAAGCATGGTCGTGCGTGATGGGCGTGCCTTAGTTTCATGTAAGTCTGTGCGTGTTGGTGTTGTCCGTGCGTGCCTCTATGCTCATAATAATCCAATAGTCTTGTCTTTTCTGCTGTATAGTAGCCCCATGTCAGTGAGCAGGCACGTATTATAAGTGTCCGTTCTGTTTTCTACCAACACAGACTGCCCCCTCCCACTCACCCACTGTAAAGTTCATCGTCTCTTCTCTCCCGATTCTCCCTCTAGATCTAGGGTTAGTCCATTTTCTCTTAATTTCTATGTGAATTTTTCGCTACGATCCGTTTTCCTCTCTGTTGGTTTCGTCTCTCCGTGTTTGAATGCGACGCATCTATGTGTTATGCTAGGAATTGCATGGAAAATCGTTGTGATCTAAACCAAATCCACGCGGTACGAGGCCGAACCTGTACACGACCTGTGCCTCTTAGGGATAGGTTGATTGGGAGTCGGTGTTTGTGCTTGAGAATGCTACGAGCTGCAGCGACCTGCGGCGTCCAAGTCCGAGATGAGTGATGAACTTCGTCGAGGAAGGTTGCTAGTTTAATTGAAGCCCATTAGGTCTTGCAAACAACGGCAGTGGCCGGAAGTCCAAGGGAGTGGCCAGACGTTGAGCTCTATTGCTTAACCGGCCACAATGTATTGGAGATCAGCGTTTGGGGTGCTGTTGACTGGGAGTCGGCATCTGTGCTTGATCATAGCGTTTGGGGTCCTGTAAGCTGGAGGCAAGGTTAACGTTGATGGATCATCCGTTTCAAATACAACCTAGCCACACATGTTCCGGTGGTTGGGCGTCGGCTACGGTGGCGTATGGTTGCGGATGACGTTGTTGCTGGGCGCGGCTATGATGAATTAACATATAATTTTAATGTTACAAACACTCCTTTGAGCCGCCTGTTGATAGACTATTGTTTCTCCTCTTTGCCTGTCTTGTCTTGAAATATAAATTTTCTAAAGCTGCTTTTAGAACCAAGAAGCAGAAATCCTTTCACTGATTGACAATGACAACCAAGATTGTGAACTGCTCTAAAAATAGTCAATACTGAATTGTGATGAATTGAGCAACCATTTTTGGAAAATAAAATACGAATTTAACTAAATTGATATTTCCTCTGTTATTACATATCCGATATATGTTGTTCACCTTCTAATCAAAAGTTGTGCACATGTCTTTTTAGGAAATTGCTTGTGAAAGACTATTTATGTAAAAATGCCGGTTTAGACGAATAGTTTTTCAAGATAATAAAATTTTCCTTGCCTTGAGAATTTCATATAACCGTTGTGTTGCAACGTATTCCAGGGGAAACCATGTGTTGTGATATATGTACCAACTTTGGCTGCCCTGGATTGGATTCATGTGTTCTTTACAGAGCGATAACAGTGCAACTTCCTCGATGCTTCAAGACATGTCTGGTAAGGAGAAATGTTTGCCACCCCGTGCTGCCCATCACTTACTACCATATTGTTCACAGCGCGATAACAGTGCATCTTACTAGTGTATCTTTCTGATCGAGGAAATAGAAGTTTCTACCATATTGTTGGAATGGAATACCTACATGTAAGCATTTAATGATATATTTTCAATTTTTGATGTACCTTGTTTTATCAAATAGCAACCAGTTGAAAACAATTGGTACATATATGATAAGCGCTATCTGTCTTGGTTATACATGTCGATATTCAAGGATTCCGTCTTGCCGGTTTGAAGATCTTTTTTCCTTGCGCAGTATGTGCCATGCTATTGCAGGCAGCAAGTCTCTTCTTCAATCTATCAGTGGAAAGAGCAAGCATTTCAAGAAGAAGGAAAACATAGGAATCCAGTACTGATCACCAACGAGGATCTTTCATATGAGGTCTGCATCACCGATGAACCTAACCGGTCAAAAATTCATGGAGCTAGCTGGGAAAAGTTAATTAGTGACTATGATTTTCATTATCGAGATCTAGTCATCATAAACCTGGATACTGGGAGTCTGTCCATTGAGATAGATCTGAGACTCAGTGATTCTAGAGGAGGTCACAGGCCCCTTCCCAAACCATCACTAGGTAAGTGCACAAATTTCCATCCTGTTTTATCAACTACGTTTATTAGCATACTTTGGTGCTCCTACCCCTGTCCACTAAATGATTGTCATACTTACAGTCAAAGTTATTTCAAAAACGTTTTATGCAATTCTGTTGATTATCATCCCAACTTGATCACATGCATTGAATTTAACCATTCCTTTTAAACTTAAATACCGAGTCCATCTATTTAAACAAATTTGTTTGAAAATGAGTTATTTTTTTCCATGCAGCTCTTGATTTTCTAAATGACTCGGAAAGGGAGTACATTGGGAAAACAGTGTTTGGTCGAGGCGTAAATCTCTCATATAGACAATCTGGACAGATGATATACTATGTGTTTGAGTCTGACGACTTCCCCACCATGCCCTTTGTGTAGCGTCTAAACGTCACCAATGTCATAAATGGTCGTCTAGTTAGTCATTGAATATTTATTTTGATCCACTGCCATGGTTTTGTTTGCTATTTTCGATGTTTTATGTCCTTGTACATTGATTTTATCTAGTAATATCGGTACAATCTGCAAAGAATCCCGTCTGCCGTTGCAAGGCTTCTAAAGATGAACCTGGGATATCTACCTCAAAACGGTGGAATCATCCTAACAGAGATGTATGATGCAATAGACACAAGCACAACATACACCATACGAACAGACGATAGAATGGAGGTGACAGGTTTTTCAGATTTTGCTCGGGAAGCTCAGCTAAGTGTTGGTTCAATTGTCCTTGTCACAATTCAAAAGCGGTGGCTAACACTGGGAAACATGAAATTGCTGCGGATGATAATAAATGACCTTTCCTGATAGAGCATTGCCGGTGGCTATACTTCCTAGTTCAGTAATTTGTGTCTGTTTTTTGAACAGTCCGTACACACCAGTTTTGTTATTTAGTTATGTCATGGTATGTAACTAAGCATATAATTATGTCGAAGAGGACGATGGTGAAAATTTCCTGTCAAAGAAGGTGAAACACTTACGTGGGTTACTTTATTTATCTCTGATAATAATAAAAGGATTCGCTGATTAATAGTGGAGAATGTATGGCTGTGGTGAAGTATGTTTCAGAATAGTTTAGTGACATTGATAGGTCCCCACGTCAGTAGTATGCATAATTTAAACTATGGTGCTCCGCAGAATATCGTCATGCCAAGTAGTTTGTTGCGATGAGCTCAAGCATACACCTCCTAAAAACCTAGCGCCTCACCCTATGGCTCAGTCACCTTAAGCATCCATGCCTTTACAAACTGTCACTTAAAACACTTGACAGAACACGGGCACAGATTGACGTCCATGCAATCACATAGCTTCATGTCCGTGCCTCACGTACCATCGTACATGTACCTCTAGCTGTGTGTCTCGCTGTATAAGTGTGTTTCGCAGCTGCATGCCCACGCCCCTTGTTTCTTCTCGTTGTTTCTGCCCATCTCGTACTTGCAACTATTTCAGACATGACCGTGCCTGTTCCGTCTGCACATTCATGCCTCTCACAGTTAATTGAAAAACATTCTGGAAAACAGTAACGGACGCCTATTGTCAATCCTCGCGTCACGTACATTCGACGTTCATGCCTTCGTCATAGAATAACATATAAGTGTAAAACGATTCTTGCTACACTTGTAAAACCTGGAATGCCGTGGATAAATGTCGAATCCCACCTTGCGGTAAAACCATGGAGACCGGTGCTTCCCAGAAACACATATGTGGCTTTTTGCGCATGTAGTTGAGTGCACGGCTATTTGTTCGTGCATGTGCCTCACCTAGCACCATAGCAATGAATTGACATCCGTGTAATCACGTAACTTCATCTCCGAGCCTCACGTAGCACCGTATATGTGCCTCTATCTGCGCATCTTGTTGTATAAGTGCTTCTTGCAGCTGCATGTCCACGCCCCTTGTTGCTTCTCGTTCTTTCTGCCCATCTCGTAGCGTCAGTTGCAACACAGACACGCAACAGTGCCTCTGATAAAGCACAACACTTATACAACAAGAGTGCAAAAATTTAACATTTGACATGCAAACTGAATGTATCACTAAAAACAATTGCCACGACCAGTGAATGTACCACGCCCGTGTGTCTGAGAGTTAAACCAGCCACTTCAAGCCTGCTTCTCTTGGGCAGAGACTTGTGCACTAGATAAACTGTAAAAGTTAACATTTGACAGCAAACTACGCAACACAACGATCATCTCCCCAACTTGCTGGAGATTTGACGGTTGTTAAAAACATAACTGCTGATTTTATTTTAATTTTTTATAAAGAAAAACCATGATCAAAAACCCAGGATGTGCACAACCGCACCGTCAGGGATACGAAACCACGATCCAGAACCCATGATGTGCACAACCGCATCAACAGTGAGATCGTGCACTCCTTTGCCGCTTCCCTGCCCTTATATTTAGACTTCTGCTGCGGACTTGTCTTCCACAAACAACAGAAATCGCCATTGCGCTCCCACTCACTCTTCCCCACGAAATACCAGGTTGCAGGAGGACGAACTGCTCCAGGCCATGGGATTCACCAAGGAATTCGAGGTGCAGGCCCACGGCAACACCAAGTTGCAAGTGATCCACACCAACAAGTTGCACAAGGCGGCCACCATCATCGAGCAGTATGAGCGACACCTCGAATTTGAGCACCACAAGATCGTCGGAGTTGTTGTGGAGTACACCAACGATGTTGGCCAAGATCAGAAACCAGCCCTCGTCCAGCTCTCTGTCATCAATGATCATCCGGTGCTGCTCTTTCAACTCAGCGCCGACAAGAACTACACCAGGTTCAACAACTTCCTCGCTGACCCCAGGTACACGTTTGCTGGCTTCTTCATCGACGGAGACATAGAGATGCTCGGCCGCGTCAGACTGGAGGTCGCCCACTTCGTCGACATCCAGAAGGAATGGAGGGTGCCTACAGCTACCTAGCCTCTGGACTCCCTTGGCGATGTCTCAGGCATCCTGGTCCGCGGCTACTACAAGGACATGTAGAAGAAGATCACCAACGCAGAGCACCAGCGCTGGGCGCGCATGCCCCTGACCATGAGGCAAATCGAGTACGCGACAAAAGATGCTTACACTGCGTACGAGATATGGAGCTGCCTCACCATTATCCAGGAAGGGCTCCTCCGGGCAAAACTCGAGAAGGAGTAGTCCAGGAAGCGCGCAAGGTCCTCGGGCGACTATGACTACTGAAGCTGGTGGTCCCGGCCAAGAAAAGTATCTAGAAGATTGCTCATGCCATTCTAGATTTCTCGTTAGATTTGCTTTCTCTCAAGACTACCGTTTGCTTGTTCTAAATTTAGATTTGCTTGTGTCGCAGTTAACCTTGTAGTTTGCTTCCAGTTTACATATGTTCTGAACAAGTTTATTTCCAATGCAATGTTGGAGTTTTCTATTATTAGAATATATTGGCGTGAACTAAAAAATATAAACACAGTACAGATGCTATACGATTAGCGTAACGCACATGCACTAGTACCTTTGTGGATGCAGCGTCGAAATGCAGGGACAACAATTACAAAATGCTACTAAAAGCAGTGCACAATGTTCTAACAAACCATTGCACACACAATATTAAAAATAGTTCGTATGCAACACTTTAGAAAAACATTTTGAATACAGAGGTAGTTAGGTGTTTATTCTCCTTGCAAAACATTGCTTACGCCTGTGACCCTCAAAGAAGAACACTACAGAGGCATGGTTGTCCGCCAATAACACTAACTACTTAAAACACCCATGGAGGCACTTCTGTGCCTCCACTCCTATGGGGACAGTACGTAAATTTTCTTCAGGTCCGTTAATGAGGCCGAATGCCTTCGAAGACACATGGAACTCATAGGCCATGGCCCCCGCAATGACAACGTGCTAATGAAAGCTTCTTGAAAACAAAGGCACACCTTCATGTGCTTGCATCACAATCCTTCGCGTCTATACCTCCCTTAGAATCACGTTCGTGCATTACGGCCAGCTTCCGACGTATCGGGTCTATGAAGATTTGCTTCCTTCTTAATATGGAACGTGACTATCGCAGAGGCATAGGCTCCATCCTACACCTCCGTGCCTTGACAAGTACGACGATTGTGCTTGTAACTGTGAAGCGTATAGGACACCTTAGGGACGACCTTGCAACTATTTCAGACATAACCATGCTTGTTCCGTCAACACATTCATGCCTCTCAAATTTAACTGAAAAACATTTCGGAAAAACAGTAACGGACGCCTATTATCAATCCTCACGTCACGTACATTTGACGTACATTCCTTCGTCACACAAGTAATAGCCATGCCTCTGCCACAGAACATATAAGTGAAAAACGATTCTTCCTACACTTGTAAAACCCGGAATGCCCTGGATAAATGTCGAATCCCACCTTGCGGTAAAACCACGGAGGCCGGTGCTTCTCAGAAACACATATGTAGTTTTTTGCGTATGTAGTTGAGTGCACGGCTATTTGTTCGTGCACGTGCCTCACGTCGCACCATAGCATGAATTGACGTTCGTGTAATCACGCAGCATCGTATATGTGCCTCTAGTTGCGCCTCTCGTTGTATGAGTGCTTCTTCCAGCTGCATGTCCACGCCTCTCCTTGCTTCTCGTTCTTTCTGTCCATCTGGTAGCGTCTGTTGCAACACGGACACACAATAGTGCCTCTGAAGAAACACAACACTGCTCCTCCCAGAGAATGTATGAAGAAAACATTTGCCACTCCCAATGAATGTACCATGCCTGTGTGTCTGAGAGTTAAACCAGCCACTTCAAGCATGCTTCTCTTGGTCAGAGACTTGTGCCTCTACATACTGCCCCTGCATGCCTCACTAGATAAATTGTAAAAGTTAACATTTGACAGCAAACCACGCAAGACAGATATCATCTGCACGACTTGCAGGAGATACGACGGTTGTTAAAAACATAACTGCTGATTTTATTTTTATCGTTTATAAAGAAAAACCACGATCCAGAACCCACGATGTGCACAACCGCATCGATAGTGAGATCGTGCACTCCTTTGCCGCTTCCCTGCCCTTAAATTTACACTTCCGCTGCGGACTTATCTCCCACAAACAGCAGAAATTGCCATTGCGCTCCCACTCACTATTCCCCACGAAATACCAGGTTGCAGGAGGACGAACTGCTCCAGGCCATGAGATTCACCATGGAATTCGAGGTGCAAGCCCACGGCAACACCAAGTTGCAAGTGATCCACACCAACGAGTTGCCCAAGGCGGCCACCATCATCGAGCAATACGAGCGACACCTCAAATTCGAGCACCACAAGATCGTCGGAGTTGATGTGGATTACACCAACGATGTTGGTGAAGATCAGAAACCAGCCCTCGTCCAGCTCTCTGTCAGAAAGGATCATCTGGTGCTGCTCTTTCAACTGAGCGCCGTCGACAAGAACTGCACCAGGTTCGATTACTTCCTCGCCGACCCCAGGTACACATTTGTTGGCTTCTCCATCGATGACGACATAGAGATGCTCGGCCGTGTCTGACTGGAGATCGCCCACTTCATCGACATCCAGAAAGAATGGAGGGTGCCTACAGCTACCAAGCCTCTGGACTCCCTTGGGGACGCCTCAGGCATCCTTGTCCACGACGTAGAGCTCACCAACATAGAGAAGCAGCGCTGGGCGCGCATGCCCCTGTCCATGAGGCACATCGGGTACGCGGCAAAGGATGCTTACGCTGCGTACGAGATATGGAGCCGCCTCACCATCATCCAGGAAGGGCTTCGCTGGGCAAAACTCGAGAAGAAGCAGACCACGAAGCACGCTAGGTCCTGTGGCGACTACGACTACTGAAGCAGGTGGTCCCGGCCAACAAAAGTATCTAGAACATTGCGCACGCCATTCTCGATTTCTCCTTAGATTTGCTTTCTCTCAAGACTGCTGTTTTCTTGTTATAAATTTAGGTTTTCTTGTGTCGTAGTTAACCTTGTAGTTTGCTTGCAGTTTACATGTCTTTTGCACAAGTTTATTTCCAGTGCACCACATAGGCAAGGGCTCCATCCTTCACCTCTGTGCCTCGACAAGAACGATGATAGTGCTTGTAACAGCGGAGTGTATAGATGATACATTAAGGAAACATTAGGGACCACCTTGCACCTATTTCATAATTTCGGCCTCTGTCACACATCATATAAGTGAAAAAAAATTCTTTCTACACTTATAAAACCCGGAATGTCCTGCATAAATGTCGAATCCCATCTTGCGGCAAAACCATGCAAGACGGTGCTTCTTAGAATCACATCTGTGGCTTTTTTGCGCATGTTGTTGAATGCCTCTATAGAATATAACCATGTTGAAACCATATTCAAATCTAACCACACTGAAATCTCTAGAATAAAATATGTGTCCCAGTTGAGACGTTTATTTTGTACTACTTGAAACTCCAATCCATAATAAAACAATACAGTGTAATAAAACATACGCCTTCCGACCCAAATATGCTACTGGAAACTGCAATTTGTAATAAAACATACACCTTCCGTCACAAATTAATTGGCTCAACCTTGTACTAACCAGTACAACAAAGTTACTGCAAAGTTGACACATTTATTTTGGGACGGGGTACTACTACTACTTAAGAACAAAACACGATTGCTTGACATGGAAACGAAACTGTCTCCATTCTGACATCGACGATTGCTTGACATTGTTCAACCTTTACAGTCATACAAGACATGGAAAGCATAAAAACCATGGAAAAGCAAACATCTACCAACAAAACTACACTACTCCCCGTCGTCGGAGATGTCCACTATCTCCATTCTGACATTCACGTTGTTGGCCTCCACCTCCTGCTCCGCATCCAGCTCGTCGAAGAGAACATCGGTCTTTGCTTGTTCTTCCCGGAGGAAGCGCCGGTTGGACTCCACATACGCCTCATCTTGGATGGACTTCAGGATAGCGGTCTTCTCCGCCATCAAGGCCGAATCACCGAGATAGAACCCCGCCTCGTCTTCCTCGTCCACGCCTTCCTCGTCTTCCTCATCATCCTCGTCCACTCCTTCCTCGTCGTCCTCCTCATCCTCGTCGTCCACACCTTCCTCGTCGCCTCCTCATCCTCGTCCACACCTTCCTCATCGTCTTCATCATCCTCGTCCACGCCTTCCTCGTCGTCCTCCTCATCCTCGTCCACGCCTTCCTCATCGTCCTCCTCATCCTCGTCCATGCCTTCCTCGTCGTCCTCCTCATCCTCGTCCATGCCTTCCTCGTCGTCCTCGTCATCCTCCTCCATGCCTTCCTCATCGTCCTCCTCATCCTCGTCCACGCCTTCCTCGTCGTCCTTGTCATCCTCGTCACCCACCTCCTCTTCCTCCATCAGATCTCCCCCAACTGGATCACCCCCTCCTCTTCCTCCATGACATCTCCCCCCACTGGATCAACTCCCTGCATGAGCTCCGACGCACGCCCCTCCACTTCTCGACCTCCCCAATCTCCTCCGGCCCCGGTGATTCCGGAGACATGCCCGATGCGACCCGAGCGGCGCGCCTCGAACAGATGTCCTCCTGCAACTGAAAGCGGCGCTCGGGAGTAAGCATCGCGTAAGTAGTTATCTTGTGCTGAACCATGGCGGGGAACGTCACAGACGAGAAGAGGAAGATGGATGATTTCCTAGGATTGCCGGTGAAAGAGGTAGAAGCAGGATGATGCCTAGTGGTGGCGGACGCCGCTCGGCTTAAATAACTGCTCCTTGACCTCGAGCGAGGAGCCGGAACGCTGACACGCAGCATTCACTTACCCGATGGATGAGGGGGCCATCGGTCCTTTTGGATTCCGCAACATCGACACGTGGCGTTCACTCTATTAAATACTACCTCCACCTCCTGCAGAGCGGCGTCACCGAAGGAAACGCCCGTCGGACCCTTGGGTTTCCGGAGCGGCGTCCAGCCGGCGTTCACAGGTCGCCCGTCGAACGGTGGGGTTTCTGCAATCAACACACGAATGTGACACTGGGTAACGCATCACCGTGCCTGTCCTGGCTTCATAGTTGTGCCTTTCAGTGCGAACGATTCAACAGAATCATTTGGAACACCAAGACAAACTAACGTCACTCTACACAATGCCACGCCGTGCCTTCCTGGGACCCATGACCGTGCGAGGAATATACCACACCAGCGTCTCTCGAATAGGCCATTCCGTGCCTCACAGAGTAAACAGTGGGTGTTCACATCTGAACCAGTTCCGCTGGGACTCCCCAATTAAGAAAGAACCTGACGGTGCCTTTGTGGGCTGAACGCCCGTGCCTTTCCGTCTGATCGAGTCGACGAAATCATTCGGAACTCAAACACACGGGAATGTGACTCTATATTATACGGCAGCATGCCTTTTAGCGCTTCACGCCCGTGCCTGTGACCCTTAACACTGGCACGAACGTCCACGCCATCGTCAGTGCATAAGTCATCGTCCGCGGCTATATTCACTTCACGCCCGTGCTTCTAATAAAAGAAGCGTGACGTAACTCAGTACAGAACCGTGGCTTTTGAAAACAAGGAACTTACGCTTTTAAACAACTCGACTCTCGAATCGGCCACTCACAAAGTAAACAGCTAGCATTAACATCTAAACCCATCCTGCTTCATTCCACGATAAACGTACGAACGTGACTACGGGAAAGACGAAACCATGCCCCCATGGGATTCACGTGCGTGCCTATATTTATCAAAGAGTCAACGGAATCATTTCGAACACAAATACACGCGAACGTGACTCTATATAAAACTACACCATGAATCTGTTGGATGCAAGCCCGTGTCTGTGACCCGAAACACTGCCAACACAGAAAAGCCACGAACGTACACGCCTTCATCAGTACGTCATTACAATACTAGGTACACAACAGTGGATGCAGACACTTCACGTCCCGTGCATCATAAGTAATGGCGCCTAATTACAATGATACTCGAAACCAAAATACATTTTGTTAATCCCTGCTTAACAACACCAGACGCACACAATAGCCAGGGACGCTGCTGTATACCTAGTCCCCACCGACCTTGTTGCTGGTTTGCTCCCGGCGCAGTTCATCAATCTCCTTCTTCAGCGCCTTCATATTCTCGTCATGTCGCTTCACAGCTGCGGCCGATTCCTGCAACGACCGGATGTGCTCTCGAAGGAGATTTCTCGTCTCATCCGTAATTTCTACGATCCTCGCATTCGCCTTCTCCAAATCTTCCACTGTTTCCAGGCAAAGCTTCTTCCATGCATAGGTGATCACCAGCAGCTGCTCGTACGTTTTGTCAGCCTTTGGAATTGAAACCAAAGCATTCATCTCACCGACCAGGTTATTGAGAGTAACTAATAAGGACCTCACAACACTTCCCGTCGCCGCCCCGCTCACCATTCCCTTCTCTCTCGAGCCACAGCTGCTCCCCAATTCTACAGCAGGGGACTTCTGTTCAAGACCATGACACAGACTAACCCTACTTCCAATTGACTGTAAATCAGTTTCAGCAAGACACACCAGCATCAAATTAGGAGTCAGTTGACCACAATAAATCATGTTTCACAAACTAAATCAAGTGAGCCGAAAGAAAGAAAAAACGAATGAAGTAGAAGCAGAAACAGGGTGAACTTACAGACGAGGAACCCTCGCGACCGGGATCTCCTCCAGCGACAGGGCACGGCCGTCCGGAGTAGTCTCCTTCTGCCCAGCCATGGCGGAGATGGTCAGTGAATAGAGATGAGCAAGAGGAATGGAAGGCCTGGCGGCAGACGAAGCGAAGAGTAGAATGTGGCTAGGGTTTCGCGACTCCGTCCGCCTGCCTTAAATAGCCGGAGCCTGGCCTCGGGCGACGAGCCACAGCGGCAACAACAAAGGAGACGCCCGTCGGACCGTTAGGTTTCTGGAGGGGCGCCACGTGGCGTTAACTCCCGAGGTACGAAGGGACGGCCGCCGAACCGTTGGGTTTCCGCGATAAACGCACGAATGTGACTCTTGGTAAAGCATAACCATGCCTCTTCGTGCTGCACGGATGTGCCTGCCGTTGCGAACGGTTCAACGGAATCATTTGGAACACGAAAACAACATAACGTGACTCTTCACAATACCATGCCGTCACTTCCTGAGACCCACCACGGTGCAAAGAATACACCACAGCAGCTTCTCTCGAACAAGCCATTCCGTGCTTCACCGAGTAAACAGTGAGTGTTCACGTCTGAACCTTTTCCGCTGGGTTTCCGCAATTAAAGAAACGAACGTGACTGTGGGTAAGACCAAACGGTGCCTTTCCGCTGGGTTTCCATCTGATAGAGTCAACGGAATTATTCGGAACACAAACACAGACGAGCGTGACTCTATATAATACCACACCATGCCCGTGCCTCTCCCATCTAATCGAGTCCATGCCTCTATCGAGTAATATACGAAACATCAAAAAAGAAGTGTGACTGTGCTTCTGAAAACAAGGAAACAAGCTTTTCAAAACAGCGTCTCTCACATAGGCCATTCGGTGCCTCACAGATTCAACAGTAAGTGTTGGCGTCTCAACCCATTCCGCTGGGTTAAAAAATGAACGTGACTGTGCATAATGCAAAGCTATGCCTCTGTGGGCTGACTGGCCGTGCCTCTCCTTCTGATCGAGTCGACGGAAGCACTCGGAAAAGAAACACTGGGGAGCATGACTCTATATTATACGGCACCATGCCTCTTAGCGCTTCACGCCCGTGCCTCTGACCCTTAACATTACAACGAACGTCCACGGCATTGTCAGTACACAACTCATGTCGCTGCCTCGTACAAAACCGCGGCTGTATTCATTTCACCCAGTGCTTCTAATAAAAGAAGTGTCGCAACTCAGTACAGAACCGTGGCTTGTAAAAACAAGGAACTTACGCTTTTAAACAACTCCAATCTAGAATCAGCCACTCACAAAGTAAACAGCTAGCGTTAATATCTAAACCCATTATGCTTTCTTTCAATGATAAACGTACAAATGTGGCTATGCGAAAGACGAAACCATGCCCCCATGGGATTCACTTGCGTGCGTGCCTATTTTTCTGAGCGAGTCAACAGAATCATTTCAAACACAAATACAGGCGAACGTGACTCTATATAAAACCACACCATGAATTTGCGGGATGCAAGCCCTTGTCCGTGACCCAAAACACTGCAACACACAAAAGCCACGAACATACATGCCTACATCAGTACGCAAGTCATTACAGTACTACGTTCACAACCGTGGATGCAGAGACTTCACGTCCCGTGCATCATAAGTAAGGGCGCCTAATTACAATGATACTCGAAACAAAAATACATTTTGTTAACAAAGTAGCTGACAGAGAAATTTTGCAAGACAAGGTAAGAAACTCCACTCCACTGCCTAACAACACCAGACGCACACAACAGCCAGGGACGCTATTGTATATCTAGTCCCCACCGACCTTCTTGTTGGTTTTCTCCCGACGCAGTTCATCGGTCTCCTCCTTCAGCGCCTTCATATTCTCTTCATGTCGCTTCACAGCTGACGTCGATTCCTCCAACGACCGGGTGTGATCTTCAAGGAGATTACTCCTCACAACCATAATTTCTACGATCTTGGCATTGTCCTTCTCCAAATCTTCTCTTGTTTCCTGGTAGAACTGCTGCCATTCGTAGGTGACCTCCAGCAACTCCTTCTATGTTTTGTCAACCTTTGTATTGAAACCAAGGCATTCATCCCATTGACCAGGTTAATGAGAATAGCTCCAACTGACTGTAAATCAGTATCATCAAGACACACCCACATCAAATTAGGAATCAGCTAACCACAATAATTCATGTTTCAAAAACTAAATCAAGTAGGAGAAACAAAGAAAAAACAAATGAATGAAAACCAGAAACAGGGTAAACTTACAGACAAGGAACCCTCGCCGGCCGGGATCTCCTCCCGTAACAGGGCATGGCAGTCCGGAGAAGTCTTCTTCTGCCCAGCCATGGCGGAGACGGTCAAATGATAGAGAGGAGAAAGAGAAATGGAAGACCTGGCGGCAGACAAAGGGAGGAGTAGGATGTGGCTAGGGTTTCGAGACTCCGCCTGTCCGCCTTAAATAGCCAAAGGATCACCTCGGACGATGAGCCAGAGCGGCACCACCGGAGGAGACGCCCGTCGGACCATTGGGTTTCCGAAACGTACTCTCCGTCATGAGTACGCAAGTCATGGCGCCACTTAACACTGAACCGTGATTCTTTGTAATTCCACACCATGGCTTTGTGGGCTGCACCCCCGTGTCTGTGACCCGAAATACTGCAAAACAGAGAGCTACGAAAGTCCACGAGCTTAAGAGTACAAATCATGACCCTTCTTACTACAGAACCGAGACTACATGAACTTCAGTTCCGTGTTATCCATATTCGTGTCTCTCGAATCTGCCATGCTTTCACCTTCATGTTTTAGCACTGTGACATGCGTTGTTTGCTTTAAAACGTGCCTTCTACATCGACGCGACTACGTGCCTAACGTGACTCAGCCTCAGTAGACTTGACGCCCGTGCGTATCCAAGTGAACGAGTAAGCAGAATCATTTGAACCAAAACTACGCACGGTTCGCAAAAACGAGCTCCCCGCGGGCTAACGAAGTGCCTCTGGTGGAAGCACAACCATGCTCGTACTGCTAACAAGCGACATCCATGACCCTAGCCTACTCATCTACATGTTCCAACAAACGAAATAACGCCCGTGCCTCTCCATCTGGTCGAGTCGATGGAATTATTCTAAACACAAACACAGACGAGCGTGACTCTATATAATACCACACCATGCCTATGACTCTCCATTAGATCGAGTCAATGCCTTTATTGAGTACTACACACGACCACAACAACGAAGAACCGTGACGGTGCTTTTGAAAACAAGGAAAGAAGCTTTCAAAAACAGCTTCAACAGTGAGTGTTCGCATCTGAACCCATTCCGCTAGGTTACCCCAACTAAAGAAACGAACGTGACTCTGGCTAATAAGAAGACTTGCCTCCGCCGGATTCACGTCCATTCCTCTCCAACAGAATGAGTAAGTACAATCATTTCGAAATACCAAAAGCATACACCCATGGTAATGTGACTCTAACTATGCGTAATGCAACCCTATGCCTCTGTCGGCTGACCGGTCGTGCCTCTCCGTCTGAACGAGTCGACAGAAGCATTCAAGACAGAAACACGGGCGAGTGTGCCTCTGTATAAAATAGCACCATGCCTTTGTGGGATGCACGCCAGTGCCTGTGACGTGAAATATTGCCAAGAGGCACGAAAGTCCACGCGTTTATGAGTACAAGTCATGACGCTACTTAGTACAGAACCGTGGCTATACGGACTTCAGGTCCGTGTTTTGCTTGAAAATCATGGCATCGTGATGTGCATTCTTTGCTTGAAAACTGTGCCTTCTACATCCACGCGTCTGTGCGCCTAACAAGCAAGGAACGAACCCTGACGGTGCCTTTGTGGGCTGAACTCCCATGCCTCTCTGTCTGATCAAGTTGACAGAATTATTTGGAACACAAACACACGGGGGCGTGACTCTATATTATACGGCAGCATGCCTTTTAGCGCCGCACGTCTGTGCCTGTGAACCTTAACACTGCCACGAACATCCACGCCATCGTCAGTGCACAAGTCATGTCGCTGCCTGGTACAGAACCGTGGTTGTATTCACTTCCCGCCCGTGCTTCTAATAAAAGAAGCGCCACTCAACTCAGCACAAAGTCGTGGCTTTTAAACACAAGGAGCTTATGCTTTTAAACACCTCGACTGTCGAACCAGCCACTCGCAAAGTAAACTTTAGCGTTAACATCTAAACCCATTCCGCTTTGTTTCCATAATAAACGTATGAAACGTGACGCTCCAACAGACCCAACCATGCCCTCATGGCATTCATGTCCGTGCCTCTTCTTCTGAACGAGTCAACGGAATCATACCATGTCGTGCTGACAACACTGCCACGAACGTCCACGCCATCGTCAGTGCACAAGTCATCGTCCGCGCCTATATTCACTTCATGCCCATGCTTCTAATAAAAGAAGCGTGATGTAACTCAGTACAAAACCGTGGCTTTTAAAACAAGGAACTTATGCTTTTAAACAACTTGACTCTCGAATCATCCACTCACAAAGTAAACAGCTAGCATTAACATCTAAACCCATCCTGCTCTCTTTCCATGATAAACGTACGAACGTGACTATGGGAAACACGAAACCATGCCCCCGTGGGATTCACGTGTGTGCCTATTTTTTCAACGAGTCAACGGAATCATTTTGAACACAAATACAGGCGAACGTGACTCTATATAAAACTACACAATGAATCTGTTGGATGCAAGCCCGTGTCTGTGACCCGAAACACTGCAACACAGAAAAGCCACAAACGTACATGCCTTCATCATTACGTCATTACAATGCAAGGGTCCACTGCTTAACAACACCAGATGCACGCAACAGCCAGGGACGATGTTGTATACCTAGCCTCCACCGACCTTCTTGCTGGTTTGATCCCTGCGTAGTTGATCAATCTTCTTCTTGAGCGCCTTCACATCCTCATCTTGTCGCTTCACAGCTACAACCGATTCCTGCAACAACCGATTCTTGTTGGTTTGCGCCACGCGCAGTTCATCAATATCCTTCTTCAGCACCTTCACATTCTCGTGATGTCGCTTCACAGATGCAACCGATTCCTGCAACGACCGGACGTGCTCTTCAAGGAGATTGTTCTTCAAATCTTCCCTTGCTTCCTGGCAGAGCTCCTGCCACCCGTGGATGATCTCCACCAGCTCGTCATACGTTTTGTTAGCCTCTACAACTGAAACAACGTGCACCATTCCCGTCTCCGCCCCGCTCACCATTCCCATCTCTTTCGAGGCACAGCTGCTCCCCAGTTCTACAGCAGGGGACTTCTGTTCAAGACCATGACGCAGACTAACCCTACCTCCAACTGACTATAAATCAGTATCAGCAAGACACACCAGCATCAAATTAGGAGTCAGCAGACCACAGTAATTCATGTTTCACAAACTAAATCAAAGCAGCCGAAAGAAAGAAAAAACGAATGAAGGAGAAGCAGAAACAGGGTGAACTTACAGACGAGGAACCCCTGCGAGCCGGGATCTCCTCCGCGACAGGGCACGGCCGTCCGGAGTAGTCTCCTTCTGCCCAGCCATGGCGGAGATGGTCAGTGAATAGTGATGAGCAAGAGGAATGGAAGGCCTGGCGGCGAACGAAGGGAGGAGTAGAATGTGGCTAGGGTTTCACGACTCCGTCCGTCCGCCTTAAATAGCCGGAGCCTAGCCTCGGCCGACGAGCCAGAGCAGCGTCAACAGAGGATACGCCTGTCGGACCGTTAGGTTTCTGGAGCAGCGCCACGTGGCGTTCACTCCCGAGGTACGAAGAGACGGTCGCCGAACCGTTGGGTTTCCGCGATAAACGCACGAATGTGGCTCTTGGTAAACCATAACCATGACTCTTCACGTTGCACGGATGTGCCTGCCATTGCGAACGGTTCAACGGAATCATTTGGAACACGAAAACAACTTAACGTGACTCTTCACAATACCACGTCGTCACATCCTGGGACCCGCCACCGTGCAAAGAATACGCCACAGCAGATTCTCTCGAACAAGCCATTCCGTGCCTCACCGAGTAAATAGTGAGTGTTGACATCTGAACCCTTTCCGCTGGGTTTCCGCAATTAAAGAAATGAACGTGACTGTGGGTAAGACCAAATGGTGCCTTTCCGCTGGGTTTCCATCTGATCGAGTCAACGGAATTATTCAGAACACAAACACAGACGCGCGTGACTCTATATAATACCACACCATGCCCGTGCCTCTCCCATCTAATCGAGTCCATGCCTCTATCGAGTAATATAAGAAACATCAAAAAAGAAGTGTGACTGTGCTTTTGAAAACAAGGAAACAAGCTTTTCAAAATAGCGTCTCTCACATAGGCCATTCGGTGCCTCGCAGATTCAACAGTAAGTGTTGGCGTCTCAACCCATTCCATTGGGTTATAAAAACGAACGTGATTGTGCGTAATGCAAAGCTATGCCTCTGTGGGCTGACTGGTCGTGCCTGTCCTTCTGATCGAGTCGACGGAAGCACTCAGAAAAGTAACACTGGGGAGCGTCACTCTATATTATACGACACCATGCCTCTTAGCGCTTCACGCCCGTGCCTCTGACCCTTAACAGTACAATGGACGTCCACGGCATTGTCAGTACACAACTCATGTCGCTGCCTAGTACAGAACCGCGGATGTATTCACTTCACCCCCGTGCTTCTAATAAAAGAAGCACGACGCAACTCAGTACAGAACCGTGGCTTTTAAAAACAAGGCACTTACGCTTTTAAACAACTCGAATCTCAAATCGGCCAATCGCAATGTAAACTTTTAGCGTCAACATCTAAACTCATTCCGCTTTGTTTCCATATTAAACATACAAAATGTGACGCTCTGCTGGGTTACCCCAACTAAAGAAACGAATGTGACTCTGGCTAATAAGAAGACATGCCTCCGCCGGACTCACGTCCATTCCTCTCCAACAGAATGAGTCAGTGCAGTCATTTCAAAATACCAAAAGCATAAAACCATGAGCTGCCCCAACTAAAGAAACGAATGTGACTCTGGCTAATAAGAAGACTTGCCTCCGCCGGACTCACATCCGTTCCTCTCCAATAGAACGAGTGAGTGCCCCAACTAAAGAAACGAACGTGACTCTGGCTAATAAGAAGACTTGCCTCCGTCGGACTCACGTCCATTCCTCTCCAACAGAATGAGTGAGTTGCCCAAACTAAAGAAACGAACGTGACCCTGGCTAATAAGAAGACTTGCCTCCGCCGGACTCACGTCCATTCCTCTCCAACAGAATGAGTGAGTGCAATCATTTCGAAATACCAAAAGCATAGACCCATGGTAATGTGACTCTAACTGTGTGTAATGCAACCCTATGCCTCTCTCGGCTGACCGGTCGTGCCTCTCCGTCGGAACGAGTCGACAGAAGCATACGAAACAGAAACACGAGTGAGTGTGCCTCTGTATAAAACAACACCATGCCTTTGTGGCACGCACGCCAGTGCCTGTGACCCGAAATATTGCCAAGAGGCACGAAAGTCCACGCGTTTATGAGTACAAGTCATGACGCTACTTAGTACAGAACTGTGGTTATACGAACTTCAGGTCCGTGTTTTGCTTTAAAAATGTGGCATCGTGATGTGCGTTCTTTGCTTGAAAACTGTGCCTTCTACATACACGCGTCTGTGCGCCTAACAAGCAAGGAACGAACCCTGACGGTGCCTTTGTGGGCTGAACGCCCGCGCCTCTCCATTTGATCGAGTCGACGGAATTATTTGGAACACAAACACACGAGAGCGTGACTCTATATTATACATCAGCATGCCTTTAGCGCCTCACGCCCGTGCCTGTGACCCTTAACACTGCCACGAACATCCATGCCATCGTCACTTCACAATTCATGTCGCTGCCTGGTACAGAACTGTGGTTGTATTCAATTCACGCCCGTGCTTCTAATAAAAAAAGCGCCACGCAACTCAGCACAAAGCCGTGGCTTTTAAAAACAAGGAGCTTACACTTTTAAACACCTCGACTGTCGAACCGGCCACTCGCAATGTAAACTTTTAGCGTCAACATCTAAACTTATTCCGCTTTGTTTCTATATTAAACGTACAAAACGTGACGCTCCGACAGACCCAAACCATGCCCTCATGGCATTCATGTTCGTGCCTCTTCTTCTGAACGAGTCAACGGAATCATTTCGAACACAACTAGAGGATACCATGCCGTGCCTTCCTCGGACACATGACCGTGTGAAGAATATACAACACCAGCGTCTCTCGAATAGGCTATTCCGTGCCTCACAGAGTAAACAGTGGGTGTTCAACATGACTTTGAACCAAACTGTGCCTTTCTGCGATTAACACACGTGCCTCTCCATCTGATCGAGTCGACGGAATTATTATGAAACCAAACACAGATGAGCGTGACTCTACATAATACCACACCATGCCTATGCCTCTCCACCCATTGTGCCTCACAGAGTATACAGAGTCACACTCGCCCGTGTTTTTGCCGAAACAGTGAACAGTGGGTGTTCACTGTTGAAGCTGACCAGCCGTGCCTCTCCGTCTGAACGAGTCGACAAAAGCATTCGAAACAGAAAGTCCACGAGTTTAACAGTACAAATCATGACCCTACATGGACTTAAGGTCCGTGTTTTTCATATTCGTGTCTCTCGAATCGGCCATGCTTTCACCTTCATGTTTTGGCACCGTGACGTGCGTTATTTGCTTGAAAAACGTGACTTCTACATCGACGCGACTGCGTGCCTAGCGTGACTCAGCCTAATGGAAAAACGTGACTCAGTAGACTCGACGCCTGTGCGTATCCAAGTGAACGACTAAACGGAATCATTTCAACCAAAACTATGCACGGTTCGGCAAAATGTGCTCCCCGCAGGGGAATGAAGTGCCTCTGGTGGAAGCACAATCGTGCTCCTACTGCTAACAGGCGACATCCATGACCTTATCCTACTCATCTACATGTACCAACAAACGAAACAACACGACAACAATGCAACGCATAAATGCCTTACAGATTCATGGCAGTACAAAAGGCCACATGCCCCAACGCAACGGAAAAACACGCTACAAGATCTCTGCCTACACTCCAGCAACGTTCTTGATCGGCTGGTGGGCGAGCACATCTTCAATCTCCTTCTTCGTCGCCTCATATCTTTCCTCCACAGTAGCAAAGGAATCCTCCACCAGGCTCGTGTACTTGACGAGGACCTCAGCCTTCTCATCCATAAGCTGCCCCACTTTGCCCGACAGCTTCTGCACCAATGCATGGCTCTCCTCATACAGATTCTTCAAGCGGGCGGCCTCCCAATCCTTCTGGTCGAGCTCGTTTAGAAGCTTCTCATTCTCACACAAAGATCGAACTATGAGACCAGTGGACTTCTCCACAGAGGCATTGCTCTGCTGCAGCAACTTCTCGAAGCGAGCGATGAACTGCTGCAGCTTAATTAGCTCATCGAGCAAGTCGTCGCTGGCTAAGGAATTATGTACTACCATCTTGCCAAGATCGTCTCCATGGCGAACGCGCTTGTGGGAGGAATCGGATCCACGCGAGAGATCGTTCGACACCTGGGCAACGGGGCAGGATATTCCTGCCGCCGCTACGGCGTAGCGGCGGCACCTCTCCCTTCTTTCCGCGGCTTTTGTCCTTGCTGCCTGGTTGCTTGAACACCCAGAACCCCTCTTACCGGCCATGGCGAAATCAAGGAGCTACCAGCAAGAAAGAGGTGCCTGTCTCTGGAGAATTGTGGACGTGGGGTGTTCGATGAATAGGTAGCTTTTTATAACATACGCACACCAGTCAGATGGTCAAACAGAGTAACCGGCGCCTCGAATTCTCCCAATCTCTCTTAAATACCTCGAACTCTGCATGGCTGGGAAACACCAGTACTATCATTTCGTCTTCCCGTGCGTTCGTCCACACCACAACCACTCAACTTCTTTCCAATGGTCCGTACATATTCAACAGAAAACATCTCAAACACAGTTAACTTACTGTGTACGTCTGTCTGTATTCCAGAGAACTTACTGTCGAATTCATACCATTCTCCATTGACATTTTTTGTTTTGAAATGATATTTATATCAAAATCTAACTCCAGGTGACATGTTCATGACGCTACTTAGTACAAAACCGTGGCTATACGGACTTTAGATCCGCGTTTTGCTTGAAAAACATGGGATCATGATGTGCGTTCTTTGCTTGAAAAACGTGTCTTCTACATCCACGCGTCTGTGCGCCTAACAACCAAGGAACGAACCCTGACGGTGCCTTTGTGGGCTGAACGCCATGCCTCTCCGTCTGATCGAGTCGACGGAATTATTCGGAATACAAACACACGGGAGCGTGGCTCTATATTATACGGTAGCATGCCTTTCTACCGCTTCACGCCCGTGCCTGTGACCCTTAACACTGCCACGAACATCCACGCAATCACCAGTGTACAAGTCATGTCGCTACCTGGTACAGAACCGTGGTTGTATTCACTTCACGTCTGTGCTTCTCATAAAAGAAGCGCCACGCAACTCAGCACGAAGCCGTGGCTTTTCAAAACAAGGAGCTTACGCTTTTAAACACCTCGACTGTGCAAAGTAAACTTTTAGCGTTAACATCTAAACCCATTCCACTTTGTTTCCATAAAAAACGTATGAAACGTGACGCTCCGACAGACCCAACCAAGCCCTCATGGCATTCATGTCCGTGCCTCTTCTTCTGAATGACTCAATGGAATCATTTCGCACACAAATACAGGATACCATGCCTTGCCTTCCTGCGACCCATGACCGTGCGCAGAATATACCACACCAGCGTCTCTCGAATAGGCCATTTCTTGCCTCACAGAGTAAACAGTGGGGATGAGTTCGAACCAAACTGTGCCTTTATGCGATTAACGCCCATGCCTATCCATCTGATCGAGTCGACAGAATTATTCTGAACACAAACACAGACGAGCATGACTCTATATTATACCATTTCCAAATAACAGTCTCAACGGAATCATTTCAAACACAAATACAGGATACCATGCCTTGCCTTCCTGCGACCCATGACTGTGCGCAGAATATACCACACCAGCGTCTCTCGAATAGGCCATTCCGTGGCTCACAGAGGAAACAGTGGGTATTCACCATGACTTCGAACAAAACTGTGCCTTTGTGCGATTAACGCCCGTGCCTCTCCATCTGATCGAGTCGACGGAATTATTCTGAAACCAAACACAGACAAGCGTTACTCTGCTCTACATAATACCACACCATTCCTATGCCTCTCCACCCACTGTGCCTCACAGAGTATATAGAGTCACACTCGCCTGTGTTTCTGCTGAAACAGTGAACAGTGTGTGTTCACTGTTGAAGCTGACCGGCCGTGCCTCTCCGTCTGAACGATTAGACAGAAGCATTTGAAACAGAAAGTCCACGAGTTTAAGAGTACAAATCATGACCCTACATGGACTTCAGGTCCGTGTTTTTCATATCCGTGTCTCTCGAATTGGCCATGCTTTCACCTTCATGTTTTGGCACCGTGACGTGCGTTATTTGCTTGAAAAACGTGACTTCTACATCAACGCGACTGCGTGCCAAACGTGACTCAGCCTAATGGGAAAACGTGACTCAATAGACTCGACGCCCGTGCGTATCCAAGTGAACGAGTAAGCGGAATCATTTGAACCAAAACTACGCATGGTTCGGCAAAACGTGCTCCCCGCGGGGGAACGAAGTGCCTCTGGTGGAAGCACAACCGTGCTCCCACTGCTAACACGTGACATCCATGACCCTAGCCTACTCATCTACATGTACCAACAGAACATTTTGGTCACGTCCATTCCTCTCCAACAAAACGAGTGAACGGAATCATTTGGAAATACCAAAAGCATACACCTGAGGTAACGAGACTCTGACCAATGCGTTAACATGCTTCCCTTGAGTTCATGTCCATGCCTCTCCAATTGAACTGGCAACCGGAATCATCGGAAACACAAAGAACCATGAAACATGACTCTGAGTAACGCGAAACCATGCCCCTGTGCATCACACAACAACACTAAAATCAAAAAAGTGCTAACATCCCACAGACTAAGAGTTAAGAAGGCCAAGCAAAAAACAAGTTCATCGAAGTACACAGAAAGATGCAGCACTCTTGATGTCCAAACCTACGGTCTAAGATTCGAGACGCTTCCCCTTTTTCCATAGGAGGATGAGGGCTGGTGGCCTCACTTCCATGCGACTCACCATGGAACATCATAGAAAACGTCTGTAACACACGCAAGAACGAACATGACTCTGGGTAACACCAAACCATGCCACCGTGGATGTCATAACACTAAAATAAAAACATTCCGGCAGTTGAGCAAGCAAGGAAAAAAACAAGCCCATCAAAGCCCACAGAAAATTACACCAATCTTGATGTCCAGACGGACGGTCGAAGATTCGAGACGGTTCGACCATTTCCCTCTCTCCCTCCACTACTTTCTTGCTTTTGCTTTCGCACCGAAATCTCGAACACTTCACCAGTTCCCCTCTCTTGAACACCCTCGTCTTTCCTTCTGCCCCCATTGTCCGATCCAGTAGACAAACCAAAAATCCAAATCACGTTCACCTCACCCACCAGCCGCCATCCACTTCGAGATACAAGCAGTCAGTCGGTGCCCGCGAAAGCATCAAAAACCTCTCCCGGCGGCGGTGGCGACTGACGGTGACGACCCGTGCTCGCGGTGGAGATACCAACAGAGAGCAAGGACAAAAACAAGCCGATGGATGCGACGAATCCCTCACAAGCAATCGAAGGTAAAAAATATTAATCCATTACATTCCATTACCACAGGTAGATCAAAGCGATTTCCCCCCTTTTTGACGGACATGAACCCTAACCGCCACACAAAACCGTGTTTCCAAAAAGACTGTCTAGACTTTTCTGGCAAAATTGAAATAAGGTAGGCACGCGGGCAATGGGATGCTACCCTTACCCGTCACAGAAATCTGCTCGCAAGGAATTTGCCTAAAACGTACTGTGCATGCCAGAACTATCTAGAACACCGCTCTAGATTCAAACCATGAGAGCATCCTTAAATTCAAAACCTGGTATTTACAGGAGATTCTATGTATCTGTTGATTGCCCCTCTTTCAAATTACGTGCCTCTCTTGTATTAACGCCCGTGCTCCAATAATAGATCTAGCTGTGTGCTTATAGCGTGAAACAACCTATGCCTCTCCGACAATGTCATTTTTTGTCCACGGGATGCATCTCCTCTTTTTGCTGTGAAATTCAATTATGCTTCTACTGCTGCTAACGCCTGGGCATTTTTATGCAGCAACGACTGGTAATAAGGAAAACAGGGTACCTACGGAATAGCTTGCCGTGGAGCAAGGTACTATAAGAGGCTCACACAATCCATATAACAAAAACTATGTAGCAGCAGCAGTAAGTTAACCAATTACGTCCACAAAATCCTGGGAAATTGCACTTCGTTGAAATTTTTCACACATTATGTGTATTATTATTCATCTGAGAACATTTTATCTTACACTCTAAACCTTACAGTTACTGCTCCAATTTATAGAATATCATTTGTAGTGCATTTTTTCCTATAAAAAAAGACTTCCCCTCACTGATATGGACATGACAGCAAACATACTGCTCACACCTGACCCTAATTTCTATCAATGATTGGCCAAACAAAGAGTTAGTGGGAAGACTTGATATAACAAGAAAACAATGGATTGATCACTTTTTTAGGTCACGAAATGAAAGAAAAGGGCTATCTTATGAATCTATGTAGATTAAGCTTTAGAATCTTTTTGTGCAGCCGTGGAAGACATAGTTTTAAAACTATATCCCATTTATTTCGATGTTACTTCGTAATCCTTTTGTTACATAATCATCGTGCAGGTGACGGAGAAGGAGATATTGAAACGATTTTGTCTGAACTTAATAGTTCATATCCAGAAAAACCAGTCATCTCTCGTGACCCGTCAGAAAAAAGAACGAAGCAGAACATGGACAGCGAAGCACCCGAGAAAGTGCCAGCACTAGCTTCCAGCAGGGAGGGCAACAAAAAGCAAGTGACTAGCAGCAGAAAAGAGGAGCAATCAGAAACCAAGACTGTCATTCCTCCTAGAGGAAAAAGACAAAAGAGAAAGGACAAAACTCAACTCATCAGCGACGGTGCTAGCTTGAAGCAGCAGCAGCCAAGTCCTCTAATGATACTCCCGCCAGCAGTTCCACGCGCCGACAATGATGTAAATAAAGCCAAGAAGAAAAACAAAAGACAACGGTTGGAAGAAGACGAGGATGATGCCAGCAAAGAGTCAAAGCGTGATGCTGCCGACGACGACGATGGCACAAAACACGATGATGATGTCATTTGTACAGAGGGCGATGGCGCCGCAGGGGACAACGGTGGCGCCGCAGAGGACAGCAACGATGATGTAAAAACCATCTTCTCTACAGATTTTTGCTACCGCTTTTCACCCATGAAAACCAAACCATCCTCTATAACAAAACCCTCTTTTTCTCAACAGGTAAAAACAAGACAGAAGCGCACAAAGAGAAGAAAGACAAGTGGAAAAGAATTGGCAGCACCAACGGATGATGAACAGGAGGCAACAACAAATAAGGACAAATGCGAGATCAAGGCAGGAGCAGCATTTGATAATGTCAATAGAGCATGGAAATTACTTGAGGAACGTCACCGGCGAGATGTTAGGGAAACCGGGTTTGGAAGCATAGAGGGATGCCAAATAAAGCGCTCCATCTGCAAACCGCTTGCAGCACACATCTACGACAAACTGGACATAGAAACCATGAAAATAAAGTTCGGTGAAGCTGATCAGCAGAAAGAAATCACAATAACAAAGGAAGGCATCCACAAGGTGTTTGGATACCCAAACGGTACGGAAAAGATAGCACCAAGGCCAAAGAATTCCACCAATACAATGAGCGAACTGGTGACAGAACTTGGCCTCAAGAAAATGGGTTTCCATCACGACGATCTGTTTAAAGAACTAGAAAAATTGGTGAAACAAGATGACGAACAATCAAACAGGAAATCAGTTAAAATATTTTTCCTTATTTTTTTCCACAACATTGTCAGTGGAACAACCTCCCCTACCTTCTGCAAACAAGCCATTATGGTCAAGGACTTGGACTATCCAGAAATGGCAAAGATGGATTTCTGCCACGTAATCGTCAAAAGTATTAGGGAAGGAGCAAAGACATGGCAGAAGCACAGGTTGTTGCCTCAGGAAGAAAAGAACAAAAAGCATCTCAATGGTTTGGCGCAGGGACCAGTAATAATGTACCTCGACTGCCTGCTGCTGCTGACCGACACAAAACAAATGCGGAAGATTGCCAAGACAATGGACAAGACATCGTTACCGCGAGCAAACCACCTAAAAGAGAGTGACCTAAGGAAAATAGCTAGAGCAGACATGAAAACGGACGGAAAAGCACGACCAGATGACTATAAATTTGGCAAGATACAGGTATAGCCCTATTGAATATATATGCATTATCCCTTATAAAAACGGTTTCCAGTCTAACCAATTCCATCATGCCGAAACAATGCATACATGGAAAGGAACAGCAGAGAGGATCTTCTATGCCAACACAGCAACACCTTTGTATTCAATACGGGTGATACCAGCACAACAACAGGAGCACCAGCAAACGACCAAGCTACTACCACCTCCAACCAAGCGACAGGACGAAGCACATGTCAGCACAAGTGGAAGCAAGGAACCAGTCACAGGCACCAGCACAGGATCATATGAAATATTCGGAAGGATAGAAGAAATGTTGAAACAAGTACTCGACGAAACAAAATAGATACCTGGAATAATGACCAGGGCTGGACACCAATGCAACGAACAAGAGAAGGAATTAGATGAAAGAATGAGGAACATAGTGGTGCAACAAACAACGGCCGTGATTGATCCTCTCGAACAACTTAGAGAATTCCAGGACATTGTTCCAGAGTGAGCTTTCAAGAAGAGACGACGCTGAAGCTGCAGGATCGAGCAGACGCAGGAGACACAGCTGCACTTGTACATGGCAACCACACGAAAGAAGTCGTAGCCGCACCAGAACCAGGAGGGAGGAGAAAAGGAAAGAAGGAAGAACAGGACCAACAAAACAAACATGAAGGGAAGAAAAGAATAACAAAATCAAGAACACAGAACTCGAGAATTAGCCAGAGGGAGACAGAAGAACATAACAAGGTGCAAAAGGAGCAAAACAAGGAGGACGTATCAACCAACACATCAAGTGCCGAAGGACAGCAAGAACAAGGTAGAAAAGTAGCTGCAGAAGCAGAGAATCAAGATGAGAAACAGGTAAATGAAAAAAGTGACTCGAAAGCGATGCTTTCAAACTTGAACTTACAAAATCTGCCTTCAATTCTGTAAGGTACACGGCAACAAAACGCCACCGAAACATAAAGGCCAACAGCAACATGTCGTCAAGAACACCGAGCAAGAGGATGGAAGCAATAGAACAAGCAACCCAACAATAGATAATGCTCCCTCAAGAGCGTCAACAGGAGTAGTACAAGAGAAGAACAGGATCGGAGGCAGCAAAGACGTGAGTATAAAAAATCAGTCTCTTCTCTCTAAAAAGTCTCTTCTCTCTAAACTAAAAACGCTCTTGAGTTAACTGACAAATCTGCAACAAAATATACACTCAGCCGGACAAGTATCATATCGACGCTCCCGCAAGCGAGCCACAGGCTGATCTAGCATCGACCGTTGACAGCACGGCGGAAAAACAAGAAGAAAACAACAAAGAAGAGGTAAAACTTCCAAACCCACTTTGCCCAAATACCGTCAACTCCTATTGTTTCAACTACCAGGTATTACAAGCACAGCAAAGAGAAGAGGATGCCCATGCAAAACAGAAAGTTCATATAGAAGAGCTTTTCAGCACAAGAGCATTTCAGATGACCGATACAGGGGAGAAAGCCTCAGACACTCCACCTGGTGACACACCCAAGGCTGGCATACAAAGCAAAGAAAAAGTGGACGCACAAACGGATATCCCAACCACCAGCGCAAAGGTAAAATTCAACAAGAACCATTTTTCCAAAATTTATAAGAAATGTACTGCCCAGTACAACCTGTCACAGTAATACAAGAATTACAAGCAATGAATCATGCTTTTCCTTTTTCATGAAACGCAGGAAACAAACGAGGACGGTCATGCCAAAGAACAGCAAGGAGTACAGACAGAACAAACCAAAAAACAAGGGCAAATGCTGACTAAAACGGTACCCAGTACACCATCATCAAAGACCAACGAGGTAAAGCCACACGCACCTGCTCCTACAACGTTAAAACAAAAAAGTTATGCATGCACAGATGAAGTCCAAACTTTATTTACATTTTTTGATTGAACAGAAAAAAGAAACAAATGAAGCAGACGATGTGCCTCAAGAAGCGATAGAAAGTGCTGCTACCGCTCGACAATGTACAAAAACTACACAAGACAGAGAAGAAGTGACAGGCACGGCACCGGAGAGATTGAACGTAGAGGTCAAGCTACAAAACCTCTTTCTGTGGCATATAAAAAAGGGACATTTATATTTATGCCCCTAATTTGCCCCCAACTCTCAGATTTACCCATAAATTTTTGATGTGCTCAAATTTGCCCCTAAAAAGCATTTTAAGTCGAAGAAATGCCCTTCCATCTGGTCAAAGTTGTTTGGCCAAAACTTTGAAAAATTCATAACAAATTCATACGAAGTCAGAAAATGCAAATAAGATATCCAAATGTTCATACAAACATCACCTATATGCGCATGTCATTTACATTCCTCACGTACATGTGCATTTATTTGCATTCACCCTAAATTGTTTTTTAATGTTATAAACCCTAAAAGGCTTTAAAGAGTGCTTTTGTCATGAACGTAAATGACATGTGCATATAGGTGTTGTTTTTTATGAGCATTTTGATATCTTATTTTGCATTCTTCTAAGTTCATATGAATTTGTTACAAATTTTCAAAGTTTTGGGCAAAACACTTTGACCAGATGGAAGGGCATTTCTGTGACTTAAAATGCATTTTAGGGGCAAATTTGAGCACATCAAAAAGTTAGGGGTAATTTTGAGTAGTGGGTCCGAGTTAGGGGCACAAATATGAATGTCCCTATAAAAAATGCATCCACCAGAAACAAACACAGACACATTTTAATTACTTTTGCATTCTGACAAATGCAAGAAACAGGGGAGAGCACCAACATTCAAGGCAAACAAACACAACAACACAGGGGAATGGAACAAGCAGAAGATGTTCTTCCAACAACAGACAACCTAACCTCCATAGACCAAGCCGGAAAACTTTCGCTGTCCGGGCAAGAAATAACAGAGATGTCAACGTCGACGCAAAAGATCGAAAAGGTGAAGTGAGATAACCTGCTTTTAAGGAAATTAGAAATTTGAGTGAACAAAGACACAAATGCAATCTCATTTACCTACCTCTATGTCTCAACAGCCACAAGACAAAAATGACGACACCATGGAGGTCCAAAAATCTGCACTCACCGAAGAAAAGGTCGAAGAGGAAGCACCAGCAGAAACGACTGAAAAGGTGAAGCTACAATAAAAAAAAGTTCAAAAGACACACTAAACATTTGAGTATTTTTCTTAGGGAACGGACAATAAACTACAGTGAAAATAACGACCGTATTTATTTATTTTTTAACGACACTTTTGCACGATAACGCAGAAACCTCAACAGGACACGCACGCAGACACAAGTAAAGAAGCAAAGGGCCATAGTGCATTGGAAAACCATGCGGCAAACATTCCAGAGAGAGAGTCAGACAGCAACAAGAAAAAGGCCGCACCATCAGACAAGAAACATTGTGCTGTATAAGATGTTGCCGCCACAAACACGGCGGTAACCCAGGGCAGCACTCAAACAAAACGTGAACCGTTGATCATACAAAACCTAGCCTTCGAAGAAGGGACAAAAGACAAAGGGATCGAACACCTGTACAACAACGTCATGACAGCGAATAAGGACAAAGGGTAAGTTCATGTCAACACCAAAGAATTATTTTCTTCCAATGATTTCCTACCTTAAACATTTTATATGTATACCTGTAAATATATATGTTGCAGGCACGAGATTTTAATAAATACAGAGACGACAACAGTAACAGTCAGCCACATGGCACAAAGCTTCGACATTGGAAAGCCAGTGCGCAGCGAAACCATGGCAGTCATGCTACAGATGTTGAAAAAGCAACTCAGGGGCACAAAGAGAAAGATTCTATCAACATACAACACCGTAAGTAGAGCTCAAGTTTCAACAATGAATATCACTCTATCGATCAATCAACCTCTCTGTACAATTGAATTTACAAATTTCTTCTACGCACATGTGACAAAACAAGCAGGCATCAATATGCATGGCCAACCATGAAGATCCATTGGAGTTGAAAAATAAAGACTAAGCACACGTCAGAGACAAGACAATTCCTAAAAGGCTTAAAAGATTCCTTGATCTGGAAGAAGGAGAGCAACTACAAGATTTCGACATGGTAAGCACATCTCATGTTACAGACAAGAGATACAATCTCGGCACTACAATTACGTCTAACGATCAACAAATCATGACTAAATCCAAAAAGGACCCCTTATTTATTTATTTTGCATTTTTGCAGTTCTTTCTACCAGTTTGCATAGGCGGGCATGTTCAACAAAAACAAAGAACTGTGGGCCACTACTTCGTTGTTACAATTAACATGAAAAAAGAGCGCTTTGAACTCCTTGACTCTTTACCAGATGAATATACAGGCACAACGGACTACTTCAACACAGTAACAAGCAGAGTAAAGAGGATATGGAAGCAAATAAGCCCATTGCTCCAACTGTCTCCAAGTAATATTGACCATTTCAAAAAGGTCAAAATGAAGGTGCCACTTCAGGGAAAAACGTAAGCACTACAAACCTTTCTCCTTTTCCTTACTCACTGTAAAAATTATTAATGCAATCCATAAAAAACATAGGACATTAGGAAAACTTCACCTAAACTGCCCTACCATCTTTGGACAGCGACAATAATCAATCATCCTTCTACCTGCAGACTCGACTGTGCGTTCTATATGTTCATGAACGCAAAGCACTACACCGACGATGGAGAAACAGTGTTACTAACAGAGGAACAAGTCCCAGAGTTGAGAAAGAAAATTCTCTATCAAATATTCAGCCAATACAGAGATACGGCCGCACTGTCATTAATCAACTACACCGCAGGTTTGTCTTACTGAAGACAACAAAGTAAAATTCTACTTATCTAATTTTCAGAGACACACCAATACGTTTTTATTTTTTATTTTAACAGATATGCTGAAACCTAAGGTCGATATGGAAGACAGTGAAATGGAACGAATACGTTGTGACATAATTCAACAAGAGATTCCTCCAACTCCCGAGCACATTGGGACAAGCGCTCAAGAGATAAAAGTTATTGACATTAATGACACAAGCAGCGATGAGGAGAAAGAAGATGATCATGTGAGCGGCAAGGATACCACCAAGGTGTCTGAAGAAGCACTCACGGAAGAACAAGCCCAGACAGATGCTGGTTTACAGAGGGAACAACACGCGCAGCCACACACTGATTTACAAAAGGAAGACGAACGGATAGATCCGCTGATAGAACCAGACAGACCACCCCCAGATAAAAACAACGAAGGCATAACACGCTCTCCTTTAGAAGTGGATAACAGGACAAAGAGCGTACCAACTCGCCAACAACAGCTTTCCAAACAGAACATGAACCCTGTTGGCGAAGATCGCATATCAGGAACATCACCTGAGGCAGAACATGCACAATAAGAAAAGAAGGAGAAAGGAAAGATTTTCTTAGAAAGATATTTCAAAAGAGGAAACACGATGCTGAAGTCTCAATAGAACCGAGCATCAAAAACAACAACACACAAAAGGACACACCAACACCTGGGCAGCTTAACGAGCAGGCACAGTTCGGTCACGACAAGAAAAGGGGAAGGCATCTTGCAAGAGTGCAGACAAGTTCCCCAAAACCCTCGACGATTCAATCACCTGAGATCAGCTCAGCAGACATAATCTCAACTAATAGGCCATTCAAGAGAGCAGGCAAGGAAATTGACAAAGTCAACGCTCCAGCACTTGTTCCAGGAGATTTCATTTACAAAGAAAAGGCCATGCAACTCTATAGATATCTGATGAGCCGACAAGGACAGAAAAATGCGGACAGTAAGCAGATTCTCCTTGTTCCATGGAAACGATTACACAGAGCTGCACATTCTCTAACATCCAACTAACCATTCACTCACCTAATTCTAAACCCTCCTTGCTTGTAGAGAACAGCTATATAAAACCTCAAAGAGCGAAGGCTACATTTCAGGAAAATCCTTCATGGAACTAGCAGGGAAAGGAAACGCACAAATGGAGGGCTCCATGCTAAACGCGTTACTGGATGAATGGACAGAACAGAAATAGTTCAACCCAGACGTCACAACTACTCCCTGCAGAATTCGCAAATGTATGCATACCACACCCACAAAAACACCTCCGTCATTACTATGGTAGAATATTTAACTATTACCACACACTCTCTTTCTTGAAGATGGTGCTAGGTCTCAATTATAATAGAGGTGAGCTATCAGAATTCAACGAAGACAATGCACTACAAGAATTTGAACAACTCGTGCGAGGTAAAAACATCCTGCACTCGAAGATGGTAAGTTCGGAACTATTACTGAACACACGACTTATTCTCCTTGAGCTTCAACAATTAAATGAAATTCAATTTTTACATCAACAACGATCTCCTCTCTCAACGTAGATCATGATACCTCATCACACGGACAAGCACTACACGCTATATGTAATGAACAAGTACAGAGATAGCATCGACATCCTTGACTCACTGAACTATGTAAACTACGCCGATTTGTCTTGGAGTAAACACCATGTGCATCGAGCAGAACTGGTACGTACTTTTTGTACATTGATTTATTCTTTTCCTCGCGATAGTATGATACTCTTACTTTTATCAATGCCGCACCCAAACAACAAAACAAAAATGCAATCACAGATGAGAAGGATGTCGGTGCTGATGAACAAGTACCACCAACTAAAACACAAGAATGAACCAGACTGGGCAAGGATAGCAGAAAGGCCTCACAGGATCTGCACACCAAAGCAAGAAGGAACACAATGCGGACACTTCACGGCCCAATTTGCGAAACACTGGAATGGGAAAGAACTGGTCAAGGACAGAGAGGATTTTCATGTAAGTTACCAGTACATACACGTCAAATTACTTGATTTCTTTATTACCGCAATTAGTTTATTCACAATGGTGGACAACACGTAACTATAAACCATGCATTTTGACATGCCTGCAGCACAGCAAGGTGGATGCCGAATGGAAACCAGAGTACGTATACACACTCATATTCGGTAAAACCAACCAAATAAAGCACCATCAACTTCCTGAAAAAATCAAAGTTTTCAAACCAGAGACTACAAACCTTTTTTCGCCCATGAAAGGTAATATAACTATTTTCATTTTTACCATCAGTCAACATGACAGGAGCTTCAAATATATCTTTTAGAAGCAACAACCATAACTTTTTATCTGTTTTGACAGAGCGAGACGAAAAGAACCAGGATCAATCAATGAGCACCAACAAATACCCGCAACACCGGCATTCATTCAAACACATGCGTAAGGAAAACGAGCTCTACGACATAGTCATGAGTGACACATGGCAGGACAAATTCAAAAGGTGACTTGGTTCCTTTTTCAACTGAAATTAGTTGAAGTTACGTGGCAATCACACAAATAAGACAGAAACTAGAAAGAACCTTGAATTCCTGTTTATTAGCTTGCTTGTAAGTGACATTCTAAACAAAATTTTCTTCTACTGTTTTACCTGTAAGCAGAGAAGTAGTATTCTCGGGAGAACAACCACAGGGGAACAGCGCAACTCTCACTGGATCAAACCTGAAGGAAATTTTTGGGCCTGCAAACAAGAAAAAACATAAAGGAATGGAAAAGAAGGTGCTCGATGAGTTAGCAGAAGCATGGGAGGGAAGCAAGCAAACTAAATACAAAATACATAGACTATTATTAGGCCCAAGCTTTGCAGAGGTAAATTTAAAAACAAAAAAAAACCACAAGGATCAGACAACCTCGTCTTTTTGCAACGATTGTTTAATCTCTTGGTACCGATCTATTCTTTCTAATTTGTTTTAATGGTTTTTTATTTGTTGCCTGCAGAATATTCTGGGTTTAAAGGATAAAAGAAAATCTATGACACACTTCAGAGATGATTTCAAACGAGAGAAGGATGCCTTGGTTCCTTTGTTCCTTAAGAAACGTCAATTAGACAAGCTCAAAACAACAAAAATGGTAATAGCGTTAAAACTATATTCTAAACTCTCCTATAGCAATAAAACTCTCCTCTAACAAAACAAAAATAAGCATTTCAAACAAAATACTATATTCTAAACTCTCCTCTAACAATAAAACTTTTGTACCGCAGGTAGTCATGCCATTTGAAAAGGAAGACCGATACACACTATTAGTGCTCGACAAATATAGAAGGAAGCTTCAAATCATTGAGCCTGGAGAAACCTCTCGAAGCATTGAAGAGGAAAGAATGCCCAAAAAACAACGTGATCTCCACGTGCGTGATGGCAAACTAAGTAAGCAAATTGCTGACATGGAAATCAATGAAGCCAGCAAAGAAAAGGAGCATAACAAATACCACAACCATAAAGACAGACTGGTAAGAATTGTACATAACAACATCTTTCGGTTTTACAAATTGCAGTACATGTCTCTCTAAAACAAAAACAAAATGCAATTCCCAGGTGCCCAGGTTCAAGGAAGTATACGAAATATTTCTCAGTGAAAAATTCAAAAAGGAAAAGACTAAATGGGAAGTTCAATTTTTAAAGGACGTTCCACATGTGAACAAAGGTGAAACCCCGTTTGCAGTTCTAAGGTTCGCGCATCTCTTTGATGGCAACCACTTCGTCGAAGAGATAGATAATTTCGATGTAAGTTTTCGCTTAAAACTCACTATAAATCTGCAAGATATCATATAACTGCATGACCTAATTCTGATGTGTTTTTTCTCCTTATTTTTCACTGAATTTTTTATAGGATGGCACGGAACAATGGAAAGCACAACAACTGTGCAGGCTACTATTTAGCAATCAGAATACAATCGAACCCAGCAAAATGGGCGATGAGATTAGAAAGATCTACGACGACATCAAGGAAAAGGAATAAAAGTTGTTGATAAGCGAACAAGCCTAGCTCCGTCAAAGCATCAGAAAACGGTTCAACCGCACATCATAGTGTGATAATGAAGCAGCAGACTCTTTTTATTGATGTAGTTCCTTGATTCTTCATTAACCAAGCATTCGAACACTAGCCAATGCCCCAAGTCCGTCCCTAGACATACGTGCGTCACGTCGACGCTCAGTTACTCTGCATACTCCTCACGCGTGACCGCCAGGTGACTTTGATGTTTCACAAACATTCCTCCTCTCTACAACCGTGTGCTGCCGAATGCCACCAACCTACAGCATGCATCTGGTTGAGTACAGACGTGACTCTCTAAATGAGTATTCAAACAATTGCATGTGGTGCCACCCACTCACGCTGTTAGAGGCCTCACACCTGTGCATCCACAATGGTGCCTCTCCTAGCACACCACCATGCGCCACTGATGCCCCTCGAAGTCCCACACCACTCCATGCCCGTGATGCCAGATCACGCGTGACTTTCTAGAGGCTTGACAACCGTGACTCCCTAACTGCGTATTCGGAAGCATTCTTCTGGTGCCACACTTTTGAACATCCACAGTATTGATAGCTGTTCGAAACAACAAAAACCCAACTTCCGTGCCTATTGAGTCTTCACCTTCGTGATTTATGTGCCTGCATCCACATACCTAACGTGTCACACCCCGCGACACTTACATGCTCGCGGTACCACGCCCGTGTCTCTTCACAAACGTCACCACAGTGCATCCCGTGCCTTGCGTACCTGCATCCAGGTGCCTCTCTCACATGACACTTGCGATGACTCATACATGCCCCATCGTGTCGCACAACCTTGGCTCTGCACACTTCCAAACCGTGACCCTGTAACTATGTATTCGGAGCTCACCTCTGCTACTCCGTCGACATGCCTCTGGATGGATGCTTGTGGTGCCTTCATTTCTGTAGAGACTTCAATTTCGTGCCTCTGACACCTGCACTAACACACGCCGGTGGCTCTACAGACTGCAAACCTGTGCCTCTCTAACTGCGTATTCCAACCCATGCCACTCCTGCCACTCCTCAAGAAGCCGCGCTTGTGCGCACAACTAAACTGTACTTAGCGTAAAAAGACTGCTTTGTATTTAGTTGTTTTTAGACTAAAAAGCAACATTACTAATTCAAAATCACAAGATTGCTGAATAAACATAGTACTTAGCAAGCCAAACAACTTGTTCAATCACATAAACAAACTACAAACTTCACATAAGCAAACTTGTTTAACCTGATACAGATGACATTAGAAACTGCTTCGTCCTAACAGAAGTAAACTACGAACCTGAAACAATAGAAAGGACAAGCAGAAACACAAGCAACTCCACGACCAGTTTTCTATGTTTTCGTCATCACTAGTAGACATAGTACGGATCGTCATAATTCTTCTCTGCCTCTTCTGCACTCTCCAGCCCATCTCTGATGTTTTCAATTCTCTTCCAAGACTCGTAGGTGGCGTACGCATCTATCGCTGCATACTCGATGAGGTAATTTGGCAGTGGGCTGATCCCCCACAGTTTATGGTCTTCAACCCTGTCAATCTTATCCTTCATCTGTTTGTAGAATGGGTGGATCACGCTCCCTGCAACATCAGCCAAAGAGTGGTACCTCTTTCTTCCCTTGAACGGAACTCTCCATTTGCGTTGGATGTCGATGTACTTGTCGGGGTTGATCTCCAAACCAAAACTTCACAGCATCTCTTTGTCACCTTCAATACTGAAGCCGGCAAAGGTGTAGAACTTGTCCTCCTTCAGGAACGGGCGCATGCTCTTGGGCCTGCAAGGCGGATGACACATTTAAGGTGGATCCATCAAGTATCCATCAAGTAAATACTTATATAGTACGTATAATTCTGGACGAAAAATTTTCAGAAACTGCTATGCAGAGTTCAGAAATAAAATACAAGCACAACATGTCATTTTTATTTTTGGTATTTACACTTGAATAAATGACCTATCTACTCCTTACCCACGTTAACACATCAAATCAAGAAACTCAACTACACTAGAACATCAAATATAGAAACTACACTAGAACAGAAAGTGCACTAGAACATCAAGTTCAGAAAATAATCTCATACATCAAATTCATAAATTAATCTAGTGCATCAAATACATAAACTGATCTGGTGAGTCAAGTTCAAAATCTATTCTGCTGCATCTACTTCAGAAACTTCACTGATACATCAATTCAATAAACCAATTTAATCAAATTTCAGGGTGAAATGCTAATTAAACAGAAACATGGAGAGGTTGAAGCTGTAGGATGGTTCACCATTTTGTTGCCGCGGTGATGTGGTATACCAGACAGAGTTCCTCCACACATAACTGCAGAACCACTGCCCTCTACGGAGGTTCGTCTTCCCTGGTATACTCGACATCAACGCCGATGTACTGAGGGTACAAGCCACAGACCCTCTTCAGGATCCTGCTGATCATCTTGTCGGCTTCGTCAGGATTGCTGGTGCATACGACATCCAGCTTTCCCTTGTCGTGGATGCCAACCTCCTTGAGGTGCACCTTGTAGTCGTGCTTCTGACCGGGGACCTGAACATCGTCAACCTCAGTGCTCTGATCGGACGTCTCACCACGGGGACGCTTGGCAGACGGTTCCTCCTCCATTACGATCCTGCAGCGATGGCGGCCTTGACACAGAGATTGTGAGGAGTTGCTAGTTGAGATGGAGAGGCAATAGTGTTTTCGTAATTGAGCGGCTATGGAAGCGCAGTTGCCCTTTTGTGCCAAGGTTTGGGTCGAGGAGGAGGCGGTTGGACGAGGCCTCATCGTGGTAATGAGGGCAGTAAACATGCGCTCGCGGTTGCTGTGCGCCGGGGAAACCGCCGAGTAGCAGTGCTCGCGGTTGCCGGGAAAAAGCAACCGTCAAATCGTCCAATTAAGCACGTAACAAATGTTTTTGCGTAAACCATTCAAGCACACACTGCACTGGCATGCTTAGATAGTGTGCACTACGTTCAGATACTAAGCATGTACTATGTTGAACTCCTCGCACCTTTCCCGACGCACGCCGCTACTACCGCACGACCAATGCTCTCTGACTACTATTCGCACCGATGCCTCTACTACCACACTTCCCGACGCATCACTCTCACGTGCCCGTGGTGACACACGCTCGTAACTCTGAAGACTTCACAACCGTGACTGTCTGAGTAAGTCTTCAGATGCATGCCCCTGCCACTACACATTTGTGCATCCATAGAGTTGATACCAGTGCCTCTATAATTCCAACATCGGTGCATGTAGAGCCTGGTGTTCTATGCCTCATATGTGTATTAAGACGCTACATCGAACAAAAAAACAAAGCCAGGCGGCACGAATCTTGATGCTAAAATCAGACCGTCAAAGATAACAGACGGTTCCATCATTTCCATCTCTCCCACCTCCACTACTCTCTTGCTTCCTCTCTTCCACAGTAAATCTCGAAACATTTCACACTCATGCAAGGTCTCCTCCTAGGTTCAATACTTCAGTGCCTCCTGTACCTGCATCCGTGCCTCCTGTGCCTTCAATGCCGTGCCTCAAGTGCCTACATCCACGTGCCTCGCGTGACACTTGTCGTGACTCCTACGGGGCCCGTCATGCCACACCCACGTCACTTCACAAACGTGGTTCTCTAACCGGGTAGTCGGAGCCATGCCTCTGCCGGCACACTTCTGTGCGTCCAGAGAGTGCACAACTGTGACTTCACAAAACACACGTACGTGCCTGTTGTGGATTCACCAATTCTACCTTCCGTAACTGCACCCACGTGCCTCAAGTGCCTAACGTAATGACATGCGCAGTGACTCTTACATGGCCCCACTGCCACGCCCGCGTCGCTCCTGAGACTTCACAACCGTGCCTCTTTAACTGAGCATTCTAACGCATGCCTCTGCCACCGCACTCTTGTACATCCTCAGCGTTGATATCCGTGCCTCCAAAAGCAGCATGTCTGTGCCTGTAGTTCCTTCATTTCCGTGCCTCCTATGCTTACATCCACGTGCCTCACGCGACTCTTGCATGTCCCGTGGTCCTCTAACTTCCTGTAGAACCCACACTTCCATGCCTCCTGTGCCTGAATGTACGTGTCTGTAGAACTTGCACTTTCGTGCCTCGTGTGCCTGCATCCACATGCCTCTAGAGAGGCTCCACTTCATCACTACCACGTGACTTCACAACCGTGGTGCCTTGATTTCTGTGCCTTACGTCCTTGCACCCACGTGCCTCACACGACACTTGTTGAGACTCTTACGTGCCAAGTAGTGCGACACCCACGTCACTTCACAACCGTGGTTCTTTAACCGAGTACTCGGACCCATGCCTCTGCCACCACACTTTTTTGCATCCAGAGAATGCACGTACGTGCCTGTGGTGCCTTGATTTCTATGCCTTACATAACTGCAACCACGTGCACAACATGACACTTGCCGAGACTCTTACGTCCCCCGTAGTGCCACACCCACGTGAGTTCACAACCGTGGTTCTATAACCGAGTACTCGGACCCATGCCTCTGCCGCCACACTTTTGTGCATCTAGAGAGTGCACGTACGTGCCTGTGGTGCCTTCATTTCTGTGCCTGCACGTACCTGCACCCACGTGCGCAACTTGACATGCGTGGCTCCTGATACTTCACAACCGTGCCTCTGTAACCAAGAATCCTGACACGTGCGTCTGCCACTGCATTATTTTGGCATACACAGGGTTGATACCCCGTGCCTCACGAAGCCACAAGTCCGTGCCTCCGTTGCCTTGAATGTCGTGCCTCATGTACCTACATCCACGTGCGCAACGTGACACATGCCACGACACTTATGTGACCCGTAGTGCCACACCCACGTGACTTCACAACCGTGGTTCTCTAACCGAGTACTCGGAACCACGCCTCTGCCGCAAAACTTTTCGTGCATCCAGAGAGTGCACGAACGTAACTGTAGTGCCTCCATTACTGTGCCTTACTAACCTGCACCCACGTCCGCAACATGACACTTGTCGAGACTCTTACGTGCCCCGTAGTGCCACACCCATGTGACTTCACGACCGTGGTTCTGTAACCGAGTAGTCAGACACATGCCTCTGCTGCCACACTTTTGTGCATCCAGAGACTGCACACCAGTGACTTGAGAAAACACACGTACGTGCCTGTTGTGGATTCACCTTTTCTCCCTTTCGTGCCTGAACCCACGTGCCTCACGTGCCTAACACAACATACATCATGACTCTTAAATGGCCCCACTGCAACTCCTGCGTCGCTCCTGAGACTTCACAACCATGCCTCTTTAACGACGCTTCTAACACATGCCTCTACCACAACACTATTTTACATCCTCAGCGTTGATACCCGTGCCTCCAAAAGCAGCATGTTCGTGCCTGTATTGCCTTCCTTTCCGTGCCTCCTAGGCTTACATCCACGTGCCTCACGCGACTCTTGCTTGTCCCGTGGTTCTCTACCTGCTTGTAGAACCTACACTGCCGTGCCTCCTGTGCCTGCATCTACGTGCTTGTAGAACCTACACTCTCGAGCCTAACATCAGAAAAAATGGATCTTGATGCTCAAACGGACGGTTGAAGATTAGAGACAGTTCGATGGTTTCCATCTCTCCCTCCCTCTCCTACTAGCTTGCTTCCCCTTCCGCAAAGTAAATCTCAAAACCTTCATCACTCCCGCACGCTCTCCTCCTTCCTTCTGCACACAAACACAAATTTGAAATCGAGTTCGCGTCACTGAACAAACCGCCACCGCGTTCCCCAGCCACCCTCCAATCCGACATACACACAGCCACACACTGCCCGCGAGAACACCAATAACCCCGCTGGCTGCGGCGACCGACAGCGAGGACTTCGACAGTGGCAGCGCAAATCGTAACGAAAAAAGAGCAACGACACAATAAGCGGATGGAACTGAAGAACACCGCACAACTAATTGAAGGTAATTATCATTCTATCCCACTCCATTCCACCGAGTAGATCATACTGATTTTTCAACTTGAAGGAGCAGCAACCCTAGCCACAGCTACCAAGGAGTTTTCCAATAGCCTAAAATCAATTTGTCCAACAAATTGAACTGCCGAAGAGATGAGATTTAATAGAAATGCTACAGCTCTCCGCCCTGGAATTTTTCGCCATACGATATGTGCTCAAAGGTACTAAATCTGAAACGTCACTAACTAGAATACGTCGATAGATCCAAACCGCGCAAGCATCCTGAGAGGCCAAAACCTGATAACCGTACGATATTTTCTACATGTTTGTCCCTTCAATGTAATCGTTTTTCAAATTAAGTGCCTCTAGTCTGAAAAACCGTGAATACAGAATAGCTGTACCCTATGCTTCTAGGGAAAAACAACCCGTGCCTCTCTATACATACAAATTTGTTTTCACACAACGCAGCTTTTTTTTCTGTGACACTCGACTCTGCTTCTAACACCTGCCCATTTTTTATGCAGCAATGAGAAATCCTCACGAAGAAGCTAAAACCCAGCAAAATACTGACGAAGACCCTGCTGAAGAGCATGCAATCCAGCAAGCTCCTGTCAAAGGTTTGACCAAAAGAGTCCATTGTCTATCTACAAAAAATTGTATTGAGACATTAATAACTTAACTTCTATCCTTGACAACAATAACTTAACAATGTCTACAAATAAAACTACCTGCCACTTTTTTATATATTTCTTTATAGAAAACATTAAAAATGTTTGCACAATATCTTATATTTAATTAAAAAACAGTTTAACTTACTAAATATATCTTCAACTCTTATTCATGATATTCCTTCCATTATGAAATATCACCTGCAGAGTGCATTTTTGTCTCAGAAAATGCTTCACCCTAACTTCACTTCCCAAGCTCCACTCATAATCATAATTAATATTTTTTTTCAATACCCATAGTAGAAATAATCTTTCTTAACCCAAAAAAGAAAACTAAAAACCCCCTTTTGGGAATTTCACATTCCTTATGCATAATCGTGGAAGATATATATTTTAAATGTGTATAAAATATTTTCGAACAAAAGAATATCATTTTTCGTTACCTGGTCATTATGCAGGACACAAAGACGGTGATATTGACAGCACACAAACACAAAGCATGTCTCCTCATTCATCAGAAAAGGACACAGAACAGAACATGAGGAACAAACCACCTGCGGCAGAAATGGTAACTTACACCATGCTCAACAGGATTAAACACCTAGCAACAAGCAAAAAAAGAGAAAATCAGATACCAGCACTGTTTTTACTCCTAGAGCCAAAAGGCAAAAGAAAAAGGACAATGCTGAAAATATCATCGACACTGGTACCTTGCAGCATCAGCCATTACCTCTAATGGTACTCCTGCCAACAGAACCAACCGGCACGAAGAAACAAGCTGAATGCAAGAAGAAAAACAAACGACAAAGGGTAGAAAAAGAACAAGACGATACAAACAGCAAAGGTTAAGATACCAATGATGACGACGACAGACAGACATCATGATGTAGATTTCATTCCTACAGACGGCGATGATGTCGAAGAGCATGACAGCGACGCAGAACATGACGAGGATGTAAAAACACACTTATGCACTAATTTTGAATACCACTATTCAGCACTAGGGATCTAACATTTCTTTTTAACAAAACCCTTTCTTTTTTTTCTTCTAAAGCAGGCCAAATCAGGCAAGAAGGACAGAAAGAGAAGCAAGACAAGCGGGAAAGAACTGGTAGTACCGACAGTTGACGAAGAACAGCAAGAAACAGACGAAGAGAAATGCCAAATCAAGGCAGGGGAAGCATTCACCCATGTCAAGAAAGCATGGAATTTACTTAAAGACCGTCACAAGAAAGATATTAGGACGGCAGGATTTGGTAGCATAGAGAACTGCAAAATAACGGGCTCCATCTGCAGACCGCTTGCAGCACACATCTACGACAACCTCAACACAGAAACCATGACAATAACCTTCGGTGATGCTACTGAAGACAAAAAAAATCAAGATTACCAAGGAAGCTACCCAGAAGGTGTTTGGATACCCAAACGGCACACAAAGGTCAGCACCAAGGCCAGAGACTAGCCCAGCTTCAATGAAAGAACTGATGTCAGACCTTGGCTTCGAAGATACAAAATTCGCGCCAAAACAACTGTTCGAGAAGCTACAAATATAGGTGGAAATAGATGACGAAGAATCAAATAGGAAATCCGTTAAAATATTTTTCCTTATTTTTTTCCACAATGTTGTCTGCGGGTCAAGCGCCGCTATCTTCGCCCGAACAGCTATAATGGTCAAGGACATGGACTATCCGGAAATGGCAAAGATGGATTTCTACGAGGTAATCGTCAAATGTATTAGGGAAGGAGCCAAGACATGGCAGAAGCACATGATGTTGCCTCAGGAAGAAAAGAACAAAAAGCACATCAATGGTTTGGCACAGGTACCAGTAATCATGTACCTGGACTCCCTGCTGCTGCCAACCGACACAAAAGAAATGCGGAAGATTGCAAAGACAATGGACAAATCCTCATTACCACGAGCAAACCATCTCAAAGAGAGTGACCTAGCGAAAATAGATAGAGCAGACATGAAAACGGACGGAAAAGCACGACCAGATGACTATAAATTAGGCAAGATACAGGTATAGCTCTGGTGTACATAAAGCAGTCCTTCCCTTTGTGAAAACAGTTTCCATTATAATCAACTCCATTCCACCGAAACAACACAGACATGGAAAGGAACAGCAGAGAGGATCTTCTATACCAGCACAACATCAACTTCGTCTTCAGTTCACCAGATAGCAGGAGAACATCGTAAAGAACAGTAACACCAGCACACAACCAAACTGCTACCACCTCCACCCAATCGCCGGCGCGAACCACGTATCGGCACCAGTGGAATCACGGAACCAAACAAAAACATCAGCACAGGACCAGAAGAAGGATTTCAAAGGATAAACAAATTGTTGGAAAAAGTGCTCCATGAAGCAGAACAGTTACCCACAGTAACCACCAGGGCTAAACACCGATGCAACGAAAAAGAAGAGACACTACTAGGGAAAAGCCTAGCAGCAGCGCGGGTTTTAGGCCTATCAGTAGCGCAGAAAGGAGCGCTACTGATAAGGCGCTACAGTTAAAGCTTAGCAATAGCGCGCCTAGATCCACGCTACTGCTAAATTGACTTAGTAGTAGCGCTTCTTCAGAACAGCGCTACTGGTAATTAGAAGTAGCGCTTCTCCTTTCCCGCGCCACTACTATTATTTAGTATTTTATTTCTTTTTTATTTCATGTTGTATTCATACACCTTTACACAAGTGTAACGCCCCGGATTCGATGCGCCAGGTGTCCGCCAGTTATTCTTCGTTGTTGCCATGTCATCTGCTTGCGTGTTGCATATTGTCATGTCATCATGTGCATTGCATTGCATACGTGTTCGTCTCATGCATCCGAGCTTTTTCCCCGTTGTCCGTTTTGCAATCCGGCGCTCCTATGCCCTCCGGCGTCCCCCTTTTGTCTCTCATTGTGAGAGGGTGTTAAACATTCTCGGAATGGACCGAGTCTTGCCAAGCGGCCTTGGTATAGCACCGGTAGACCGCCTGTCAAGTTTCGTGCCATTTGGAGGTCGTTTGATACTCCAACGGTTAACCGGGGAACCGTAAAGGCCTCTCTCCCCGAATTTTTCGGGCAAACCCTAGATCAACCTCTCTCTCGCCCGCCGGACATGTCCAATCTCGCGGGACACGTCCAGCCCCCCCCCCCCCGCAGCAAATCCAGGGCCGCCATGTCGCTCTCGCCGGCCGTCGGATCCCGGCCTCCCCGAGCGCCTCCGGCCGTCCCCGGCCCTCTCCGGCCGCCGCGTCGCCCTTCTCCGGCGAGGTTGCTCCGGTCATCCTCGTTTTCCGCGCCCTGATCTGGATCTAGAAGAACTAAGGTTGACCCCGAAAACGCCTAAGTCCCTGTATTTTGACATTATCATGCCATGTTCATCGCATCATATCTCTGCATCCGTAGCTCCGTTTTGTGCGTGTAATATGTCAAATTGTTCGTCTCAATGAGTACTTCATTTCATTCCATAGCATCATGTCCATTTGAGCTCATCTTGATGCCTGAATCTTCGTTGCAAGAGTGCATGTTGCCGTTAATCTGCTGAAACTGTTATAACTTGATGATTTGTCATTTTTGCCATGTTTTATGTGTGCATTCTATGAGGTTGATGTCTACACGTGTTTTGATCTATGTCATGTCTTGTTTACAGAGGTGCTTACCATGTATTTTTGTGATCAATGTGGTGACTAGCACAAGCATGCAAACTAGGCTTCGTGATGTTACTGATTTTAGTCCCTGTTCTGCTGTTATTTTGATGCCATGTAAACTTGATGCTACAGAGAGATCCATGCATATTTTGAGATACTTCAGTAAGGGTGTTTTTAACATATGGTTATGATATATCCATTCATGCCCCTGTTTGCAATTATGGAGTAGTCTAGCATGTCATTTTTGTGCTCTACTTTTGCTTCAAAATGTTTCCTGGCAGATTGTTTACATGTTATTCAATTTTGCCAAGGTTGTTGTAGTTGATCCTTGCATGCTATGAACTTGTTCTTGCCTTGGTTTGTTTCATAAACATGTCTTATTGCTTATGCTATGCTTATCTTGTCATGCAATGACTTGTGCTGAGTGAATCGAGCTTGTTAAGTAGGGTACTTGCTGTTGTTGTTTTGCTAGGCTGAATTTGTTATTTCGTGATGCTATGTAAACCTGCTGCTACAAGTCATTCTGTGCATAATCTGGAGATGTTCACTAAGGGTGTTTTGTTCTACATGTCATGCTTTATCCATCCATGCCCCTGGTTGCATTTATAGCCTGCTGTAGCTTGTTCATATCTTGCTCCAAAGTTGCTATATAATGTTGCTGTCAGCCTGTTAACATTAAGTTCAGTTGTTGCCATGATTGTTGTTAGTGATACATGCACCCTATGAACTTGCTCTTGCCATGCTTAGCTTCATAAATATGTTTTCTTACTGTTGGTTGCCTTGCCATGCCATGTATTGCTCTGTGGTGAGCTGTACAAGCTCATCAACATGTCTACTTATTGTAGTTCCTGCCATGTATAAATCTGTATATAACTTGCTATGTTTACATGGGTGCCATCATATCTTCTGATCCTTTTTGGCTCATGGTCAGTAAGGGACCTTTGTTCTATGCATTTAGTAGTATCATGTCATGCCTTTGTTTGACATGATAAGTTCCTGTAACATGTTGTTTGATAGCTCTAAACATTGCAACCTGACGTTATTTTCTGCAAAGTCTGAAACTGATATTATTTGCAATCTTGCCATGTGTGTTTGAGTATGTTCTAGTGATTTCTGGAGATAGCTCAGTGTTCATGTTTTGTTATGCTTTACCTGTACATCATGCCCATGCCTTTTGTTTTCTTGTTGAGGTCCTGTAGCATGTTGTTTTGGTGCTTGCAATATGCCTAGTTGCTGTTTTGGACAGATTGTTGTCATAACTTGTTTAGTGTGTGTGTGTTGAACTGTTGCTCCGTTTTGAGTGTGCTCTATATGAAACTTGCTTAGAATTGCATGTAGCTTCATATTATCATGTTGCATCCTTGTTTTGGTGTGTTTGCTTGATGTTTGTATGCATTTTGCATCAATGCCATGTTTAACTTGTTTTGCTCATATCTTCTAGGCCGTAGCTCCGAACTAAATGAACTTTATATGTAACTTGACTAGAATCTCGTGTAGACCATCTTGGTGCATCTTAACTTGCTGTTTAAAAACTTGAACATAAGGTTTATTCAGGTCTGGACCATTTTCGAAATATGCATATGAGGACTTACCGGATTTGTATATGTTGTTCCCCGCCTCATTTAAACTTGCCTTGATGTGTTGTTCTTGTTTGCATCATCTCTTGCCATGAGTAGCTTCATGTAGTCTTGTCTTGCATCATGCTTGTTGTACATCATGTCTTGTTCATGTGTGGTGTGTTTACTATGTTGTGTGCTTCTTGTCGATAGTTCCCGTTTCGTTGCGGTCGTGAGGACTCGTTCGTCTACGCTTGGTTCGGCTTCATCCGTTCGTCTTCTTCATGGTCTCGTTCTTCTTCCTTGCGGGATTTCAGGCAAGATGACCGCTACCCTGGATCTCACTACTATCATTGCTATGCTAGTTGTTTCGTTCTATCGGTTTGTTGCGCTACCTATCATTTACTCTTCAAGCCTCCCAAATTGCCATGAACCTCTAACCTTTGACACCCTTCCCAGCAAACCATTGTTTGGCTATGTTACCGCTTTGCTCAGACCCTCTTATAGCGTTGCTAGTTGCAGGTGAAGCTGAAGATTGGTCCATGGTGGACTGGATTTTGGTTGGGATATCACAATATCTCTTATATTATTAATGCATCTATATACTTGGTAAAGGGTGGAAGGCTCGGCCTTATGCCTGGTGTTTTGTGCCACTCTTGCCGCCCTAGTTTCTGTCATACCGGTGTTATGTTCCCGGATTTTGCGTTCCTTACGCGGTTGGGTGATTTATGGGACCCCCTTGACAGTTCGCTTTGAATAGAACTCCTCCAGCAAGGCCCAACATTGGTTTTACCATTTGCCTCACCACCACCTATTTTTCCCTTGGGATTCGCTCTCTCGAGGGTCATCTTTATTTTAGCCCCCCCGGGCCAGTGCTTGTCTAAGTGTTGGTCCAAACCGGGCAGACTGCGGGGCCACCTCGGGGCAACTCGAGGGTTGGTTTTACTCGTAGGCTGACCTATCCGGTGTTGCCCTGAGAACAAGATATGTGCAGCTCCTATCGGGATTGTCGGTGCATCGGGCGGCTTTGCTGGTCTTGTTTTACCATTGTCGAAATGTCTTGTAAACCGGGATTCCGAGTCTGATCGGGTCTTCCTGGGAGAAGGTATATCCTTCATTGATCGCGAGAGCTTATCATGGGCTAAGTTGGGACACCCCTGCAGGGTATAATCTTTCGAAAGCCGTGCCTGCGGTTATAGGCAGATGGGAATTTTTTAATGTCCGGTTGTAGATAACTTGACACCAGATCCGAATTAAAATGCATCAACCGCGTGTGTAGCCGTGATGGTCTCTTTTCGGCGGAGTCCGGGAAGTGAACACGGTCTTTAGGTTATGATTGACGTAAGTAGGAGTTCAGGATCACTTCTTGATCATTGCTAGCTTCACGACCGCTCCGCTTGCTCTCTTCTCGCTCTTATTTGCGTATGTTTAGCCACCATACATGCTTAGTCGCTGCTGCAACCTCACCACTTTACCCCTTCCTTTCCCTTTAAGCTTTGCTAGTCTTGATACCCATGGTAATGGGATTGCTGAGTCCTTGTGGCTCACAGATTACTACAACAACAGTTGCAGGTACCGGTTTATGCGATGATCATGACGCAAGAGCGATGCTTGCTTGCGTTGAGTTCTTCTTCTGCTTCTTCGATCAGGGTATAGGTTCCAGGTCGGCAGCCTGGGCTAGCAGGGTGGATGTCGTTTGAGTTTCTGTTTGTGGTTCATCCGTAGTCGGATGTTGATCTTATGTATTGTGATGTTGTACGCGTGTGGCATTGTATGCCTCTTGTATGTATCCCCATCTATTATGTAATGTTGATGTAATGATACCCACCTTGCAAAAGCGTTTCAATATCCGGTTCTATCCTTGGTGGGACCTTCGAGTCTCTTTAGGATAGTATCGCATATTGGGCGTGACAAGTTGGTATCAGAGCCTCGACCGACCCGAGGAGCCCCCCTTGATTGATCTTGTAGTTTGGCCGTTGTTGAGTCTAGAAGAAAAACTATTTTTCGGAGTCTAGTTATATCGGAGAGTAGGAATTCTTTTTACTCCTCAGCCCCCTTCGTCGCTCTGGTGAGGAATCTTGACGTAGGTGTTTTGAATTACTCCTCTTCACCTTCAAAATTTTCTTTAGGATCACACAGTTGGTTTTCCGATCGTTGTTCCTCAGCTCTTTTCATCCGGTCCATTTCTCGTCAAGATGACTCGAGCCTCTTCATCTTTGAGTTCAATCCTCAGTTGTTTCTTTTCCCAGCCACCCACCCCTTTTTTTTTCGAAGCCGGAGTCCATAATCGAGTATCCATCATACTCGTGCGAAGTTTTTGCTCTCTGTCCTCAATGATTTCAACCGGTGTTTTCTCTTCAAGATATTCGTCGATTTCCCCTTCCAAGTTGCCTTTGTTTTCCCGCCCTCCCACCCTCTTCTTCCCAGAGTCTGACTCTCTCTCGACCATCTATCTCATTCGTGTGGAACCTCTTCAGTTTTTCGTAAATTATCTCAACTGGTGAATTCTCGTCTCGGTGGACATTCTTCATCTCTTTTCTTCTCCGGTGGACTGAATTCAAGTTTTTTTTTCGGGTTGATCACATCCTTTGCCTTGGATCAAGTTTTCTCCTTGCTTGTTTGCCTCTCGCCATTCAATCATTCCGGAGTTCAAGACATCTCAAGAGATTCGTCGGTGTTCCAATTAATTCGAGGTTGTCGCCTCATTCAAATATTTCAATTGTTCCGGTGCATCATCTATCTTTTCAACAATCCTTTCCAACGGTGTTATCTCTTTAGTGGGCCCTAACCCACAGGTCTTTTTCCAGGATCTTACCTGACTCTTCTAATTCCCCGGAGTTATTCTCAATTCTTTTCAAAGTGTGACGTAAGAATGGATCCCATCAGTCAGATGCCTTTCCAATATCGATTTCAAATCATTTTCATTGTTGCCTCAACCTCTCTGCTTTTCATTCTACCGGAGTATCTCAGTAATTTTGGTGGTGTTTTCCGTCATCATTTGAAGATCGAAGAAGAGTTTTCATATCATCATCTCGAATTATTTCAATTGTTAGATATTCCTTTTCTCAACCATCCGAAGTTGTCAAGAGTTGTTTTTCGGAGGTCATCGTTCCATAATAATTCTTGTCCTCACATTTCAGCTACCGTTATCCAATTATCCCGGTGATTCAGTTTCTTTCATCAGTCATTTTCGAATTCTTATGGTGGTTCATTCAAGATTCTTTTTCTTTGATTATCATTTCAATCCATTCGTTCTTTCAATCCTACCGGTGGTTCATGAAGACTTTCTCAAGTTTCGCGCCATTTACCCCCCTCAATCCTTTTGCCAAGAAGAATAAGTAGTATGAAAAAATCCATTGCTTGTCATCAATTAAATTTGGTGAAGGATAATCATACAATAAATCTTATTCTTATTTCATCCAAGTGATTAATCTCTTCCTTCGGAGTTTGTTCTTGATGAATAAATTCTAGTTCCAAGTGTTTTCATCTTTTCTTTTCCGGAGTTAAAATTTCCAAGGCCATTTCGTCGGAACCTCCATCTAAATCATCGCAAGGCTCATCTTATTTTTCCTTCCTTCATTCTATCTCATCATCCTTTTGTCACCGGAGTTCTTCATGGTGATTCTTCATGATTTAATTCATTCTTCAAGAGTTCATCAAGATTTTGTTGGTGGAGTTCAAGCATCTTTTCTTCGCGCATCTCGAAGTGTAATTAATTCTCCGTATTCTTTTGAATTGGAGTTTTGCATTTCTTCGTTCTTCTCAGATATTCAAATCCGTTCAATCCTTCGTTCCAAGTTCTTTTCATTCTATTTCAATTCTCTCCGGAGGTTTTGTGTCATGTCTTCATCAAGTATCTTTCCATCCTCTCAAACTCGTGTTCTATTCCTCCATGTTTCAGCTGGAGTACTGCCTAAATCCTTCGGTCTTATTCGTTTATTATCTCGTTCTAACCGAAGTGGTTTCATAGTCTATCTGAACCCGTGACCTTTCGATTCTCGTCATTCTCGCCGTTCCTCTCTTATTCTCGAGTGCTCTCGATTCTTTGCTTCTTCTCGAGTTCTTGTTTCACCTCATCCCTTTTTCCCTTCCGTCTCGGTCCTAAGATCTCGGGACGAGATCTCTTGTTAGTGGAGGAGTGTTGTAACGCCCCGGATTCGATGCGCTAGGTGTCCGCCAGTTATTCATCGTTGTTGCCATGTCATCTGCTTGCGTGTTGCATATTGTCATGTCACCATGTGCATTGCATTGCATACGTGTTCGTCTCATGCATCCGAGCTTTTTCCCCGTTGTCCATTTTGCAATCCGGCGCTCCTATGCCCTCCGGCGTCCCCCTTTTGTCTCTCATTGTGAGAGGGTGTTAAACGTTCTCGGAATGGACCGAGTCTTGCCAAGCGGCCTTGGTATAGCACCGGTAGACCGCCTGTCAAGTTTCGTGCCATTTGGAGGTCGTTTGATACTCCAACGGTTAACCGAGGAACCGTAAAGGCCTCTCTCCACGAATTTTTCGGGCAAACCCTAGATCAACCTCTCTCTCGCCCACCGGACATGTCGAATCTCGTCGGACACGTCCAGCCCCCCCCCCCCCGCAGCCAATCCAGGGCCGCCACGTCGCTCTCGCCGGCCGTCGGATCCCGGCCTCCCCGAGCGCCTCTGGCCGCCGCGTCGCCCTTCTCCGGCGAGGTTGCTTTGGTCATCCTCGTTTTCCGCGCCCCGATCTGGATCTAGAAGACCTAAGGTTGACCCCGAAAACGCCTAAGTCCCTGTATTTTGACATTATCATGCCACGTTCATCACATCATATCTCTGCATCTGTAGCTCCGTTTTGTGCGTGTAATATGTAAAATTGTTCCGTTTTGTGCGTGTAATATGTCAAATTGCTCGTCTCAACGAGTACTTCATTTCATTCCATAGCATCATGTTCATTTGAGCTCATCTTGATGCCTGAATCTTCGTTGCAAGAGTGCATGTTGCTGTTAATCTGCTGAAACTGTTATAACTTGATGATTTGTCATTTTGGCCATGTTTTATGTGTGCATTGTCTGAGGTTGATGTCTACATGTGTTTTGATCTATGTCATGTCTTCTTTACAGAGGTGCTTACCATGTATTTTTGTGATCAATGTGGTGACTAGCACAAGCATGCAAACTAGGCTTCGTGATGTTACTTATTTTAGTCCCTGTTCTGCTGTTATTTTGATGCCATGTAAACTTGATGCTACAGAGAGATCCATGCATATTTTTAGATACTTCAGTAAGGGTGTTTTTAAAATATGGTTATGATCTATCCATTCATACCCCTTTTTGCAATTATGGAGTAGTCTAGCATGTCATTTTCGTGCTCTACTTTTGCTTCAAAATGTTTCCTGGCAGATTGTTTACATGCTATTCAATTTTGCCAAGGTTGTTGTAGTTGATCCTTGCATGCTATGAACTTGTTCTTGCCTTGGTTTGTTTCATAAACATGTCTTATTGCTGATGCTATGCTTATCTTGTCATGCAATGACTTGTGCCGAGTAAACCGAGCTTGTTAAGTAGGGTACTTGCTGTTGCTGTTTTGCTAGGCTGAATCTGTTATTTCGTGATGCTATGTAAACCTGCTGCTACAAGTCATTCTATGCATAATCTGGAGATGTTCACTAAGGGTGTTTTGTTCTACATGTCATGCTTTATCCATCCATACCCCTGGTTGCATTTATAGTCTCCTGTAGCTTGTTCATATCTTGCTCCAAAGTTGCTATATAATGTTGCTGTCAGCCTGTTAACATTAAGTTCAGTTGTTGCCATGATTGTTGTTAGTGATACATGCACCCTATGAACTTGCTATTGCCATGCTTAGCTTCATAAATATGTTTTCTTACTGTTGGTTGCCTTGCCATGCCATGTATTGCTCTGTGGTGAGCTGTACAAGCTCATCAACATGTCTACTTATTGTTGTTCCTGCCATGTATGAATCTGTATATAACTTGCTATGTTTACATGGGTGCCATCATATCTTCTGATCCTTTTTGGCTCATGGTCAGTAAGGGACTTTTGTTCTATGCATTTAGTAGTATCATGTCATGCCTTGGTTTGCCATGATAAGTTCCTGTAACATGTTGTTTGATAGATCTAAACATTGCAACCTGATGTTATTTTCTGCAAAGTCTGAAACTGATATTATTTGCAATCTTGCCATGTGTGTTTGAGTATGTTCTAGTGATTTCTGGAGATAGCTCAGTGTTCATGTTTTGTTATACTTTACCTGTACATCATGCCCATGCCTTTTGTTTTCTTGTTGAGGTCCTGTAGCATGTTGTTTTGGTGCTTGCAATATGCATAGTTGCTGTTTTGGACAGATTGTTGTCATAACTTGTTTAGTGTGTGTGTGTGTTGAACCGTTGCTCCATTTTGAGTGTGCTCTATATGAAACTTGCTTAGAATTGCATGTAGCTTCATATTATCATGTTGCATCCTTGTTTTGGTGTGTTTGCTTGATGTTTGTATGCATTTTGCATCAATGCCATGTTTAACTTGTTTTGCTCATATCTTCTAGGCCGTAGCTCCGAACTAAATGAACTTTATATGTAACTTGACTAGAATCTCGTGTAGATCATCTTGGTGCATCTTAACTTGCTGTTTAACAACTTGAACATAAGGTTTATTCAGATCTGTACCATTTTCGAAATATGCATATGAGGACTTACCGGATTTGTATATGTTATTCCCGGCCTCATTTGAACTTGCCTTGATGTGTTGTTCTTGTGTGCATCATCTCTTGCCATGAGTAGCTTCATGTAGTCTTGTCTTGCATCATGCTTGTTGTGCGTCATGTCTTGTTCATGTGTGGTGTGTTTACTATGTTGTGTGCTTCTTCTCGATAGTTCCCGTTTCGTTGCGATCGTGAGGACTCGTTCGTTTACGCTAGGTTCGGCTTCATCCGTTCGTCTTCTTCATGGTCTCGTTCTTCTTCCTTGCGGGATTTCAGGCAAGATGACCGCTACCCTGGATCTCACTACTATCATTGCTATGCTAGTTGTTTCGTTCTATCGCTTTGCTGCGCTACCTATCATTTACTCTTCAAGCCTCCCAAATTGCCATGAACCTCTAACCTTTGACACCCTTCCCAGCAAACCATTGTTTGGCTATGTTACCGCTTTGCTCAGCCCCTCTTATAGCGTTGCTAGTTGCAGGTGAAGTTGAAGATTGCTCCATGGTGGACAGGATTTTGGTTGGGATATCACAATATCTCTTATATTATTAATGCATTTATATACTTGGTAAAGGGTGGAAGGCTCGGCCTTATGCCTGGTGTTTTGTTCCACTCTTGTCGCCCTAGTTTCTGTCATACCGGTGTTATGTTCCCGGATTTTGCATTCCTTACGCGGTTGGGTGATTTATGGGACCCCCTTGACAGTTCGCTTTGAATAAAACTCCTCCAGCAAGGCCCAACATTGGTTTTACCATTTGCCTCACCACCACCTATTTTTCCCTTGGGAGTCGCTCTCTCGAGGGTCATCTTTATTTTAGCCCCCCCGGGCCAGTGCTTGTCTAAGTGTTGGTCCGAACCGGGCAGACTGCGGGGCCACCTCGGGACAACTCGAGGGTTGGTTTTACTCGTAGGCTGACCTATCCGGTGTTGCCCTGAGAACGAGATATGTGCAGCTCCTATCGGGATTGTCGGCGCATCGGGCGGCTTTGCTGGTCTTGTTTTACCATTGTTGAAATGTCTTGTAAACTGGGATTCCGAGTCTGATTGGGTCTTCTTGGGAGAAGGTATATCCTTCGTTGATCGCGAGAGCTTATCATGGGCTAAGTTGGGACACCCCTACAGGGTATAATCTTTCAAAAGTCGTGCCTGCGGTTATAGGCAGATGGGAATTTGTTAATGTCCAGTTGTAGATAACTTGACACCAGATCCGAATTAAAACGCATCAACCGCGTGTGTAGCCGTGATGGTCTCTTTTCGGCGGAGTCCGGGAAGTGAACACGGTCTTTGGGTTATGATTGACGTAAGTAGGAGTTCAGGATCACTTCTTGATCATTGCTAGCTTCACGACCGCTCCGCTTGCTCTTTTCTCGCTCTTATTTGCGTATGTTTAGCCACCATACATGCTTAGTCGTTGCTGCAACCTCACCACTTTAGCCCTTCCTTTCCCTTTAAGCTTTGCTAGTCTTGATACCCATGGTAATGGGATTGCTGAGTCCTCGTGGCTCACAGATTACTACAACAACAGTTTGCTGGTACAGGTTTATGCGATGATCATGACGCGAGAGCGATGCTTGCTTGCATTGAGTTCTTCTTCTGCTTCTTCGATTAGGGTATAGGTTCTAGGTCGGCAGCCTGGGCTAGCAGGGTGGATGTCGTTTGAGTTTCTGTTTGTGTTTCATCCGTAGTCGGATGTTGATCTTATGTATTGTGAGGTTGTACGCGTGTGGCATTGTATGCCTCTTGTATGTATCCCCGTCTATTACGTAATGTTGATGTAATGATATCCACCTTGCAAAAGCGTTTCAATATGCGGTTCTATCCTTGGTGGGACCTTCGAGTCTCTTTAGGATAGTATCGCATATTGGGTGTGACAACAAGTTTTCATACAACAGGAATTTAGAGATTGTTTTTACATCATAATGAGTTATTACATCACGGGGTGAAAGAACCATGGACTAGTTTCAAGTGGATGTCCATCCACTTGAAACTAATCCGCGGTTCTTTCACCCAATGATATAATAATATCATCATCATCATCATATCATTAACAACTTATCATCATAATACATCATTGTCATATAACACCTCCTCAAGATCATCGTTTTCATCAATGACATCACATAGCAAATTGGTCACTAGTCGTAATCACAAGTACTCCTCATTATCAACTTTAACACATTACCACATAATAAATATATTGTACCTCATAGGACCTACTACATTCGATTAAGACCTACTACATTTTCTAAGGTAAAATAGGAAAAAACAAGATAGCCCCTGACTCTCCATTATGGAGAATGGAGATTAGCATGTCTCCAATTCTTGCCTTTCGCTGAATGTTACTTCCAAGAACCTCCTTGTGAATGTCCATACATTTCTTCCATTCTTTGATGAACATGTGTTCACCGGTTTTAGAAATCCGATATGCACAGGTGAGCTCCCTAGATTTACCTGGCAGTATGTTCAGAACTGAGAGGCGACCATTCAGAGACATCAGATGAGGCACACAATCCATCGGGAGTTTCTGTTGAAAAACATAATAATAACTTCATAGTTAGCAATGATGTACTAGTTTTAGAAGTATGCAAAAGATGCACGGATGTCGTAATAGTAAAAAATCTTATCAGGGTATCTCCAGAGAAGTTACCGTGGTTCAACACATTCACTAGTGGCACGTATTCACCATAATTTGGAGTTCGATAATAGTTATTGTAATTCTCAAGAAGAGTACAAAATGCGATCACATGATTTTTCTCCTTATACATTAATTCGGTGCCATCGGTGTAGTGGGTTTTATCTACCATCTTCCGCACAGTCTTTGAAGAATCAAAATAAGCTGTCAATGGAAATAAGCTATCAACTATTTTGAAATAAACAATATAAATTAGTTAATAACTATGTTTGAGAAACTCACATAGCGGTACAATCGGAAGCGTATCAACAAGGACCCAAATGTCCATATTGTCTTGCTCGATGTCAGGATCACCAAGATCCATGGTGACAATCAAACCCTCATAAAAACCATACATTTTGCAAAGTTCTTCCCAATTTTGGCAACCAAAATGGGTTACACTCTGAGTATTGCACAGATTTACTTCAAAATCCATATCATGATGGGTCCTTAGGTGTATTTTCTTTGTTTCAAAATTTTCATGGTCTTCAAAACCCATCCTCTCCAAGACATAGCGTCTTGCATGACATGGGATAAGCTAGTCGAATTGTAAAATATGAAAATTAGACGTTGAAATAGTTGAAGTCATGCTTAATTACGAAAAAACACTTGTCGTTGTTGCGTACCGTTTCAACATCGAAGGTCTCCTCGAGCTTAATGTTGAAGCACCGATCTTCGTCCAGCTCAACGAACCTGTTGCACATACCTCGATCGTCGTGGCACCAGTTGCACTCCCCCGGGAGAATGTCGTCGTCCGAGTACGACATTTCCTACATTCATAATTCAAAGATTAAACGTGTACATATTCTAGCACAAGTCATGCCAGAATTCACGAAAAAATCCGGCATGACCTTTGCTAAAAAAGGACATATCGAGCACCTGAAATTTGCCGGAATGGAAATTAATCAACACTCTGGCAAAACATAGGCCACTCGGAGATGTAAACTGAACATGAACGGCCACTTGGGCAACCACATATCCTATTTGAGCAACAACACAAGATATACAAGGATATTTGGCTGGTCTCACCTCGATGTCGGAGGGGGTCGGTGACTGGGACGACGGCGGGGATGTCGGAGGGGGTCAGTGACGGGGACGACGGTGGTCACCTGAAACCGTATAAGTTATCACTAATACATCACGAATAATTGTTTAAACTAAAAAATAACAACAAATATGACATGTTCAACTAGTTTTATTAATTCAACTAGTTCTTACTAAATATAAACTTACAATAAATAGACAAAAAAAACTAGTTCTTTCTAAAAATAAAGTAGTTCAACTAGTTATATTAATTATCTTACTAAAAATACATTAGTTCTATTAATTCAACTAGTTAAACTAGTTTATTAATTTACTTACTAAACTAGTTCAACTACAACTAAAGTAGTTCAATTACAACTACTATTAATCATACTGCCCTAGTTAACTAGTACCATCACTACTAGTAACTAGTAGAAAGCACGTGCGTTGCTATGGGCTACAAGGTATTTATATAAATGAATCAAATAGATGATTAAGGCCGTCTCGAAGGTCGAAGTTCATTTCTTCCTCGTATATTTGGGCGTGTTCGAACATCAAATGGGCACCCTACATGCACCCCAAAATTCAACCATCTGGACAATATGGACTTCTTCAAATCCAGACCATATGCGGAGGAGAAATGTGCTTCTCCGGACTATCCGTCATTTTATCTCCAACACAGGGTCCTAACACAAAAAACTCAACCCACGACGCATCATTCCCTTTTTCTGTTGAACCCATCCCTTCCCGCTCGGTTTCTCGCTGTAGTGGGACAATTCTCGCTGGAGCCCTCTTTTTTAAAACCAGATGATGCCCACCTCACCTCGCCATGGCGCCCTCCCACATTCACATTGTATACCCCCCACGGACCACCAAGGAGTCCCCAGCCAACCGCCTACTCTCCGCCCTAATCCCCACCCCTTGTGTTCGTGCTGATCCACCACCGTCATAAAGGCAGATCCGATATATCCTGAGTCATTGCCACGTTGTAACATACAGTCGAATGTCATGCATTACCGCAAACTATTCTTGTGCCACTGTGTTTTTTTATTAACTCTTGAACCGACCGAGCAATTCGTTTATCTATCCTAAAATTTTCACCGTGTTGCAACTGATATGCCACCGTGTTCATTGTTTCTACATTTAACCATATGTGATCCTTGATATAGCCATCTCCTTCTTTGTTTCTTCATCTAAAAAATACATGGATTTACAAACCTAAACTCCATAAGATCATAAGCTATACAATTAGCCAATAAAGGTCACCCCATGTGAAAATTATATTATTGCTCTCTATGGAGTTCTAATAGCACAGATTATTTCAATTCTTGATGAAGAAAGAGACCACACGCTTTTAATGAACAACTCTTGTTGAGTCATTGGGGGTGAAAATTTTATGTATTTCAACTAAAGGAAACCACTATATCCTTTAGAAAAAAATACATGCCAGTATATTGGTAAGCACTATACTTCAATTCCCCAGTGGTCGAACATCATGTGATATCTCTTTGGCATCCCAAAATAATAGTCAGAATCTGGCTGACCATCGAGTAGCACCATGTACTTGTTCCTCGATGTACCTCTTTGAAGAACCAGATCAAAGTCTTCTTTTTCTCCTAGCATCATCGCCTATTCTGTTGGAGACCTACTCCCTCATTCCTATGCTCAAGGCGTAAATCTTCACTCACGCCCCCCAAGGAGTAGAAGGGCACCACGCCAATCAAAATAAACATGTCATCATCAACACTCAATATATACCAACCTTAGCAGACTAAAGTATCCAACAAAAATGACGCACTAACAGACGCTCTCACCTCATCCATACCCACCGCTCACAAAACATGCCATATGTATCCTTCAGGCAGAAGCAAACATTAGCATAAGAAATTAAGCTAATCAAAATATGAATAAAATCCCGCTTTGCATAAGCGTGTAGAAGATATGAAGCATGTACATCTGTATCTTCTTTGAGAATCATGTCCAGCACCTGCCGGTATGGCAGCAGCATTATCCCTGTTATCCTAAATTCACCATCAAAACCAAAAACAAAAACAAAAATCTCTTCAGGAGAAGTCACACAGAAAACCATAATCCCATCACCAGGAACTGATCAGCAAAAAATCGAACCTAGAAGTAGCAGCCGCTTTGTCCACGACCCACAGGCAGCGTCGCTCCTCCGAAGAACCTAAAAGAAGAAGAGAAGATGCAGCTCTACAAACCAGCTGCAGAGTCAAGTAATGCGAGGCCAAAAACATGTCCCAGCAATATAAAAGACGTTATTCATCAGCATGTTAAATCAAGCCCTCATCAAGATATTGAAATCATATCTTCCTATCTTTCACTTAACATTGAAACCATTCTGAACATATCTGCTCTATACTGTAAATCTTAATGCACTTCACAAAATCAAGCAAATGAGAATATTATGAATATTAGAAGGAGATCATTTGCGAGTTCATGTGGTGGCCAAAAACTGGTTCTTCCTATAAGTAGAGTAATTCTTGTAAAACAGAAAATCTTCTAGTATTAAAAATCCCCGAACATAGAAATATGTTTTGGTGATATCTTGACAATCATTATGCTGAATTGCAGAAACTTAGTATCCTTGGAAAGATATCGATGAACTCTACAACTTTCATGTGGGTGCCACAACCAAATTATGAACCCAATTATTCCTAGAATTTAAAATAAGCTTTTGACCTAGTACTGAATATGTGGTCAACGGAGATCTATCCTTGCAGCAAAAAGGAATCAAACAGCCGCGAACCCAATGAAATAAGTCCTCTTTCTTCTCTTCTCTTCTCCTTTCCTCCTACAACTCCCAATTTACTACAGTCCATGCTTAATCCATGAACCAATCAGTCAGTAACAAAGTATACCTAATCGATCTGGTCTCATGCAACTTTGTGTCTGCAACAAAGGGGTAGGCAGCATGCATGGGGTGAGATATAGTTCACCAGAATTTAACACTACATGGAAACCACGTTGAGCGCGAGTTTGTATCTAAAGCGTACCTGATGACTTGAGCTCTAGAATAGTTCTTCATAAATAAAGAGACACAAATGTCAGGCATAAACTGCGTTTGCAAAATGTAAATATACAGGCAGAGCCACACAAGCCGACTTCCAATGGATATATACTGAAGCCGACTTCAGATTCATGAACTGGAACGGTTTAACTCTAGTACAAAAAAATGCAAACTGGATAAATGTCGATATTTTAAAAGAGCTTTTGTACTGTGCCTGATAGGTTTAGGTCCATCAAAATTTAAATACTCTCATATTGCTCTAGGGTGTAATTTATTAGCATTCTATCAATATCTAGAATCAGCAACCATTCTTGATTTATTAGGATTAACACATTTACTGAATGTTGTGGCCAATATGTCATCTGATATTGAATATTGATGATCCGCATATGATTACTAAAAGAGAACAAACAAACTTTCTGCATGTATAGATCACTAAATCTGCATATTATTATCTCTATATACTGGCAAAACATATGAGTTCAATACATAGACACATAAAAAAAGGAATTATATTGATGATTGGCTGAAGAACAAGCAATAGTACAGTGCATATCATGTGAATTTCCGCACTACCTATGCCAAATTAAATCTAGCCCATGTTTTGCAGACAATGAAGTCTCATCCATGGTTTACAAACAATTTTGCATGGGTTCGTGGGATTCTTGTCCGGGTGAAACAAATTGGTCTATAGAAAACCAAATATAGCTAGCACAGCTATATCAGAACCCATGAGGCCATGAGCACACATATAGTCAGAAGCACAGCTAAATCACGCACCTTGTGAGCATACACCATTCCCTCCAGCCACTTGATCGGGTACTATGGAGTTCACCTTGAGACACCTCGTGGATGACCTAAGACGTGTGTTGTCCATTGTAAACAAAAATGAGAAAGTTTTGAGCTATATTTGCAGCATGAGGAACATTGTTTTTCCTTATTCTTTTAACAGGACACACACCCTGCTCAGTTTTACTTCGACATGGAGAAAAACAAAAATAGTTCTATGGTTACCCTCGCAGACATGTAAAGAAGATAAATAAATAAAATATGTTTGACTGAATATATTCGCAGTCTGCTAGTACTTTTGAGCTCTAACCCTCTAAACTCTCGATGTTCTGAATCACAAATGTCTTTGATTGAACAGGAAATATGATGAATAACAATTAGCAATTAAATCTGTGACCTGAAGTTTTGATAATAAATAACAATTAGCAATGATCACAGCAGAATTCTTTCAGAATTGATCATCGCAGGAGATCACAGAAGAAAAACACATGTGCATCCTTTTCGTAACATACATGTGCGAAAAAATTCAGGATGATACAATTGTATCTTATTTACCTTGCAAGAAAATGGAGTTCCCATATTTTGCTGAAAAGAAATCCGAAGTAGTCCCTCCATATCAGTTCAAAAAATACCCTGAAACCATTGTCATGTCAGGAATAGTAGTTCAGTATGGATTAGAGCATTCTATATAGAAGACTTCAAACATGGAATTGGGCCAGAAAAGGCACACTATATGTGCATTCATTTTATCCCCTTTGCTTCTCATATGTCTTTACCTGCAAAATTACTGGACATTTAGCATATGCAAGATGATAATGTGTGCAGACAACACAAAATATTACCTTTTCACAAATATAGCACAATGAAAGACTGTCTGAAGCAAGACAACAAACGGTTGTAGTCTGGACCAAGCATACCATATCTATGATTTTGTTTCCTGGTCCAATTGTTGGCCTTCTTAAGATCTGGATGCATTAAATTTTTCAGTACATGCAATTGTCGACTGTAAAATTTGCGCATGCATGTAGTCAAATAAATGCAATAATATGGCAGGATTTAGAAACTTATTATTCTGACAATTTGCTCTTCAGAAGACATAGACCTCTCGTTTCAGGAAGGTAATGTCCATGAGATGAAAGAAATAAGAACATACAAGTTGGGAGTATGCAAAGAATTGTCCGCATAAAATAACTAGATTATCATCCTAATTAAACTTTTATCAGCTTATGGCCGGACACTTTTCCCAAAGTAATGGGACTTGTTGTTCTACTTTCATACTCTAACCTTCAAAAATATCCTGAATATCCATGTAAAGGTGTTGGCACTTCAGGGAGTCCATTGTTGCAGAACTGAAGCACTACAAGTACAGTTTCCCCCATCATCTAATGTGATATATTTGATGTTCGTTCACTGAATTTCAGGATGAATGAAAATGAATTACTATAAATGATCTTCAGTGTCAAAAAAGAAGAAGAGATAGTTAAGCATATGAAGAATACATCACTAAATAAAAGGAGTAATTGTAGAATTAATTGGGAAAAACAATAGCAACAGAGAGCATATTTTGGGTCTGAGATCAAGAAGCCAGGTATTTTTAATGGTTCAGTAGAGACCATATTGTCAATCAACAATGCAAATCAAGCATGAGTATATTTATTTATTAGATAAGCACTTCCTTACAGGCCCAATGTTATTAGAAGTTAAGTAACTGGACAGGGCAAACATGATCCATTATACGAAGCTTTATGTTACACGTAAATGCTCTATGTTCAACTTGCTATGAGAAAAATTCACAACCATGGAAACACTCCATCCTTCATGTTAGATTAACCGAGGGTTACCATGAAATGCTTAATTTGCCTACCAATTAATCAACACCTTCCTCTGCCATGTTCCTAAGATGGTGTAAGCAGGACACATGCTTCAACTCCACCAATTTGGCATGCCCCCATTTTATGTTTTTTCCTCACCTCACCAGGTCATCTTATTTTTCTCAATTGCACCAAGCAAACCAATTCGGGAGGCCCCAAAAGAAGAAGTCACAGAAAGATAAAAGGGAGTGAGAAATTTTACCTGCACAGACCAAGAGGCTCACCGACCACCTTTGGTCGGACAGGCCTGGGTCACCCTCCGTCCACGCTAGCATAGACCAAAAGGGATTGAGAAGCAACCCTTATTCCTCCTTCATGCCATTCAAAGGGAACCATATCGATCAACGAAGGGCCAATTTGTCAGCATTGAAACAGAATAAATATTCACCAGACAATAAAACACAGAATTATCAGTTATGATGGTGGGTTTTGTAACTTCACTAAACAGAGCATTGTGTTGGTATGCCTCTGACCTTATCTTTACAATAGAACATGTTCAAGAAAAATAATGTAATCTTCATGCAACTTTCTAATTGTGTATGAACTAGTAATTTTTGCTAATAAAACGCGATGCTTACTATTTAATTGTGTATGTAAATCAGTTGATTTCAACATTTTTGGGTGAAAAAAATCAATTCATGTTATTGGGCAGATAAACATGTAGCAACGAGAGCCGGGGACTCGGGTATTAAGCAAGATGTTCTGTAGTATGAAGTAATTATTCAGTTACCATTTCTGCGAATGCATAGAAAATATGTTGCAGGTCAAACACGGAACAAAGCATGATCAACCAAGGTCAAAACCGGCATCTGCCATGAAATCAATTAATCCAGTTATGCAGTCAAATACAACTGTCAGTCAATTAAGCGAAGCTACAGTCCATTCAAGCTGAAAAATGATAAAATTCATAAACCCCACTTCTTTGAGATTGCTAATTGAGGGCAAGCTCCAAATCACTTAATTAGCAAGTACATGCATCACATCCAATGTCTGCATCGAAATTGAGGTCAAACCTACTCTTTGCCACTTGACAGGTTGGTGGAGAGTAGAAGCAACCCAGCAGCGAATGGAAAATAGCAGCACCAAACAATATGCTCGTCGCACATGATCACAAAGCATGGCCGACAGTTCGAGTAGTCTAAGGTGATGATATATGAAATTAAGAATAATATAGAGCAATTATAATGCCTTGTGTAAAACATCCAAACTATCCCCAAAACTTTAACTCTGAAAGCTTGAAATGAAGTTGTGGAAGAATACATAAACTACATTAAGTAGACAAATTACCATCAGACTACACCGTGATTAATCCAAACATGAAACATGAACTTCAGTTTTGCAGGGAAAGCCTGAGACTAAAATGATTCAATAGTACACATGCCATTGCAAACCTAGCTAGATCCCTTCTCTGTAGTTAATGCCATCTAGACTCAAAGTAGCATTAACAGAGCAGAGCTCTAAACGGCAGGGATCCACCAAGTGGTGATTCATATTTATACTGTATAGGATATCCACAAGGACTTCTGCAACCGTAATACTATGTAGGCAAATAAATTTTTGTTGGTATCTGAAATCACCAGGTTATCAATAAAACTACAATAGCAGCAAGTTACCAAATATCATGAATTAGAGCCAAAGGGAAACCTACTTTGCAGAAAAATCTTCAGATTCCAAGCTCTCCTTATGAGGAATAGAGGGGTTAAGAGTCCTGCTTACGTTGTATCAAAAAAGCATTAGCGACCAACCAAGTACAACAACAGTAAAAATATATTAGAGAGGATAAACACAAACCTTCTTTTAGCACCAGCTTGATATACTTCACTATCATTGATAGTAGATGTGTTAGGCGAACTGCAAATACAAAAACCATGGATCAGATCATGAAACGATGAATAGATGGACACAGCACGGTATCAGACGTGTATATGGATCTAGTGATCAACTTACGATCTTTTAGGACCGATTTTCTTTTTTGGTCCTTTGGAGGTAGACTTTCCATCATCACAAGAGCTTTTAGATGCACTTGTAATACGAGGGTACGAATGAGAGAAATGCAAACAGCAAGAATACATTAGAAATCAGAAGCACACGGTCAATAAACTTACAACGGTTCAGGGCAGACATCGATATTAGTGCAATTCGCCTTGACCACGGAGGCCTGGACAGAGACGGCCTTGGACTCGACAACCATGGACTTGGCAGAGACACCCTGCGGCTTCAGCAGGGTCGGATGGTCGGCCACTCCCTGCACCAGCCCCGCGGTGGGGTTTCCTACAACGCCAGACGCCCTGCGCCAGCCCAAAGGTAGGGTTTGCTGGGACGCCAAAGACGCCCTGCGCGATGCCGGCGAACAGCTTCAGTTTGCCGCGTTGCCACGGGCTCTTGCATTGTGGAACCGGCAGAATCGGCACCTCCACCAGGATGCAGATATAGTTGGTTGCTCTGTTCTCTCCGAACGCCATTGATACGGCTTGGTCCACCTGAAAAGCACAGACACCCACAGTCCTGTTTAGCCCCGCGTACGTGACGATGGTACAATTATTTTTTGACGAACCGCAGCAGGTGCTGCTTTTTATTCATTAAGAGGGAAACCACAGGTTACAGGGCAGGAACGTAATCAGGTGGCGTAAGTACAAAAATGAAGGAAAATACTAAGAACTAATTACAGATGTATAGAAACATGGTAGCTCATATGTTGACTACTCAATCCATTTCACTCCTTTGATGCCTGCGTGCAGCCAGGTTCGAAGTTCTTCAGTGATCGAATTGCATGTGCCTAGAAAATCACAAGCTCTCTGGTTGAAGATCCTACTATTTCTCTCTTTCCATGTCATCCACCAAATCGTCATGCACATGGAGGAGAACTCTTTGTGGCACTGCACAGGAAGTAATTCAAGGGCTTCTAGCCACCACTCAATCAGGCAATTTACATTGAATCCCGATCTTAGTCCAAATGGGTAATCAAATTTATACGACTATGTCCGTGCAATGAATGCTCAAGAAGCAATCGGGACGTACCATGTCGGCCTAGCACGTGCCGGCGATGCGCAGGAGGCTGGAGGACGACGCGCGGGCGCCCGACCCGGCGGCGGCGTTCCCGCCAAGAGAAAGCACGACGAGGTCGCCGGTGCCGGCGGTGAAGGGGCACTCGCGCTTGTTGTGGAGCACGTGGGTGACGGCCACGGCAGTGGGGTTGGCCACGTCGGCGCCGGTCCTGCCAGCCGCTGCGGCGGCACAAAGCCTGGTGCGCCCATCGAGGGACGCCACCTCGGCTGGCCCCACCCCGCACGCGGTCGGGCAGACCTGCCAGAGCGGGAAGTCGAATGCCTCGGCCTCGACAGCGTCGGTGCGGGAGAAGACGAACGCCCCGCACGCGGCCACGCAGACCTGCCAGAGCGGGAAGTCAACGACTCGGCCTCGACGGCGTCGGCGCGGGAGAAGATGAACAGAGGCGATGGTGACATCTTGAGGAGGAGGATGGAGAGGGCATGAGGAGGGGGGTCAGATCGGGGATTGGGGTGCGGCGGCGGGTGCGGCTGGATGCAAGGAGACGAGGGGTAGCTAGGGTGCGAGGGAGGGAGGGAGCCTCGTTCGTCTAATTTTTGCGGAGTGGGGAGATTGGGGCGGCAGCGGCGGAGCGGGGAGATTGGGGCGGTGCTGCATTGCTAGACGAGGGAGATAGGGTGGCCGCATCGGGTGGATCGACAGACGGATGGTGGCTTATGTTTTTTTTTGTTTTGCACGGGATGGTCGGAAGTGGGCGAAAAAAATCTACGAAGGTTAACCTACGAAAAAAAGGACGAAAGTGGTGGTATGAAAATTGACCGGCGGAGACTACCAACTGCTGCATTAGGAGTAGAGATTAACATCTAGTACTACTAAAAATCTGGTACTAACTAAGCAACATCTAGTACTAGCTATGAAACCTAAATTAACATTTACTAGTACTAAATCTAGTACTAACTAGTGGCAGGGGGTGGGGGGCGACGGAGAGGTAGCTAGGGGCGGCGAGGGCGGCATCGGGATCGGAGGCGGCGGTGCTGGGTGGGCTCGGGTGGCGGCGGTGAGGTCGAGGGCGGTGGGAGGAGGGCTGCCGGCGGCGGAGGGAGGAGGGTCGGCCGCAGGCGGAGGGAGGAGGGAGGGGCGGCCGCAGGCGGAGGGAGGATGTGTGAGGAGGATGGAGGAGGGACGGAAGGAGGGGAGTACCTCGGCGGTGGACGGACGAAGGCGGTGGCGGCGACGATGCACGACGACGGTTATCGGCATGCGGGCGAGAGTGAGAGTGTGAGTGAGAGAGAGGGTCGGTCGTGCGCGTGGGGATAAGGTAGGGATAGTTGTAGCGCGTTTGCCAAAATGCTCTACAGCTAATCTGAATAGCAGTAGCACTTTGCATATAAACTGCTACTGCTAAGTGTAACTATACAAAAATACGTCGATGCAAAAATACATTGGCCATCAATGATCTTTTTGTGTACAATCTGAATGGTCAATATGAGTCCTCTCCGATAGGAACCGGAGAGGACTCATATTGCAGCCACAAATTTTACACATAGAGTTCAGTGAAGACCAACTGGTTGTGATAGTTTCAGAAATAACATATTTAAGGTGGTAAACACCCTGTTCACGGAGCGAGGTGGGACTAAACTTTTGGGCTGATCTTAGCAGTAGCGGTTTTCTTCGAAGCGCGCTGCTGCTAACTTCCATAGCAGTAGCGCGGTTCATTATAGGGCGCTACTGCTATAACTAGCGGGGGGGCGAGGTCATGGCAATTAGAGCAGTAGCGTGTTTTGCGGTGGACGCGCTAATGCTATTTTCCTTTCAGCAGCGCGTTTTGCTATCACGCGCTGCTGCTAAATAGCAGTAGCGTCGTATTTTGAGGAGCGCTGCTGGTAAGATTCTGTGTATAGGCTTTTCCCTAGTAGTGAGATGTTGGATGAAAAAAACAAGGACAAAGTCGTGCAACAAACAATTGCCCAGATGGATTCTCTAGAACAACTCAGACAATTTCAGGACATAGTTTGCACAAGGTACCTCACAGACAACGCGACCCTGCAGACGCTAGAGCAAGCAGTTCCAGCAGCATCAAGTAGACTAGTCGATGCCAACCGCACGAATGAAATAGTAGCCACAACAGACCAAAGAGAAAGGACAAAAGGTAAGAAAGAAGAAGAGGACGAAGAGAGGAAGAGAAGAACAAAATCAAGGGACGTGGGCATTGACAAGAAGAAGATAAAGCAGCAAAAACAGGTAAATAAATAGTAATGCATGGTGCCATCCGCAAGCAAAACCCTGTTCTCTTACCTCAACTAAAAAGAGATGTGTCAATGCTTTCAGGAACATACCAATAGCACGCCAGGCCAAGATGAACTCCAACAGCAGGATGGCGTCAACAACCCCAAAAACAAGAATGAACGCAACAAACAAAGCAACCTCACAACAGACAGTGCTACAACAACAACTACCCCAACACAAGCACAAGATACGATCGACGTCAGAACCAGTGAAGAGGTCAGTATGAACATAAATTTTTTCTTTCAAAACTAGATAGAGTTATAAGTGAACTAAGAAACCTCCAACAAAATATAGGATCAGCTGGAGAACAATCAAGTCAGCAGTCTCGTCAACCAAATGCAAAAGGCTGCCCACAATCAACCGTTAGCATAACAAACGACAAAGAAGAAGAAAATAACGAAGAGGAGGTAAAATTCCACAGCCCACTAGACCCCACACCGGAAACTCATAATGGCAGGAAAGAAAGTGAACCACAAACTCATATTGTTTGAACTCCAGGTATCACAATCACTCCAAGACCAAGAGACAACTAGTGTTGAAATTGAACCCCATAGTGAACCTCAAACAGACGAAGGAGTCACAGAACAGGAAGTTTGTGCACAAGAGATTTCCAGTGCCACAACATTGCAGATCACCATCACGAGTACAAAGGAGAAAACACAAGACATCCAAGCCGATGAGAAACTAGAGATTGTTATACCTGGCAAAGAAACATTCGATGCAGGCACGAATAACCCAGTCATCAACATAGAGGTAAAAAATCAACAACAAACCCTTTTCAAACCATTTATGATGTCTGAACTACATAATACACACCACCACCGCAATACAAGGATTACAAGGGTAGGAAACAAACAAGTACATTGATCTCGAAGATCAAGAAGCAGCGCAACCAAAGGAAACTGGAAAACACACAGAACATCAAACAACAACATCTCAAGAGGTGAGGTTACAAAGCTGAGATATAAATGAAGTTCAAACTATAATTTCAATTTTTTATTGAACAGGAAGAGGAAGCAAGCGAAAGCACTCGCATAGACATTGAACAACAAAAATGAGAGGACATAACGAGACAAGGAGAAGCCGTAGTTACAGCAGTAGACAGACCTGCAAATCCAGAGAAAGAGGTCTTATAAAAAAAATTGTAACTCAACAATCAGAGATGCACCCATTTCTTAAATACTTTTTGTGTTGGTGCAGGCACAGAAAGCTCAGGAGAGCACCAACAATCAAGACCATCAAACACAACCAGAGGAGCCCAATGAACAACCCGAACATGTTCATCAAACGGTAGACAATAATACCACTGAAGACCAAGCCACCAAAAATTCACTCACCAAACAACAGCTACCAGAGACAGCGCCAGCGTCAACGATTGAAAAGGTAAAGTTACGAAACCTGCAAGCATGAAACTATAAAATTGCCACGTGCACAATCAAATAAACTCCATCCTACCACACATGTACTCACTCCAATGCACTCTCACTTTGCCACCTCTATATTTGAACAGCCGCAAGAAAAAAACAAGGTCAGTGACGATGAACAGCAGGAAAAAGAGCAAGAGATGGACCAAAAAACACCACTCAACGAAGAACACGTAGAACAATCAGCGGTAACAAGTACAAAGGTGAAAACACATAATACCTCTGAATGATCTTATAGTTCAAAAATACGCATTTCACATTTCACTACTTTCCTCGATCACATAGAGAGGAGACAGATGAGCAAAAGGAGGCCACTGAAGAAGGGCAACATGTTCTTCAAACGGCAGACATCAACGTCAAAGAAGACCAAGCGCCAAAATATTCACTCACCGAAAAAACCGCAGGAGAGACAGCAGTAGTGACAACGACTGAAAAGGTAAAATTACATAAGTTGATCCTCTGAAAGTATAAAATAGCTCGGTTGAAGCTCAAATTCACTGCCACTTAGCCACGTGTGTGTTTCAAAAGCTAGAAGACAAAAATGATGCCAGCGGCGATGAACTCCAAAAGAGAGAACAGGAAGATGCCCAAAAACCTCCACTCAACAAAGAACAAGCACAACAGTCAGCAGCAGCAACGAGAACAGCAGTAGAGACAACAGAAACAGCTACGACTGAGAAGGTAAAGTTACATAAGCCGATTCTACGAAAATATAAAGTAGTTCCATGGTTGAAACTTACCACCTTTATGATTGAACAGCTGCAAGATAGGAACCATGACAGTGACGATGATCACCAAAAAAAAGAACAGGACGGTACCCAAGAAACAACACCCAACGAAGAACAGGTGGAACAGTCAGCATCACCAATGGCAGCTCAACAGGTGAAGCTGCACAAAATGTTTCCACAAAATGACAACTTAATCACAATCAAAATAACTCAAAGCACGCACCGAACGCTTCGCTATTTTCCCATAACAACTGCTATTATTAAAATAAAGTAGCAAGTTAAATTATTTCAATGCTTTTTAAATGACAATGCAGAAACACGAAGAAGGCAACCACGGAGATACAACCAATGAAGCAAGCACACAAATTGTTCCAGAGAAAGAACCTGAAACTATCGAAGAAAACCATATGCCGTCGTACGATGCCAATTCCCCTTGCAGACAGGTCAGTGTCATCCAGGTCGAGGCTGAAAAACAAGACGGAAAATACTACCAGCAAGACATGACGGTTGACAAGGAAAAACATGATGCTAAGAAAACCACAAACAACTCAATTAAGGATGGGGCAGAAACTGAACAAAAGGGTACAACGCAAAAAGAAGAACAAAACATGCCGCAGGAAACAGAAGGAGAACAAGAAAGGAACAACACTAGACATGACATATCTTCCAGCATCGAAGCATGCAAGACAATAAAAACATAATTGCTATCTTATGATCTTTGTGACTTGGAATTATTTACATTAAATTCAAAATCATCGCCTGCACAGTGGAGAAAGTGGGCAAAGATAGCGATTCCGTCAACAAAGCCATCGTAGACCTGTATAACATTGTATGCAAGCCATGGACATAGGGAGAAATGTAAGTTCATGCAACTAACACAGAAAAAATTCTTACACACAATCATTTTGACTGTATCATGTGTGAACTAATTTTTTTTTCTAAATATACTTTGCAGGGATCAGCTTTTCATTACAACGGACAAGTTTGATGTAAATCTAGGACATGTCTCCGAAAGCTTCAAGGTCGGTAAATCAGTACGCACCGAAGCAATCGAGCCCATGCTAACAATCTTGAGAAAACAACTCAATGGCACATGGAGAAAGATTCTGCCTTTAAGAAACACTGTAAGTAAATATCACACCAAAAGAATCACGTTTAAAACAATATATATGACTTTATAAATAGACAAACTTCCCCTATAGCTGAACTGACAAATTCCCTTTGTCTATCTGTGACGAAATAAGCAGCACTCAATAAGCGAAGCCGACGACGAAGATCCAGTGTGCTATGAAAATAATGATCAACAACAGATGACAAAAAAGTTACTACCTGCAACGCTTAGATCATTTTTCAACATGCAAGAAGAAGAAAAACTGCAAGATTATAACATGGTAAGGAGATCAGTTGTTTCAAAAACAAAACACAAATTGCGAATATGTTATGCAAAGTTGTCTTTTTACTTTATGTTTCTAAATATAAGAAGATTTCGAAATGTTTTCTTTTTATTTTGTGTTTTGCAGTTCCTTCTACCATGTTCATTGTGCGGGTTTGAGCAAGACGAAACTATAAATCATTACTTCACCATCACAGTTAACATGCAAAAACGACGCTTTGAACTCCTTAACTCTTCAACTGCATATCCAGGCACAATAGAATTCTTCAACAATGTAACCAGCAAACTAATGAAAATGTGGAAGCACATAAGCATAGAGCTACAGCTTTCAGAAAAAAGCATCGACCATTACAAAAAGGTCAGACTGCAGGTGCCACTTCAAGAAGAAGACATGTAAGCTCTTCCAACATCTTCACTTATTTCTTTTTTTAATGCAAGATTCAATACTACAATTACTGAAATAATTTTGTTCTTTCGTCTTTTCAATACAACAATTACCACTACCATTGCTCAAACTTTTCTCTTCTTTCCGTTTCTTGAATGCAACAATCTCACCAGTACCATACTTCAATTCCCCAGCGGTCGAACATCATGTGATATCTCTTTGGCATCCCAAAATAATAGTCAGAATCTGGCTGACCATCGAGTAGCACCATGTACTTGTTCCTCGATGTACCTCTTTGAAGAACCAGATCAAAGTCTTCTTTTTCTCCTAGCATCATCGCCTATTCTGTTGGAGACCTACTCCCTCATTCCTATGCTCAAGGCATAAATCTTCACTCACGCCCCCCAAGGAGTAGAAGGGCATTAGCAACCACGCCAATCAAAATAAACATGTCATCATCAACACTCAATATATACCAACCTTACCAGACTAAAGTATCCAACAAAAATGACGCACTAACAGACGCTCTCACCTCATCCATACCCACCGCTCACAAAACATGCCATATGTATCCTTCAGGCAGAAGCAAACATTAACATAAGAAATTAAGCTAATCAAAATATGAATAAAATCCCGCTTTGCATAAGCGTGTAGAAGATATGAAGCATGTACATCTGTATCTTCTTCGAGAATCATGTCCAGCACCTGCCGGTATGGCAGCAGCATTGTCCCTGTTATCCTAAATTCACCATCAAAACCAAAAACAAAAAAAAAATCTCTTCAGGAGAAGTCACACAGAAAACCATAATCCCATCACCAGGAACTGATCAGCAAAAAATCGAACCTGGAAGTAGCAGCCGCTTTGTCCACAACCCATAGGCAGCGTCGCTCCTCCGAAGAACCTAAAAGATGAAGAGAAGATGCAGCTCTACAAACTAGCTGCAGAGTCAAGTAATGCGAGGCCAAAAACATGTCCCAGCAATATAAAAGACGTTATTCATCGGCATGTTAAATCTGGCCCTCATCAAGATACTGAAATCATATCTTCCTATCTTTCACTTAACATTGAAACCATTCTGAACATATCTGCTCTATACTGTAAATCTTAATGCACTTCACAAAATCAAGCAAATGAGAATATTATGAATATTAGAAGGAGGTCATTTGCAAGTTCATGTGGTGGCCAAAAACTGGTTCTTCCTATAAGTAGAGTAATTCTTGTAAAACAGAAAATCTTCTAGTATTAAAAATCCCCGAACATAGAAATATGTTTTGGTGATATCTTGACAATTATTATGCTGAATTGCAGAAACTTAGTATCCTTGGAAAGATATCGATGAACTCTACAACTTTCATGTGGGTGCCACAACCAAATTATGAACCCAATTATTCCTAGAATTTAAAATAAGCTTTTGACCTAGTACTGAATATGTGGTCAACGGAGATCTATCCTTGCAGCAAAAAGGAATCAAACAGCCGCGAATCCAATGAAATAAGTCCTCTTTCTTCTCTTCTCTTCTCCTTTCCTCCTACAACTCCCAATTTACTACAGTCCATGCTTAATCCATGAACCAATCAGTCAGTAACAAAGTATACCTAATCGATCTGGTCTCATGCAACTTTGTGTCTGCAACAAAGGGGTAGGCAGCATGCATGGGGTGAGATACAGTTCACCAGAATTTAACACTACATGGAAATCACGTTGAGCGCGAGTTTGTATCTAAAGCGTACCTGATGGCTTGAGCTCTAGAATAGTTCTTCATAAATAAAGAAACACAAATGTCAGGCATAAACTGCGTTTGCAAAATGTAAATATACAGGCAGAGCCACACAAGCCGACTTCCAATGGATATATACTGAAGCCGACTTCAGATTCACGAACTGGAACGGTTTAACTCTAGTACAAAAAAATGCAAACTGGATAAATGTCGATATTTTAAAAGAGCTTTTGTACTGTGCCTGATAGGTTTAGGTCCATCAAAATTTAAATACTCTCATATTGCTCTAGGGTGTAATTTATTAGCATTCTATCAATATCTAGAATCAGCAACTGTTCTTGATTTATTAGGATTAACACATTTACTGAATGTTGTGGCCAATGTGTCATCTGATATTGAATATTGATGATCCGCATATGATTACTAAAAGAGAACAAACAAACTTTCTGCATGTATAGATCACTAAATCTGCATATTATTATCTCTATATACTGGCAAAACATATGAGTTCAATACATAGACACATAAAAAAGGAATTATATTGATGATTGGCTGAAGAACAAGCAATAGTACAGTGCATATCATGTGAATTTCCGCACTGCCTATGCCAAATTAAGTCTAGCCCATGTTTTGCAGACAATGAAGTCTCATCCATGGTTTACAAACAATTTTGCATGGGTTCGTGGGATTCTTGTCCGGGTGAAACAAATTGGTCTATGGAAACCAAATATAGCCAGCACAGCTATATCAGAACCCATGAGGCCATGAGCAGACATATAGTCAGAAGCACAGCTAAATCACGCACCTTGTGAGCATACACCATTCCCTCCAGCCACTTGATCGGGTACTATGGAGTTCACCTTGAGACACCTCATGGATGACCTAAGACGTGTGTTATCCATTGTAAACAAAAATGAGAAAGTTTTGAGCTATATTTGCAGCATGAGGAACATTGTTTTTCTTTATTCTTTTAACAGGACACACACCCTGCTCAGTTTTACTTCGACATGGAGAAAAACAAAATTAGTTCTATGGTTACCCTCGCAGACATGTAAAGAAGATAAATAAATAAAATATGTTTGACTGAATATATTCGCAGTCTGCTAGTACTTTTGAGCTCTAACCCTCTAAACTCTCGATGTTCTGAATCACAAATGTCTTTGATTGAACAGGAAATATGATGAATAACAATTAGCAATTAAATCTATGTCCTGAAGTTTTGATAATAAATAACAATTAGCAATGATCACAGCAGAATTCTTTCAGAATTGAACATCGCAGGAGATCACAGAAGAAAAACACATGTGCATCCTTTTCGTAACATACATGTGCGAAAAAATTCAGAATGATACAATTGTATCTTATTTACCTTGCAAGAAAATGGAGTTCCCATATTTTGCTGAAAAGAAATCCGAAGTAGTCCCTCCATATCAGTTCAAAAATACCCTGAAACCATTGTCATGTCAGGAATAGTAGTTCAGTATGGATTAGAGCATTCTATATAGAAGACTTCAAACATGGAATTGGGCCAGAAAAGGCACACTATATGTGCATTCATTTTATCCCCTTTGCTTCTCATATGTCTTTACGTGCAAAATTACTGGACATTTAGCATAGGCAAGCTGATAATGTGTGCAGATAACACAAAATATTACCTTTTCACAAATATAGCACAATGAAAGACTGTCTGAAGCAAGACAACAAACGGTTGTAGTCTGGACCAAGCATACCATATCTATGATTTTGTTTCCTGGTCCAATTGTTGGCCTTCTTAAGATCTGGATGCATTAAATTTTTCAGTACATGCAATTGTCGACTGTAAAATTTGCGCATGCATGTAGTCAAATAAATGCAATAATATGGCAGGATTTAGAAACTTACTGTTCTGACAATTTGCTCTTCAGAAGACATAGACCTCTCGTTTCAGGAAGGTAATGTCCCTGGGATGAAAGAAATAAGAACATACAAGTTGGGAGTGTGCAAAGAATTGTCCGCATAAAATAACTAGATTATCATCCTAATTACACTTTTATCAGCTTGGGGCCGGACACTTTTCCCAAAGTAATGGGACTTGTTGTTCTACTTTCATATTCTAACCTTCAAAAATATCCTGAATATCCATGTAAAGGTGCTGGCACTTCGGGGAGTCCATTGTTGCAGAACTGAAGCACTACAAGTACAGTTTCCCCCATCATCTAATGTGATATATTTGATGTTCGTTCACTGAATTTCAGGATGAATGAAAATGAATTACTCTAAATGATCTTCAATGTCAAAAAAGAAGAAGAGATAGTTAAGCATATGAAGAATACATCACTAAATAAAAGGAGTAATTGTAGAATTAATTGGGAAAAACAATAGAAACAGAGAGCATATTTTGGGTCTGAGATCAGGAAGCCAGGTATTTTTAATGGTTCAGTAGAGACCATATTGTCAATCAACAATGCAAATCAAGCATGAGTATATTTATTTATTAGGTAAGCACTTCCTTACAGGCCCATTGTTATTAGAAGTTAAGTAACTGGACAGGGCAAACATGATCCATTATACGAAGCTTTATGTTACACGTAAATGCTCTACGTTCAACTTGCTATGAGAAAAATTCACAACCATGGAAACACTCCATCCTTCATGTTAGATTAACCGAGGATTCCCATGAAATGCTTAATTTGCCTAGCAATTAATCAACACCTTCCTCTGCCATGTTCCTAAGATGGTGTAAGCAGGACACATGCTTCAACTCCACCAATTTGGCATGCCCCCATTGTATGTTTTTTCCTCACCTCACCAGGTCATCTTATTTTTCTCAATTGCACCAAGCAAACCAATTCAAGAGGCCCCAAAAGAAGAAGTCACGAAAAGATAAAAGGGAGTGAGAAATTTTACCTGCACAGACCAAGAGGCTCACCGACCACCTTTGGTCGGACAGGCCTGGGTCACCCTCCGTCCACGCTAGCACAGACCAAAAGGGAGTGAGAAGCAACCCTTATTCCTCCTTCATGCCATTCAAAGGGAACCATATCGATCAACGAAGGGCCAATTTGTCAGCATTGAAACAGAATAAATATTCACCAGACAATAAAACACAGAATTATCAGTTATGATGGTGGGTTTTGTAACTTCACTAAACAGAGCATTGTGTTGGTATGCCTCTGACCTTATCTTTACAATAGAACATGTTCAAGAAAAATAATGTAATCTTCATGCAACTTTCTAATTGTGTATGAACTAATAATTTTTGCTAATAAAACGCGATGCTCACTATTTAATTGTGTATGCAAATCAGTTGATTTCAACATTTTTGGGTGAAAAAAATCAATTCATGTTATTGGGCAGATAAACATGTAGCAACGAGGGCCGGGGACTCAGGTATTAAGCAAGATGTTCTGTAGTATGAAGTAATTATTCAGTTACCATTTCTGCGAATGCATAGAAAATATGTTGCAGGTCAAACACGGAACAAAGCATGATCAACCAAGGTCAAAACCGGCATCTGCCATGAAATCAATTAATCCAGTTATGCAGTCAAATACAACTGTCAGTCAATTAAGCGAAGCTACAGTCCATTCAAGCTGAAAAATGATAAAATTCATAAACCCCACTTCTTTGAGATTGCTAATTGAGGGCAAGATCCAAATCACTTAATTAGCAAGTACATGCATCACATCCAATGTCTGCATCGAAATTGAGGTCAAACCTACTCTTTGCCACTTGACAGGTTGGTGGAGAGTAGAAGCAACCCAGCAGCGAATGGAAAATAGCAGCACCGAACAATATGCTCGTCGCACATGATCACAAAGCATGGCCGACAGTTCGAGTAGTCTAAGGTGATGATATATGAAATTAAGAATAATATAGAGCAATTATAATGCCTTGTGTAAAACATCCAAAGTATCCCCAAAACTTTAACTCTGAAAGCATGAAATGAAGTTGTGGAAGAATACGTAAACTGCATTAAGTAGACAAATTACCATCAGACTACACCGTGATTAATCCAAACATGAGACATGAACTTCAGTTTTGCAGGGAAAGCCTGAGACTAAAATGATTCAATAGTACACATGCCATTGCAAACCTAGCTAGATCCCTTCTCTGTAGTTAATGCCATCTAGACTCAAAGTAGCATTAACAGAGCAGAGCTCTAAACGGCAGGGATCCACCAAGTGGTGGTTCATATTTATACTGTATAGGATATCCACAAGGACTTGTGCAACCGTAATACTATGTAGGCAAATAATTTTTTGTTGGTATCTGAAATCACCAGGTTATCAATAAAACTACAACAGCAGCAAGTTGCCAAATATCATGAATTAGAGCCAAAGGGAAACCTACTTTGCAGAAAAATCTTCAGATTCCAAGCTCTCCTTATGAGGAATAAAGGGGTTAAGAGTCCTGCTTACGTTGTATCAAAAAAGCATTAGCGACCAACCAAGTACAACAACAGTAAAAATATATTAGAGAGGATAAACACAAACCTTCTTTTAGCACCAGCTTGATATACTTCACTATCATCGGGGGTAGATGTGTTAGGCGAACTGCAAATACAGAAACCATGGATCAGATCATGAAACGATGAATAGATGGACACAGCACGGTATCAGACGTGTATATGGATCTAGTGATCAACTTACGATCTTTTAGGACCGATTTTCTTTTTTGGTCCCTTGGAGGTAGACTTTCAATCGTCACAAGAGCTTTTAGATGCACTTGTAATACAAGGGTACGAATGAGAGAAATGCAAACAGCAAGAATACATTAGAAATCAGAAGCACATGGTCAGTAAACTTACAACGATTCAGGGCAGACATCGATGTTAGTGCAGTTCGCCTCTACCACGGAGGCCTGGACAGAGACGGCCTTGGACTCGATAACCATGGACTTGGCAGAGACACCCTGCGGCTTCAGCAGGGTCGGATGGTCGGCCACTCCCTGCACCAGCCCCGCGGTGGGGTTTCCTACAACGCCAGACGCCCTGCGCCAGCCCCAAGGTAGGGTTTCCTGCGACGCCAAAGACGCCCTGCGCGACGCCGGCGAACAACTTCAGTTTGCCGCGTTGCCACGGGCTCTTGCGTTGTGGAACTGGCAGAATCGGCACCTCCACCAGGATGCGGATATAGTTGGTTGCTCTGTTCTCTCCGAACGCCATTGATACGGCTTGGTCCACCTGAAAAGCACAGACACCCACAGTCCTGTTTAGCCCCGCGTACGTGACGATGGTACAATTATTTTTTGACGAACCACAGCAGGTGCTGCTTTTTATTCATTAAGAGGGAAACCACAGGTTACAGGGCAGGAACGTAATCAGGTGGCGTAACTACAAAAATGAAGGAAAAATACTAAGAACTAATTACAGATGTATAGAAACATGGTAGCTCATATGTCGACTACTCAATCCATTTCACTCCTTTGATGCCTGCGTGCAGCCAGGTTCGAAGTTCTTCAGTGACCGAATTGCATGTGCCTAGAAAATCACAAGCCCTCTGGTTGAAGATCCTACTATTTCTCTCTTTCCATGTCATCCACCAAATCGTCATGCACATGGAGGAGAACTCTTTGTGGCACTGCACAGGAAGTAATTCAAGGGCTTCTAGCCACCACTCAATCAGGCAATTTACATTGAATCCCGGTCTTAGTCCAAATGGGTAATCAAATTTATACGACTATGTCCGTGCAATGAATGCTCAAGAAGCAATCGGGACGTACCATGTCGGCCTAGCACGTGCCGGCGATGCGCAGGAGGCTGGAGGATGACGCGCGGGCGCCTGACCCGACGGCGGCGTTCCCGCCAAGAGAAAGCACGACGAGGTCGCCGGTGCCGGCGGTGAAGGGGAACTCGCGCTTGTTGTGGAGCACGTGGGTGACGGCCACGGCAGTGGGGTTGGCCACGCCGGCGCCAGTCCTGCCAGCCGCCGCGGCGGCACGCAGCCTAGTGCGCCCATCGAGGGACGCCACCTCGGCCGGCCCCACCCTGCACGCGGTCGGGCAGACCTGCCAGAATGGGAAGTCGAATGCCTCGGCCTCGACGGCGTCGGCGCGGGAGAAGACGAACGCCCCGCACATGGCCGCGCATACCTGCCAGAGCGGGAAGTCGAACGACTCGGCCTCGACGGCGTCTGCGCGGGAGAAGATGAACGGAGGCGATGGTGACGTCTTGAGGAAGAGGATGGAGAGGGCATGAGGAGGGGGTCAGATCGGGGATTGGGGTGCGGCGGCGGGTGCGGCTGGAGGCAAGGAGACAAGGGGTAGCTAGGGTTCGAGGGAGGGAGGGAGCCTCATTCGTCTAATTTTTTGCGGAGTGGGGAGATTGGGGCTGCAGCGGCGGAGCGGGGAGATTGGGGCGATGCTGCATCGCTAGACGAGGGAGATAGGGCGGCCGCATCGGGTGGATCGAGAGAAGGATGGTGGCTTATGTTTTTTTTTGTTTGGCACGGGATGGTCGGAAGTGGGCGAAAAAAATCTACGAAGGTTAAACTACGAAAAAAACGGACGAAAGTGGTGGGATGAAAATTGACCGGCGGAGACTACCAACTACTGCATTAGGAGTAGAGATTAACATGTACTACTACTAAAAATCTGGTACTAACTAAGCAACATCTAGTACTAGCTATGAAACCTAAATTAACATTTACTACTACTAAATCTAGTACTAACTAGTGGCAGGGGGTGGGGGCGATGGAGAGGTAGCTAGGGGCGGCGAGGGCGGGATCGGGATCGGGAGGCGGCGGTGCTGGGTGGGCTCGGGTGGCGGCGGTGAGGTCGAGGGCGGTGGGAGGAGGGCTGCCGGCGGCGGAGGGAGGAGGGTCGGCCGCAGGCGGAGGGAGGAGGGAGGGGCGGCCGCAGGCGGAGGGAGGATGTGTGAGGAGGATGGAGGAGGGACGGAAGGAGGGGAGTACCTCGACGGCGGACGGACGAAGGTGGCGGCGGCGGCGACGCACGACGACGGTTATCGGCACGCGGGCGAGAGTGAGAGTGTGAGTGAGAGAGAGGGTCGGTCGTGCGCGTGGGGATAAGGTAGGGATAGTTGTAGCGCATTTGCCAAAACGCGCTACAGCTAATCTGAATAGCAGTAGCGCTTTGCATATAAACCGCTACTGCTAAGTGTAACTATACAAAAATACGTCGATGCAAAAATACATTGGCCATAATTGATCTTTTTGTGTACAATCTGAATTGTCAATATGAGTCCTCTCCGGTAGGAACCGGAGAGGACTCATATTGCAGCCACAAATTTTACACATAGAGTTCAGTGAAGACCAGCTGGTTGTGATAGTTTCATAAATAACATATTTAAGGTGGTAAACACCCTGTTCACGGAGCGAGGTGGGACTAAACTTTTGGGCTGATCTTAGCAGTAGCGGTTTTCTCCGAAGCGCGCTGCTGCTAACTTCCATAGCAGTAGCGCGGTTCATTATAGGGCGCTACTGCTATAACTAGCGGGGGAGCGAGGTCATGGCAATTAGAGCAGTAGCGCATTTTGCGGTGGACGCGCTAATGCTATTTTCCTTTCAGCAGCGCGTTTTGCTATAACGCGCTGCTGCTAAATAGCCGTAGCGTCCTATTTTGAGGAGCGCTGCTGGTAAGATTCTGTGTATAGGCTTTTCCCTAGTAGTGAGATGTTGGATGAAAAAAACAAGGACAAAGTCGTGCAACAAACAATTGCCCAGATGGATTCTCTAGAACAACTCAGACAATTTCAGGACATAGTTTGCACAAGGTACCTCACAAACAGCGCGACCCTGCAGACACTAGAGCAAGCAGTTCCAGCAGCATCAAGTAGACTAGTCGATGCCAACCGCACGAATGAAATAGTAGCCGCAACAGACCAAAGAGAAAGGACAAAAGGTAAGAAAGAAGAAGAGGACGAAGAGAGGAAGAGAAGAACAAAATCAAGGGACGTGGGCATTGACAAGAAGAAGATAAAGCGGCAAAAACAGGTAAATAAATAGTAATGCATGGTGCCATCCGCAAGCAAAACCCTGTTCTCATACCTCAACTGAAAAGAGATGTGTCAATACTTTCAGGAACGTACCAATAGCACGCCAGGCCAAGATGAACTCCAACAGCAGGATGGCGTCAACAAGCCCAAAAACAAGAATGAACGCAACAAACAAAGCAACCTCACAACAGACAGTGCTACAACAACAACTACCCCAACACAAGCAAAAGATACGATCGACGTCAGAACCAGTGAAGAGGTCAGTATGAACATAAATTTTTCCTTTCAAAACTAGATAGAGTTATAAGTTAACTAAGAAACCTCCAACAAAATATAGGATCAGCTGGAGAACAATCAAGTCAGCAGTCCCGTCAACCAAATGCAAAAGGCTGCCCACAATCAACCGTTAGCATAACAAACGACAAAGAAGAAGAAAACAACGAAGAGGAGGTAAAATTCCACAGCCCACTAGACCCCACACCGGAAACTCATAATGGCAGGAAAGAAAGTGAACCAAAAACTCATATTGTTTGAACTCCAGGTATCACAATCACTGCAAGACCAAGAGACAACTAGTGTTGAAATTGAACCCCATGGTGAACCTCAAACAGACGAAGGAGTCACAGAACAGGAAGTTTGTGCACAAGAGATTTCCAGTGCCACAACATTGCAGATCACCATCACGAGTACAAAGGAGAAAACACAAGACATCCAAGCCGATGAGAAACTAGAGACTGTTATACCTGGCAAAGAAACAGTCGATGCAGGCACGAATAACCCAGTCATCAACATAGAGGTAAAAAATCAACAACAAACCCTTTTCAAACCATTTATGATGTCTGAACTACATAATACACACCACCACCGCAATACAAGGATTACAAGGGTAGGAAACAAACAAGTACATTGATCTCGAAGATCAAGAAGCAGCGCAACCAAAGGAAACTGGAAAACACACAGAACATCAAACAACAACATCTCAAGAGGTGAGGTTACAAAGCTGAGATACAAATGAAGTTCAAACTATAATTTCAATTTTTTACTGAACAGGAAGAGGAAGCAAGCGAAAGCACTCGCATAGACATTGAACAACAAAAATTAGAGGACATAACGAGACAAGGAGAAGCCGTAGTTACAGTAGTAGACAGACCTGCAAATCCAGAGAAAGAGGTCTTATAAAAAAATTGTAACTCAACAATCAGAGATGCACCATTTCTTAAATACTTTTTGTGTTGGTGCAGGCACAAAAAGCTCAGGAGAGCACCAACAATCAAGACCATCAAACACAACCAGAGGAGCCCAATGAACAACCCGAACATGTTCATCAAACGGTAGACAATAATACCACTGAAGACCAAGCCACCAAAAATTCACTCACCAAACAACAGCTACCAGAGACAGCGCCAGCGTCAATGATTGAAAAGTTAAAGTTACGAAACCTGCAAGCATGAAACTATAAAATTGCCGCGTGCACAATCAAATAAACTCCAACCTACCACACATGTACTCACTCCAATGCACTCTCACTTTGCCACCTCTATATTTGAACAGCCGCAAGAAAAAAACAAGGTCAGTGACGATGAACAGCAAAAAAAAGAGCAAGAGAAGGACCAAAAAACACCACTCATTGAAGAACACGTAGAACAATCAGCAATAACAAGTACAAAGGTGAAAACACATAATACCTCTGAATGATCTTATAGTTCAAAAATACGCATTTCACATTTCACTACTTTCCTCGATCACATAGAGAGGAGACAGATGAGCAAAAGGAGGCCACTGAAGAAGGGCAACATGTTCTTCAAACGGCAGACATCAACGTCAAAGAAGACCAAGCGCCAAAATATTCACTCACCGAAAAAACCGCAGCAGAGACAGCAGCAGTGACAACGACTGAAAAGGTAAAGTTACATAAGTTGATCCTCTGAAAGTATAAAATAGCTCTGTTGAAGCTCAAATGCACTGCCACTTAGCCACGTGTGTGTTTCAAAAGCTACAAGACAAAAATGACGGCAGCGGCGATGAACTCCAAAAGAGAGAACAGGAAGATGCCCAAAAACCTCCACTCAACAAAGAACAAGCACAACAGTCAGCAGCAGCAACGAGAACAGCAGTAGAGACAACAGAAACAGCTACGACTGAGAAGGTAAAGTTACATAAGCCGATTCTACGAAAATATAAAGTAGTTCCATGGTTGAAACTTACCACCTTTATGATTGAACAGCTGCAAGATAGAAACCATGATAGTGACGATGATCACCAAAAAAAAGAACAGGACGGTACCCAAGAAACAACACCCAACAAAGAACGGGTGGAACACTCAGCATCACCAATGGCAGCTCAACAGGTGAAGCTGCACAAAATGTTTCCACAAAATGACAACTTAATCACAATCAAAATAACTCAAAGCACGCACCGAACGCTTCGCTATTTTCCCATAACAGCTGTTATTATTAAAATAAAGTAGCAAGTTAAATTATTTCAATGCTTTTTAAATGACAACGCAGAAACACGAAGAAGGCAACCACGGAGATACAACCAATGAAGCAAGCACACAAATTGTTCCAGAGAAAGAACCAGAAACTATCGAAGAAAACCCTACGCCGTCGTACGATGCCAATTCCCCTTGCAGACAGGTCAGTGTCATCCAGGTCGAGGCTGAAAAACAAGACGGAAAATACTACCAGCAAGACATGACGGTTGACAAGGAAAAACATGATGCTAAGAAAACCATAGACAACTCAATTAAGGATGGGGCAGAAACGGAACAAAAGGGTACAACGCAAAAAGAAGAACAAAACATGCCGCAGGAAATAGAAGGAGAACAAGAAAGGAACAACACTGGACATGACATATCTTCCAGCATCGAAGCATGCAAGACAATAAAACATAATTGCTATCTTATGATCTTTGTGACTTGGAATTATTTACATTAAATTCAAAATCATCGCCTGCATAGTGGAGGAAGGGGGCAAAGATAGCGATTCCGTCAACAAAGCCATCGTAGACCTATACAACATTGTATGCAAGCCATGGACATAGAGAGAAATGTAAGTTCATGCAACTAACACAGAAAACATTTTTACACACGATCATTTTGACTGTATCATGTGTGAACTAAAACATTTTTCTAAATATACTTTCCAGGGATCAGCTTTTTATTACAACGGACAAGTTTGATGTAAATCTAGGACATGTCTCCGAAAGCTTCAAGGTCGGTAAATCAGTACGCACCGAAGCAATCAAGCCCATGCTAACAATCTTGAGAAAACAACTCAATGGCACACGGAGAAAGATTCTGCCGTTAAGCAACACTGTAACTAAATATCACAGCAAAAGAATCACGTTTAAAACAATATATATGACTTTATAAATAGACAAACTTCCCCTATAGCTGAACTGACAAATTCCCTTGGTCTATCTGTGACGAAATAAGCAGCACTCAATAAGGGAAGCCGACGACGAAGATCCAGTGTGCTATGAAAATAATGATCAACAACACATTACAAAAAAGTTACTACCTGCAACGCTTAGATCATTTTTCAACATGCAAGAAGAAGAAAAACTGCAAGATTATAACATGGTAAGGAGATCAGTTGTTTCAAAAACAAAACACAAATTGCGAATATGTTATGCAAAGTTGTCTTTTTACTTTATGTTTCTAAATATAAGAAGATTTCCAAATGTTTTCTTTTTATTTTGTGTTTTGCAGTTCCTTCTACCATGTTCATTGTGCGGGTTTGAGCAAGACGAAACTATAAGTCATTACTTCACCATCACAGTTAACATGCAAAAACAACGCTTTGAACTCCTTAACTCTTCAACTGCATATCCAGGCACAATAGAATTCTTCAACAATGTAACCAGCAAACTAATGAAAATGTGGAAGCACATAAGCATAGAGCTACAACTTTCAGAAAAAAGCATCGACCATTACAACAAGGTCAGACTGCAGGTGCCACTTCAAGAAGAAGACATGTAAGATCTTCCAACATCTTCACTTATTTCTTTTTTTTAATGCAAGATTCAATACTACAATTACTAAAATAATTTTGTTCTTTCGTCGTTTCAATACAACAATTACCACTACCATTGCTCAAACTTTTCTCTTCTTTCCGTTTCTTGAATGCAACAATCTCACCAGTACCATTCATCTACATGCAGAATGGACTGCGCATTCTATAGGTACATGAACCTGAAGCACTACTCCAGTGATGGAACAACAACAACCTTAAAGCCAGAACAAGTACCAAAGTTGAGGAAAAAAGTTCTATATCAACTAATCAGTCAACACAGAGGGAATACAAAACTGTCACTAATCAAGTGTACAACAGGTTAGTCTCTTCAGAAACTAAATCTTACAATCTCGTAACACTAGAAGAAGTAGTTTTTTTTTAATTATTGTTTTACAGATATGCTGAAGTATGAAGTAGATATGGAAGACAAAGAAATGCAACAGGCACAATGTTGCATACTAGAACAGTTTCCGCCTACTCCCGGGCCAAAAGAACATATTATGCATGCGACAACCACACAAGAGCATGAAGTTATTGATATATCCAGTAAACGCAAAGAGATTATGGATGTCAGCAGCCACGCTGAAGAGGAAACGGACGAGCAAAATATCAACAGCAATATCACGACCACAGAGCAACTGGAACAAACAAGCACTGATTTAAAAGAGGATGACAGAAGCAACAACGTTCCAAATACACAACAACAGGTTTCCGAGTAGAAGAAACAACATGTTCTTCTTCAAGAAGAAACAGGCTCGACAAGCAATCAGCAAGGCACCTCCAGCACCATCTCTTTAGACTTCCTAAAACCAAAAACAATGGAAAAGCAGGAAGAAGTTGATGAATTTCTTTCAAGCCTTAACCCGCTACAACTAGACGTGTACAACGACCATGTAAAGATGGCCTCTAAGTTCAATGTAATCAAAACATGGCTGACCGACCATGAAAGCTAGGAAGTCAACAAAAATCCCAAGCCGTATCTGACAATCTTGCAGCAAGAGTCAGGAGAACATTCAATGCCTCAATCATCTGAGAACAGCTCAGACAAGAAAATCTCGGTCAAAAAAAGGCCGGTAAAGCCTTCAAGAAGGCTCCTTGGAGAAATCATGATTCCTACATTTGTCCCAGGAGATTTCAAATTTATGAACAAACCCAGAGCACTCCATGAATACCTATTCATCAAAGAAGGACAGGACGAATGCGGAGAGTAAGTACTTTCTCTTGCATAAACAAAAAAACAAAGAAATGTTGCCCCTTTTTAAACCAACCTAACTAATGTATAAACTTTTTCTGCTTGCAGTCTAAATGTATATATTAGCTTGATGCGACCCGATTGGATTAGAGGAAAACAAGCAATGCAACAGCTACGGAAAGGAGATCATGGACAGATGGAGGGCTCCATCGCAAACGCATTGTTCGACGAATGGACAGTGCAGCAACAATAAAACACAACCGATAAAGCCATACTTCCCGCATAATTTGCAAATGTATGAAGTCCAATTTGACAAAAACACATGCATCAATTTAGTGATTACAATGATTGAACTAAAAAGTACAAAACTTTTTGGCGGCAGATCGTGCTCGGTCTTAAAATTGGAGAAGAAGGACTAGAAGAATTCAATGAGGAAGAAGCATTGAAACAGTTTGCATCCCTTGTAACAGGGAAGGAACTTTTAAATAAAAAGCTAGTAAGTTGATAGAAATATAGAAACATAATTCATTCTTCCTACAGATTGCACATTCACATGTCATTTAATTCTCTTGACAAGAATGAACTTTAACTCACTCTGTCTCCAAACACTGCAGATTATGATACCTCATAACACAGCTAAACATTACACATTGTACATGCTCAACAAGTACACGAGCTCCATCGACATACTTGACTCACTACATTACAGACACGGAGACAGAAAAATACATGGAAAACACACCATAAGGATCACCAAGAACTGGTACGTCAATTCAACATTGTTTTCTAATTGGTTTTCCAATTCCTGCATTCCCTTTATTAATGGCAAAACCCAATAATAACACAGATTAAAAGGATGCACGCACTCATGAAGAAGCATTGCGGCGAAGCGGAGCTACGAGCCAACACCGAACCGAACTGGACGAGGATAGCAGAAACACCTAACAGAGTTTGCGTGCCAAAACAGCAGGGTACCCAATGCGGACACTTCATGGTTCAATTTGCAAAATACTGGAATGGCATTGATCTCATGAAAGATGATGAGGATTTCAATGTAAGTGAAATGTACAAGAGCAAAAAGTTTAGTTTTTACAAGCAGCAGTACTTGAATACTTCAATTATCTCATGAAAGAAAAATAAAAGAATATCCGATGACCTCCATGCAGCAAAGCAACGTAGATGCCGAGTGGAAACCAGAGTTCCTTTTTACAGCCATATTTGGTGAAACAAACCTAGTAAACTGGGAGCAACTACCTGGAAGAATCAATGAATTCAAACCAGGAACTTCAAAGTTCTTTTCCACCAACAAAGGTAAGAAAATCATTTCTACTTATCTTTTTTTTGTAATAACCTACCCATCCCACGGTTCACCAATGTCTTTCGTATCACGAGAGCTTACATATTACATATCTGCTTCCGCTGACACAAACAGATGAAATAAAAATAAAAAAAAAGACAAAGCACCAGTCCATATCCAAAACATTCTCATTGCTTCCAACACACAAAGGAGGCATCCGACCTGTTCCATCTAGTCATGAGCGACAGCTGGCAGGAGGAATACAAGAAGTGAGTTGTTTTCTATTGCACCTCAAAATAGTTGGACAGAGGCCAAAAATAATGTAAGAATTTGTTTCTCACTAACCGTGACCTCCAAAATTATTTTATCTCCTTGTCGTAGCAAAACTATATTTAGGCGCATCCGCAGGGACAGTGAAAGCACGCAACTTACTGGAGCCCAACTGAAGGTAGTATTTGGTCCAAGACCAGCACAGACAAGCATACCACATCATATGGAAAAGAGGGTCCTCGATGACATAGCAGAAATTTGGGAAGCAGACAAGATTCAAAACAGAGTGACAGAGTAATATTAGGCCCAAACTTTGCAGAGGTAAACTTTTCTCAAACAAAGTCTTGTGTTATATTACAACAACTACTCTTTTTATATTGTTACACAACTCTTTTTTCTAACAGTTTTTTTCATCATAAATATTGTTTGCAACATATATTGCATTTAAAGGAACACAAAACTAGTATTAATAAATTTAAAAGTGAATTGCAAAAAGCAAAGAATCAGCTGGTTCCCATGTATCTCAAGGAAAATCAACGGAAAAAACTCTCAACGGCAAACATGGTAACAACCCTTTCTTCCATGACAAAATCAGAAAATATGTGTTCTATTAAATTACTTTATATTAAACTGTCATCTAAGCAACAAGTATTTTGTATGAAGATATTCATTTCAATGGAGAAGCATGACCGCTATGTACTATATGTCCTGGAAAAATACAGACACAAAGTTCACATTATTGATCCTCGAGAAACGACTCACGAGGAATTTGAGAAAGAAAAGATAGACATCAAAGAATTGACAGAAGAAGAAGCTTGTCGAGTTCTTCAGGAAAATGAAGATGCTAAAGAAGAAAGAGAAAGATAGTTTGACGAATATCATGTTCATAAGTTGGCAATCGTAAGCATTTATACATAACAATTTTTTCAGTTTTACAAGTTCCAATATTAAAACAATTAATTACAAAATGCAATACTCACAGGTACCTAGGTTTAAAGAAGTCTTCAACATCATACTTGGACAAACACTGAATGGCAAGGGTACAAGATGGCAGACTCATACCGTGCAAGATGTTCCAATGGTAGAAAAGGGAGAATCGACATTTGTTGTTTTAAAGCTTGCATTCCTATACAATGTGAAAAGTTTATCGAAGACCTGGAAGATTTGATAGTAAGTTTATACATATTTACTTATAAACAACTTATATTCACAAACTCTAATAATATACTTCTCTTCTCGGCAAAATTTCACAGGATGAGGTCGAAGATTGGAGGGCAGAGGCAATGTACATTCTCTTAAATAGCGAGATGAATCAAGTCAAAGCTAGTGAAATTGGTGACGAGATTAGCAAGACCTTAAGCAAAAATGAAGACTAAAACTTTTGATTTAGCCCGAGAGGCTATTTCTATCTAGACGTGAGAAAACAGTTTGTCAATAACTCACATTTATATGTAATGTAGTTAGAAATTACGTGTTCATGTTGAAAAGTGAACTATTTCGACAACAGTGCCTCTTACATCATAAGAGAGTGCCATTAAACTATAAACAACAATGCCTCTTCTTATTTGTACAATAGTAGTGACTCCCAAAACAAACCCTTACGCGTGACTCTGGAAAGCACCGTCTCGTGCCTCCAGAGGCGACATGGCCTTGTGCCACCAAACCCTGAGTCACCATGCCTCCGGGCAATATCCATACACACACATACCCTTACGCGTGACTCTGGAAAGCACCGTCCCGTGCCTCCAGATCCGACATGGCCTTGTGGCACCAAACACTGGGTCACCATGCCTCCGTGCAATATCCATACAAACACATACCCTTACGCGTGACTCTGGAAAGCACCGTCCCGTGCCTCCAGAGACGACATGGCCTTGTGCTACCAAACACTGGGTCACCATGCCTCCGGGCAATATCCATACACACACATACCCTTACGCGTGACTCTGGAAAGCACCGTACCGTGCCTCCAGAGGCGACATGGCCTTGTGCTACCAAACCCTGGGTCACCATGCCTCCGGGCAATATCCATACACACACATACCCTTATGCGTGACTCTGGAATGCACCGTCTCGTGCCTCCAGAGGCGACATGGCCTTGTGCCACCAAACACTGGGTCACCATGCCTCCAAGCAATATCCATACACACACATACCCTTACGCGTGACTCTGGAAAGCACCGTCCCGTGCCTCCAGAGGCGACATGGCCTTGTGCCACCAAACACTGGGTCACCATGCCTCCGGGCAATATCCATACACACACATACCCTTATGTGTGACTCTGGAAAGCACCGTACCGTGCCTCCAGAGACGACATGGCCTTGTGCCACCAAACCTTGGGTCACCATGCCTCCGGGCAATATCCACACACACACATACCAAGAGCGCCTCAACCGTGGCTAGCTCCTACGCACATGTGACTTCACATGCTTCAAACCTGTGCCTCCGAAGGCAACATACCAATGCCTTAGTAGTATCCACACATGTGCATGCATGCACAAACCTATATATCGTCAACAAAGTATAGCTCTTAAGTAGACGTGACTGCACATTCTTCAAACATGTGCGTTCTGAAACAAAGCAGCTTGCCTTTTGCACGACCTGCTAGGAGGTTCCCTCGCGCCGGAGGCGCTGTGTCACACCGCGACGGACAACGTGCCGCACGAACCAGCACGCTGCATGACCAACACACACTTCGACCTATGCCCCCCTTCAAGACGTTTATGAAAATTAAACGAGCCGAAGGCGAGCAGGAGGTTCCCTCACGCCGAAGGCGCCATGTCACACAGCGACGGACAACGCGCCGCACAAACCACCATGCTGCACGACCAACACACACTTCGACCTATGCCCCCCTTCAAGATGTTTATGAAAATTAAACGAGACGAAGTCGAGCAGGAGGTTCCCTCGTGTCGGAGGCGCCGTGTCACACTGCGACGGACAATGCGCCGCACGAACCAGCACACTGCACGACCAACACACACTTCGACCTATGCCCCCCCTTCAAGATGTTTATGAAAATTAAAAGAGCCGAAGGCGAGCAGGAGGTTCCCTCGCACCGGAGGCGCCGTGTCACACCGCGACGGATAACGCGCCGCACGAACCAGCACGCTGCATGAACCAGAATGTTTTTCTTCAATTTAGTAAAGTTATACATCCATGCCTCTCCTAGTGTTCACCTGTGCCTATAAATAAGTCACACGATTGAACAATTCTGAAGACTGCCGTTTTACATTAAAAAGTTGCTTTTTCGTTACTTGAAAGGTCACATTTGATAGTGTTGGTAGTACCCGCCCGTAACTACCCCATAAATCTTCATTACCCGGAAATATAATGGGAACGGAAAGGAAGACGAAAAAGGGAAACATGGAACCAAGCGTGCGAACTGGTATTTTTTTGTGTTTTCACGCGGAAAGGATAAACGGAAAAATGTGGTAGTGTGAGGGTTAAAGTGCAAAACGCACGAAACCACAAACCGGAAAGGAAAAACCAGGAACCAATCGTGCCACCTGGTTTTCCCTCACGGGAGCGCTCCGCGCGCGACACTTGTCACGCGTAAGCTTGCCACGAAATCGTACATGGGTCGGGCCTGGCTTCACACCGGCAACTGCTGTCGACTAGCTTTCTTCCTCGCAAAGACTATATCTCGCTTACAGCGAGTCTTCTTCCTTGAGTCTAGAAGAAGCATCTACAGTTGCGGGCCTGGCCATTTTTCAAAATGTTTGGTTAACAATTTGAAAAACAATTTAGAGTATTTTTTGTAATATATTTATTTAGAATTTTTGAAAGTATAAACGAAAGTAAATAAAAACGTGAAAAAATCAAAACAAATGACGTTGAGGACGCGCCCTTTCTTCGTGGAGGAGAAGCAGTAAACCAATCGTCGGGCATTGGATCACGGCGTTGGCGGCTCCCTCGCATCCCCTATCTTTCTTCCTCCTCTCTCCCCCCAAGAATTGTTCCCTGAACCCGTAGCCGTTAGTCCTGTATCAAGCTTGTGATCTGAATTCATGGCCGAAAGAAGTGAATCAACAGTTGGGACCCTAACAGCCGACCTCCTGCTCAACCTCCTTAACTTTTTTCTCTTTTTTCCAGACTCTTCTTTTGCTTCAATGACCTCGAACCGACTCCTCGTCCATAATGCTACCATTGTTCTTTGAGTTGTTCCCTTTAGTATGCTAGCTTGACCTAAATCATAACCCTACTTTGGTTTAAGAATCAACAGGATGGGAATGGCAGGTCGGCTCCATGTGACTCGAGTATGCCGACCCACGACGGTAAAACTACGGTGGAAAACATAAACATCGAAGATGGCATTGCTTCAGTCGTATGTTGCTCTATATCGTGAACCTAACCAATCTGTTTGGTTCTACAACCTTCATCGTCCTCGTGACATTGGTTGATTTTTCTCTTGACCTTAACCTCTCTACTTAGCGAGGTTGATCATGTTAGATGTGTATAGTTCATTGTGTACATCCCCATTGTATAAGGATCTTTTCTTGTATAAGGGGCTTTTCTTGTATAAGGGGCTTTTCTGCACTTTGCCACACCTGTATATGTACTGGCCTTTGGCCCTCAGTAAAGTTAGTTGCTCACTTATCCAACATGTTATCAGATGCTAGGTTAGCCCCGCTCTCTTGCACGACGCAACTCCGTGCACTCCCCTCATAGCTTCCCTCGAATCCTGTCATTCCAGCCGATTCCATTGCTGGCTGGCCAGATCCGGCACCTGTCCCTGCCGCCTGCTCGGACCAGGCCCTCCTGCTGCGCCCGGAGCTCCTCTTCTCAGTGGCGGACCTAGAAAGTATTTGGAGTGGGGGCAAACTAATTGAGTGGGGGCATATTCTATAGAAATTCAAAGAATCTAAGCATATTTTTCACAAAACACAAGCAAATCTTACTGAAATTTCAACTTTTCAATGGGTGCCTAGGCCCCCACTCACCATAACGTGGGTTCGCCCCTGCCTCTTCTCTAGCCGACCTTGCCCACCACACTCCTGGCCCGCCTGGCCGCCGGTACCCCCGCCGCTGCCTGGCCGCTGCTCCCCGCGACTGCCTGCCCCGGGCCACTCGCATGTTCGTGCAGGGACTCAGCCCCGGCTCCGGATCGAGCCAGGCCGCCTCGCCCGCTCGACTCCCGCTCCAGATCGAGCCCGGTCGCCGGGCCTCTCCGCCTCGCTCGTTCAATATCGAGCCAGGCCACCGGCCTCCTGCTTCGGGTCGTGCGAAGCCCAGGCCGCCCACCCTCGCGCTTCTGATCGAGCGGGGTTGCCTCGCTCGTCCTCCAGCCCGATCTCGATCCGGGTATCTTCAGTGCGTTGACCAAACAAAAATCAAGCAGAAGCTGAACAGAGAAAGCAACAGAAGATCTTGCTATGTCTTCTTCGGGCTATGTTGCAGTTCCTAGGTGCTCCGTGATCTTCGATGGCACCAATTATGCTGAGTTCGTGGGGTTCATGCGCATCCATATGCGTGGCCTTCTTCTGTGGGGTGTTCTTTCTAGCGAGGTCCACTGCCCGCCATGCCTTGTTGCGCCCGTGGCCCCAATCCCACCGGTGCCGCCAGTACTTGCTGCTGAGGCTTCTCAGGCTGACCGGGATGCTGCCAAGGCCCTTGATGATGCTGCGGTTGATGCTTATGATCAGCAGGTATCTGCTTATTCCGATGCTCTTTCGGTGTACCGCGATGATCTCTCTGCTTACACTCAGTGGTGCAATGATGATGCTCGTGCTGCTGCTGTTCTCACTGCAAGTGTCCTCACTCAGTTTGCTTCAGAGTTCATGGGACTTGGCACAGTTGCAGCGATGTGGTCTTATCTTTGTCAGCGCTATCAGCCCTCTGGTGATACTCTCTACCTATCGGTGGTGCGTCAGGAGCACGCCCTCCAGCAAGGCGATTCCTCTGTTGATGAGTTCTATTCACAGTGCTCTGCCATCTGGCGTCAGCTTGACCCTCTTCGGACAGTTGTTTGTCGCACCTGTCGTTGTTGTCAGACTACTCGGTCTGACCTGGAGTTTCAGCGGGTCCATGAGTTCTTATCTCGTCTCCGTGCTGAGTTTGAGCCGCGACGTGCTCACTTGCTTGCTCGTGGCCGTGTTCCTATCTTGGAGGTGCTTGCTGAGATTTGTGCTAAAGAGACCCGTCTTCGCTCTACTGGGTTGCTTCTGGTTCCGTCTGTGTTGGCCGCCCGGGCTCCTGTGTCATCTGCTCGCCTCACTGCTTCGCCGCTCCTGCCTATTCCTCCAGGGGGGGTGAGTCGTCCTCCTTATGCTGAGAGGAGCACGTCGCGCCGTGACACCGTCTATGGTTACTGCTCTCAGCCAGGTCACCCAGAGCCTGATTGTGGCCAGAAGAAGCGAGACCAGAGGCGCTCCTCCTCCAGTGGGACTCCTGTGTCTTCCTCGACTCCGTCACTCACTGACCAGGACATTATTCGTCTCAAGCGCCTTCTTGCCTCCTCAGGCTCCTCATCGACTGTTGCTGTTGTGACTGCATCCTCTTCCTCACCACCACCAGCATCTACACAGTCAAGTACATCTTCGTGGGTTTTGGATTCTAGAGCCTCCTTTCATATGTCTTCTGATTCTTCTGCGTTGTCCTCTCTCCACCCTCTTGATTCGCCTGTTAATGTTCTTACTACCGATGGCACATCTCTTCCTGTGGCTAGTCGTGGTATTCTTTCAACTCCATCTTTCTCTGTTCCGAGTGTTTCTCATGTTCCTCGCCTTACCATGAATCTTTTTTCCGCTTCCCAACTTACTGATTCTGGTTGTCATGTCATTCTTGATACCGACTCTTGCTCCATTCAGGATCATCACACCAAGGGTTTGGTTGGTGCTGGCCCCGGCACCGTGAGTCAGAGGGCCTTTGGGAGGTTGACTGGCTTTGTGTTCCTTCCGCTGCCACCACTTCTGCCAGCTCTCTTGCTCTTGCTGCCTCTTCGTCTGCGTCCTTCCAGCAGTGGCATCATCACCTTGGTCACATCTGTGGCTCTCGCTTGTCTTCTTTAGTTCGTCACGGCCTCTTAGGGTCTGTATCTGGAGATGTCTACTTACATTGTAATGGTTGCAGACTTAGCAAACAGACTCAGTTACCTTATCCTACGAGTGAGTCTGTATCTCAGCGCCCTTTTGACTTAGTTCATTCTGATGTCTGGGGTCCTGCTCCTTTTGATTCGAAAGGTGGTCATCACTATTATGTTTTGTTTATTAATGATTTCTCTCGCTACACTTGGCTCTACTTCATCAAATCTCGTAGCGAGGTTCTTCCTATATACAAACGTTTTGCTGCCATGGTTCACACCCAGTTTGCCACGCCCATTCGCACTTTTCGTGCTGACTCCGCTGGAGAGTATATCTCTCAGCTGTTGCGTGGTTTTCTCGCGGAACAGGGTATTCTTGCCCAGTTCTCTTGTCCTAGTGCTCATGCTCAGAATGGCGTTGCCGAACGTAAGCATCGTCATTTGCTTGAGACGGCTCGTGCACTGATGATTGCTGCTTCCCTTCCACCCCATTTTTGGGCTGAGGCTATTTCCGCATCCACCTATCTCATCAACATTCAGCCATCGACTGCTCTGCAGGGTGGTATTCCTCTGGAGTGTCTCACTGGTCGCTCTCCTGACTACTCAGCTCTTTGTATGTTTGGATGTGTCTACTATGTTCTTCTTGCCCCCCGAGAACACACCAAACTGACTACTCAGTCGGTTAAGTGTGTTTTCCTTGGCTACACTGATGAGCACAAGGGCTATCAATGTTGGGATCCTATGGGTCATCGCTTGCGCATCTCGCGTGATGTGACTTTTGACAAGTCTCGTTCTTAATACCCACGTTCTTCTTCCTCGAGTTTCTCTGTGGACGACCTTTCTTTCCTTCTCCTTCCCGATACACCTTGCTATGTGCCTCATGTGTCACCTCTTCCTCAGGCACCTCTCATTCCTTCTCATTCACCACCGACCCCGTCTTCTCCATCCTCCTCCTCCAGCTCTCCCCCATCCTCTCCAGTATGTCGCCCTCTCTCACCGTTTCCTCTCCACTATACTCGACGATCTCGTACTGGGGATGTCTCCTCTGATGAGCCTTCCACCTCTGGTGCACCTCCTATCACACCTCCTCAGGTTCATAACCTCCGTGCTCGGCCTCGCCCTCCGCCTGATCGCTACTCCCTTGATTGGTACGGTCTCTTTGTTTTGACCAAGCCCACTTCCTATCGCACTGCCATGACTCAGCCTGAATGGCAGCTTGCGATGGCCGAGGAGCTTGCTGCCCTTGAGCGCTCTGGCACATGGGATCTGGTTCCCCTCCCTTCTGGTGTCTGTCCCATCACCTGCAAGTGGGTCTAAAAGCTTAAGACTCGCTCTGATGGTTCTCTTGAGCGCTACAAAGCTCGTCTTGTGGCACGTGGCTTTCAGCAGGAGCAGGGGCGCGATTATGATGAGTCATTCGCTCCTGTGGCCCACATGACCACTGTCTGCACTCTCCTTGCTGAGGCTTCTGTTCGTCGGTGGTCTATCTCTCAACTTGATGTTCAGAATGCTTTTCTCAATGGTGAGTTGCGTGAGGAGGTTTATATGCAGCCACCCCCGAGGTATTATGCTCCTGATGGTATGGTATGTAGACTTCGACGCTCCCTATATGGTCTCAAGCAGGCCCCTCGTGCCTGGTTTGAGTGCTTCGCATCTATGGTGACCGCCGCTAGTTTCTTGCCCAGTGATCATGATCCTGCGCTGTTTGTTCACACGTCTCCTCGTGGTCGGACTCTTCTCCTTCTCTATGTTGATGACATGATCATCACTGGTGACGACTCTGAGTACATTGCCTTTGTTAAGGCTCGCCTTCGAGATCAGTTCCTCATGACTGATCTTGGTCCTCTTCGCTATTTTCTTGGGATTGAGATCTCCTCGACCCCTGATGGCTTCTACATCTCCCAAGAAAAATATATTCAGGATCTTCTTGCTCGCGCTGCTCTTGGTGATGAGCGCACTGTTGTGACTCCTATGGAGCTCAACGTTCAGCTCCGTGCCTATGATGGTGACCCTCTCCCTAATCCCACTCGCTATCGTCACCTCGTTGGCAGTGTTGTCTATCTTGCTGTTACGCGTCCTGACATCTCCTATCATGTCCACATCCTGAGTCAGTTTGTTTCAGCCCCCACCTCTGTCCACTATAGTCACCTCCTCCGTGTTCTACGATATCTTCGTGGCACGATCTCTCAGCACCTTTTCTTTCCCTGCTCCAGCTCTCTTGAGCTCCAGGCCTACTCTGATGCTACCTGGGCTAGTGATCCCTCTGATCGACGCTCGCTGTCTGCTTACTGTGTCTTTCTTGGTGGCTCTCTTATTGCCTGGAAGACAAAGAAGCAGACTGCAGCTTCTCGCTCGAGTACAGAGGCTGAGTTGCGAGCCATGGCTATGTTGACGGCTGAGGTGATCTGGTTACGGTGGTTACTTGAGGATTTTGGTGTGTCTGCTACTTCTTCAACTCCTCTCATGTCTGACAGTACCGGTGCTATCAGTATTGCGCGTGACCCGGTGAAGCATGAGCTCACCAAGCACATCGGTGTGGATGCCCACTTTGTGCGTGCTGCTGTGCAGGATCAGACTCTCGCTCTTCACTATGTGCCCTCTGAGTTACAGTTGGCTGACTTCTTCACGAAGGCACAGACTCGAGCGCAGCATGGCTTTTTCCTCCAAACTCAATGTTGTTGCTCCACCATGAGTTTGAGGGGGGTGTTAGATGTGTATACTTCATTGTGTACATCCCCATTGTATAAGGGGCTTTTCTGCACTTTGCCACACCTGTATATCTATTGGCCTTTGGCCCTTAGTAAAGTTAGTTGCTCACTTATCCAACAGATCACACCCGGGTCATGTACAGGCGTAATCACAAGGTTGCAAAAGGAATCATCAGACATTGGATCACGACCTATGTGGTGTAAGCTTTTCAGTGGTCGTTTGTGGCGAAGTGGGGGTTTCTTACAGAGAAAAAAAAAAGTGATGTCGGCAATGACACCAACGTGAAACCTCGACGATGTTTTCTTCTCAGCGGTGTGTGTCGTTTATCTTTCCAGTGTACCTTGTCAGTGGCTTGTGATTGTTTTCATCCAGTTTTCCGCTAATTAATCGGAACACTATTTTATTCTGAAGTAATCAAACTGCCAAGTCTTTTGGTGCCTTAGATATTACAGTAGTGATTTCCCTATCACAATTGTATGCAAAATAAGAATATGAGTGCGAGTAGTACTTTGCTTTGAGGGCTAATAAAACTTTCACAATAAGAATATGAGTTTTTATGACTAATGTGAGTCCATGGATTATACGCACTCTCACCTTTCTTAGCCTTTCCGGTACCATGCATTGCCCTTTCTCACCTCGAGAGTTGGTGCAAACTTCGTTGGTACATCCAAACACCATGATATGATACGCTCTATCACACATAAGCATCCTTATATTTTCCTGAAAACAGCCACCATATCTACCTATCATGGCATTTTCATAGCCATTCCGAGATATATTGCCATGCCACTTACACCATTTCGTCTCATGACATGTGTGTTCATCGCCATATTGCTTTGGATGATCCTATAGAGCTGACATGATATTAGGGACCTTTCATACATGCACTCGTATGTGGGCTTGACAATGGAATCGTCATACATGGCACGGGGCGCTGCACACCCGGCAACTGATGTCGACTACCTTTCTTCTTCCACATGATATTTACTTATGGTTACCGTTGTCGGAAATTAACTAGGAGGTTCACAGTTCGAGCCTTGGACAGAAAGGGTGTGCGCATGTTTCCTATAACCAGCTCTGAGGTTGTCAAATAGGAGTTGAGCCGATGTTAGGGACCTTTTTCATACGTGGGCTTGCCACCGAATCGTACATGGGTCGGGCCTGGCTTCACGCCAGCAACTACTGTCGACTAGCTTTCCTCCTCGCAAAGACTATATCTCACTTACAGCGAGTCTTCTTCCTTCAGTCTTCATCTACAGTTGCGGGCCAGGCCATTTCGCGATATAAGAAATATAGAGAAACAGGATAGCACGGGGGAATAGTTCCAGCGATCTCCTACCTGCAACATTGCACTGCTAGCCACTCGGCCACCATCCAGTTTGTGTTTCTCTACTTCTAATGAAGCAGTTGGTGAATAGTCCGTCGGTTATTTTTACTGGTTTTATTTCGTCTACCCTCCCACCTTTGTTTGGTTTTTTTTGTCCCTCCTCCCACCTCCCCATCAACGCTGGGTTTATTCACCGGTTTATTTACTCCTCGGCTCTTTCCTTGCAAATCAGCACTTTCTAAACATACACGCAATCACGGATCTAACTTTACTAACTTACCCAAATCAACCGATACCTCCCATTATTGCAAATTTCTTTAGGAAACAAATATAGATTTTAAGGAAACAAATAAAAGATTTTAAAGACGCATTATACACCATAGAAAAAAATCTCATTATTAAAGCATTATGTACCTATTTAATTTGTTATGAAATATTATCTATAGAGATCATGGGTCCCTCGCGTACTACAATCGATCACTATCCACTCTTTCCTTTCACAATTACAACTTTCCTAAGATATCTATTCATACCGTGGCAAGGATCAATCTATTCAGTTATCAATTAAAAATAATTAAAGACGGCGAGCATCAATCAGTCCATATACAAAATCAATCATCAATGATTCCATATCTAAAATGAAGCATCCATGCCTTCAACCTCGCAAGCACAAAAGCCACGAACGGTGGTGTAGCAGCCACCAACACCCAAGACGGCGACCATGGCATCGGCCCCGAACCCTCTCCCTAACGAACAAATTGGAGGCGGCCGCGGCGGCTAGAATTTTGGACCGGACACGGCTCGGGAGAACCAGCAAGCGACGGCGGCGGTGCTTCGATCTGTACAGGTACTCCCCATCTGACCTACATTTCATCCTTCCTCCTCACCTTCCTTGCATCTACGTACATGTCTTTTGTTTGTGAGTATAGCTACCCCATGCATCTACGTAAGTATAAGTATAGCTATTGGAGGCGGCAACGGCAGCTGGTGGGCAAGTCAGGTTTTCTCCCAAGTTGGTCTTCCGTAAGTATAGCTACCCCTTGCATCTACCTATATGTCTTTGTTCTATTCTTTCTAATTGATGGTATATGAGCTTAAAAAATGTTGGTTCCTGTCTAGAGTAGTACTACCAATGGACTTCTCGGTCCATATAATTTGTTTACAAGATGTTATTTTCATTATCGTCTTTGGCTTTGTTCTATTGCAGATCGTGACCAAACTGGTGCATCATGGTATAAATGTGACCTTCTTACCCATGTACACACAAGAGGCTTAGAGAATGGTTGTGGATCAGGCCATCAGGGGATATGGAGCATGAGCGAGGGGAAGAGTAAATAATGTTGGGAGCACAAACTGATATTTTGAATCAAAATACCATCTAAATTTGTATTGTTTTCATGTCAATTTACAATTTCTAAATGCTAATCGGGTAATTTGGTATGAACTTTTTCTCAGATAACACCTAAATTAGTGTCCTTCTTTGTTCCTGTGAATACCTAATTTCAGTAAATATTCATAAATCATAACCAACTTCGTGGGACAAATATAAATTTGTTTACTCTTTCAGTTTTCTTAAATAGCAAGGGGTATGTTTTGCTATCAGCTTACTTCAAAGGCAATATAAATAATCCTTGAGCGTTAACTAATCTTGGTGTATAAACGATAATAAAATATCTAATTGTAAATAATACACTAAATAAAATATTTAGCAAGTTCTGATTTTTTAGATCTTTACTACTGTACTTTATTGACAGGTGTGCTTCTGGAGTTAAGCATTAATCAAAATTTGACAGCCTATCATGTTCGTATCTTTCATTTTTTTCACGTTGGGGTAAAATAGTCAACAGATTATGTTCATAACTTTGCTACAAGAATGTATAAGGGAAAAAGGAAAGAGATGGGCCGCATACAGGAACATACCATGTAATTTGTCGTCCTATATATTATGAACCTCCTCTGCCATCCCTTCTCCCCCCTCGTCCATCACAGATAACCAAGGAACATCAACAAGTGAATGAGCATCAAGGATAGTCAAGAACTAAAGCAAGTGGATCTAGGTATGAACATCTGTGTATATTTTTCTTATCTATAAATGTGTAATAATTATTAGATATGGAACAACAAAATTCATGGAACACAATGAGATCATGCCAACACTCTAGCTAAATTAATTTTATACTCATCTACTATTTCACATAAATCAATTGTGTCTGTCCAGCAGATTATTTAGCATTAGATGACTCTAAGGACTTGTAAGCACAATGCAAAATCCTGGCATGAATCCACCAGTTCACCACACACATGTACATATGTACAAAAAATTGAGTAGGCAAGCAGTAGACAAAAAGTTTTGAGGGCAATCAGTAGACAAACAGTTTTTAGGGCAAGTGAGGGAGTCCTGGACTAGGGGGTGTCCGGATAGCCGAACTATCATCATCGGCCGGACTCCAAGACTATGAAGATACAAGATTGAAGACTTCGTCCCGTGTCCGGATGGGACTTTCCTTGGCGTGAAAGGCAAGCTTGGCGATACGAATATGTAGATCTCCTACCATTGTAACCGACTCTGTGTAACCCTAGCCCTCTCTGGTGTCTATATAAACCGGATGGCTTTAGTCCGTAGGACGAACAACAATCATACCATAGGCTAGCTTCTAGGGTTTAGCCTCCTTGATCTCGTGGTAGATCTACTCTTGTAATACCCACATCATCAATATCAATCAAGCAGGACGTAGGGTTTTACCTCCATCAAGAGGGCCCGAACCTGGGTAAAACATTGTGTCTCTTGTCTCCTGTTACCATCCGCCTAGACGCACAGTTCGGGACCCCCTACCCGAGATCCGCTGGTTTTGACACCGACATTGGTGCTTTCATTGAGAGTTCCTATGTGTCATCACCGATAGGCTCGATGGCTTCTTCGATCATCAACAACGACGCAGTCCAGGGTGAGACCTTCCTCCCCGGACAGATCTTCGTATTCGGCGGCTTTGCACTGCGGGCCAGTTCGCTTGGCCATCTGGAGCAGATCGAAAGCTACGCCCCTGGCCGTCAAGTCAGATTTGGAAGTTTGAACTTCACGGCTGACATCCGCGGGGACTTGATCTTCGATGGATTCGAACCACAGCCGAGCGCGCCGCACTGTCACGACGGGCATGACTTAGCTCTGCAGCTGGACAGTAACCTGGAGGCCGCACACGAGTCCGCTCCGATCTTCAATTCGGAGCCGGCTGCGCAGATCAAGGACGGGTGGCTAGACACCGCCTCGGGGGCTGCAACCTCCACGGCGATAGAGCCGAACACTGACCTTGTCCCTCATGAAGCTCGTGACTCCGAGGTGCCGGACTCCTCGCCGGACTCCGAACCTCCCGTGCCCCCTCCAGTCGAATCCGATTGGGCGCCGGTCATGGAGTTCACCGCTGCGGACATCTTTCAACACTCACCTTTCGGCGACATCTTGAGTTCGCTAAAGTATCTCTCATTATCAGGAGAGCCCTGGCCGGACTGCGGTCAGGACGGTTGGGATGCGGACGACGAAGAAATTCAAAGCCCACCCACCACCCACTTAGTAGCCACTGTCGACGATCTAACCGACATGCTAGACTTCGACTCCGAAGACATCGACGGTATGGACGACGATGCTGGAGACGACCAAGAACCAGCGCCTACTGGGCACTGGAAAGCCACCTCATCATATGACATATACATGGTGGATATCCCAAAGGATGGGAATGGCGAAGGAACAGCAGAGGATGACCCCTCCAAGAAACAGCCCAAGCGCCGGCGTGAGCGGCGCCGCTCTAAATCCTGCCATAGCAAGAATGGAGATTCCGGCACCGGAGATAGTAACACCCAGACAATGCCGAAGACAACCCCCTCCAGCAAGATTCAGCGCAGGAGGACAGAGACGCCAGCCCTCATGAGAAAGCAGCAGACGAAGAAGTAGAGGATTACATGCCTCCCTCCGGAGACGAGGCAAGCCTCGACGACGATGAATTCACCGTGCCTGAGGATCCCGTCGAACAAGAGCGTTTTAAACACAGGCTTATGGCCACGGCAAACAGCCTCAAGAAAAAGCAGCAGCAGCTTAGAGCTGATCAAGATCTGCTAGCCGACAGATGGACTGAAGTCCTTGCGGCCGAAGAGCATGAGCTCGACCGCCCCTCCAAAAGCTACCCTAAATGCAAGCTGCTCCCCCGATTAGAGGAGGAGGCATATGAACCTGCATCACCAGCAGACAATACGGCTGACCGACCACACCCGTGGCCGCGACAGAGAGGCCTCTAGGCCCTCCACCAGAACCGTACCCCGGCATCGCACAAGGCCACAGGGGAATGCTCCGGACTTGCGAGATATATTGGAGGATAAGGCAATACAATCAAGATCGATCTATGGATCGCATGGGCGCCCCATGATACGCAACGACAACCGTCGCGCCGGACACAGTAAGTCCGGCCGGGCCGAACAAAATATACAAAGCTCTTTTGAACTCCGTCGTGATATCGCCCAATACAGAGGCGCCGCACACCCACTATGCTTCACAGATGAAGTAATGGATCATCAAATCCCCGAAGGGTTTAAACCCATGAACATTGAATCTTATGATGGCACAACAGACCCCGCGGTTTGGATCGAGGACTATTTCCTTCATATCCACATGGCCCGCGGTGATGATCTCCACGCCATCAAATATCTCCCACTCAAGCTTAAAGGACCAGCCCGGCATTGGCTTAACAGCTTGCCAGCAGAGTCAATTGGGAGCTGGGAAGACCTGGAAGCCGCATTCCTCGATAACTTCCAAGGCACGTACGTGCGACCACCAGACGCTGACGACCTAAGCCATATAATTCAGCAGCCAGACGAATCGGCCAGACAATTCTGGACACGGTTCTTAAGCAAGAAAAATCAAATCGTCGATTGTCCGGATGCGGAGGCCCTCGCGGCTTTCAAACATAACGTCCACGACGAGTGGCTTGCCCGGCACCTGGGACAGGAAAAGCCGAAATCCATGGCAGCCCTCACATCACTCATGACCCGCTTCTGCGCGGGTGAGGATAGCTGGCTAGCACGCAGCAACAACCTCAGTAAAAATTCTGGCAGTCCGGATATCAAGGACCGCAATGGCAGGCCGCATCGCAACAAAAACAAACGCCGCATTAACGGCGACAATAGTGAGGATACGGCAGTCAATGCCGGATTCAGAGGATCTAAACCCGGTCAACGGAAAAAGCCATTCAAAAGAACTACTCCGGGTCTGTCCAATTTGGACCGAATACTCGACCACTCGTGCCAGATACACGGCAGCCCCGAAAAGCCAGCTAACCACACCAACAGGGACTGTTGGGTATTCAAGCAGGCAGGAAAGTTAATTGCCGAAAACAATGACGAGGGGCTGCATAGCGACGACGAGGAAGAGACCCGACCGCCGAACAATAGAGGACAGAAGGGTTTCCCCCCACAAGTGTGTACGGTGAACATGATATACGCAACCCACATACCCAAAGGGGAGCGGAAGCGTGCACTCAGGGATGTATACGCGATGGAGCCAGCCGCCCCGAAGTTCAATCCATGGTCCTCCTGCCCAATCACTTTTGACCAAAGGGACCACCCCACCAGCATCCGCCATGGCGGATTTGCCGCATTGGTTTTAAGCCCAATCGTTGATGGATTCCACCTCACCAGAGTCCTGATGGACGGCGGCAACAGCCTGAACCTGCTTTATCAGGATACAGTGCGCAAAATGGGCATAGACCCCTCAAGGATTAAACCTACAAAGACGACCTTTAAAGGCATCATACCAGGTGTAGAGGCCAATTGTACAGGCTCAGTTACACTGGAAGTGGTATTCGGATCCCCGGATAACTTCCGAAGCGAAGAGTTAATCTTCGACATAGTTCCGTTCCGCAGCGGCTATCATGCTCTGCTCGGACGCATCGCGTTTGCAAAGTTCAACGCGGTACTGCACTACGCATACCTTAAGCTCAAGATGCCAGGCCCTCGAGGAGTCATCACAGTCAATGGAAACACTGAACGCTCTCTCCGAACGGAGGAACATACAGTGGCTCTCACGGCAGAAGTACAGTGCAGCCTCTTAAGGCAATTCTCGAGTCCGACCGTTAAGCGACCGGACACGGCTAAACGCGCCCGGAGTAACCTACAACAAGACCACCTGGCACGTTCCGAGCACGCGTAGCAATGCGGCCCCAACCCCACCCCCTACAAAATTTCAAGACGGGTCCTTCGCGTACATCATTACGCTCTGAAGATACCATGGGCATAGGGGGAGGGGCACGACCACGATACGCCCAGAGTGCGGCTTAACCACACCAGGGGCTCTCAAGTGTGTCGTTCTTTTTTCTTTTCTTTTTTTTACCCACAGGACCCCGTTCATCAGAGGCCCTGTCCGGCAGTAGACCTGCCGAACTCACGATGCAACAGCCAGGGAAGGAGAAAGGCTATGACGAATATCCAGGTGGTCTCCATTATGAGCATTAAATATGTTTTATACACCATTCCGCAGCCTACCCCTGGAGGGGGACATGTTTAATAGTCCCATCCCTTGCTTATCGCACCATTTGTATCGTTCTGCATTCACAGCAGTATTTCTTGAATAAACAATGCACCTTTTTTCTTACAATTGCATTCCTTTCTTATACATATGTTCATTTATGACATGTTGCATCCGTACACTTTGGTACGGCTAAATACACCAGGGGCTTATGTTTCCCGCATCATGGTGCGATAAGTCCGAACACTCTCACAAGTGCGGCACCCCGAACTTATAGCATTATATGCATCGGCTCCGAATCATGTCTTGGGTCAATAGTTGGGTTTGCCCGGCTCCCATGTTTTGGTACCTTATGTTCCGTTGTATCAGCTAAGGTAGCACTGGGAGAACCACTGCGATTGCGCCCCAGTTGAGCTGGGCGAGCGCCTCAGTGGAGAAAGCTAAAACTGACCGTCATGATGAGGCGAGAGCCGGTCGCTGTTCGAGATGTTTTTTTGAGTCCCTAAAGACTTATGCCGCTTAGAGCGAGGAACTGGCTTTGTCCGGCCCAGGCGTGGATAGCGCCCCAAATTCGGCCTTCTGAACACTAGGGGCTTCGTCGAAATTTAAAATTATAGAATTCTATGGCTAAGTGAGAGTGTTCAAGCATTATAAGTCTGGTTGCCTTGTCCGTTGTGTTGAGCGCCTCCTTAGATGGACCCAAAAATGGGAACAAGAGTGCTCAAATTTATCCCGAACACCCCAGCACTCGTGGCATGGGGGCCGAAGCCGACGACTTGCCATCTCTCAGATTTGATAAACGGCCGCACAGAAGGTAATATTTTAAATTAACAAGCGTTGCTTTGCGCATATGAACAAAGTTTTCAGCACACAGGATAACAAAATGCGAGTCTACTCAAATATTACATCTTTGTAGCACTCACCCGCAATAGTGCGGGCACCCTTCAGAACAGTCTTATAATACATCTCGGGAGTACAATACTCCTTGCCCAGCGGTGGCGCGTCCGTCACAAGCTTCTCAGCATCCATCTTGCCCCAGTGCACCTTTGCGCGGGCAAGGGCCCGACGGGCACCTTCAATACAGGCGGAGTGCTTGATGACTTCAACCCATGGACACGCATCCACCAGCCGCCGCACCAGGCCGAAGTAGCTCCCAGGCACGGCCTCCTTAGGCCACAGCCAAACTATGAGGCCCCTCATGGCCTGTTCGGCCACCTTGTGGAGCTCGACCAGCTGCTTCAGCTGGTCGCTAAGGGGCACCGGATGTCCGGCCTTAGCATACTAAGACCAGAAGACCTTCTCCGTCGAGCTCCCCTCCTCGGCCCGGTAGAAAGCGGCAGCATCGGACATGCTGCGAGGAAGATCTGCGAACGCTCCTGGCGAGCTCCGAATTCGGGTAAGTGATAGGTAATTCACACTCACATGCTTACTTTGCATGAAAAATGCCTTACCCGCTGCTATTTTCTTCAACGCCTCGATTTCTTGGAGGGCCTTGTAGGATTCGGCCTTAGCGGCTTTGGCACTCTCAAGAGCCGATGCAAGCTCGGACTCTCGAGTCTTCGAGTCACGCTCCAGGCTCTCATGTTTTTCCACGAGATCCTGGAGCTCTTGCTGTACCTCCGCCACCCGCGCCTCCTGCTTCTCTCGCTCGGTCCGCTCCGCGGCCGCATTACATTCGGCCTCGGACACCGCCTCCTTCAGGGTCGCCACCTCGATCGTGGCACCTGCAATACCCATGTTATCTTTGTCAATTTTCTTGCAACCAAATCCTTTTCTGTAAGGTACAATCTTAATACGGTGGTATTCACCTTCCTTGTCCTCGAGCTGCTTCTTGGCATGGCCGAGCTCGTTCTCGGACCGCTCGAGGCTTTGCTTCAAAGTATTGACCTCCGCAGTCAGTGCGGCAGAGGTCAGCAGCACAGCCTGCAACCCCATATTGACATATTTCATGACTCCTGCGTATATCTTTTTAGATCCTCAGTCCGGCTTTTCTTTCCGAATACCGAACCGAGCATCAGGGGCTACTGTCTATGCGGTACTATTCTACATATATCAAATTCTTACCTCAAATCCTGTTAGAAGGCTGCTGCAGGCTTCGGTCAGCCCGCTCTTGGCGAGCTGAACCTTCTGAATCACCGCACTCATGAAGGTGTGGTGTTCCTCTTCGATGGAGGCGCCGTTGAGCGCCTCCAGCAAGCTATCCGGTGCCTCCGGTTGGACGGAGGCCGCTGGCGTCGCAGTCTTGCCCTTCTTACGAAGGGGCCGCCTGTCGGACTCCGGAGCCACTTCAGGTTCCGGTGCAGAGTCCGGCGCAAAGTCCGGGAGGTTTCCCTGCGGCACCTCCGGGGCCCCCTCCTCCTGGTGGGTCCCTTCCTGGGATCCCACCTCGGCATCATCCGTATCACGGGGGGTGTAGGCGGTCGGAAGGGAATCCATATTCGACGCACCCAAGGACCCGCTCGACGAAGCGGGGAAATCATCCTTGGGAGGACTGCAGGGTTGTATGCGGCATTAGAAAGACACTATGTGGCAAAAAGAAAAACCATGAAGTTATTCGGGAGTCCGGATACTTACGATCTCGCCAGGGGCTTGGCCCTTGGAGGCCAATCCTCGTCGTCATCACTAGCGTTGGCGGAGCAGTCCGAGGGAAGAGTCTTTCCCTTCTTGGACCCTTCGGCCTCCCTCGTTGGGGAAGCCTTCCTTTTCTTCCCTCCCCCCGCTGGGGGAGAGGCCTTCTTCTCCTCCTCCTCGCCTTTGTGGGAGGAGTCTGCCTCGGAGTCATCGTCCGATGACACCTGAAAACGGGAACTCTTCCGAGTGCCCGTGGCCTTCTTCTTGGCCTTCTTCTCCGGCACCACGTGGGGTGCCGGAGCCAGCAGCCCCGTTAAGCGGGCGTCCGCGGGGTCCTCTGGCAATGGGGCCGGATAGGTAGTCTGTTCAGCCTTCTTCAGCCAGTCATGTCAAAGGAGAGGGAGTATAGATCCCGCATAGAGTCAAACTATGGAAAAGAAGTGTCCCGTAAAGGGCAAAATTGCTTATCTCGCTAGCCGGACGCTGCGAGCTGAATCCGCGATCTTCGGTAGCGGATGCGGGGGCCTCGGCACCTTTAAATAGCACCCTCCAGACATCTTCATACGTAGTGTCGAAGAGCCCGCTCAAAGTCTGGTGCTGCGCTGAATCGAACTCCCACATACTGAAGCCTCGTCGTTGGCACGGGAGAATCCGGCGGATAAGCATGACCTGGACTACGTTGACAAGCTTGAGCTTCTTGTTCACTAGCTTTTTGATGCAGGCTTGGAGTCCAGTCAGCTCCTCCGAATCACCCCATGTCCGGCCGCTCCCTTTCCAGGAGGTGAGCCATATGGGGATGCCAGATCTAAATTCGGGGGCCGCTGCCCATTCAGGGTCACGCGGCTCGGTGATGTAGAACCACCCCGATTGCCACCCCTTAATGGTTTCCACGAAAGTGCCCTCAAGCCAAGTAACGTTGGGCATCTTGCCCACCATGGCGCCTCCGCACTCCGCTTGGCTGCCCTTTACCACCTTCGGCTTGATACTGAAGGTCTTGAGCCACAAGCCAAAGTGGGGCTGAATGCAGAGGAAGGCCTCACACACGACGATAAACGCCGAGATATTGAGGATAAAATTTGGGGCCAGATCATGGAAATCCAGGCCGTAGTAGAACATGAGCCCCCGGACAAAGGGATGGAGTGGGAAGCCCAGTCCGCGGAGGAAATGGGGAAGAAATACTACCCTCTCATGGAGCCTGGTGGTGGGGATGAGCTCTCCCTCGTCGGGGAGCCGGTGCGCGATGTCGCTGGACAGATATCCGGCGCTGCGCAGCTTCTGGATGTGCCCCTCCGTAACGGAGGAGGCCATCCACTTGCCTCCCGCTCCGGACATAGTTGGAGAAGGTTGAGGTGAGATGTGCGGACTTGGGCGCTGGAGCTCGAGTTCGCAGAGATGGATAAGCCAAGGAGGAAGAAGGTGCAGGTAAAAGGGTTGGATCTTTATCCCCTTATATGGGCGGACGGAAACATGCGTCCCCACCGGCCTGATAAAACTCGCTTATCTCCCAAGCGCCGCAATCAATGGCGCGGTTGGGTTACCCACGTCCGTATTGATGGGAATCCCAGAATAAAGGGAACACGATCTCTGCTTCGACAAGACGTGCCAAGGAAACCGCTTCGCTAAACACGCTGAGGTGGTACAATAAAAACGATTCGAGTAAAGGCTTGGTAGTGGTGTGACGTCACGCCACCAAATACGTCAGCAGATTGAACTTGTGTAAATATTATTCTCTCTACGATGGTATGTGGAATTTATTTTGCAGAGCCGGACACTATCCTGGTGTTCACAATCTTCTATAAATTATTCGGAGAAGGAACCCGCCTTGCAATGCCGAAGGCAACATGCGCGTCGGACTCATCGTCATTGAAGCCTGGTTCAGGGGCTACTGAGGGAGTCCTGGACTAGGGGGTGTCCGGATAGCCAAACTATCATCATCGGCCGGACTCCAAGACTATGAAGATACAAGATTGAAGACTTCGTCCCGTGTCCGGATGGGACTTTCCTTGGCGTGGAAGGCAAGCTTGGCGATACGAATATGTAGATCTCCTACCATTATAACCGACTCTATGTAACCCTAGCCCTCTCCAGTGTCTATATAAACCGGATGGCTTTAGTCCGTAGGACGAACAACAATCATACCATAGGCTAGCTTCTAGGGTTTAGCCTCCTTGATCTCGTGGTAGATCTACTCTTGTAATACCCACATTATTAATATCAATCAAGCAAGACGTAGGGTTTTACCTCCATCAAGAGGGCCCGAACCTGGGTAAAACATCGTGTCCCTTGTCTCCTGTTATCATCCACCTAGACGCACAGTTCGGGACCCCCTACCCGAGATCCGCCGGTTTTGACACCGACAGCAAGCAATTAACAATATGAGTGTGTCTCAAGCCTCAACACAAATGGTAGATTTCAGCTCATAATCAGCTTCTGGCTCATGCAGCAGCAGTTCAATTTTACAGAGAAATACCATGTATGACTTAGATTTCTTCATTGTGGTTTCTTGAGTAACAAAACACAGGCGAGAAGCTATGATAAAACTGCAGTATACACAATATCTTCAATATTAGCATGTGAACCACATTATCGGCCCTAAAAAAACTCATTATCAAACTCATCTTTTTTCTGTAACTCATCTACTGTTGATGTTGACACCGTGAACTCTGAACAGGTTAAACATTCTGAAGCAAAGATGCTAAGGAATGCATATGCATTTACCATAAGTGTGCTACAAAACCAACTAACAAAAAATATAGCAAAAATTATGCCTATCCTTTCATTTTTACCATGTTAGGTAGGGACAGGGATGGCACAATATCTTCAGTATTAGCATGTGAACTCTTAACTGGTTAATTTTTCTGAAGCCAGTATCAGCAAGAATGCATTATGCATAGTTTACCCCAAGTATGCTCTGAAACCTCATTATCAAACTCGTCTCCTGCATATGTTGATACCAAAAACAACATATGTTTCTTTAGATTTTCTGTGTGTGGTGGTGGTAACGATTGGTCGTGGCATTGTCACGGTCAATTGTGGTGCTATGTTCTGCCAATTTGTTTGTTAGTTAGTCTGCTTCAACTTTCAATCACTGCTTCAACTTACTAGATTACTGTCGGTGACGACGACTGCAGTTAAGTACCCACCGTATAGTACGTACAAGATTACTAACATCACATGACCACTGCACTTTAGTACCTAGAGTATTACAGTCAGTACACGAATGCTGCACTTCAGCTTGCCATTTAGATCAAGCCGTCCCTTGCTCCCGTGGCTACATGCCTGCACCTTCTTCACTAAAAATTCAGACGGGTAAAGCTCTGTCATGAGGAGAAGACGGCAGGGGAGAGGACAATGGCAACAACAACGGGCAGGAAGGCCAGAGGATTGGGGGATCGATGGTCTCACCAGAGATGGGAGCGCGCGGCGGCGACGACGTCTGGCAGGTCGAAGTTGAGTCCCTGGCGGATGGTGGGCACCCTGCTCATGATCATCGCGAGGAAGGCGCCGGAGCTGCCACCGACGTCGACGAGCATGGCCACGCCCTCAATCCCTCCACCGGGGAAGTACCCGTCCAGCGGCACCTCCATGAACGGCTCCGACACGCCGGTCACGGCCCTGAGCATCACCTCGTTCGCCTCCCGGTCCTGGCCATAGTAGGCGTAGGCAGGGAGGCCGGCGTGGGCGCGCGCGAAGGGCTCGGCACCGGCGGGGTCGAGCACGGCCTCGTGGAGCCGTGGCCACGCCAGCAGAAGCACGTACCGCCGTCGGCTGTGTGTTCGGAGAAGACACTGCGGGACGCGAGCAGGCGACGGACGGGCTCGGGTGGCCCGGCGGGAGCAGCTCCACGGCCGAGAGCGGCGTGTTGGCGCCGCCCGCCAACACCGCGGTCGTCGCCAGTTGCAACGGGGCCAGATGTGGGCGGATCTGGTCGCTCGACCTGCCAATTTTCCTCTCCGATGAACCGGGGAAGGGGATGAGAAGGGGCGCATGGGAAACGAGGTCGTCGATTTGTGGTGGCTGTGGGGGTGAGGGCGGAGGCCGGGGGCGACGCGGCGGGGAGATGAGTAGAGGGAGAGGAGCAGACTGGCTGTAGTGATAAGGTTAGGTGAAAACCTTTCAAAAAAAAGGTTAGGTGAAAAGGAAAAAAAGGCCTTTTTCTTTTTTACAAATTATTGAAACAGCTGTGTTAGTTCTTTTATTTTTATCATATAGTATACATTATTTATGTTTATATGATTGTAGTATAAACTATCATATATCTATTTTAAATCTTTCATTTTTTGTTATATGATGCAGTACAAAATGAGTTCTGACATCTGCACTGATGTAACGATGATAGACCGGACCGAAACACCACGAGAAGATGTGCATATAGCTAATCGTTCTTTGTATGTATGTTATACATGATAATACAAAAGGTGCATTTTTTCAAAATATAGGAGAGATAGATATTGTTTCTGGAGATGTTCAAAAAGAACCCATTTTTGAACCGACTTCGCTGAAAGGGGCCGAATAGTCATCGAGTGCTTTACAACATAATGGACGGATGATATCTCATAAAAAACAAAAAAGGTGCCAATTTAAATGTTAGCGCACAAGGTTTTTTTTAATGTTATTATCGACTCTTACTTTGTCATATTGCCTTTTATATTTAACAAACTTGGCTTATTAATAATATAAACAATATATAATATCGCATAACATAAATATATTCTAAACATAGAATTATAGGTGATAAATGTTTACATATATTGCCTGTTTTCTCACTACCATGACCATCTACGAGGCAGGGTGGGTGAAAAGATACATATTATTAGCATGTGTATCTGGCCAGATAAAAGAAGGCAGGGAAAAAGACATAGACCCATCAAAATATCGTCACATCGTACAACATGTTAATTCTTATCTACAGCAAGATATGGTTAATTTTGCATCATTATCTTTTTGTTATCAATTTACATTGCAAGTGAAGTGGACTTCAATTATTAAGCAATTGTGTCTGTGTTATATTGTCTCTACGTGTGAAATTTAACATGCATTATCTTTACTCCTAATGGAGCAGTTGGTAGTCTCTGTTCCAGGTCTTTTTTGGTGTCACCTCGCTGGGTTTTTTTGGTATCAAATTTCAAGGTTGGGGAGAATCATAATGGACTACTGTACGTAGATGGACCTTGCTTGTGGCAGCACTATAACTATATGTACATAAATTTGGTCCTGATATATTCATGCTAATTTCCTATAATTATTTCTGGGTGCATTTGGATGCAAGGAACCATTGGTGCGCATATGCTACTGCCACAAAATCAATTTCCCATCATAGTTCAGACGGGATACTCATCTTGCTTCCAGTTTTGCCGAATGGTCTCTCAATCCATGTACCAAATCATTAGATGGCACACATGTGCAATGTATATACTTTTCCTTTACTCTACATTTTTATTTGTCCTTTGTTTATGTTTTGGTGCCCATATTTCAACAATTAGCAACTGCTTCAACATTGTAGGAAGTTCTTGTGGTCAGGAGTTGGAAGGTTCAATAAAAACAGTAATCAGTCACTTGCTTTCTTTCTGACAACAAATATGAAAGGAGGCATGTTTTACATATGTTTCGATGCTCATATTGCAGGGTTTAGTGATTGCTTCAACATTGTAGGAAGAAGTTCTTGTTTTTTGGAGTTTGAAACATCAGTAGTCCGCTTTTGAGATGCTCTTAGAACTTTTTTTTTTGACAAAGACAGCAATGTAGCTACTCCATTGAATAACTTACCTTGTGTTGGTATTCATTGTTATAAATAACATTGAGTCTTGTTCATCATGAATCTGTATCAATATGTTTTGTGTTCTCTTTAAGAGGTGAACTCTGAAAACCCTCCTCATTCCAAACAATGAAAATTCTGAGGTCGAAACTACAAACTTGATAAGAAAAAATTGATAGACTTGGAGAAAAAATTGGGTGTATTTGGACCAGGATGGTAACATAGGCAGATTTAGAATAGGGTGACGACGGAGCAACAATGGCCAAAAGAGTTTAAGTGGAAGGGCTTGTGGAAGAAGATATGGAATGACAACGATGCGACTTTGTTGTGTGATTGTTGTATATTGATGCTCCATCGTCACCCTATTAGGTAAAGTGATGGAGACACATCTTAGGTGGAGATGGAAGGAGAACCCAGGGAAAATAGAGCATTATTCGTAGTTAGTTTGTGAATGAACATGTGGTGGGGAGAATGTTTCCATGTCCATATGCCCCCTTTTCTTATTATTTGTACTAAGGTGAGGTGCATTATATCTCATCATTTGTTGGTGGTGTTCCACGTTACGCATGTAGTAGAGTGAGACAACAAAACACCGACATAGAAGCCACATGTTGAGAAGGGGCAATAGATTGAGAGGGTAATTTATGTTGGAATAGAGAGGAAGATACTTGTGTTTGTGTTGTGGTTGAACATTGCGTGCAATGTGCTTGTTCACGGGAGTAAAATGAGTATTGTTTATAAATTCATTTGTTGGCCCGTGGCAACGCACGGGCAGTCTACTAGTAATTAGTAGTTCACCACATGGTTATTAGGGTCAGCTTTCCGCTGGTTTTCTGCGGTTTTATTGTTTTAGTTTTTCTTTTTTCTTTCATCAGTTTTTATTCGTTTCTTTTCTCCATTTTTAGACGGGTCTTTTATTTTCTTTGTTTCTATTTTGCTTTTCACTAGCTTTTTATTTTCTTTCTTTTCTCTGCATATTTCTTAGGTTTTGTTTTTTCTCGTTTTTCTATGATTTTCTTTTCTTTTCTCTCGGGTTTTCATTTTTTTCCTATATACATTGTCGGTATATATCTAATACATTTTTTAGTACACGTCTGATATTTCTTAGATAGAATTTAATATTTATTGAATTCTGGTCAACATTTTTTCAATATGCATTTAAACTTTTCAAATAAGTACAAGATTAACATTTTTAAATACATGGTCAACATTTTTTCCACACAAATTTAATAATTTTGAAATGCTTGAGTAATATTTTTCAAATACTATTTCTACATTATTTGAATGCATGGTCAACATATTTCTATACAGATTTAAAAAATGCTTGAGTATCATTTTTAAAACATGAGATCTACATTTTCTAGTACATGATCAATAGTTATTCTATACACATTTTACATTTTTTTAAACGCTTGAGCAAGATTTTATAAATAGCAGTTCTAAATTTTTAATAGATGGTCAATATTGTTTTATACACATTTAACTTTTTTTCAAAAGCTTGATTAAAATTTTCCAAATACAAGTTAATACTTTTTGAATACATTGTCAACATTTTTCTATGCAAATTTAACTTTTATCAAATAATTCCTAAAAACTTTCTTCAAATGCAAGGATTTAACTTTTTAAAATACATTATTAACTTTTTTCACAAAATTTGTATTTTTTGTATACATTTTCCGTGTACATGAGAAACATTTTCTATATACACATTCAACATTTTAAAATGTTTGGTTAACAATTTTTAAAAAATATGTAGAGTATTTTTTGTAATATATTTATTTAGAATATTTGAAGGTATAAATGAAAGTAAAAAAGCGTGAAAACATCAAAACAAATGAGGTTCTGGCCTCCATGTGCCTGGGTCGGCCCATCTAGCACCTCACTTTAGCGAGTCATTCCTGGGACTCGCTAGAAGCGAGATATAGATGTGCCCTTTCTTCGTGGAGGAGAAGCAGCAAACGAATCATCGGGCATTGGATCACGGCGTTGGCCTCGAACCGAACCGACCCTCGCATCCCCTATCTTTCTTCCTCCTCTCTCCCCCTAACAATTTGTTCCCTGAACCCGTAGCCGTTAGTCCTGTATCAAGCTTGTAATCTGAATTCATCGCCGAAAGAAGTGAATCAACAGTTGGGACCCTAACAGCCGACCTCCTGCTCAGCCTCCTTAAACTTTTTTTCTCTTTTTTCCAGACTCTTCTTTTGCTTCAATGACCTCGAACCGACTCCTCGTCCGTAATGCTACCATTGTTGTTTGAGTTGTTCTCTTTAGTATGCTAGCTTGACCTAAATCATAACCCTACTTTGGTTTAAGAATCGACAGGATGGGGGCAGGTCGGCTCCATGTGACTCGAGTATGCCGACCCACGACGGTAAAACTATGGTGGAGAACATAAACATCGAAGATGGCGTTGCTTCAGTCGCATGTTGCTCTGTATCGTGAACCTAACCAATCTCTTTGGTTCTACAACCTTCATCGTCCTCGTGACATTGGTTGATTTTTCTCGTGACCTTAACCACTCTACTTATAGCGAGGTTGATCACACCCGGGTCATGTACAGGCGTAATCGCAAGGTTGCAAAACGAATCATCAGACATTGGATCACAGCCTATGTGGTGTAAGCTTTTCAGTGGTCGTTTGTGGCGAAGTGGGGGTTTCTTACAGAGAAAAAAAGTGATGTCGGCAATGACACCAACGTGAAACGTCGACGATGATTTCTTCTCAGCAGTGTGTGTCGTTTATCTTTCCAGTGTACCTTTGTCAGTGGCTTGTGGTTGTTTTCATCCAGTTTTCCGCTAATTAATCGGAACACTATTTTGTTCTGAAGTAATCAAACTGCCAAGTCTTTTTGTGCCTTAGATATTACAGTAGTAATTTCCCTATCACAATTGTATGCAAAATAAGGATGAGCTAGCAATCTCTAGCTGGCCATGCATGTGGAGACTGGAGAGGGAGCATACGTAGCTTGTATAGGAAACTTACTGGTAGGAGAGGATGAATATACTACGTAGAAAAGGAGACAGGCAAGCAAGCAAGCTGGAAAATTAAAGAAAATTAAAGAAGTATACAGCCAGACAGACAGAGTGGAGCTGGGGGTGGAGGGTCACGGGAGGGATGGATCATATGATCTGATGGTGCATGGAGGGGCAGGGAGGGGTCACGGGAGGCTAGCTGCCAACCGGCGGCCAGGTCAAGTGGACATGGATGCTTTGGCGCCGCTCTAGCTTGAGTAGCTAGATGATGGACGGATCGACCTCCACCACCGATCCGATCGTCTTCAACCTCACGACAAACTCTTCCTGGCCACGAAATTGATCTCGCTCGACCTCGACCTCCCACTCACTCAGAGAGCATCCCGGGCATCGTCGACCACAAGATGGCTAGCTAGTTTCTCGAGCAAGCTAGCTAGAATCCTAAAACGGCAGGTACCAAACCTAATAATAATATAAGATGGCAAGTAAACAATGATCCACCCACGTAACGTACCCATGGATGGATCACAGTGACGTACGTACCGAGGCCGGCCGTACGTACATGTTTTGGCGCCACTGGTAATCTCTTTGAGATGGAAAAAGAAAGGTTGGGGTTTGGTCGGACTCATGCAGTGCATGCAGCAATAGGGCCTCGCTTGACTTTGCAGTGGGCACACCCACAGGATGCTTGCTGCTTGCATGCATGTCAATTGTCAGCATGTGCATGGCAAGCCCATTATGTCTGTCATCAGTTGATAATGTATAGACGGTTGATCCTGCATGCCATGCGTATCTGCACGAATATATAGTTAATCATCATTTCAAACTGTCTGTCTCGACTCTACGTACGTACGTACTGCCATTAACTGGGCAGCCAGCTAGCTAGGAGTAGCTGGCAGACGGAGGACTGCATGTGCAGATATTTACGTACATGCACATGCATTACATGTACGTACAAAACTACATGCAGATGATCAAAGTTGCTGCGATTAGTCTTTTGTCTTGATCGTTTCAATTTTCTTATAGTACGTTCTAGCTAGCGAGGACTTGCATGCATGCAGCAGCTGGTCTCTGCGCTGCATGCTCACATGCCTGAGAATGCACTTTCTGGGAGGCAACAGTTTGTTTGTGGGTAGAAAGGAGGAAATTAAAACCGAGGGACGACCACGACTCACGTGATCCGTCCATCCAGTGCCTACGTACACCCAACCAGAAATATAGTTGCTACTCCTATATTGCATTGCATCACACGCTCAGCGAAACTATGAAAAGGACCACCCCGCCGGCGCGCGCGCACTACCACTAGTAGAAAACAGGGCATTTGTCCCGGTTCGTAAGGGCCTTTAGAACCAGGACTAAATGGTCGTTACTAATGTCTCCCCCCTTTAGTCCCGGTTCTAACACGAACCGGGACAGATGTGCCTCTACGTGGCCGGTGCGCCGAGCTCAGGCAGGAGGGCCTTTGGTCCCGGTTGGTGGCACCAACCGGGACCAAAAGGCATCCACGCGTCAGCATTTCAGTGGCTAGGGTTTTTTTTTAAAGGGGGGTTGGTGGTTTTGGGGGTTAATTTAGGTGTTTCATATATTGTGTTAGCTAGCTAATTAATAGAGAGAAGTGTCCTCTCTTATGTCCGTGCTTGGTCGACGCTACATATTGTACATAGAGAGGCCCTCGACACGTTAGCTAGTAAGAAAATCAAGGGAACCATTAAGTACAGAAATTCGTCATGCATACCGAGAGAAGTGATCGATTGACCTCTCTTTCTCCGAGAGATTGGTCGAACAACAAGTTTTCGTATTATCTATTCGACGCTACTGGCTACATACATATACAATATGTAAGATCTCTTACAATCCCTAGCAATTGAAATCAACTTCCACATGGTATTCTCCGGCTTTATTGATGACGTGGTCACGAAAGAATCCTGCCAATTCCTCTTGAATTGCTTTCATGCGATCTTGTTCTAGGAGTTCATCCCGCATCTGCCACATCTAATTTGAAGAAGGGGGTTAATACATATATGAATGAAACTCAACAGAAATGATGGTGTAATAAAATGAAATTGTGAATATTATTTCTTACGCACTTCATATTGTCTTTTAGAGTAGCCCCGCTTATTTTTCAAAGTCGCGTTGTAGATGAACTCGCACAGGTAGTATCCATAGAAATCATTCCCTTGTTCCTGCCACAAACACTTTACGAGAAATAGAGGTCAATCAAACTGATAATGAAGCATTATAAATGGCGTTGATGAAAGTACAACTATAGAATCAATGGGAGATGCGCGCAACTAGCTAGCTAGTAGTACTTACTTTCGGGTATGTATATCGCAGCTCCTTCGGCAGTCCCGGAACTTCTGCGGTGAACTGTTACCAAACCCTGCAAGACAAAGAAAATAATTATTTACTTGAGATCTCAGGAAATGAATAAAAAGTTGCCGATATGGTGCGATAATGATCGATTGAACTTACTTGTTGAGCAAATTAGTCATGTCCGCATAGGTTTCGGGATCTTTTCGTCTCGAGTCTAAGACGTTTACTACTCCCCGCTCAAGCTTAATCTCTAGAAGAACATAGTGGAATCTGCGCACGCATGCATAACTCATCAATTACATTACTATAACCTCGCTCGAGTGATAAGGGAAACCGAATATGCACACGACAGTAACACTCCCTGGAAGTTGTAAGGAAAGAGTATTAAATCTTTGTTTTGATTTTTGATCAACGATTGTAGCAAGTTGGCCTCGGCCTCTTCGGCGTACTTTGTAACCTGAATTTCATCTATGATATTTGTGTTAATGAACCCAATATCATACATTTCTTGTTTTTTGCACTCGACGATCTTCAATCTGCATAATATAGTGAGGATAATTAATTATAAATACATGCAATGAAAGAGCCAAGCTATATATAGAGACTTAATGACAGAACTAGTACTTACAGATAGTAGCAAAAGACCGTTAATTTATCGAGGGCCTTTTGATTGAAGATCTCGAAGAACTCCTCAAATGGAACAGTCAACAGATCAGTTCCAACGAGGTCGTGCTCCTCTTTAATATTCAGATACAAAGCATTCGTCCCCCCAGACTCTCTACAGGTTTTCATGTATCAATTATGGAATCTTCGCATCATAGTTGTTAGAGATTTTTCATCTTTGACGAGAGGCTTCCCGTACTCGTATCTGTGTTCGTCCACCTCCAAGAAATCAGGAAGTTGATCGTCAGGCAGGTACTCTGCAAGATTGCCATAAGCCGCCACCGTCCCCGGAGCATTAGCGACGATGTCGCCGCTAGACACGTTGAGCGGGGGGCACGATTGCTTTGCTTGTTCGCTGAGCTGGGCGATTTTTTTCCCAGCTGCTCGTTCTTTTAACCTTTTATCACTGACAGTACTTCTCGACCGCTCCGCTTCGAGATATGTCTGTTCAGTAATGCGCTCATAGTTGGTTCTCGGCGGAGACTTTGGTGGTTTCCTTAGGGCATTGATAGTGCGCTTTGCTTTCACCGGATCTACCTTCTCCTCCGGAGGTAGATGTCTCTTTGCTTTCAACCCTTCAAAGAAGTCGTCCACTTCGGCCTGCACGATCTTCGCGTTTTCCTCCTTGGTCCTCTCGTACGGTAACTTCTCTAGAGGATTAAGAGAAGGACCGTATATGTATTGCATCCCGCCTCTGCTAGCTGTACTGCTAGATGCCAGAGCAGACGGAGCGGCTGCGGCGCTTGTCTTCTTTTGTGCTTGCTTACAAGGCGGAGGAGAAGGACTACGACGCGCCGGAGCAGCCGGGGCGGCGGCGGGTCTCTTCCGCCCTTGCTGGCGAGGCGGAGAAGGAGGAGGTTGTTGGCTGCTCGGGCACGCCGGCGCAGGCAGAGAAGGAGGCAGAGTGCCGCCACGCGTTGGAAAAGGAGGAGGCTGCTGGCTGCTCGGGCGCGCCGGCGCAGGCGGAGAAGGAGGTGGAGTGCTGCCACGCGTCGGAGAAGGAGGCCGAGTGCCCTGATCGTCACTCGCCGGAGGAGGAGGCGGTGGAGGAGGCGGAGTGCCCTGACTTGCCGGAGGAGGAGGAGGAGGCGTCCAGTTCAGAAGCTTGATGAACTCCTTCCGCCATAGGCATGGAGTCTTCAGAGCAGAACCCAGCCGAGTCTCCCCTTCACCGGTAGGGTGGTCAAGCTGGAGGTCCTCAAATCCCTTTGTTATTTCGTCCACCGTCACCCTAGCATATCCTTCTGGAATCAGACGACAGTGAAAAGTTGCGCCGGGTTCAGAAGGTCGAACTTGGCCGACAACCGCCTTGACTTTTAAGTTCTGCCATTGCGTCATAAGGTGGCAATTTTGAGCCTCCGTGATAAAATCCACGGGGTAGCTAGCAGGAGCCGTCAAGACATGCTCCGGCTGAAGCAGCTCGGTGGAAGCCACACTGCTTCTCCGCTAAGATGGCGGGGTAGCTTCGGGGGAAGCTTCGGCAGGTCGTTTGCTGCAATCTGCTTCTCGTTCCTCTAGCCCTTGTACCCTTTCGTGCAGCGCCTGCAGTTGGCTTTGCTCCAGTTTCTTCCTCCTCTCGTGGGTTTTGTAACCCCCTGCATCCGGAAAACCAACCTTCCACGGAATGGAGCCTGGCGTGCCTCGTGACCGTCCAGGGTGCTCAGGATTCCCGAGGGCCATTGTGAGCTCGTCCTTCTCCCTGTCTGGAACGAACGTCCCTTGCTGCGCTGCATCGATATAGTGATGAAGCCTGTTGACTGGTGTTTTCAGTTGCTCGTCCGTCCAACGGCACTTCCCTGATACAGGATCCAAGGTTCCGCCAGCCCCGAAGAACCAAGTCCGGCAACGGTCTGGCCATCTCATTGTCTCTGGTTCGATCCCTTTATCAAGCAGACCATTCTCAGCCTTGGACCACTTAGGTCGGGCTTTGAGGTAGCCACCTGACCCCGTGCGATGATGAAACTTCTTATTCACAGCATTTTGCTTGTTTGTCGCCGACATCTTCTTACTCTTTTCCGATGTTGTGTGGGCCACAAATGCGGGCCAGTGATCTTTGATCTTCTCATATTTGCCGATGAATTCTGGTGTCTCTTCTTTGTCGACAAACTTTTCAGCTCTTTCCTCCACCTCCTGAATAGGCCTGCCATCTTCTTAAGAGCACAAGACTTGATTAATTGCTCTTTAACTGGCTTCTCCGGATCCTCCTCTGGCGGTAGGGTGAAATTTGCCTTCAGCTCAGTCCAAAGATCATCTTTCTACATATCATTGACATAAGACACCTGAGGATCTTCCTCCTTAGGCTTATACCATTGGTGGATGCTGATCGGGATCTTGTCCCTAACAAGAACCCCGCACTAAGCAGCAAATGCGTTCTTTGTCCGGATGGGTTCAATCGGTTCGCCGTCGCGCGCGATTGCTATGATCTCAAACCTTTCATCTGAGCTCAACTTTTTCTTCGGGCCTCGTCTTCTTACCGAAGTTGTGCTCGATCCGGAGAGCTAGAAAAAAGAAGAAAGACGAGAGTTAATTAATATGTGTGCATATACCAAAACAATGAATGCATCAATTAGCTAGTCAGCACAGGCTTAACTAATATATATACCTGGCCAGACTCGGTTCGGTCACCGGAGCCGTCATCACGGTCTACTTCTTGCACCGTCATTGGGTCACCAGAGTCGTCCTCATGGTCTCCTTCTTGCACCGGCATTGGGTCAAAGGAGCCATCATAATTGCCTGCTTCTTCATCCTGTCCTTCCAGACCATCGGTGTCGTTCAGAAACGATAAGACGGCATCACTTCCATGTGGGATTATCTCCTCCAACATCACTTCTGTTGCTTCGTCTCGGGGGGTGTCCATAGTTTCTACAAATATTTACAACATGGCAATTATTATTCAAACATGACAGATATGGATATATTAGTGGCAAACGTAGAACTAGCTAGCTAATCACAGTAAGGAATCATATTAATTAGTGGCCTCGACGCTGCCTCGAGAGAGTTTGTCGGGTAGGGGCGCGACGGGAGGGGGTAGGAGACCAACATCGTTTTTTCTTTAGGGTTTGGGTGTCCTCGAGAGTTTGGTCGAGCAAGAGGGCCGAGGGGGGTGCTACCGTTGTATAAGTTATCACGGTCGAGAGGGGGTATATATATCGACCGCCCCTCAAGTCAAAGTTATCCGGGAGGGGTTATATCGACAACGACGACATACATACATGGGAAAATAATTTTATCGAGGAGGGGGTATATCGACCCTCCCCCCTCGTGTTGAAGTTATCGGGAGGGGGTATATGGACAACGACATACCCGATAAAAAATAAGAAGACAAAAGAAGAAATAAAAAGAGGAGAAGAAGAAAGGAATATAAGAGAAGATCGAAGAAAAAAATAAGAAAAAAAAGAGGAGAAGAAGAAAGGAATAGAGGAGAACAAGAAAAAATAGAAAATATTCTATTTTCTCTTCTTTTCCTCTATTCCTTTCTTCTTCTCCTTTTCTTTTTTCCTCTTCTTATTTATTTCTCCTCTTCTTCCTCCCCTCTTCTTCTCCTTTCTTCCTCTTCTTATTTTCTTTTTTCCTCTCATTCTTTTTCTTCTTCTTCCTTTCCTAGCTAGATATATAAAAAAATTCTAAAAATTAAACTAACCTAAAATGTACTAAATCAGAGAACATATATAGATAAACTTTTCTAATGTGTCCATTAGTGCCGGTTCAGTACTGGAGCCATTGTCATTCCGTACTGTGGGTCTACCTGTACGGAGCTCCCCAGTACGGAGCTCCACATTAGAAATCGGAACCGGCACTTACGAACTGGAGCCGTTGTCATTACGTATTGTGGGTCTACCTGTACCCCGCCTCCTGACAGATTGACCCATTTGCACTTAAACAAAGGGACCTTAAAATTATGTCCGTAGTCAAGTTCCCATATGTCCACTATGTAACCATAATATGTGTCCTTTCCCCTCTCGGTGGCTGCATCAAAGCGGACACCGCTGTTTTGGTTGGTGCTCTTTTGATCTTGGTCAATCGTGTAAAATGTATTCCCATTTATCTCGTATCCTTTCCAAATTGTAACAGTCGAAGATGGTCCCCTGGACAACAAGTACAGCTCATCACAAACAGTGTTGTCACCTCTGAGACGTGTTTCCAACCAACTGCTGAAAGTCCTGATGTGTTCACATGTAATCGAGTCGTCGCACTGCTCTGGGTATTTGGAGCGCAGACTGTTCTTGTGTTCATCGACATAAGGGGTCACCAAGGTAGAGTTCTGTAGAACTGTGCAATGTGCTTGAGACCAAGAATATCCGTCCCTGCATATTATTGAGTCCCTTCCAAGCGTGCCTTTTCCAGTCAGTCTCCCCTCATACCGCGATTTAGGGAGACCTATCTTCTTAAGGACAGGAATGAAGTCAACACAAAACCCGATGACATCCTCTGTTTGATGGCCCATGGAGATGCTTCCTTCTGGCCTAGCGCGGTTATGGGCATATTTCTTTAGGACTCCCATGAACCTCTCAAAGGGGAACATATTGTGTAGAAATACGGGCCCCAAAATGACAATCTCGTCGAGTAGATGAACTAGGACGTGCGTCATGATATAGAAGAAGGATTGTGGGAACACCAGCTCGAAACTGACAAGACATTGCGCCACATCACTCCTTAGCCTTGGTACGATTTCTGGATCGATCACCTTCTGAGAGATTGCATTAAGGAATGCACATAGCTTCATAATGGCTAATCGGACGTTTTCTGGTAGAAGCCCCCTCAATGCAACCGGAAGCAGTTGCGTCATAATCACGTGGCAGTCATGAGATTTTAGGTTCTGAAACTTTTTCTCAGCCATATTTATTATTCCCTTTATATTCGACGAGAAGCCAGTCGGGACCTTCATACTAAGCAGGCATTCAAAGAATCTTTTCTTCTCTTCTTTGGTAAGAGCGTAGCTGGCAGGACCTTCATACTCCTTTGGAGGCATGCCGTCTTTTTCGTGCAAACGTTGCAGGTCCTCCCGTGCCTCAGGTGTATCTTTTGTCTTCCCATACACGCCCAAGAAGCCTAGCAGGTTCACGCAAAGGTTCTTCGTCACGTGCATCACGTCGATCGAAGAGCGTACCTCTAGGTCTTTCCAGTAGGGTAGGTCCCAAAATATAGATTTCTTCTTCCACATGGGTGCGTGTCCCCCAGCGTCACTCGGAACAGCTAGTCCGCCGGGATCCTTTCCAAAGATTACGTGTAAATCATTGACCATAGCAAGTACGTGATCACCCGTACGCATGACGGACTTCTTCCAGTGATCTGCCTCGCCTTTGAAATGCTTGCCTTTCTTTCGACATTGATGGTTGGTCAGAAGAAATCGACGATGGCCAAGGTACACATTCTTCCTGCAGCTTCCTGTTGGGGAACGTAGTAATTTCAAAAAAATTCCTACGCACACGCAAGATCATGGTGACGCATAGCAAGGAGAGGGAAGAGTGTTGTCTACATACCCTTGTAGACCGTAAGTGGAAGCGTTAGCACAACGCGGTTGATGTAGTCGTACGTCTTCACGGCCCGACCGATCAAGCACCGAAACTACGGCACCTCCGAGTTCTAGCACACTTTCAGCTCGATGACGTCCCTCGAACTCCGATCCAGCCGAGTGTCGAGGGAGAGTTCCGTCAGCACGACGGCGTGGTGACGATCTTGATGTTCTACCGTCGCAAAGCTTCGCCTAAGCACCGCTATGATATTATCGAGGTGGACTATGGTGGAGGGGGGCACCGCACACGGCTAAGAGATCCAAGGGATCAATTGTTGTTGTGCCTAGAGGTGCCCCCCTGCCCCCGTATATAAAGGAGCCAGGGGGAGGGGTCGGCCGACCAGGAGGGGCGCGCCAGGAGGAGTCCTCCTCCCACCGGGAGTAGGACTCCCCCCTTCCTTGTTGAAGTAGGAGAGAAGGAAAGAGGGGGAGAGGAGGAAGGAAAAGGGGCTGCACCCCTTGTCCAATTCGGACCAGAGGGGGGCTGCGCCTCCTTCCTTTCAGCCTCTCTCCTCTATTCCCATATGGCCCAATAAGGCCCATATACTCCCCGGCGAATTCCCGTAACTCTCCGGTACTCCGAAAAATACCCGAATCACTCGGAACCTTTCCGAAGTCCGAATATAGTCGTCCAATATATCGATCTTTACGTCTCGACCATTTCGAGACTCCTCGTCATGTCCCCGATCTCATCCGGGACTCCGAACTCCTTTGGTACATCAAAACTCATAAACTCATAATATAATTGTCATCGAAACCTTCAGCGTGCGGACCCTACGGGTTCGAGAACAATGTAGACATGACCGAGACACGTCTCCGGTCAACAACCAATAGCGGAACCTGGATGCTCATATTGGCTCCCACATATTCTACGAAGATCTTTATCGGTTAGACCGCATAACAACATACGTCGTTCCCTTTGTCATCGGTATGTTACTTGCCCGAGATTCGATCTTCGGTATCTCAATACCTAGTTCAATCTCGTTGCCGGCAAGTCTCTTTACTCGTTCTGTAATACATCATCCCGCAACTAACTCATTAGTTACAATGCTTGCAAGGCTTATAGTGATGTGTATTACCGAGAGGGCCCAGAGATACCTCTCCGACAATCGGAGTGACAAATCCTAATCTCGAAATACGCCAACCCAACATGTACCTTCAGAGACACCTGTAGATCACCTTTATAATCACCCAGTTACGTTGTGACATTTGGTAGCACACAAAGTGTTCTTCCGGTAAACGGGAGTTGCATAATCTCATAGTCATAGGAACATGTATAAGTCATGAAAAAAGCAATAGCAACATACTAAACGATCAAGTGCTAAGCTAACGGAATGGGTCATGTCAATCACAGCATTCTCCTAATGATGTGATCCCGTTAATCAAATGACAACTCTTTTGTCCGTGGCTAGGAAACATAACCATCTTTGATTAATGAGCTAGTCAAGTAGAGGCATGCTAGTGACACTCAGTTTGTCTATGTATTCACACATGTATCATGTTTCCGGTTGATACAATTCTAGCATGAACAATAAACATTTATCATGAAATAAGGAAATAAATAATAACTTTATTATTGCCTCTAGTGCATATTTCCTTCAGTCTCCCACTTGCACTAGAGTCAATAATCTAGTTCACATCACCATGTGATATAACACCAATATTCACATCTGTATGTGATTAATACCCAATTGTTCACATCGTCATGTGATTTACACCCAAAGGGTTTACTAGAGTCAATAATCCAGTTCACATCGCTATGTGATTAACACCCAAAGTGTACTAAGGTATGATCATGTTTTTCTCATGAGAGAAGTTTAGTCAACGGGTCTGTCACATTCAGAGTCGTATGTATTTTGCAAATATTCTATGTCTACAATGCTCTACATAGAGCTACTCTAGCTAATTGCTCCCACTTTCAATATGTATCCAGATTGAGACTTAGAGTCATCTGGATCGGTGTAAAAGCTTGCACCGATGTAACTCTTTACGACGGGCTCTTTTTATCACCTCAATAATCGAGAAACATCTCCTTAGTCCTCACTAAGGATATTCTTGACCGCTGTCCAGTGATCTACTCTGAAATCAAAATTGTATTCCTTTGCCAAACTCAAAGCAAGGTATTCAATAGGTCTGCTTCACAACATAGCTAGCATACTTTATAGAACCTATGACTGGGGCATAGGGAATGACTTTTCATTCTGTTTCTATTTTCTGCCATGGTCGGGTTTTGGGTCTTACTCAACTTCACAGCTTTGCATCACAGGCAAGAACTCTTTCTTTGACTGTTCCATTTTGAACTAATTCAAAATCTTGTCCAGGTATGTACTCATTGAAAAATCTTATCAAGCGTCTTGATCTATCTCTATAGATCTTGATGCTCAATGTGTAAGTAGCTTCACCGAGGTCTTTCTTTAAAAAACTCCTTTCAAACACTTCTTTATGCTTTCCAGAAAATTCTACATCATTTCTGATCAACAATATGTCATTCACATATACTTATCAGAAAGGCTGTAGTGCTCCCACTCACTTTCTTTTAAATACAGGCCTTTCCAAAAGTCTGTATAAAACCATATGCTTTGATCAACTCATCAAAGCGTATATTCCAACTCCGAGATGCTTGCACCAGTCCATCGATGGATCGCTGGAGCTTGCACATTTTGTTAGCACCTTTCGGATCGATAAAACCTTCTGGTTGCATCATATACAACTCTTTTTCCAGAAATCCATTCAGGAACACAATTTGGATATCCATTTGCCAGATTTCATAAAATGTGGCAATTGCTAACATGATTCGGACAGACTTAAGCATCGTTACGAGTGAGAAAATCTCATCATATTCAACACCTTGAACTTGTCGAAAACCTTTCGCAACAAGTCGAGCTTTGTAGATAGTAACACTACTATCAGTGTCCGTCTTCCTCTTGAAGATCCATTTATTTAACATGGCTTGCTGATCATCGAGCAAGTCAACCAAAGTTCACACTTTGTTCCCATACATGGATCCCATCTCAGATTTCATGGCCTTAAGCCATTTCGCGGAATCTGGGCTCATCATCGCTTCCTCGTAGTTCATAGGTTTATCATGGTCTAGTAACATGACTTTCAGAACAGGATTACCGTACGACTCTGGTGCGGACCATACTCTGGAAGACCTACGAGTTTCTGTAGTAACTTGATCCGAAGTTTCATGATCATCATCATTAACTTCCTCACTAATCGGTGTAGGCATCACTGGAACTGATTTCTATGATGAACTACTTTCCAATTTGGGAGAAGGTACAATTACCTTATCAAGTTCTACTTTCCTCCCACTCACTTCTTTCGAGAGAAACTCCTTCTCTAGTAAGGATCCATCTTAGCAACGAAACTTGCTTTCGGATCTGTGATAGAAGGTGTACCCAACACTTTCCTTTGGGTATTCTATGAAGACGCACTTCTCCGATTTGGGTTCGAGCTTATCAGGTTGAAACTTTTTCACATAAGCATCGCAGCCCCAAACTTTAAGAAACAACAACTTTGGTTTCTTGCCAAACCACAGTTCATAAGGCGTCGTCTCAACGGATTTTGATGGTGCCCTATTTAAAGTGAATGCAACTATCTCTAATGCATAACCCCAAAACGATAGTGGTAAACCGATAAGAGATATCATAGATTGCACAATATCCAATAAAGTGCGGTTACGACTTTTGGACACACCATAACGCTATAGTATTCTAGGTGGTGTGAACTGTGAAACTATTCCACATTGTTTTATATGAAGACCAAACTCATAACTCAAATATTCATCTCCACGATCAGATCGCAGAAACTTTATTTTCTTGTTACGATGATTTTCCACTTCACTCTGAAATTCTTTGAACCTTTCAACTATTTCAGACTTATGTTTCATCAAGTAGATAAACTCATATCTGCTCAAATCATCTTGTGAAGGTCAGAAAATAATGATACCCGCCACGAGCATCAATACTCATTGGACCGCATACATCAGTATGTATTATTTCCAATAAGTTACTAGCTCGTTCCATTGTTCTGGAGAACGGAGTTTTATTCATCTTGCCCATAAGGCATGGTTCGCAAGCATCAAATGATTCATAATCAAATGATTCAAAAAATCCATCTTTATGGAGTTTCTTCATGCGCTTTACACCGATATGACCTAAACGGCAGTGCCACAAATAAGTTGCACTATCATTATCAACTTTGCATCTTTTGGCATCAATATTATGGTTATGTGTATCACTACGATCGAGATCCAATAAAATATTTTCATTGGGTGTATGACCATCGAAGCTTTTATTCATGTAAACAGAACAACAATTATTCTCTGACTTTAAACGAATAACCGTATTGCAATAAACATGATCAAATCATATTTATGCTCAACGCAAACGCCAAATAACATTTATTTAGGTTTAACACTAATCCCGAAAGTATAGGGAGTGTGCGATGATGATCATATCAATCTTGGAACCACTTCCAACACACATCGTCACTTCACCCTCAACTAGTTTCTGTTTATTCTGTAACTCCTGTTTCGAGTTACTAATTTTAGCAACCAAACAAGTAACAAATACTCAGGAGCTACTATAAACACTAGTAAGGTACACATCAATAACTTGTATATCAAATATACCCTTATTCACTTTGCCCTCCTTCTTATCCACCAAATATTTAGGGCATTTCCGCTTCCAGTGACCATTTGCTTTGTAGTAGAAGCACTTAGTTTCAGGCTTTGGTCCAGCTTTGGGATTCTTCGCGGGAGTGACAACTTCTTTGTCATTCTACTTGAAGTTCCCTTTCTTTCCCGTTGCCCTTTTCTTGAAACTAGTGGTCTTGTCAATCATCAACACTTGATGCTCTTTCTTGATTTCTACCTTCGTCGATTTCATCATCACGAAGAGTTCGGGAATCGTTTTCATCATCCCTTGCATTATAGTTCATCACGAAGTTCTAGTAACTTGGTGATGGTGACTAGAGAACTCTGCCAATCACTATCTTATCTGGAAGATTAACTCCCACTTGATTCAAGCGATTGTAGTACTCAGACAATCTAAGTACCTGCTCACTAGTTGAGCAATTCTCCTCCATATTTTAGGAAAAGTATTTGTCAGAGGTCTCATACCTCTTGACACAGGCATGAGTCTGAAATACCAATTTCATCTCATGGAACATCATATGTTCCGTGACGTTTCAAAAACGTTTTTGTCATCCCGGTTCTAAGCCATAAAGCATGGTGCACAAAACTATCAAGTAGTCATCATATTGAGCTAGCCAAACGTTCATAATGTTTGGATCTGCTCCTGCAATAGGTCCGTCACCTAGCGGTACATCAAGGACATAATTCTTCTATGTAGCAATGAGGATAATCCTCAGATCACGGATCCAATCCGCATCATTGCTACTAACATCTTTCAACACAGTTGTCTCTAGGAACATATCAAAATAAACATAGGGAAGCAACAACGCAAGCTATTGATCTACAACAACATAGACATGCAAAATACTATCAGGACTAAGTTCATGATAAATTAAAGTTCAATTAATCATATTACTTAAGAACTCCCACTTAGATAGACATTCTTCTAATCATCTAAGTGATCACGTGATCCAAATCAACTAATCCATAACCGATCATCACGTGAAATGGAGTAGTTTTCAATGGTGAACATCACTATGTTGATCATATCTACTATATGATTCACGCTCGACCTTTCGGTCTCAGTGTTCCGAGGCCATATCTGCATATGCTAGGCTCGTCAAGTTTAACCTGAGTATTCTGCGTGTGCAAAACTGGCTTGCACCCGTTGTAGATGGACGTAGAGCTTATCACACCCGATCATCACGTGGTGTCTGGGCACGATGAAATTTGGCAACGGTGCATACTCAGGGAGAACACTTTTTATCTTGAAATTTAGTGAGAGATCATCTTATAATGCTACCGTCAATCAAAACAAAATAAGATGTATAAAAGATAAACATCATATGCAATCAAAAATATGTGACATGATATGGCCATCATCATCTTGTGCCTTTGATCTCCATCTCCAAAGCATCGTCATGATCTCCATCGTCACCGACATGACACCATGATCTCCATCATCTTGATCTATATGAATGTGTCGTCACATGGTCGTCTCGCCAACTATTGCTCTTGCAGCTATTGCTATCGCATAGCGATACAGTAAAGCAATTATTTAGCGCTTGCATCTTATGCAATAAAGAGACAACCATAAGGCTTCTGCCAGTTGCCGATAACTTCAACAAAACATGATCATCTCATACAACAATTTATATCTCATCACATCTTGACCATATCACAACACAACATGCCCTGCAAAAACAAGTTAGACGTCCTCTACTTTTTTGTTGCAAATTTTACGTGGCTGCAACGGGCTTAGCAAGAACCGTTCTTACCTACGCATCAAAACCACAACGATAGTTTGTCAAGTTGGTGCTGTTTTAACCTTCGCAAGGACCGGGCGTAGCCACGCTCGGTTCAACTAAAGTTGGAGAAACTGACACCCGCCAGCCACCTGTGTGCAAAGCACGTCGGTAGAACCAGTCTCGCGTAAGCGTACGCGTAATGTCGGTCCGGGCCGCTTCATCCAACAATACCGTCGAACCAAAGTATGACATGCTGGTAAGCGGTATGACTTGTATCGCCCACAACTCGCTTGTGTTCTACTCGTGCATATAACATCAACGCATAAAACCTAGGCTCGGATGCCACTGTTGGGGAACTTAGTAATTTCAAAAAAATTCCTACGCACACGCAAGATCATGGTGATGCATAGCAACGAGAGGGAAGAGTGTTGTCTACATACCCTTGTAGACCGTAAGCGGAAGCGTTAGCACAACGTGGTTGATGTAGTTGTACTTCTTCACGGCCCGACCGATCAAGCACCGAAACTACGGCACCTCCGAGTTCTAGCACACGTTCAGCCGATGACGTCCCTCGAACTCTGATCCAGCCGAGTGTCGAGGGAGAGTTCCATCAGCACGACGGCGTGGTGACAATTTTGATGTTCTACCGTCGCAGGGCTTCGTCTAAGCACCGCTATGATATTATCGAGGTGGACTATGGTGGAGGGGGGCACCGCACACGGCTAAGAGATCCAAGGGATCAATTGTTGTTGTGCCTAGAGGTGCCCCCCTGCCCCCATATATAAAGGAGCCAGGGGGAGGGGTCGGCCGGCCAGGAGGGGCGCGCCAGGAGGAGCCCTCCTCCCACCGGGAGTAGGACTCCCCCCCTTCCTTGTTGGAGTAGGAGAGAAGGAAAGAGGGGGAGAGGAGGAAGGAAAAGAGGCTGCACCCCTTGTCCAATTCGGACCAGAGGGGGGCTGCACGCCTCCTTCCTTTCAGCCTCTCTCCTCTATTCCCGTATGGCCCAATAAGGCCCATATACTCCCCGGCGAATTCCCGTAACTCTCCGGTACTCCGAAAAATACCCGAATCACTCGGAACCTTTCCGAAGTCCGAATATAGTCGTCCAATATATCGATCTTTACGTCTCGACCATTTCGAGACTCCTCGTCATGTCCACGATCTCATCCGGGACTCTGAACTCCTTCGGTACATCAAAACTCATAATATAACTGTCATCGAAACCTTAAGCGTGCGGACCCTACGGGTTCGAGAACAATGTAGACATGACCGAGACATGTCTCCGGTCAATAACCAATAGCGGAACCTAGATGCTCATATTGGCTCCCACATATTCTACGAAGACCTTTATCGGTTAGACCGCATAACAGCATACGTTGTTCCCTTTGTCATCGGTATGTTACTTGCCCGAGATTCGATCGTCGGTATCTCAATACCTAGTTCAATCTCGTTACCGGCAAGTCTCTTTACTTGTTCCATAATACATCATCCCACAACTAACTCATTAGTTACAATGCTTGCAAGGCTTATAGTGATGTGTATTACCGAGAGGGCCCAGAGATACGTCTCCAACAATCGGAGTGACAAATCCTAATCTCGAAATACGCCAACCCAACATGTACCTTCAGAGACACCTGTAGAGCATCTTTATAATCACCCAGTTACGTTGTGTCGTTTGGTAGCACACAAAGTGTTCTTCCGGTAAACGGGAGTTGCATAATCTCATAGTCATAGGAACATGTATAAGTCATGAAAAAAGCAATAGCAACATACTAAACGATCAAGTGCTAAGCTAACGGAATGGGTCATGTCAATCACATCATTCTCCTAATGATGTGATCCCGTTAATCAAATGACAACTCTTTTGTCTGTGGCTAGGAAACATAACCATCTTTGATTAATGAGCTAGTCAAGTAGAGGCATACTAGTGACACTCAGTTTGTCTATGTATTCACACATGTATCATGTTTCCGGTTGATACAATTCTAGCATGAATAATAAACATTTATCATGAAATAAGGAAATAAATAATAACTTTATTATTGCCTCTAGTGCATATTTCCTTCAGTCTCCCACTTGCATTAGAGTCAATAATCTAGTTCACATCACCATGTGATATAACACCAATATTCACATCTGTATGTGATTAATACCCAATTGTTCACATCGTCATGTGATTTACACCCAAAGGTTTTACTAGAGTCAATAATCCAGTTCACATCGCTATGTGATTAACACCCAAAGAGTACTAAGGTATGATCATGTTTTGCTCATGAGAGAAGTTTAGTCAACGGGTCTGTCACATTCAGAGTCGTATTTATTTTGCAAATATTCTATGTCTACAATGCTCTACACAGAGCTACTCTAGCTAATTGCTCCCACTTTCAATATGTATCCAGATTGAGACTTAGAGTCATCTGGATCGGTGTAAAAGCTTGCACCGATGTAACTCTTTATGATGGGCTCTTTTTATCACCTCAATAATCGAGAAACATCTCCTTAGTCCTCACTAAGGATATTCTTGACCGCTGTCCAGTGATCTACTCTTAAATCAAAATTGTATTCCTTTACCAAACTCAGAGCAAGGTATACAATAGGTCTGGTTCACAGCATAGCTAGCATACTTTATAGAACCTATGATTGAGGCATAGGGAATGACTTTTCATTCTCTTTCTATTTTCTGCCATGGTCGGGTTTTGAGTCTTACTCAACTTCACACCTTTGCATCACAGGCGAGAACTCTTTCTTTGACTATTCCATTTTGAACTACTTCAAAATCTTGTCAAGGTATGTACTCATTGAAAAATCTTATCAAGCGTCTTGATCTATCTCTATAGATCTTGATGCTCAATGTGTAAGCAGCTTCACCGAGGTCTTTCTTTGAAAAACTCCTTTCAAACACTTCTTTATGCTTTCCAGAAAATTCTACATCATTTTCGATCAACAATATGTCATTCACATATACTTATCAGAAAGGCTGTAGTGCTCCCACTCACTTTCTTTTAAATACAGGCCTTTCCAAAAGTCTGTATAAAACCATATGCTTTGATCAACTCATCAAATCGTATATTCCAACTCCGAGATGCTTGCACCAGTCCATCGATGGATCGCTGGAGCTTGCACATTTTGTTAGCACCTTTCGGATCGACAAAACCTTCTGGTTGCATCATATACAACTCTTCTTCCAGAAATCCATTCAGGAACACAATTTTGATATCCATTTGCCAGATTTCATAAAATGTGGCAATTGCTAACATGATTCGGACAGACTTAAGCATTGTTACGAGTGAGAAAATCTCATCATATTCAACACCTTGAACTTGTCTTCACTTCCCAGGTATATACTTTCGGTGTCAAGTAAACAGTGCGTGCATGCGTGGTATCCCTTGTTTGTCTATCCTGAAAGGATACTGAGAGCGGGCCAATCGTTGATGGTCACGAATAGCAACGCCTTTAGGTCAAATTCCTCCTGTTTGTGCTCATCCCACATACGTACACTGTTTCCATTCCACAGTTGTAAAGTTTCTTCAACTAATGGCCTTAGGTCACATCAATGTCGTTGCCGGGTTGCTTAGGGCCTTGGATGAGAACTGGCATCATAATGAACTTCCGCTTCATGCACATCCAAGGAGGAAGGTTATACATACATAGAGTCATGGACCAGGTGTTGTGATTGCTGCTCTGCTCCCCGAAAGGATTAATGCCATTCGAGCTTAAAGCAAACCATACGTTCCTTGGGTCACATGGAAACTCAACCTAGTACTTTCTCTCGATTTTTCTCCACCGTGACCCGTCAGCGGGTGCTCTCAACTTCCCGTCTTTCTTACGGTCCTCACTGTGCCATCGCATCAACTTCGCATGCTCTCCGTTTCTTAACAGATGTTTCAACCGTGGTATTATAGGAGCATACCACATCACCTTCACAGGAACCCTCTTCCTGGGGGGCTCGTCGTCAACATCACCATGGTCATCTCGTCTGATCTTATACCGTAATGCACCGCATACCGGGCATGCATTCAGATCCTTATACGCGCCGCGGTAGAGGATGCAGTCATTAGGGCATGCATGTATCTTCTACACCTCCAATCCTAGAGGGCATACGACCTTCTTTGATGCGTATGTACTGTCGGGCAATTCGTTATCCTTTGGAAGCTTCTTCTTCAATATTTTTAGTAGCTTCTCAAATCCTTTGTCTGGCACAACATTCTCTGCCTTCCACTGCAGCAATTCTAGTACGGTACCGAGCTTTGTGTTGCCATCTTCGCAATTGGGGTACAACCCTTTTTTGTGATCCTCTAACATGCGATCGAACTTCAGCTTCTCCTTTTGACTTTCGCATTGCGTCCTTGCATCGATAATGACCCGGCAGAGATCATCATCATCAGGCACATCATCTGGTTCCTCTTGATCTTCAGCAGCTTCGTCCGTTGCAGCATCATCGTGCACATCATCTGGTTCCTCTAGATGTTCAGTAGCATCACCGTATTCAGGGGCACATAGTTGTCATCGTACTCTTCTTCTTCGTCGTCTTCCATCATAACCCCTATTTCTCCGTGCCTCGTCCAAACATTATAGTGTGGCATGAAACCCTTGTAAAGCAGGTGGGTGTGAAGGATTTTTCGGTCAGAGTAAGACCTCGTATTCCCACATATAGGGCATGGACAACACATAAAACCATTCTGCTTGTTTGCCTCAGCCACTTCGAGAAAATCACGCACGCCCTTAATGTACTCGGAGGTGTGTCTGTTACCGTACATCCATTGTCGGTTCATCTGCGTGCATTATATATAATTAAGTGTGTCAAAAATCATTACAAACATCATGAATAGATAATTAAGTGACCAAATTAATAGAAGTTCATCATCACATTAAAACCAAAGTACATATATAGTTCTCATCTTCAAGCAAAAATCATTACAGAACAACATAAAGCTCTGCAGAGCATCTAAATTAATTAAACCATGCATTGAAACTATGTAAAACATTTCAATGCGAAAACAAATGCGATCATAATCGCAACCAAGGTAACTGTTGGGGAGCGTAGTAATTTCAAAAATTTGCCTACGCACACGCAAGATCATGGTGATGCATAGCAACGAGAGGGAAGAGTGTTGTCTACGTGCCCTCGTAGACCGAAGCGGAAGCGTTGACACAACGTAGAGGAAGTAGTCGTACGTCTTCCCGATCCAACCGATCCAAGCACCGTTACTCCGGCACCTCCGAGTTCTTGACACACATACAGCTCGATGACGCACCCCGGGATTCGATCCAGCAAAGCCTTGGGGAGGAGTTCCGTCAGCACGACGGCGTGGTGACGATCTTGATGTTCAACTGTCGCTGGGCTTCGCCTAAGCACCGCTACAATATGACCGAGGTATAATATCATGGAGGGGGGCACCGCACACGGCTAAAGAACGATCACGAAGATCAATTTGTGTGTCTATGGGGTGCCCCCTGCCCCCGTATATAAAGGAGTGGAGGAGGGGAGGGCCGGCCCTCTCTATGGCGCGCCCTAGGGGAGTCCTACTCCCGCCGGGAGTAGGATTCCCCTTTTCCTACTCCAACTAGGAACCCTTCCATGTAGTAGGAGTAGGAGAGAAGGAAAGGGAAGAGAGAAGGAGAAGGAAGGAAGGGGGCGCCCCCCTCCCTAGTCCAATTCGGACTAGTCCAAGGGGAGGGGTGCGGCCACCCTTTTGGCCCTTTCTCTCCTTTCCCGTATGGCCCAAAGAGGGCCAATACGAATTCCCGTAACTCTCCGGTACTCCGAAAAATACCCGAATCACTCAGAACCTTTCTGAACTCTGAATAAAGTCGTCCAATATATCGATCTTTACGTCTCGGCCATTTCGAGACTCCTCGTCATGTCCCCGATCTCATCCGGGACTCCGAACTCCTTCGGTACATCAAAACTTATAAACTCATAATAAAACTGTCATTGTAACGTTAAGCGTGCGGACCCTACGGGTTCGAGAACTATGTAGACATGACCTAGAACTATTCTCGGTCAATAACCAATAGCGGAACCTGGATGCTCATATTGGCTCCTACATATTCTACGAAGATCTTTATCGGTCAAACCGCATAACAACATACTTTGTTCCCTTTGTCATCGGTATGTTACTTACCCGAGATTCGATCGTCGGTATCCAATACCTAGTTCAATCTCGTTACTGGCAAGTCTCTTTACTCGTTACGTAATGCATCATTCCGTAACTAACTCATTAGCTACATTGCTTGCAAGGCTTATAGTGATGTGCATTATCGAGAGGGCCCAGAGATACCTCTCCGACAATCGGAGTGACAAAACCTAATCTCGAAATACGCCAACCCAACATGTACCTTTGGAGACACCTGTAGTACTCCTTTATAATCACCCAGTTACGTTGTGACGTTTGGTAGCACCCAAAGTGTTCCTCCGGTAAACGGGAGTTGCATAATCTCATAGTTACAGGAACATGTATAAGTCATGAAGAAAGCAATAGCAACATACTAAACGATCAAGTGCTAGGCTAACGGAATGGGTCATGTCAATCAGATCATTCAACTAATGATGTGATCCCGTTAATCAAATAACAATTCTTTGTCCATGGTTAGGAAACATAACCATCTTTGATTAACAGGCTAGTCTAGTAGAGGCATACTAGTGACACTCTGTTTGTCTATGTATTCACACATGTATTATGTTTCCGGTTAATACAATTCTAGCATGAATAATAAACATTTATCATGAAATAAGGAAATAAATAATAAATTTATTATTGCCTCTAGGGCATATTTCCTTCAGTCTCCCACTTGCACTAGAGTCAATAATCTAGATCACATCGCCATGTGATTAACATCAATAGTCCACATCATTATGTGATTAACACACATAGTTCACATCGCCATGTGACTAACACCCAAAGGATTTACTAGATTCAGTAATCTAGTTCACATCTCTATGTGATTAACACCCAAAGAGTACTAAGGTGTGATCATGTTTTGCTTGTGAGAGAAGTTTAGTCAACGGGTCTGCCACATTCAGATCTGTATGTATTTTGCAAATTTCTATGTCAACAATGCTCTGCACGGAGCTACTCTAGCTAATTGCTCCCACTTTCAATATGTATCCAGACTGAGACTTAGAGTCATCTAGATCAGTGTCAAAACTTGCATCGACGTAACCCTTTACGACGAACCTTTTTTCACCTCCATAATCGAGAAACATATCCTTATTCCACTAAGGATAATTTTGACCGCCGTCCAGTGATCTACTCCTAGATCACTATTGTACTCCCTTGCCAAAATCAGTGTAGGGTATACAATAGATCTGGTACACAGCATGGCATACTTTATAGAACCTATGGCCAAGGCATAGGGAATGACTTTCATTCTCTTTCTATCTTATGTCGTGGTCGGGTTTTGAGTCTTACTCAATTTCACACCTTGTAACACAAGCAAGAACTCTTTCTTTGACTGTTCCATTTTGAACTACTTCAAAATCTTGTCAAGCTATGTACTCATTGAAAAAAAAAACCTTATCAAGCGTCTTGATCTATCTCTATAGATCTTGATGCTCAATATGTAAGCAGCTTCATCGAGGTTTTCCTTTGAAAAACTCCTTTCAAACACTCATTTATGCTTTGCAGAATAATTCTACATTATTTTCGATCAACAATATGTCATTCACATATACTTATCAGAAATGTTGTAGTGCTCCCACTCACTTTCTTGTAAATACAGGCTTCACCGCAAGTCTGTATAAAACTATATGCTTTGATCAACTTATCAAAGCGTATATTCCAACTCTGAGATGCTTGCACCAGTCCATTGATGGATCGCTGGAGCTTGCACATTTTGTTAGCACCTTTCGGATCGACAAAAACATCTGGTTGTATCATATACAATTCTCCATTAAGAAAATCATTAAGGAATGCAGTTTTGACATCCATTTGCCAGATTTCATAAAATGTGGCAATTGCTAACATGATTCAGACAGACTTAAGCATCGATACGAGTGAGAAAATCTCATCGTATTCAACACATTGAACTTGTCAAAAACCTTCCGCAACAAGTCGAGCTTAGTAGATAGTAACACTACTATCAGTGTCCGTCTTCCTCTTGAAGATCCATTTATTTAACATGGCTTGCTGATCATTGAGCAAGTCAATCAAAGTCCATACTTTGTTCTCATACATGGATCATATCTCAGATTTTATGGCCTTATGCCATTTCGCGGAATCTGGGCTCATCATCGCTTCCTCATAGTTCGTAGGTTCATCATGGTCTAGTAACATGACTTCCAGAACATGATTACTGTACCACTCTGGTGCGGATCTTACTTTGGAAGACCTACGAGGTTTGGTAGTAACTTGATCTGAAGTTTCATGATCATCATCATTAACTTCCTCACTAATTGGTGTAGGAATCACTCGAACTGATTTCTGTGATAAACTACTTTCCAACAAGGGAGTAGATATAGTTACCTCATCAAGTTCTACTTTCCTCCCACTCACTTCTTTCGAGAGAAACTCCTTCTCTAGAAAGGATCCGTTTTTAGCAACGAATATCTTGCCTTCGGATCTGTGATAGAAGGTGTGCCCAACAGTTTCCTTTGGGTATTCTATGAAGACGCACTTTTCTGATTTGGGTTTGAGCTTATCAGGATGAAACTTTTTTCACATAAGCATCACAGCCCCAAACTTTAAGAAACGACAACTTGGGTTTCTTGCTAAACCACAGTTCATATGGTGTCATCTCAACGGATTTAGATGGTGCCCTTTTAACGTGAATGTAGCTGTCTCTAATGCATAACCCCAAAACGACAATGGTAAATCAATAAGTGACATCATAGATCGCACCATATCCAATAAAGTGCGGTTACGACGTTCGGACACACCATAACATTGTGGTGTTCCAAGTGGCGTGAGCTGTGAAACTATTCCACATTGTTTTAATCGAAGACCAAACTCGTAACTCAAATATTCATCTCCACGATCAGATCGCAGAAACTTTATTTTCTTGTTACGATGATTTTCCACTTCACTCTGAAATTCTTTGAACCTTTCAACTATTTCAGACTTATGTTTCATCAAGTAGATATACCCATATCTGCTTAAATCATCTGTGAAGGTCAGAATTATAACGATACTCGCCACGAGCCTTAATACTCATTGGTCTGCATACATCAGTATGTAATATTTCCAACAAGTTTGTTGCTCGTTCCATTGTTCCGAAGAACGGAATTTTAGTCATCTTGCCCAAAATGCACGGTTCGCAAGCATCAAATGATTCATAACCAAGTGATTCCGAAAATCCATCTTTATGGAGTTTCTTCATGCGCTTTACACCGATATGACCCAAACGGCAGTGCCACAAATAAGTTGCACTATCATTATTAACTTTGCATCTTTTGGCATCAATATTATGAATATGTGTATCACTATGATCGAGATCCAATAAACTATTTTCATTGGGTGTATGACCATTGAAGGTTTTATTCATGTAAACAGAACAACAATTATTCTCTGACTTTAAATGAATAACCGTATTGCAATAAACATGATCAAATCATATTCATGCTCAACGCAAACACCAAATAACATTTATTTAGGTTCAACACTAATCCCGAAAGTATAGGGAGTGTGCGATGATGATCATATCAATCTTGAAACTACTTTCAACACACATCGTCACTTCACCCTTAACTAGTTTCTGTTTATTCTGCAACTCCCGTTTCGAGTTACTACTCTTAGCAACTAAACCAGTACCAAGTACCGAGGGGTTGCTATAAACACTAGTAAAGTACACATCAATAACATGTATATCTAATATACCTTTGTTCACTTTGCCATCCTTCTTATCCGCCAAATACTTGGTGTAGTTCTGCTTCCAGTGACCAGTCCCTTTGCAGTAGAAGCACTCAGTCTCAGGCTTAGGTCCAGACTTGGGTTTCTTCACTTGAGCAGCAACTTGCTTGCCATTCTTCTTGAAGTTCCCTTCTATCCCTTTGCCCTTTTCTTGAAACTAGTGGTCTTGTCAACCATCAACACTTGATGTTCTTTCTTGATTTCTACCTTCATCGATTTCATCATCATGAAAAACTCGGGAATCATTTTCATCATCCCTTGCATACTATAGTTCATCACGAAGTTCTACTAACTTGGTGATGGTGACTAGAGAATTATGTCAATCACTATCTTATCTGGAAGATTAACTCCCACTTGATTCAAGCGATTGTAGTACCCAGACAATCTGAGCACATGCTCACTAGTTGAGCGATTCTCCTCCATCTTTTAGCTATAGAACTTGTTGGAGACTTCATATCTCTCAACTCGGGTATTTGCTTGAAATATTAACTTCAACTCCTGGAACATCTCATATGGTCCATGACGTTCAAACGTCTTTGAAGTCCCGATTCTAAGCCGTTAAGCATGGTGCACTAAACTATCAAGTAGTCATCATATTGAGCTAGCCAAATGTTCATAACGTCTGCATCTGCTCCTGCAATAGGTTTGTCACCTAGCGATGCATCAAGGACATAATTCTTCTGCGCAGCAATGAGGATAAACCTCAGATCACGGATCCAATCCACATCATTGCTACTAACATTTTTCAACACAATTTTCTCTAGGAACATATCAAAATAAACATATGAAAGCAACAACGCAAGCTATTGATCTACAACATAATTTGCAAAATACTACCAGGACTAAGTTCATGATAAATTTAAGTTCAATTAATCATATTACTTAAGAACTCCCACTTAGAAAGACATCCCTCTAATCCTCTAAGTGATCACGTGATCCAAATCAACTAAACCATAACCGATCATCACGTGAAATGGAGTAGCTTTCAATGGTGAACATCATTATGTTGATCATATCTACTATATGATTCACGCTCGACCTATCGGTCTCCGTGTTCCGAGGCCATATCTGCATATGCTAGGCTCGTCAAGTTTAACCTGAGTATTCCGCGTGTGCAAAACTGGCTTGCACCCGTTGTAGATGGACGTAGAGCTTATCACACCCGATCATCACGTGGTGTCTGGGCACGACGAACTTTGGCAACGGTGCATACTCAGGGAGAACACTTCTTGATAATTAGTGAGAGATCATCTTAAAATGCTACCGTCAATCAAAATATGTGACATGATCTGGCCATGATCATCTTGCGCCTTTGATCTCCATCTCCAAAACACTGTCATGATCTCTATCGTCACCTGCACGACACCATGATCTTCATCATCTTGATCTACATCAATGTGTCATCACATGGTTGTCTCACCAACTATTGCTCTTGCAACTATTGCTATCGTATAGCGATAAAGTAAAGCAATTATTTGGCACTTGCATCTTATGCAACAAAGAGACATCCATAGGGCTTCTGCCAGTTGCCGATAACTTCAACAAAACATGATCATCTCATACAACAACTTATATCTCATCACGTATTGACCATATCACATCACAACATGCCCTGCAAAAACAAGTTAGACATCCTCTACATTGTTGTTGCAAGTTTTACGTGGCTGCTACGGGCTGAGCAAGAACCGTTCTTACCTACGCATCAAAACCACAACGATAGTTCGTCAAGTTAGTGATGTTTTAACCTTCGCAAGGACCGGGCATAGCCACACTCGGTTCAACTAAAGTTGAAGAAACTGACACCCGCCAGCCACCTGTGTGCAAAGCACGTCGGTAGAACCAGTCTCGCGTAAGCGTACGCGTAATGTCGGTCCGGGCCGCTTCATCCAACAATACCGCCGAACCGAAGTATGTCATGCTGGTAAGCAGTATGACTTGTATCGCCCACAACTCACTTGTGTTCTACTCGTGCATATAACATCAACGCATAAAACCTAGGCTCGGATGCCACTGTTGGGGAACGTAGTAATTTCAAAAAAATTCCTACGCACACGCAAGATCATGGTGATGCATAGCAACGAGAGGGGAGAGTGTTGTCTACGTACCCTCGTAGACCGAAGCGGAAGCGTTGACACAACGTAGAGGAAGTAGTCGTACGTCTTCCCGATCCAACAGATCCAAGCACCGTTACTCCGGCACCTCCGAGTTCTTGACACACGTACAGCTCGATGACGCACCCCGGGCTTCGATCCAGCAAAGCCTTGGGGAGGAGTTCCGTCAGCACGACGGCGTGGTGACGATCTTGATGTTCAACTGTCGCAGGGCTTCGCCTAAGCACCGCTACAATATGACCGAGGTGTAATATCGTGGAGAGGGGCACCGCACACGGCTAAGGAACGATCACGAAGATCAATTTGTGTGTCTATGAGGTGCCCCCTGCCCCCGTATATAAAGGAGTGGAGGAGGGGAGGGCCGGCCCTCTCTATGGCGCGCCCTAGGGGAGTCCTACTCCCGCCGGGAGTAGGATTCCCCTTTTCCTACTCCAACTAGGAACCCTTCCATGTAGTAGGAGTAGGAGAGAAGGAAAGGGAAGAGAGAAGGAGAAGGAAGGAAGGGGGCGCCCCCCCCCCCCCCTCCCTAGTCCAATTCGGACTAGTCCAAGGGGAGGGGTGCGGCCACCCTTTTGGCCCTTTCTCTCCTTTCCTGTATGGCCCAAAGAGGCCCAATACGAATTCCCGTAACTCTCCGGTACTCCGAAAAATACCCGAATCACTCGGAACCTTTCCGAACTCCGAATATAGTCGTCCAATATATCGATCTTTACGTCTTGACCATTTCGAGACTCCTCGTCATGTCCCCGATCTCATCCGGGACTCCGAACTCCTTCGGTACATCAAAACTTATAAACTCATAATAAAACTGTCATCGTAACGTTAAGCGTGCGGACCCTACGGGTTCGAGAACTATGTAGACATGACCTAGAACTATTCTCGATCAATAACCAATAGCGGAACCTGAATGCTCATATTGGCTCCTACATATTCTACGAAGATCTTTATCGGTCAAACCGCATAACAACATACTTTGTTCCCTTTGTCATCGGTATGTTACTTACCCGAGATTCGATCGTCGGTATCCAATACCTAGTTCAATCTCGTTACTGGCAAGTCTCTTTACTCGTTACGTAATGCATCATTCTGTAACTAACTCATTAGCTACATTGCTTGCAAGCCTTATAGTGATGTGCATTACCGAGAGGGCCCAGAGATACCTCTCCGACAATCAGAGTGACAAAACCTAATCTCGAAATACGCCAACCCAACATGTACCTTTGGAGACACCTGTAGTACTCCTTTATAATCACCCAGTTACGTTGTGACGTTTGGTAGCACCCAAAGTGTTCCTCCGGTAAACGGGAGTTGCATAATCTCGTAGTTACAGGAACATGTATAAGTCATGAAGAAAGCAATAGCAACATACTAAACGATCAAGTGCTAGGCTAACGAAATGGGTCATGTCAATCAGATCATTCAACTAATGATGTGATCCCGTTAATCAAATAACAACTCTTTGTCCATGGTTAGGAAACATAACCATCTTTGATTAACAGGCTAGTCTAGTAGAGGCATACTAGTGGCATTCTGTTTGTCTATGTATTCACACATGTATTATGTTTCCGGTTAATACAATTCTAGCATGAATAATAAACATTTATCATGAAATAAGGAAATAAATAATAACTTTATTATTGCCTCTAGGGCATATTTCCTTCAGTAACAACTGATCCAACGGCATAATGATACCAAGCCTCGGTATGAATGGCATATTTTCTAATCTTTCTAATCTTCAAGCGCATTGCATCCATCTTGATCTTGTGATCATCGACGACATCCGCAACATGCAACTCCAATATCATCTTCTCCTCCTCAATTTTTCTTATTTTTTCCTTCAAGAAATTGTTTTCTTCTTCAACTAAATTTAACCTCTCGACAATAGGGTCGGTTGGAATTTCCGGTTCAACAACCTCCTAGATAAATAAAATCTATGTCACGTTGGTCGGCATAATTTTCATAAACAATAAATGAACCAATAGTTATGAAAAGATAATATATACCACATCCGAATCATAGACAGGACGAGGGCCGACGGGGGCGGATACCAAAACCATCGCACTATATAAGATGCAATAATAAAAGTAAGAAAATAATACAAGTATCTATCTAAACATACAAGTAAGAATATTTTTCCTTTCAGAAAGAAGATAAGAACAAGAGGCTCACCACGGTGGTGCCGGCGATGAGATCGGCGCGGGTGATCGACGGCGGTGAAGACGGGGACGAGGCGTGACGGACCGCTAGACCTAGACAAATATTGAGAAAAATGGAGCTTGGAGGTCGAGCTTGAAGAGGAGAAAGCTTAAGTAGTGTGGCTCGGGCATTCCATCGAACACCTTGTGTGCATAGGAGGTGAGCTAGAGCACCACCAAGCCCTCTCCCCCTCAGCGGCCAGAAAAAACAGAGCAGTGTGCTCTGCTCTTACGCGAGGGGGTATATATAGGCACCTCATTGATCCCGGTTGGTGGGATGAACCGGGACTAAAGGGCAGCCTTTGGACCCGGTTCAAGCCACCAACCGGGACCAATAGTGGTGGGCCAGAAGCGAGGCCCATTGGTCCCGGTTCGTCCCACCAACCGGGAACAAAAGGTCCAGACGAACCGGGACCAATGGCCCACGCGGCCCGGCCGGTCCCCGGGGCTCACGAACCGGGTCCAATGCCACCATTGGTCCCGGTTCTGGACTGAACCGAGACTAATGGGTTGACCCGGCCTGGACCATTGCTCCATTTTCTACTAGTGTACATTAGCCGCTCACCGGCTAACTGTTGGTGCCGTTTGCTTTCGGACTGCATCGTACGTACAGCGCTTTGTGCATGTAGGAGTGCATCCATCCATGCGATGTCCCTAGCCACTTTTTGCACGCTCCCAATCAACATATTTGCTTCAATGCGCACACACGAGAGAGATTTTCTTCCTAGCTGCCAACCGGCCGGCGGCCAGACCAAATGGAGTGGACATGGATGCTTTGGCACCGCTCTACCTATAGCTAGCTACTTTCTCTCACTTCACTAGCTAGATGATTTGATCGGTGGATCAGGATCGGCTGTCTCAGACTCTTGCTGGCCACGAATTTTACTTCTCACACTGTGGAGTTGAGCTGCGCCAAACCCTTCCTGGCCACGAACTAGATCTCCCTCCAAGCCAAGAAATCCATGCATGCATGCATGCATGTCTTGGGAGTTGCCTCAAAGGTGAAAGCTAGCCATGCATGCAGCATCTGTCGACCACAGGTTTCTAGAGATTGCTTATTATTATTATTATTTGCGCGATCAGTCTATCGTTAATTAATCTGTGTCTGTTTGCTCACGTTGATCGGATGCACGGGAGTCCACAGTAGATCGATCGATGATGCCCGGCCGCCCCGTTGTGCATGCGTACAGGTATGTATCATATATACTCCCATTTTTATCTCCACCGATTGATGATTTTATTCGATCTGTGTGTGTGTGTCCGTACGTACTGGCAATGGCAGCAATGCACGGACCATGCGTCTAGCTAGACGATTGACTTGACAGTATGCATGACTGGACGTGGACCATCCGATGCTGATCTGACGGATGCCAAAAATAAGATCCGGCCAGGCACCTGTTAAGAGGCGCTTCCGTTGATTATTGATTAGTACGTTACGTACACTGCTGCCAAAATGCATGCACGCATGCGTACGGAGCTAGAATACCAACTACAGTATCTCTCACATCGAAATGCATGGCATGCTCTAGCAGGCAGTAGTTTGTGGTTGGAGAAATAAAAAGTGAAGCAAAGAAGAAACAAGATGCATGCATGCATGCAAAAGGGCTTTGGTGGTATTGGTACGGCGGAGAGCTGAAAAGCTGAAACAAAGCCGGGGGATCCCGCAAATATTAAATTTTAAGTTTAACAACAGTAACAACCAGAAACTAAATAGGAGTATCATGCATGTGTATTTTCAAATAGTTGTATCTGCTTTACTTGGAGATATCTGCTGCATGGCCAACGCCTCGTGCATGCATGTGACCCGGCCGGCAGATACCCCCAACCAGAAATATATTTGCATTACCAGCCAACCGAAATCAGGCTGAGGGGAAGGACCACCCGCCAGGGGAGGGGCCGTACGCTTAGATATGTCTGTACTGTACCTCTTTTGCTTGCCGACTGCAACCATCATCTGCCTTAGAGCATCTTCAAGAGAGGCGCTATATAAGCCATATGCTGAAAAAATGTGTATATAGCGCGCGATCAAAAATAGCACTTCAGCAGAAGCTGTAAAATAGAGGACACACAAAAGCGGAGCTGTAAATTTAACGCACGCAGGCTGTGGGTTGCAAATTTGGGGTGCCGGCTTGTGCGCGCGGGCTGCTGCATGTGGGGCCGCCAGTTTGTTCGTCGTGTTTTTGTGCGTCTGGTAAACCTCCCGCGCGCAAAAACACTATTTCAGCATTGCAAGACTTTTTTAACGTGTCGCGCTACTCCGCATCTGTTGGAGATGCTCGCGAGTCGTTGTTTCTGGAAAAAAAATCAATGCTTGTACTTTATTTATTTATTTATTTACCAAAAAACATCCCATCTATTCTTGCTTGATCATGGATGTATAATTAGAAGATTGTGGTACCTTTAACCCAATAGAGATCAAACTAAAGGTGTCTGTGGCGACTTTACCAACCTCAAAGCCCCACATTGCTGAGCCAAGTCTTCAGTATATGTTGTGTGTCTTACAATATAAAAATAAATTTTCCCTATCTACCTTTCATCGTTGAACCATAAAAGTTCATCACACGATTCCACCTCACAAAAGATTATGGAACCTTGCCTTCTGTCTCACTCCCTCATATGTCCATAATTGTAGCGACCTCCCCCTCCCCCCTCCTCCGATCTTGCATATGCGGAGAACATGACAATTCTCCTCCAAGCCCCCGCCCACCCCACCCATTTTTTTTTAAAAAGGAGGATGACCCCCGACCTCTGCATCTGAGCGATGCATGCGGCCATTTTATTAATTATTCTCACAAGACCATACAAAGTCATATAGCAGTAAGATTGAAGCCATCGTCTAAGCAACAACTGTCGCTACACCTATCTAGTTGATGAAGGGGGGCTGATAGTCTGGGCCTAATACCAAACAGACATCGCAGCCAAACCTAAACATCTAAGACATGAGGTCCCAATCAGGACGCCTGCCTGGTACGGGGCACCTACCAGTCCGGCGAACTCCTCAACCAGGACGCCTGCCGGGTATGGGGCCGCCGCAGCCACCTGCCACGAGTCCATCTTGAGAGCTGTACTGTTGCATCTACCGTGCCAGGTGAAAGGATCGATATGGTTGACTAGAGGGGGGGTGAATAGGCAACTAACAATTTTTAGACTTTCCTTTAACAATTTAAACCTTGCAATGAAATAGGTTGTCTAGATGTGCAACTACGTGGACAACATATATGATGCAAAGACAATGAGCACACAAGCAAGCAATGGATATAGCACAAGTAAGCTTACAAAAGTAAAGGGATAAGAAAACCAAGAGTGGAGCCGGTGGAGACGAGGATGTGTTACCGAAGTTCCTTCCTTTTAAGGGGAAGTACGTCTCCGTTAGAGCGGTGTGGAGGCACAATGCTCCCCAAGAAGCCACTAGGGCCACCGTAATCTCTTCACGCCCTCACACAATGCGAGATGCCGCGATTCCACTATTGGAGCCCTTGAAGGCGGCAACCGGACCTTTACAAACAAGATTGGGGCTATCTCCACAACAATTGGAGGCTCCCAATAATCCCGTGAAGCTTCACCACAATGGAGTATGGCTTCGAGGTGACCTCAACCGTCTAGGGTGCTCAACACCTAAGAGTAACAAGATCCGCTAGGGATAAGTGGGGGGAATCAAATATCCTGTGGTGGAAGTGTAGATCGGGCACTTGTCACCCAATCCCGAGCAAATCAACAAGTTTGATTGGCTAGGGAGAGAGATCGAGTGGAAATGGAGCTTGGAGCAACAATGGAGCTTAGAGATGGAAGAGGTAGTCAACTAGAGGTAGAAGACACCCCTTATATAGTCGTGGACAAAATCCAACCGTTATCCACATGTTCAGCCCGCGACACACGGTACTACCGCTCCAGGGGCGCGGTACTACCGCGAGGCTGTGCAGTACTACCGTGGCTAACCACAGTACTACCGCGACAGCAACACAGGCCGGAACTAGCCTGATAAGGGGGCAGTACTACCGCTCGCGCGGTACTACCGCACCCACCTGCGGTACTACCGCAAGGCAGGAAATTCACGGCCTGGGAAGGGCGCGGATGAAATAAATTACTTCCGTGCCTACTTCCGCTTAACCAGAGGAGGTACAAAAATCCGACGCGGTACTACCGCCCGCGAGGCGCGGTACTACCGTGCGGGCGCGGATGTAAAAAATTACATCCGCGCCTACTACCGCGACACTGTGGTACTAGGTAGGAGGGCCACGGTACTACGACTCCTAGGGAGCGGTACTAATGTGGGCCCCCGCGGTACTACCGCGCTGGACGAGCGGTACTACCGTGGAGGGCGTGGACGTAAAAAATTACATCCGCCCCTACTACCGCACCGGAGCGGCACAAGGCCAGGGAGCCGCGCTACTACCGTTCCAGATGAGCGGTACTACCGTGACACACCGCGGTACTACCGCGTGTACTTGCGGTACTACCGCAAGCACAACAGTACTCGTCAGATTTCCGCACAACCAAGATAACAAAGGGAAGCTCCAAAATGCAGGGAAAGGAGGAACAAGTGTACGTGTTGATTCCACCCAAACCTTTCTGACGCGGACCCCCTCTTAATAGTACGGCTCTCCTACGACTCAAATCCACCAAAGAGAAACGTAGAACAACGTCGACTTCAATAGTCTCCGAGGGGCACCGAATCGTCTCGTGCCTAGATATGAATAACCTGAGAAACTCAAGGCACACGATTAGTCCGCAAAAGCATTGTCATCAATCACCAAAACACCTGAGGGATAAATATGTCCTTACAATCTCCCCCTTTTTGGTGGATTGATGACAACACGGGATTTGCATATAGATAAGATAATTTAGAGCAGGGGCAAACCCCACCTCTCTAAAATATAGACGGGCTCCCCCTAGATGTGTGCACGTTAGATGAATGCTTTGGACTGCATAGCACACAGACTAGGATCAACACTCCCCCTATATTTTAGATACTAAGACATGATAATAAGCATAGCATAGCATAAAAATAGCACAATATAACACGAGCTCGCTAGGATAGATAGAGTGCATATGTCTTACACCATACGAAGTAAAGCTACCGAGGTTCAACCGAGAAAGCAGCAAACACACGACACAAACGAGAAAGCAACAAACACACGACACACTAGCAAATCCCTACACTCTCTCCCCATTTGGCATCGAGACGCCAAAAAGGCAGAGAGGACACCTACACACAAGAGGTGGCTCAAGCAGAGAACTCGTCCCAATCCTCTCCATCGGACGCCTCGGCAGCAGGGATGGTCTCCTCGACGTCCTCCTCAGACTCAGTCCACCTGTAGCCCTGCTTCTCCATCCACTCGGCTTCTGGAGTGATGTGCTCCTCAGACCCGCCAGACACTGCCTCACCATAGAGCTGCAAGATCTTGTTGTCCCGGCGACGACTCTCCTTGGACGCCACGTGAGTCCTGTATTGCCCCTTGGCTTGCATGCAGAAAAGAGTCTTCATCTTGTCCTTCAGCTTCTTGGCCCATGATGGCATAGAGGCACTCTGGGAAGGTCTAGCAGCATGGCCCTCAGCAACATCCTCAGCGCCAGCATCCTCCTCATCAACAGCAGTCCTGGCAGCAGTCGCCTCGGCGCGAGTAGTGGTGTTGGCCCAGTTGGATTTGATACGCAGGCATATGGGCTCATGGCGAACCCAGTCAGGAGCAAGAAACTCATCAGCAGGAAACATCTTCTCCCAAGTCTTTGAAATCAGCAGAAACAGATAGGGCCCATAGATAGGCACTTTGCGGTTGAACACTGCAAACCGGAGCTCACACCACATGATGTGTGAGACATCAAGTGGCTGAGACTGAGACGAACGAGCATCCTCGCAGATGAGCATCATGTCCACCATATAGGCATGAACCTTGTCTTTATCACCGATGCGAGGGAACAAGGAGTTGCGGAAGATGCGATACATGATATCCAGGAAAGGGTTGAGCACCAAAGTTGCCTTGCCATTGGCGAGTGCCTTCTCAACCATGAAAGGGGCAAGTCTGTCCTTGCTGGCAGAATCAGCATTGGCATGGGGGTGAACACCCACTGGAGAGTCGAGACCATCATCAGGAACCTGGAGGAGATCCATGAACTCCTTCCAGGTAGCAGACAGCTTACGGCCGTTGGTCATCCAGGTCATCCTCTGTTCCTCATTGGAGTGAAAGTAGACTGAGGCAAAGAACTGACAGATGAGCTCAGGGTCATAGTCGAGGTGGAAGGTAATCACATGCTCAATGCCAAACTGCTCCACCAAGTCCAGAGCCTCTCCAAAGTAGTCACGAAACTTGTCCTTCCTCATGTGATGCATATCAATCCACTTCACCTCCACATAGGTGTTCTGCTTGTTCTTGATGACATCCAGATAGATGTTGACCTGTTGCTTGTTCCAGAACAACTCACAGCCTCTGAAGGTGGCACGCGGATGCACATAAGGGTGAAGCTACCTGAGACGGACATAATCAGCTTGGGCAATCTCATCCATGCCCTTAGCGGGCTCCTTGTGCTTGCTAGCTGAGTGCTTGACATTGCGCTTGGAGGCAGACGAGCCTTCTGGTACTTCACCTGGGTTGCGCACACGTTTGGAGCCAGTGTCACGACTGGGGTTGGACCGGCGAGAGCACCACCTGAGACACACACGCAAAACACCAAAGACGCGAGAAGATCAATGCAAAGGCCACGAACAAGCACAAGAAACACATAGAAGGCATACGAGAAAGTTGGCATGCGATAGATGTGAGCCACGGTAAAACTGCCATTGCATGCGATACTAAAAGATTAGTACTGCTCCAAACGCAGTAGTACCGTGCGAGGTCACGGTAGTACCGTGGTTGGAGCGGAAGTAAACTTTTAGTACCGCACAGAGTGCGGTAGTACCGCTCCCAAAGGGCGGTAGTACCGTGCAAGCGGTAGTACCGCGCCAGACGGGCGGTAGTACCGCGTCGCATCAGATCCAACCGGCGGTTTGAATCTGAAAAGAACCACGAAACAATGGCGGTGCTACGGTGATCTGATCTAGCGCAAGACAACAAGACAAGTATAAATCCTATGCAATACCACGCTCCTTCATCCTACTCTTGCAGAGATTAAGCCTAGGAATCTCAAGAACACACAAGCCTCCCCCAAAACCTAGAAACACTAAACACAATCAACACGGAGAGGGAGTTGGGGAAAAACCTTGGTCCATAGCAAGAGCACGTGGTGGGGAACGATCCCACCGGTCGGAATCACGGGAGGGCAGCCGGTGGAGGAGATCCGGCGATGAACGCCGGCTCCGTTCTTGAGCGAGGGAGAGAAGGAGGCGACGTGGAGAGAGAGGACAGCGAATGGGTATGGGGAGTTAAAACTCCCCCTGCCCGTCCTTATCCCCACGCGCTCGAACCGGCGCGGTAGTACCACGTATCATCGCGGTAGTACCGCTCGGGCGGAAGTACTGCGCCGAGGCGGTAGTACCGCTCAACCAGGCAGCAGTAAAAAATTACTGCCGCGTGGTGACGGTAGTACCATGCTCCCGCAAGCGGTAGTACCGTGGCAGGCTGCGGTAGTACCGTGAGCTCAAGTCACCGCAAGTTTCAACATGAAAAAGAAGAAGCCTTTGCACGGAAACTTTTCACACACAAGAAACACAAGAACACGCACAAACCAGAGGCAAGAAGACAACAAGAAACCACCAAGCGACAAAGCCTCTCGGGGAGAGAGGGCGGTGGCCAAAGCCACCTATGTTTGAGTTGGATGGTATGGCACCGCGAAGAATTATCCTTGGGCCCATGACCAAAACTCGTCTTTGAAGAACAAGCACCATTAAAAATGGCTAATGTGAAAGAGGTGATCGATTTATGCATAATGGGGGGAGGGAGAGTTCATTGAGAGAACAACACTCCCCCTATGTCCATGCCTACACCTAAACTAGACAGCACGTTGAGTGTGGTAGGGGGTGTACGGGTTCAAGTCACATTGCTCAAATCAATGATATTTAGCTCATGCCTTAACTCGCGAAATCTTGCTTCATCCAAGGGCTTCGTGAAAATATCTGCAAGGTTATCACGAGTGTTGACATACTTGAGCTCGATCTCTCCTCGCCTAATGTGATCCCGGATGAAGTGATACCGAATCTCAATGTGCTTCGTCTTGAAGTGTTGTACCGGGTTGCGAGAAATCTTGATGGCACTTTCATTATCACACCAAAGAGGCACTTTGTCACAAACGACACCGTACTCCTTTAAAGTTTGCCTCATCCATAGGAGTTGAGCACAACAACTACCGGCAGCCACATACTCCGCTTCGGTGGACGAGAGGGACACACAACTTTGCTTCTTGGAAGACCAACTTACCAAAGAGCAACCAAGAAATTGGCACCCTCCGGAAGTGGACTTCCTATCCACTTTGTCCCCCGCCCAATCGGAATCCGTGAAACCTTCAAGCTTGAAATTTGCTCCTCTTGGGTACCATAAGCCAAAGTTTGGGGTATGAGCCAAATATCAAAAGATTCTCTTGACCGCCACATAGTGACTTTCCTTTGGTGCGGCTTGAAACCGTGCACACATCCCCACACTCAACATGATATCTGGTCTAGATGCACAAAGGTAAAGCAAGGAGCCAATCATGGAGCGATATACCTTTTGATCAACCGCTTTACCATTGGGATCGATGTCAAGTTGGCACTTGGTAGGCATTGGTGTAGAAGCCGGCTTGACATCACTTAGCTTGAATCTTTTAAGCATGTCTTGAGTGTATTTGGCTTGGTTGATGAAGGTTCCTTCTCTTCGTTGTTTGATGTCAAAACCAAGGGAACTTCAACTCTCCCATCGAAGACATCTTGAACTTGGAGGTCATGAGAGCGGCAAATTCCTCATTGAAAGCTTTGTTAGGAGAACCAAAGATAATATCATCAACATATAGTTGGCATACAAACAACTCCCCTTTGACCTTCTTAGTAAAAAGAGTGGGATTGATTTGTCCTACTTCAAATCCACGATCTTGTAGCAACTCGGTAAGGTGGTCATACCACGCACGTGGGGCTTGTTTAAGGCCATAGAGTGCCTTATCGAGTTGATACACGTGATCCGGGAAGTAGGGGTCCTCGAACCCAGGGGGTTGCTTGACATAAACCAACTCATTAATGGGACCATTAAGAAAAGCACTTTTCACATCCATTTGTTGCAACTTAAAGTTGTGATGGGAAGCATAAGCAATCAACAAATGAATGGATTCAAGACGAGCAACGGGAGCAAAGGTTTCACCGTAGTCGATGCCCTCGACTTGGGAGTAGCCTTGTGCTACCAATCTTGCCTTGTTGCGAATGATGTTCCCATGAGCATCTTGCTTGTTCTTGAAGATCCACTTTGTTCCAATGACGTTGTGGTTCCCCGAAGGTCTTGGCACCAATCTCCACACCTTGTTGTACTTGAAGTTCTTTAGTTCTTCATGCATGGCATTGAGCCAATCCGAGTCTTCGAGCGCCTCATAGACCTTTTGGGGTTCAACACAAGAGACAAACGCATGATGTTCACAATAGTTAGCTAATTGTCTACGAGTTCTTACCCCCTTTCTTAGACTTCCAACCACGTTTTCCATGAGATGGCCTTGGGTGGTGAGTTTGGAAGCAATCTTCGCGGCACGACGCTCTGATTCTTCCTCGGGTGTGGAAGGAGGAAGGTTAACTTGATCATCTTGAGCGCCGTCTTGAGCTTGCTCATGATCTTGAACTTGCTCGAGGGGGAGAACTTGACCTTGGGCATCATTTGGAGGTTCACCTCCATCTTGAGGTTGATCTTGCCCTTGGTCTTGTTCATGAAGGTGAGGGCCTTCACTTTGTTCTTCGGAAGCGTGTGGGTCTTGGGGAGGTGATGGCTCCACTTGATTGGAGCATTGTCCTTCTCCTTCGGCCACAAGGGGTTCCTCAATGGGTAGGATGTGACCAATACCCATTCTTCTTATGGCTTGGGGAGGAATTTCATCACCTACATCACAAGTACCACTTTGCTCCACTTGGGAGCCGTTATTTTCATCAAACTCTACGTTACACGTCTCCTCAATGAGTCCGTTGGACTTGTTGAGAACACAGTAAGCATGAGAGTTTGTAGCATAACCAACAAATATGCCCTCATGAGCTCTAGCTTCAAATTTAGACAAACGAACACCTTTCTTGAGAATGAAACACTTACACCCGAACACCCGGAAGTACTTGAGATTGGGCTTGTTCCCGGGGAGTATCTCATACGGAGTCTTGTTCAAGCCTTTGCGGAGATAGAGCCGATTGGATGCATGACAAGCTGTGTTGATGGCTTCGGCCCAGAAGTTGTATGGAGACTTGAACTCCGCCATCATGGTCCTCGCCGCATCCATCAACGTCCGGTTCTTTCTCTCTGCAACACCATTTTGTTGAGGGGTATATAGTGCAAAATATTGATGTTTGATCCCTTCATCACTAAGAAACTCATCCAAGGTGTAGTTCTTGAACTCGGTGCCGTTGTCACTTCTTATTGTCAAGATCTTTGCATCGTGTTGACGTTGAGCTTCATTTGCAAAGTCGATGACGGTTTGTTGGGTCTCACTCTTCCTCTTGAAGAAGTATACACAAGTGTATCTTGAATAATCATCCAGTATCACCAAGCAATACTTTCTACCCCCAAGACTATTAAAGGATGGGGGCCCAAAGAGGTCCATGTGAAGGAGCTCCAAGGGTCTCTTCGAGTAGATGATAGTCGTGGGAGGGTGAGCCGTCTCATGAAGCTTTCCTTCGATACAAGCACTGCAAACACGATCTTTGGCAAAACTAACATTCGTTAGTCCATGAACATGGTCCCCCTTGAGAAGAATTTGCAAAGATCTCATATTGACGTGGGCTAAACGGCGATGCCAAAGCCATCCTACATCAACTTTAGCCATTAGGCATGTCGCGGTCTTAGTGGGTTGTTCCGAGAAATTAACCACATAGAGGCCGTTCTCGACATGCCCAACAAAGGCTACTTTAAGAGTCTTGCTCCACAAGAGGGCCACGGTATCAATATCAAAGAAGGTGGCAAAACCCATGAGTGCGAGTTGACGAACGGAAAGTAAATTGAACGCAAGGGACTCAACAAGCATGACTTTCTCGATCGTTAGATCATGAGAAATGACAACCTTGCCAAGACCCAATACCTTAGAATGTGAGGCATCACCCCATTCGACATTGGTGGGCATAGATGGGATATTGTGCACGTCCACCACCAAGTCCTTGCTCCCGGTCATATGATTTGTTGCTCCACTATCGAGCAACCATGATCCCCCACCGGAAGCAAACACCTATAAGAGATCAATGCTTGGTTTTAGGTACCCATTGAGTAATGGGTCCTTTGATGTTAGTAACAAGGGTCTTAGGAACCCAAATAGACCATTCAATGTACTCATAAGGAGAACCAACAAATTTAGCATAAACATGTCCATCACTAGCACGGCACAATGTTGGGGAGCGTTGCAGAAAATTAAAATTTTTCCTACGGTTTCACCAAGATCCATCTATGAGTTCATCTAAGCAACGAGTCTAGGGAGAGAGTTTGCATCTACATACCACTTGTAGATCGCGTGCGGAAGCTTGCAAGGTGATGATGTAGTCGTACTCGACGTGATCCAAATCACCGATGACCTGCGCCGAACGGACGGCACCTCCGCGTTCAACACACGTACGGAACAGCCACGTCTCCTCCTTCTTGATCCAGCAAGGAAGGGAGGAGAGGTTGAGGGAGATGGCACCAGCAGCAGCACGACGGCGTAGTGTTGATGGAGCTGCAGTACTCCGGCAGAGCTTCGCTAAGCACTATGGAGGTGGAGGAGGTGTTGGGGAGGGAGAAGGAGGCAACCAAAGGCCAGGGCGTTCAGGTATGAAGTCCCTCCTCTCCCCTACTATATATAGGGGTGCCAAGGGGGGGTGGCCGGCCCTAGGAGATCAAATCTCCTAGGGGGTGCGGCGGCCAAGGGGGGTTTTCCCTCCCCCCAAGGCACCTAGGAGGTGCCTTACCCTCCTAGGACTCTTGCCCCCCTTGAACCCTAGGCGCATGGGCCTATGTGGGGCTGGTGCCCTTGGCCCATTAGGCCAAGGCGCACCCCCACACAGCCCATGTGCCCCCCCGGGACAGGTGGACCCACCCGGTGGACCCCCGGGACCCTTCCGGTGGTCCCGGTACAATACCGATAACCCCGAAACTTGTCCCGATGCCCGAAACAGGACTTCCCATATATAAATCTTTACCTCCGGACCATTCCGGAACTCCTCGTGACGTCCGGGATCTCATCCGGGACTCCGAACAACATTCGGGTTACTGCATATACATATCCCTATAACCCTAGCGTAACTGAACCTTAAGTGTGTAGACCCTACGGGTTCGGGAGACATGCAGACATGACCGAGACTCTCTTAGTCAATAACCATCAGCGGGATCTGGATACCCATGATGGCTCCCACATGCTCCTCGATGTTGTCATCGGATGAACCACTATGTCGAGGATTCGATCAAACCCTGTATGCAATTCCCTTTGTCAATCGGTACGTTACTTGCCCGAGACTCGATCGTCGGTATCCCAATACCTTGTTCAGTCTCGTTACCGGCAAGTCACTTTACTCGTACCTTAATGCATGATGCCGTGTCCAACACCTTGGTCACATTGAGCTCAATATGATGATGCATTACCGAGTGGGCCCAGAGATACCTCCCCGTCATACGGAGTGACAAATCCCAGTCTTGATCCGTGTCAACCCAACAGCTACTTTCGGAGATACCTGTAGTGCACCTTTATAGTCACCCAGTTACGTTGTGACGTTTGGTACACCCAAGGCACTCTTACAGTATCCGGGAGTTACACGATCTCATGGTCGAAGGAAGAGATACTTGACACTTGCAAAGCTCTAGCAAAACGAACTACACGATCTTTTATGCTATGCTTAGGATTGGGTCTTGTCCATCACATCATTCTCCTAATGATGTGATCCCGTTATCAACGACATCCAATGTCCATAGTCAGGAAACCATGACTATCTGTTGATCACAACGAGCTGGCCAACTAGAGGCTTACCAGGGACATTGTGTGGTCTAAGTATTCACACGTGTATTACGATTTCCGGATAATACAGTTATAGCATGAATAAAAGACAATTATCATGAACAATGAAATATAATAATACTTTCATTATTGCCTCTAGGGCATATTTCCAACAGTCTCCCACTTGCACTAGAGTCACTAATCTAGTTACATTGTGATGAATCGAACACCCATAGAGTTCTGGTGTTGATCATGTTTTGCACGCGAGAGAGGTTTAGTCAGCGGATCTGCGACATTCAGATCCGTGTGCACTTTGCAAATCTCTATGTCTCCATCTTGAACATTTTCACGGATGGAGTTGAAACGACGCTTGATGTGCCTGGTCTTCTTGTGAAACCTGGGCTCCTTTGCGAGGGCAATAGCTCCAGTGTTGTCACAGAAGAGTTTGATCGGCCCCGACGCAGTGGGTATGACTCCTAGGTCGGTGATGAACTCCTTCACCCAAATCGCTTCATGTGCTGCCTCCGAGGCTGCCATGTACTCCGCTTCACACGTAGATCCCGCCACGATGCTCTGCTTGCAGCTGCACCAGCTTACTGCTCCACCATTCAACATATACACGTATCCGGTTTGTGACTTAGAGTCATCCAGATCTGAGTCGAAGCTAGCGTCGACGTAACCCTTTACGACGAGCTCTTCATCTCCTCCATAAACGAGAAACATGTCCTTTGTCCTTTTCAGGTACTTCAGGATATTCTTGACCGCTGTCCAGTGTTCCTTGCCGGGATTACTTTGGTATCTTGCTACCAAACTTACGGCAAGGTTTACATCGGGTCTGGTACACAGCATGGCATACATAATAGATCCTATGGCTGAAGCATAGGGGATGACACTCATCTCTTCTTTATCTTTTGCCGTGGTCGGTGACTGAGCTGAGCTCAGTCTCATACCTTGTAACACAGGCAAGAACCCCTTCTTGGACTGATCCATTCTGAATCTCTTCAAAATCTTATCAAGGTATGTGCTTTGTGAAAGACCTATGAGGCGTCTCGATCTATCTCTATAGATCTTGATGCCTAATATATAAGCAGCTTCTCCAAGGTCCTTCATTGAAAAACACTTATTCAAGTAGGCCTTAATGCTGTCCAGAAATTCTATATTATTTCCCATCAGGAGTATGTCATCTACATATAATATGAGAAATGCTACAGAGCTCCCACTCACTTTCTTGTAAACGCAGGCTTCTCCATAAGTCTGCGTAAACCCAAACGCTTTGATCATCTCATCAAAGCGAATGTTCCAACTCCGAGATGCTTGCACCAGTCCATAAATGGATCGCTGGAGCTTGCATACTTTGTTAGCGTTCAGAGGATCGACAAAACCTTCCGGCTACATCATATACAGTTCTTCCTTAAGATGCCCGTTAAGGAATGCTGTTTTGACGTCCATCTGCCATATCTCATAATCATAGTATGCGGCAATTGCTAACATGATTCGGACGGACTTTAGCTTCGCTACGGGAGAGAATGTCTCGTCGTAGTCAATCCCTTGAACCTGTCGATAACCCTTAGCGACAAGTCGAGCTTTATAGATGGTAACATTACCATCCGCGTCCGTCTTCTTCTTAAAGATCCATTTGTTTTCTATCGCTCGCCGATCATCGGGCAAGTCTGTCAAAGTCCATACTTTGTTTTCATACATGGATTCTATCTCGGATTTCATGGCTTCAAGCCATTTGTTGGAATCCGGGCCCGTCATTGCTTCTTCATAGTTCGAAGGTTCATTGTTGTCTAACAACATGATTTCCAGGACAGGGTTGCCGTACCATTCTGGTGCAGAACGTGTCCTTGTGGACCTACGAAGTTCAGCAGTAACTTGATCCGAAGTACTTTGATCATTATCATGGTTTTCCTCTTCAGTTGGTGTGGGCATCACAGGAACGGTTTCCTGTGCTGCGTCACTATCCCGCTCAAGAGGTAGTACTTCATCGAGTTCTACTTTCCTCCCACTTACTTCTTTCGAGAGAAACTCTTTTTCCAGAAAGCATCCGTTCTTGGCAACAAAGATCTTGCCTTCGGATCTTAAGTAGAAGGTATACCCTATAGTTTCCTTAGGGTATCCTATGAATACGCATTTTTCCGACTTGGGTTCGAGCTTTTCAGGTTGAAGTTTCTTGACATAAGCTTCGCATCCCCAAACTTTTAGAAACGACAGCTTAGGTTTCTTTCCAAACCATAATTCATACGGTGTCGTCTCAACGGATTTAGACGGTGCCCTATTTAAAGTGAATGTAGCTGTCTCTAGAGCGTATCCCCAAAATGATAGCGGTAAATCGGTAAGAGACATCATAGACCGCACCATATCCAAAAGAGTGCGATTACGACGTTCGGACACACCGTTTCGCTGAGGTGTTCCAGGCGGCGTGAGCTGTGAAACGATTCCACATTTCTTTAAGTGTGTACCAAATTCGTGACTTAAGTATTCTCCTCCACGATATGATCGTAAGAATTTTATCTTTCGGTCACGTTGATTCTCCACCTCATTCTGAAATTCCTTGAACTTTTCAAAGGTCTCAGACTTGTGTTTCATTAAGTAGACATACCCATATCTACTCAAGTCATCTGTGAGGGTGAGAACATAACGATATCCTCCGCGAGCCTCAACGCTCATTGGACCGCACACATCGGTATGTATGATTTCCAACAAGTTGGTTGCTCGCTCCATTGTTCCGGAGAACGGAGTCTTGGTCATTTTGCCTAAGAGGCATGGTTCGCACGTGTCAAATGATTCATAATCAAGAGACTCTAAAAGTCCATCGGCATGGAGCTTCTTCATGCGCTTGACACCAATGTGACCAAGGCGGCAGTGCCACAAATATTTGGGACTATCATTATCAACTTTACATCTTTTGGCATCTACACTATGAACATGTGTAATATTACGCTCGAGATTCATTAAGAATAAACCATTGACCATCGGAGCATGACCATAAAACATATCTCTCATATAAATCGAACAACCATTATTCTCAGACTTAAATGAGTAGCCATCTCGTATTAAACGAGATCCAGATACAATGTTCATGCTCAAACTTGGCACTAAATAACAATTATTAAGGTTCAAAACTAATCCCGTAGGTAAATGTAGACGCAGCGTGCCGACGGCGATCACATCGACTCTGGAACCATTCCCGACGCGCATCGTCACCTCGTCCTTCGCCAGTCTCCGTTTATTCCGCAGCTCCTGCTGTGAGTTACAAATATGAGCAACGGCACCGGTATCAAATACCCAGGAGTTACTACGAGTACTGGTAAGGTACACATCAATCACATGTATATCAAATATACCTTTGGTGTTGCCGGCCTTCTTATCCGCTAAGTATTTGGGGCAGTTCCGCTTCCAGTGACCCTTCCCCTTGCAATAAAAGCACTCAGTCTCAGGCTTGGGTCCATTCTTTGACTTCTTCCCGGTAACTGGCTTACCAGGCGCGGCAACATCTTTGCCGTCCTTCTTGAAGTTCTTCTTACCCTTGCCCTTCTTGAACTTAGTGGTCTTATTGACCATCAACACTTGATGTTCTTTCTTGATTTCAGCCTCTGCTGACTTCAGCATCGAGAACACTTCAGGAATGGTCTTTTCCATTCCCTGCATGTTGTAGTTCATCACAAAGCTCTTGTAGCTTGGTGGGAGCGACTGGAGGATTCTGTCAATGACCGCCTCATCTGGGAGGTTAATGTTCAGCTGGGTCATACGGTTGTGCAACCCAGACATCTTCAGGATGTGCTCACTGACAGAACTGTTTTCCTCCATCTTACAACTGTAGAACTTGTCGGAGACATCATATCTCTCGACCCGGGCATGAGCTTGGAAAACTAGTTTCAGCTCTTCGAACATCTCATATGCTCCGTGATGCTCAAAACGCTTTTGGAGCCCCGGTTCTAAGCTGTAAAGCATGCCGCACTGAACGAGGGAGTAATCATCAGCGCGAGACTGCCAAGCATTCATAATGTCTTGGTTCTCTGGGACGGGAGCGTCACCTAGCGGTCCTTCTAGGACATATTGTTTCCTGGCAGCTATGAGGATGATCCTCAGGTTCCGGACCCAGTCCGTATAGTTGCTGCCATCATCTTTCAGCTTGGTTTTCTCTAGGAACGCGTTGAAGTTCATGTTGACATTAGCGTTGGCCATTGATCTACAAGACATATTTGCAAAGGTTTTAGACTAAGTTCATGATAATAAAGTTCTAATCAAATTATGAACTCCCACTTAGATTAGACATCCCTTTAGTCATCTAAGTGTTACACGATCCGAGTCGACTAGCCCGTGTCTGATCATCACGTGAGACGGACTAATCATCGTCGGTGAACATTTTCATGTTGATCGTATCTTCTATACGATTCGTGTTCGACCTTTCGGTCTCCGTGTTCCGAGGCCATGTCTGCACATGCTAGGCTCGTCAAGTTAACCCTAAGTGTTTTCGCTGTGTAAAACTGTCTTACACCCGTTGTATGTGAACGTAAGAATCCATCACACCCGATCATCACGTGGTGCTTAGAAACGACGAACTGTAGCAACGGTGCACAGTTAGGGGAGAACACTTCTTGAAATTTTATAAGGGATCATCTTATTTACTACCGTCGTCCTAAGTAAACAAGATGCATAATACATAATAAACATCACATGCAATTATATAGTTGTGACATGATATGGCCAATATCATATAGCTCCATTGATCTTCATCTTCGGGGCTCCATGATCATCTTGTCACCGGCTTGACACCATGATCTCCATCATCATGATCTCCATCATCGTGTCTTCATGAAGTTGTCACGCCAACGACTACTTCTACTTCTATGACTAACGTTTAGCAATAAAGTAAAGTAGTTTACATGGCGTTATTCAATGACACGCAGGTCATACAAAAAAATAATGACAACTCCTATGGCTCCTGCCGGTTGTCATACTCATCGACATGCAAGTCGTGAATCCTATTACAAAGAACATGATCTCATACATCACAATTCATCATTCATCACAACCTCTGGCCATATCACATCACATGATCAATCGCTGCAAAAACAAGTTAGACGTCCTCTAATTGTTGTTGCATCTTTTACGTGGCTGCAATTGGGTTCTAGCAAGAACGTTTTCTTACCTACGAATTACCACAACGTGATTTTGTCAACTTCTATTTACCCTTCATAAGGGCCCTGTTCATCGATTCCGCTCCAACTAAGGTGGGAGAGACAGACACACGCCAGCCACCTTATGCAACTAGTGCATGTCAATCGGTAGAACCGGTCTCACGTAAGCGTACGTGTAAGGTTGGTCCGGGCCGCTTCATCCCACAATACCGTTGAGCAAGAAAAGACTAGTAGAGGCAAGTAAGATGACAAAATCCACGCCCACAACAAAGTTGTGTTCTACTCGTGCAAAGAGAACTACGCATAAACCTAGCTCATGATGCCACTGTTGGGGAACGTTCCAGAAAATTAAAAATTTTCCTACGGTTTCACCAAGATCCATCTATGAGTTCATCTAAGCAACGAGTCTAGGGAGAGAGTTTGCATCTACATACCACTTGTAGATCGCGTGCGGAAGCTTGCAAGGTGATGATGTAGTCGTACTCGACGTGATCCAAATCACCGATGACCTGCGCCGAACGGACGGCACCTCCGCGTTCAACACACGTACGGAACAGCCACGTCTCCTCCTTCTTGATCCAGCAAGGAAGGGAGGAGAGGTTGAGGGAGATGGCACCAGCAGCAGCACGACGGTGTGGTGTTGATGGAGCTGCAGTACTCCGGCAGAGCTTCGCTAAGCACTATGGAGGTGGAGGAGGTGTTGGGGAGGGAGAAGGAGGCAACCAAAGGCCAGGGCGTTCAGGTATGAAGTCCCTCCTCTGCCCCACTATATATAGGGGTGCCAAGGGGGGGTGGCCGGCCCTAGGAGATCAAATCTCCTAGGGGGTGCGGCGGCCAAGGGGGGTTTTCCCTCCCCCCAAGGCACCTAGGAGGTGCCTTACCCTCCTAGGACTCTTGCCCCCCTTGAACCCTAGGCGCATGGGCCTATGTGGGGCTGGTTCCCTTGGCCCATTAGGCCAAGGCGCACCCCCACACAGCCCATGTGGCCCCCCGGGACAGGTGGACCCACCCGGTGGACCCCCGGGACCCTTCCGGTGGTCCCGGTACAATACCGATAACCCCGAAACTTGTCCCGATGCCCGAAACAGGACTTCCCATATATAAATCTTTACCTCCGGACCATTCCGGAACTCCTCGTGACGTCCGGGATCTCATCCGGGACTCCGAACAACATTCGGGTTACTGCATATACATATCCCTATAACCCTAGCGTAACTGAACCTTAAGTGTGTAGACCCTACGGGTTCGGGAGACATGCAGACATGACCGAGACTCTCTCAGTCAATAACCATCAGCGGGATCTGGATACCCATGATGGCTCCCACATGCTCCTCGATGTTGTCATCGGATGAACCACTATGTCGAGGATTCGATCAAACCCTGTATGCAATTCCCTTTGTCAATCGGTACGTTACTTGCCCGAGACTCGATCGTCGGTATCCCAATACCTTGTTCAGTCTCGTTACCGGCAAGTCACTTTACTCGTACCGTAATGCATGATCCCGTGTCCAACACCTTGGTCACATTGAGCTCAATATGATGATGCATTACCGAGTGGGCCCAGAGATACCTCCCCGTCATACGGAGTGACAAATCCCAGTCTTGATCCGTGTCAACCCAACAGCTACTTTCGGAGATACCTGTAGTGCACCTTTATAGTCACCCAGTTACGTTGTGACGTTTGGTACACCCAAGGCACTCTTACGGTATCCGGGAGTTACACGATCTCATGGTCGAAGGAAGAGATACTTGACACTTGCAAAGCTCTAGCAAAACGAACTACACAATCTTTTATGCTATGCTTAGGATTGGGTCTTGTCCATCACATCATTCTCCTAATGATGTGATCCCGTTATCAACGACATCCAATGTCCATAGTCAGGAAACCATGACTATCTGTTGATCACAATGAGCTGGTCAACTAGAGGCTTACCAGGGACATTGTGTGGTCTAAGTATTCACACGTGTATTACGATTTCCGGATAATACAGTTATAGCATGAATAAAAGACAATTATCATGAACAATGAAATATAATAATACTTCCATTATTGCCTCTAGGGCATATTTCCAACACACAACACATAAGAGGGGTTAAAGTCGCCGGCTTTGTTGGGAGAGATGGCGTTGCGCTCTTTGGCTTCACCACTCTTCCTATTGTTCTTCTTCTCCTTAGGAGCACCTTCTCCCTCCTTCACAAAGGTTTGCGTGAGCGGAGGAGGTCGATTGGTCTTGCTCTTCTTCTCCTTGTTCTTGTTCTTGTTCCTGGACTTGGGTGCGAACCCAACTCCCTCCTTGCCCACAACTTCCTTTTGATTGCTCAAAAGGTCATTTAGGTTCTTCTCGCCTTGTATGCATGACACAAGACCTTTCTCGAGTTGTTCCTTCAACTTGGCATTTTCCTCCACAAGATGCACATGCTCACAACATGGGTTAGTAGCATTTGCATTATCAATTAAGACCATGTGAGGAAATGTGGCCTTTTCCTTGGTTAGCTTAACTTGGAGTTGAGCATGAGACTCCTTGAGGGTGGCATGAGCACCTTTCAAGACCTTGTGGGCCTTGTCAAGTACATCAAACTCCTCCGTGAGTCTAACATGATCAACCCCATGTTTAGCCTTCTCGGAAGCTAGAACACGAGACACAACAAGAGAATGATCAAGATCTTTCTTTAGTTTAGCATGACCATCGTTGTGTGACTCCTCAAGAGCCAAACGATGCCCACGCTCTTCCTCAAGAGCATTAGAGAGATCTGATATCTCATCGGCATAGTCATGACTATGACTTTCCATCTTAGTGATGGTTTCTTCATGAGCCTCGATCATGTCATTGGCTTCACCAAGTTGTTCCAAGAGAGCAACGAAATGCTTCTTGGATTTGCCCTTGAGCTTACTCATGAAGGACTCAAATTCATTGAACTCCTCATTAGACCCCTTACCATGATCATAGTCATCCGTTGAAGGAGGGTTAGGAATAATGGTGGTTTTGATGTTGGGGGTTACCTTGTTGGTGGCCTTAGCCATGAGGCACTTGGCGGTGATGTTCTCGTTAGGTGCATCGAAGAGAGACACCCGAGGAGTTGAGACAATGGCAACGGATGCCATGGCCATTGTTTCACCATCTTCATCATCATCGTCATCCTCATGGTATTCTTCTTGAACCACCAACCCGCGAGGAGGAGTCTTCTTGGTGAAGTTGTTCTTGTTGGGGAAGGACTTGGCTTTGTCTTTTCGAATGAACTTGCCACCATTGTCTTCCCGCTTCTCTTATGGACAATCCGCAACGAAATGGCTGACATTGCCACAGTTGAAACAAGTTCTAACTCTTTGCTTCCCCTTGAGGACACTTGAGTTGTTCTTATTGAAGTTGGGTCTTGTAGTCTTCTTACTCCAAAACTGTCTGGAGGCAAGAGCCATGTGCTCATGATAATCATACTTCGTGTCCTCGGGGTTTCTCTCCTCATCTTCCTCTTCTTCTTCTTCTTCCACACTAACCTTGGCCTTCAAGGCAAGATTGGGCTTCTTTGCCCTTTGGGAACGGAGCACCGCATTGTCAGCAATCTTATCCAAGATGTTCATTGCAACAAACTCATCCAACACTTCACCAGAGGTCATGGAGTGGAAGTCCGGTCTTTGGCGGATGACAGAGGACATGGCCTTATTGTAGGGCATCATGGCCTTGAGGAACTTGCGCTTGATCCAGTTGTCATCCGTGTCCTTGCTCCCATGATCTCGGAGTGCGACCGCAAGTTTGGTCACTCTTCGAAAGAGCTCACGAGGTTCTTCATCTTCTTTCATTGCAAACTCATCGGCTTCATCTTGCACCACTTCATAGTTGGAGCGTTGAATGCTAGCACTTCCTCGATACATACGCTCGACACACTTCCATGCTTCTTTAGCCATGACATGAGGTCGAAGATGAGGGAGACCTTCGGGAAGGATAGCATCTTGGATGATGAAGAGAGCACTCTCATTGAATTGGTTGTCCACTTCTTCTTGAGGGGTGAAGTTGCTTGGATCATGAGGATAGAAACCTTCTTCAATAATTCTCCAAAGGTTAGTATTCACATGTTTTAAATGACGCTTGAAGCGATAAACCCAAGAATCATAATCTTCATTTTTCACATATTTAGGAGGAGGACCGGCATGATTCAAATGCGTAGAGGGGATCGGTCCTTTATACACCGGGGGTTCCACATGGGCATAGATGTCGGTGCCATTTCTACCACTAGTAGACGGACTCTTTTCACTATTAGCTTCCCCCTTGTCGGGGTTAGCATCCGTCACCTTGTTAGTGGGATCACCCACTTTCATCGGCGAGGTAGATAGTTTGAGTCCCTCTAGGAATTGAGTAAACATGCTTTTAACCTCGGCCGTCATGGAGGTTTTCAATGTGTCTAAAGCCACATTGAATTCCTCACGAGAGACCGAGGTTCCCCCTTCGTCCGAAGACGAGACGGGATTCACACCGGAGTGCTCCTCCGCACCGTTGTTGACGTCAACCATACTCTTCGGACGGCAAAGTCCTTAATAAAGAGACGAGGCTCTGATACCAATTGAAAGGATCGATATGGTTGACTAGAGGGGGGGTGAATAGGCAACTAACAATTTTTAGACTTTTCTTTAACAATTTAACCCTTGCAATGAAATAGGTTGTCTAGATGTGCAACTACGTGGACAACCTATATGATGCAAAGACAATGAGCACACAAGCAAGCAATGGATATAGCACAAGTAAGCTTGCAAAAGTAAAGGGATAAGAAAACCGAGAGTGGAGCCGGTGGAGACGAGGATGTGTTACCGAAGTTCCTTCCTTTTAAGGGGAAGTACGTCTCCGTTAGAGCGGTGTGGAGGCACAATGCTCCCCAAGAAGCCACTAGGGCCACCGTAATCTCCTCACGCCCTCACACAATGCGAGATGCCCTGATTCCACTATTGGAGCCCTTGAAGGCGGCAACCAGACCTTTACAAACAAGATTGGGGCTATCTCCAGAACAATTGGAGGCTCCCAATAATCCCGCGAAGCTTCACCACAATGGAGTATGGCTTCGAGGTGACCTCAACCGTCTAGGGTGCTCAACACCCAAGAGTAACAAGATCCGCTAGGGATAAGTGGGGGGAATCAAATATCCTGTGGTGGAAGTGTAGATCGGGCACTTGTCACCCAATCCCGAGCAAATCAACAAGTTTGATTGGCTAGGGAGAGAGATCGAGTGGAAATGGAGCTTGGAGCAACAATGGAGCTTAGAGATGGAAGAGGTAGTCAATTAGAGGTAGAAGACACCCCTGATATAGTCGTGGACAAAATCCAACCGCTATCCACATGTTCAGCCCGCGACACACGGTACTACCGCTCCAGGGGCGCGGTACTACCGCGAGGCTGTGCGGTACTACCGTGGCTAACCACAGTACTACCGCGACAGCAACACAGGCCGGAACTAGCCTGATCAGGGGGCAGTACTACCGCTCGCGCAGTACTACCGCACCCACCTGCGGTACTACCGCAAGGCAGGAAAGTCACGGCCTGGGAAGGGCGCGGATGAAATAAATTACTTCCGTGCCTACTTCCACTGAACCAGAGGAGGTACAAAAATCCGACGCGGTACTACCGCTCGCGAGGCGCGGTACTACCGTGCGGGCGCGGATGTAAAAAATTACATCTGCGCCTACTACCGCGACACTGCGGTACTAGGTAGGAGGGCCACGGTACTACGACTCCTAGGGAGCGGTACTACCGTGGGCCCCCGCGGTACTACCGCGCTGGACGAGCGGTACTACTGTGGAGGGCTCGGACGTAAAAAATTACATTCGCCCCTACTACCGCACCGAAGCGGCACAATGCCAGGGAGCCGCGGTACTACCGTGACACACCGCGGTACTACCGCGTGTACTTGCGGTACTACCGCAAGCACAGCAGTAGTCGTCAGATTTCCGCACAACCAAGATAACAAAGGGAAGCTCCAAAATGCAGGGAAAGGAGGAACAAGTGTACGTGTTGATTCCACCCAAACCTTTCCGACGCGGACCCCCTCTTAATAGTACGGCTCTCCTACGACTCAAATCCACCAAAGAGAAACGTAGAACAACGCCGACTTCAATAGTCTCCGAGGGGCACTGAATCGTCTCGTGCCTAGATATGAATAACCTGAGAAACTCAATGCACACGATTAGTCCGCAAAGCATTGTCATCAATCACCAAAACACCTGAGGGATAAATATGTCCTTACACCAGGTCTCTCAGCCGTCGACGCCACCACAATGCCAGACAGCATCGTCCTCCTGCGCGAGTCCATCCTCCCACATCGAACTCTGAATCTGCATAGCGCCACGCCGTCGAGATCCGTCGCCATGAATGTATGGATGAAGCACCGCTCCATCAAAGAAGTCGTCCGCTGGTCCCGCAAAGTCGAGTGCACCTCCAAGAATGCCGCCCCCAAGGGGGTTACGACACATGATTGCCGCCAACATCCGATCAGCTGATCTAGGGTTTCCCCCAGAGGTATTGAGTGGAGTTGGGAGCTTCACCTCGATGATGCCTTCATGAAGGAAACGATGGTAAGGGCATCGTCATCACCGTCTCCGGCCATCGACCCAAGATCAGGTTTTCACCTGGATCCGTCCCAAGAAATCCACCCAACAACCTGTGCATCGTCTCGACTGCCTTCAAAGCGCCAGATCCAACCACCTAGATCCGGCGACCAACCGCAGCAACAGTGCCACTGTGGGACCCCTGGCGCATCGGCCACTGCCTGAGTGTGCCACCACTGGAGCCTAGGAGGAGGGCTCCCACCCCACCTCGCCAAGCCGCGAGAGCCGCCGAGAAGGATCCCGCGCGCTCGTCGCCGTCTCTGATCTGAACCAATCCATAGCAGATCGCCGTCACAGATCCGCCTTGGACAGGGACTGCACCACGCCATGCCGCCGCGGGAAGCCCGAGCTTCACCGGCCTCCACCCTCCAGGGCCGCCGCCCCGGGATCCAGACAGAACTTTGCGGCTGCCACCGGCCAAGTTCCGCCGCCGTCGACCGGCCAAGCCACCGGTCACTGCATGGCCATGCGAGCACAGCCAGCCGGCCGACCAACTCCGACGAAGAAGAAGGCCACCACCACCAAGCCTAGGGCCGGCGCCCCAGACATCCTCGTGTTGCAGATCAAGTCCAGGAGTAGTGCCCCGTCGACGGCGATTGAGATCGGTAGCACAACGAATTAGCCCGACATGAGTCAAGGCCAGATCCGCCGTTGGTGGTGCCGTCCTCCCCCGCCGCCGCCGCACAACTTCCATGTCGCTGCCGATCTGCGCCACCGTTGCCGATCTGGCCGGAGAGGAGCGCCGCCTCCCAACCAGATCGAGATCCGAGGTGAAACCGCCGCCGCCGCCACGCCACAAGGGCTTTGCCCTGTGACGCCCCGGGCGACGGCGGCGGAGGGGAGCAGAGGAGAGGCGAGGATGTAGGAGGAGGGCGGGGGCTCCCCGGTGCGGGTCGGCGCCGCCCACCCCACCCATAGCAGCCGAGAATCCCAAAACCATCTTTGACTTGTTGACACTTTTATTGCAGAAACTCCGAGATGGGGGATCGGTAGGTCATGACTCTTACCTAGGTCCACGTTTTCACATTGATAAGTATCGGCCCTCAACAAAACTTAGCAGGTGATGCATTGTTCCACGGATGAACATTGAACATGATGCAATTGTTCTCTGTTGATGTAGCAACCTCTTCTTAAGTGCAATGAACACACAAATCCATTTGTTTATAATTATCCCTAAAAAGTGTGTGGTTTGTCCATTCCAAATCACTTTATTTGATGTATTATTGAGTAAAAAGCCATAAAACCGCTACCCAATAGGTCACCAGCTAATTAACCTCCATCACTGCGCACAAAAGAGAACCATGGCTTTGTTTGTTTGAATGCTCAATAACCCAGAAGAAGGCTGTTTGCAACAGAGACCGAAAGGAGAAGAAAGTGGATACTATAAGCAAGGGTAATTAGCCGAACCAGTCAAATGTAGGCGTTCTCATGGTAAGTCACATTGTTGCGATGCTTCTAAAAATTCCAACGGTTAAGCAGGGTGATCGATCATGCCGTCTTCTTGGGAATTTCTTTTTTGTTTGAGAATATCACTTAAATGAATGCATGAATAATCTCTAACACATTGAACAGAGATCACAGATCTGAACGCTAGCTTTGCATTTTTTCTTCCTCGCTTGCGCATAGCTTTGGTCTTATATATATGACCTTCTAGTTGTCGGTGAGTTTTCCCGTGTGTGAGTTGATGTTGGTTGTGTGCATTATTACTAAACAGGACCAGGAATGTTCATTAATTGTCAAGGTAGTATAAAGAACACGGAAGTAAAAATACATCCAGGTCCTTAAACCACATAGTGATGATTACGAGCACGGCAGGGAGCCAAAGGCACGCCGCCATCATCATCCCTCCCTCATCGGAGCCGGGCAAACCTTGTCGTAGTAGACAATTGAGAAGTCATCGTGCTAAAGGCCGCATGGGACCAGCGCACCAGGACAACTACCGTCGTTGCTGAAGAGATGCGTAGATCAGAAGGATCCAACATGTAGACACATGAATATAGATGAACAAAGTCGGACCCATCAAAGACAAACGCCGACCGAATCCTGCGAGATTCGCCGGAGATAAAGCTCTACACGCCCTCCTATGATGCTAGAGACACCTCCGAAATGGGGACTAGGTGGGGAGAGCCTTATTCCATCTTCAAAAAGCCGCCGTCGCCTCGCCTCTCTGATCAAGACACAAACCCTAACAAAACTCCAAAAACCATCTTAAAACGGAGACCTCCCATCGGCAAGGTCCGGGATCCACGACGCTTCCATGGCCCTAAGACCACGGAAGACGAGGTAGACCGGCGGCGGCACCAACATGAGGCATGAGAAACCCTAGCGCTTGGGGTGCCCTCGCGTAGAGAGATATCAAAAAAGGGAAATTTATGTTATATATCTTCTTGTTGCTTGATTTTGAGCCAATAAAATCGACCAGATATCAAAATATACAATGAACGGTCTATAAAAGAACAGTTGTGGCAGAACTCATTTAGATACGATATAATTTGACCTCATTCACCTTTTATAGCCATTAAATGTGATGCTATAAGATGTGTGTATGCTGACATGAGTTATATCTATTCTTATTTTCAAAGTGAATGAGACCAAATTATATCTCATCTAGATGAGTTCTAGGTACTCCCGTAAAAGAACGTGCGAGGGTATACACTCATTTGGGAAAAGAAGCTCGGAGAATTCAGTAGAGGGGTATAGTGGTCAAATCGTCAGCCCTGGCTGCCCGCCACCTTCCAAGAAGACCAGCACGTACATCATGTGCCACTCCACTCCAAGCTCACACTCCCATGGCCGTGCATGTACACCCACCGAGCAAGCCAAACTAAGCTCAGCCACGCCCAATCATCCAAGCTTCACTGAGCTCACGCCAGCACAAACGATAAAGCTAGCGACCACGAAGCTCATCGTCTTCCATGCATCCGGCAGGTGAAGCACCACCTTTACTAGCGACCATCCAGGAAGACGACGAGCTGGCGAGCGAATCCATGAAGAGCGGCGGCGGGGGAGTAGAAAGCGCCAGGTGCGAAGTGGAGGCCGCGGGCATCAACTACCACATCACCGTCTCCGCCCGGCCTCACCCGCTCAAGATATGGAGCAGGCCCGACGACCTCCTCCTCGACGCCGCCGGCGACCCCGCTGCGCCTGCGCCTCCGCCGGTGAGCAGAAGCAGCAGGTGCCGCCTCGTGCTCCGCAACGTCGGCTGCCGCGCCCGCCCCGGCGAGCTGCTCGCCATCGTCGGCCCCAGCGGCGCCGGCAAGTCCACGCTGCTCGAGATCCTCTCCGGCCGCCTTGAGCCCAGCTCGTCCAATCCTGCTGACCTCCGCGTCAATGGCTCCCCTGTCGACGCCGCCGCCCTGCGCCGCCTCTGCGGCTACGTCACCCAGCGCGACGTCCTCTTCCCGCTGCTCACCGTTCGCGAGACGCTCCACTTCAGCGCGCGCCTCCGCCTCGGCCCGGACGCGTACGACCCCGCCGCGGTTGACGCGCTCGTCGACGACCTCGCGCTGGCCCGCGTCGCCGACGCCAGGGTCAAGGACCTCTCCGGCGGCGAGCGGCGCCGCGTGTCCATTGGCGTGGAGGCCGTGCGCGACCCCGCCGTGCTGGTGCTCGACGAGCCCACCTCCGGCCTCGACAGCGCGTCCGCGCTCCAGATCGTCGGCGCGCTCCGGGCCATGGCCGAGTCGCGAGGGCGCACCGTGGTGCTCAGCATCCACCAGCCCGGCGCGCGCATCGTCAAGATGTTCGACGCCGTGCTCCTGCTCGCCGCCGGCTCCGTGCTCCACCACGGCTCCGTCGACGCGCTCCACTCGCTGCTCACCGGCGCCGGCCTCCGCCTCCCCCCGCACGTGGACGCCGTCGAGTTCGCCATCGACTCCGTGGACGAGCTGCGCCTCCACCTGCACCTCCAGCAGCAGCAGCGCGACCGCCGCTGCACGCTGCAGCAGCTCTTCCAGCAGCACAAGCTCAAGGCCCAGGCCGACGACGACTCTGCAGCAGGCATGCTCACCGCCGGAGGAAGCAATGGGCAACACCGGTACGCCAACTCGTGGCCGCGCGAGGTGGCGGTGCTGTCGCAGCGCTTCTTCAAGAACGTGGCGCGGACGCGGCAGCTCTTCGCGTGCCGCACCGTGTGCATGCTCGTCGCCGGCCTCGCGCTCGGCTCCATCTTCTACGACCTCGCCGAAGACAAGGCGGCGGAGCGGGTGGGCCTCTTCGCCTTCCTCCTCACCTTCCTGCTCTCCTCCACGACGGAGGCGCTGCCGGTGTTCTTGCAGGAGCGGGAGATCCTGGCCAAGGAGACCTCGTCCGGCGCCTACCGGGTGTCCGCCTACGCCGTGGCGAACGCGCTGGTGTTCCTGCCGTTCCAGCTGGCGCTGGCGGCGGTGTTCGCGGCGCCGGCGTACTGGCTGACGGGGCTGCGCCGCACAGCACCGGCCTTCTTCTACTTCCTCCTTCTCATCTGGCTGGTCCTCTACACGGCCAACTCGGTGGTGGCGTGCTTCGCGGCGGCGGCGCCGGACTTCGTGGTGGGGAACGCGGCGGTGCAGGGCGTGATGGGCTCCTTCTTCCTCTTCTCCGGCTACTTCATCCGGCGGTCGGCGATGCCGGCGTACTGGGTGCCGATGCACTACCTGTCGCTCTTCAAGTGGCCGTTCGAGGCGCTGCTGCTGAACGAGTTCGGGGGCCGGTGCGCGGCGAGGGCGATGGGGGTGTGCGTGGCGACCGGCGACGAGGTGCTCCGGCGGGAGGGGATCGGGGAGGAGTGCCGGTGGAGGAACGTGGCCGTCATGGTCGGCTTCGTCGCCTTCTACCGGGCGCTCGGCTACGCCGTGCTCCGGGTCCGCTGCAGCCTCACGCTCAGGGCAGCCGCACGGTCCGCATTGCTGTCTTCCTCCTCGCACTACTCTGCTTGCTTCTCTGCATCTACCGCCAAAGCTTGAACCTAATCTTGCATGTGTTCCATATAGATCTTGCTGTAATTTCGGTTGTAAATCATGGTGCTCGTGATGAGTAAAGGGACTGATTACATTTTGTGTGTACATCATCCATGACATCCAACATGAATCACACAAGGCATTACCTACATATTATTATATGGGAAGCACTTATATTATATACAATGGATTAGCTTTAAATGTAATCTCTAGCAGCTAATGGTTCCATGGCTCTAAAATTATATGGAGGTCAAGATTTAACTCCATTTTCTCTACTAGTACTTAGAAAGAGAACGTAAGGTTTTTATTTCACCTTTCTTCTCATCACTCCTTCGTCCAACCTTTCATGTATATGATAATCAATCATCTTAATTTATTTACCTTCTGAACCAGTTTCACTTTAATTTACTTACCGAACTTCTAATCAAAATATAAGGCAATTCACTGTCAGAATTTGAAGAACATTATTTACACAACCGCATTATTATTGACAGGTTAATCACAAGCTAACGTACTACAATATTTATATCCCGTTGCAACGCACATGCATTGTTCTAGTATATAAAAAGGAGATTAACATCTCGTATAATGGAGAAAATGTCCTATTAATTAACGGAAATGAAATCTAGCGAACGCTCACCGGAGGCCAACCCAGGCGAACGCCCAGATTAGCTTTTTTTTTTTGAGTCCAAACACACTTTATTATTACTCAATAATGTTCAAAGGGATACATGGAAGATCTGGTGGGTTTAGTAGCCACACATGGCGCCCAAAACCCAGACCCATAAGATTGTGTAATGTGCTCTATAAGATTGCTTCAAAGGTGTTGGCAAATAGATTGAAGCAAATCCTGCCGGAGATCATATCTAAAGACCAGTCTGCTTTTGTCCCAGGCCGTTTGATTACAGATAATATAATAACTGCTTATGAATGTCTGCACTTCATGAAGAGGAACAAAGCACAGCGAAACAGATCCTGTTCAGTTAAATTGGATATGATGAAGGCATATGATCGTGTCGAATGAGAATATCTTTGGGCGATTATGACCAAGATGGGTTTTGCTTCCTCTTGGGTCAACACTATTATGAGATTGGTAACTTCAGTGAAATTTTCTGTCCTGTTTAATGGATCAAAACTTGATGAATTCACTCCTTCAAGAGGGATCCGTCAGGGAGACCCTATTTCTCCATACCTATTTTTGCTTGTAGCGGAGGGCCTTTCGTGCCTCTTAAAAACCCAAGATGAATCATCCCAACTGACTGGAATCCGAGTGGCTCCTTCGGCTCCACCGGTTAGCCACTTGCTTTTTGCGGATGATAGCCTGCTATTTGTGAAAGCTAGTGCTAATGGAGCAAATCAGTTGTCTTCGGTGATGGAGCGCTATTGCAATGCTTCGGGTCAGAGGATAAATTTGGCCAAGTCTTCTGTGTTTTTCAGCAAGGGGTGTCCCAATTCTGTCAGAGAGGAGGTTAAGGAGGCACTGAACATTGATAAAGAATCTCTAACAGAGAGATACTTGGGTATGCCCTCGGATGTTGGAACAAGTAAGAATGGAGCTTTTAAATTTTTAAAAGACAGGGTATGGGCCAAGATAAAGGGATGGATGGAAAAACTCCTCTCGGCCGGGGGAAAGGAAGTATTGATAAAATAGGTAGCCCAAGCTGTCCCTGTCTTTTCAATGTCGTGTTTTAAGCTTCCTCGCGGTCTCAGTGAACATTTGAACTCGTTGATCCGGAAGTTTTGGTGGGGCAGCAAAGAAGGATAGAGAAAACCCAGTTGGGTATCATGGAGCACGATGACCAGGCCGAAAAGCTGTGGAGGATTGGGTTTTAGAGACGTTGAGCTTTTTAATCTAGCTTTGCTTGTAAGACAGGCGTACATGATTTTGATGGATCCAGAGGCCTTAAGGTCATGTGTACTCAGGGCAAAATACCATCAAGACACTGATTTCTTGGGAGCAGAACTAGGTTCGGCACCATCACAAATATGGAGGTCGCTACTTGAGGGCAGAGATGTTCTAAAGCAGGGCATGATACGTCGCATAGGGGATGGCCAATCAACTAATATTTGGGATCATTGCTGGATCCCAAGACCAGCAAATATGAGACCAATTATGTGCAGAAGCACTAATCCGCCTCAGCTGGTGAGTGATCTGATCTTACCGGGTGCAGAATGGAACAGAGATGTAATAGCTCAGCTCTTCATACAAACAGATGCGGAAGCCATCATGGCAATACCTCTGTGTACAAGGCATATCGATGATTTCTGGTCTTGGGTTCATGAAAAGAACGGAGTCTTCACCGTCAGGTCTGCCTACCGTATGCTCATTGAGACAAAAATGCGGCGAGAGGCGTGGCTAGAAGGACGGCCAGATAATTCAAACACTGACCGGGAATCGAAGCTATGGAGTAAACTCTGGAGGGTCAAAGTCCCATCAAAGGTTAGAATCTTCCTATGGAGACTTGCTCACCAGTCTATTCCTACGGCGGATGTACGCCCCCACCGGAACATGTCGACTAGCACAAGATGCGGGTTGTGCGGCTCCGAAGACTCCTGGCAACACTCACTGCTGCATTGCAACGTTGCGCGATGTGTTTGGGCCCTACAGGATCCGAACCTGGTGGAAGCATTGAACAACACACGGGAACCTGATGCCAAAAGGTGGTTGTTTGCTTTGTTGGATATGCTATCCACGATTGAGTTTATACAAGTGGCAGTTACTCTTTAGGCACTTTGGTACTCAAGGAGACAAGCCCTGCATGAAGATATCTTCCAAAGCTCACTTTCAACACATAATTTCATTATGAAATACATCCGGGAGCTAGAGGAATGCAAGCCCAAGCAGGTGAATACAACATCAGTTCCTAACCAGGATCCGGTTATTCCACGCTGGATCCCTCCACCTCCTGGTTGTGTCAAAATACGAGTGGATGGGGCTGTTGCTAGAAATCAGAATGAAGGTTCCGTTAGTGCGATATACAGAGATGCGGCGGGAGTTTATTTGGGCTCCTCTGTCATCAGAATTCATGGAATTATAAACCCGGCCACGCTAGAAGCTCTAGCGTGCCGGGAGGCTCTTGCTCTTGCTTCCGATCTAGCACTCTCACAAGTGATTATAGCTTCTGACTGCCAGGGTGTGATCAAGGATATTCAGAATCAAATTGGAGGAATGTATGCAAGCATCATCAAGGAGATAGTAGAGACTGCTAGAGATATCAAAGGCTGTTCCTTCATCTTTGAAGGTAGAACGCCCAGATTAGCTGAAGTCGTTCGCTGCAAAGCGTTCCCTAGCGAACGCTCACTTTTTTTTCTCCCAAAAAATTTGTGCAAGGTGTGAGATCAGGGAACTCAAACTCCAGACCTCCTATGGGAGACCCGTAGGCTCCACCAGTTGGGCTGAAGCAGGTTTTGTGAATTACATGTACTGAACTTGTTTATATGCATTTGAAGCTAAATTCTTGTAAATTATTCATTTTTCCTTCAAAAAATCCGAAAATCCAGAATTTTTCCCATTTTTGAAAGAGCAAAAAATTCCCTATTTTATAGAGGGGAATTTATTGAAACTTGCATGTGCATTTTTATTATATGTAGCATGGCAATTTCTAGGTCTTTTTTTGTAA